>NC_090276.1:96424244-97049244 GCF_040414725.1 Anabrus simplex | reverse complement strand
GTACACAAAGACAGAAAGCACAAAGTCATCGAACACAAAGAACTGGTAGCTCGCCATGGATATCTTCTGAACTTCTCAGCCTTATTAAGCGACGTGACATTTTACATGCAAAAGTTAAAAATCCCACCCTAAAGAATAACATCAATCTCAATCAGAAATATCGCAGGTGGAGAAGCATGGTAACAAATCTAAGAAGGAGCTTAAAAACAAATATTACTCTGAAAAATTTAGAATTCATAACAAGAACCCAAAGGAAACGTGGAAAATATTTAATGAAATCATACATAACAGAAAAACAACAAAAGGTGATAATTGTACATCTCTAGATATAGATAACAAGATAATTACAGACAGTCAGGAAATATGTGAATCATTAAATTTATATTTTACAAATATTGCTAAAACCCTGGCTTCAGAAATCCCTCCCCAGAGCACTGAAACACTTGGGGTTCCTAGTTACTTGAACTCATTTTACCTATATCCAACTGATGAAACAGAAGTAAGATCTATAATTTCAAATCTAAAAAACAAGAGTAGCTGTGGGCAGGATGGTACAACTGCCAACTTTCTAAAAGTATTCCAAGATTCTTTAAGCGTGATGCTAACAGAGATCATTAACGAATCCTTGGCATCTGGTACATTACCTAGTGAGCTAAAAGTAGCTAAAGTAGTTCCTGTCTTCAAGGGTGGGGATGGGAGGTATCCTAGTAACTATAGACCTATCCGTATTCTCTCCATAATCTCCAAAATATTATTATTTTTTATTATTATTTATTGGTGACAAAAGGTCCCATGAGCCTCTGGCTCGTGATAGGGACAATACAGTACATACTTTTTTTAAGGCGACACAATAATTACATTTCATATACAATAGCGTTTTCTGTAAAGTGACAAGTACATTTTTGGATAACTAAGACATTGCTTTTTTTACATGTTAGGATCATAGTTTTTCAGAAGAATATTCAGATATTGCATGGCTTTAATATATTAAATATGGACAATATATATTATTGTATTAAATAAAGCAAGTTATACTCAGATTATGTTAAGATATCTGTAAAATAGTTATATTCCTTCAGTTTTTTCTTAAAACATATAACCGATTTAGAGTTCTTTATAACAAGAGGCAACACATTATATTCCCTAAACATTGATGATTCTATGCCTTTCACTCCATACTTTACTGAATTAGAGTGAGAAAGATATATCCTTAATGATCCTCTAGTTTCATACCCATGCATTTCACTAAAATGGGAGAAGTTAACAGTAGAATGGATTAATTTCCTGTCTAGCTTATACATAAAGACTGCTGATGAAAATGCAATTTGTTTATGGAATGACAGATTATTTGATTCTGAAAAACTTCATGTGATGGTTTGAGGAAGGGAATCCATACATGATTTTGATGGCTCTTTTTTGTAGGATTTCCAAATTATTAATGTAACCTTTCCTACATCTTCCCCAAATAAAGCTTATGTATGTTAGATGTGGGTGGATCATTGCATAATACAGTATATACCCTTCACATGTTGATGAGAAAAAATACTATACCTTAATCTGTGCATTATTTCTATCAAAGGGGTAATTTTGCTCATTACATAATCAATATGGCTTTTCCAGGAAGGGTTGAGTCTAATATTATACCAAGATACTTAGCTGAGTTGACTCGCTCTACTACTTGCTCCTTTAGGGTAACAGTGTTAGCCGCTGTGATCTTATGGGCTGTTTAATGAAAGTTTAAGTATTTTATTTTAGTCACATTTATGATCCTTTTTTGAGATAAAGCCCAGTCCGATAACTTGTCCAAGTCACAATTTATATCTTCCAAAATTTGCATTTCACATAGTCCTTTGTAAGTTATTAAGATATCATCGGCAAATACTTTACATTTTCCCTTTAGTGTTAAAGATTGTATGTCATTAATATAAATCAAAATAGAATAGGACCTAGTACTGAGCCCTGTGGAACTCCCGTTTTTGTTTGCTGCTTTGAACTTATAGTATCGTTAATCATCACATATTGTGTTCGGTTTGATAAATAATTTTGGAACCATTTGCGTGCTAAACCCCTAATTCCTGCTAATTTTAACTTATTCAGAAGTATTTTGTGGTCAACCGGGTCAAATGCTTTTTTAAGATCTATGAGTAGCCCTGCTGCTAATTTATTTTCATCTAAGGTCTTTTGAACATCTATTACTGTATCAAATACAGCATTATCAGTTCCTCTATTTGGGAGAAACCCATATTGATTATTGGAAAAGTAATTAGTTTTACACAGAAAATTTACCAATCTAATTTTTACTACCATTTCTATGAGTTTTCCAATTGCAGATAATAAACTAATTGGTCTGTACTTGGATGGATCTGTGTTATCTCCTGATTTAAAAATAGGTACAATTCTGGCACATTTGAGTAATTGGGTATTTCTCCACTGAGAATTGAACGGTTAATAATTTCCACAATATATGGCACTAAACTTTCAACACAGGTTTTTAACATGACATTGGTTATTTTATCTTCTGTTAAATTATTTTCATTTTTAAAGAAGTGATAATTTTGAGCACTTCACATTCATCAGTTGGGGGCATGAAAATACTATTAGTTTGACTTTCAGCTGTTGTGCTGCCATGCAACGGCGCCCATACCCGGGGGCAAGGTGGGGCCGCGGCCCCCCCTCTAGCTCTCAAGGAAAGGCAAGAATCTAGTGTAGTCACGTGTTTTCCTTTCAAGAAAATGATTTAAAAGTCAGTATTACGTAAAAGCAGTAGTGCCGTCCATCACTAACAGGCAGGGGATACCGTGGGTTATTCTACCGCAGAATACAAATCGCCATTTATCTTCCAAAATAATAAAATTACTACGTACCCCCACGTCAGGGCCCCCCTCTAGAAACTGTCATATGGGCGCTCATGCTGCCATGAACTTGCTCATCTTCAGGAAGACCTTTTCTTATATTTTCAGCTACGTTAACGTATAGTTCATTTAGATTATTGCATATGTCCTCTGTGTTTGTAATGCTGACATCATTTACCACCAGATGGCTTATTTCATGTTTATGTCCAAGCTTCCTATTTAACACTTCATTGACTACATACCATGTTTCTTTTTGGTTTTTGCAATTCTGTAATCTGTGTTCATAATACTTTTTTGTAACTCTCTCTTCAGTTTGGTTATTTTATTACTGATTCTTTTGTATTCTTCAATTACTTCCGCAGAGGTTTTTTTACTTTAGTTTTTGAAAACAGTGAGTCTTTGATGTGAATCAGTGTTAGTAATTCTTGGGTAACCCAAGGTTTTAGGGGAATGTCTTTGGGGTTCTTTCTTTTTATTGAAATTGAGCTGGTTTCAATTCCTGTGCTAATATACTCAATAAATTTATTATAATAAGTGTTTATATCCATTTCCTCACAGTTAAATTTATTTTGTAGGATATACTGATTTAATTTGTTGTAATTTACAAATTGCTTACCCCTATCTTTGACTATTGGTACTGCTGGAACTGATTTTTCACTAGAAATTACACATACCAGTAGGTAGTGATCACTTAAGTTATATGTTTTATTGAATACATGACATTTTTACTACTGTTTGTGACAAGTGTTTGATCAATTAATGTGGAGGTTGTTTTCGTTACTCTAGTTGGGTATTTGTTATTACGTGTTATATAGCCGTAAGTTGTTATTAAATTGTCATACAAAGTTCTGCTTCTGGATGTTGGAAGCAAGTCTATATTTGTATCTCCAAGTATTATTGAAGTATGCCCTTAACTACTATGTAGGATATTTTCTAGATCAAACATAAAACTTGGCGAGTTACTTTCCTGTGGGTTATAAATTGTAATGATTTCATATCTTTGGTTTCCTTTTGTAATCATGACTTGCAGTATGCTATGAGATTTATTTATTTCATTTATGAGATTGCTTTTCCATTTGTTTGAAACATAAAGCGAAACATCCCTACCTATCTGCTCCCTTACCACATGATGAGAAATGTAGTTTTTTTTATTTCAAAAGCGTGAATTAGTTTGTTGGTTAACCAATTTTCAGAGATTGCAAGAATATCTACTTCTTTAACCTCATCTGAGATAATTTGGATATCATCAAATTTATTTGTCATGCTTTGTGCATTTATATGTAGGCCTTTCAAATCACATGATCTACTTTCTAAAACTCTATCTTTAATATAATTATTTAGGGTTTCACATTTAAATTCGTCTACTTTAAGAAATTTGTTTTCAGGATCCAGGTTTGGTTATGTAAGGACAAAAAATTTAAATTCAGAAAAGAAAGCTTGGAATTGAAGCGAGTACAACACAAGGAAAGGTTACGTCGTTGTTTCTACATCAGCTGAAGTGAGCAAGTTCATGCAGAACTTCAGGGTTTGCCACTAGACTCGAAGGACCGTCCTGGAACTTACGGATATACACTTTACAGTCCCTGACCCATGTGCCAAATATATTCCCCTGTTGCCGCAGCTCGCGGCATTTTTTGGCGAGGGTCTCATTCCTAGGCGTTAAGTGCTCGTTGATGTAGATGTTATTTACCGAACTATATCCGATTTCGTTTGTTTTTAGTGTCTTTTTTGTCGTCTGCTACTGAGGATTTCTTCTTTCTTCCATCGATTAACAAACTTCACGATGATAGGTTGTGGTCGAGGTTTCGTGGGTGGAAGTCTGTGTGCAGCGTCAATATCTTCGGGCTTTATATCGACTCCCAGCGCCTTGCCAAATTCAGTTACTTTCTGGAAAACTTTTTCATCCTTTTCAGCAGGAACTCCATACAGTAGTAAATTGTTTTTGCGTAGATACTTCTTCAAGTCTTCTAGCTCGTTCACGGTTGCCGTTGTCGTAATTTCCGCATTTTTCTTATCTTTCCTCAAAGTGTCTAGTTCGTTCTTGAGGTCATCATATTTTTCGGAAAGAAAGGTTGCTAATTTCCGTAATTCTTTGTTTTCTTCCATTAGTAATTTGAGGGACTCTTCAAGCTGTTTGGAAAAGTTCGCCATATCCTCATTTATGTTAGGTTGTGCAATGCAGTCTTCACATTTACCCGACCATTGAAATTGTTCTTCCTTACGGAAATTTTGGAGAGTTTCTTTGTTCATTTTTACACATGTTATGTGGAACAACGTTCGCATTTACCATCACAGCCTACAGCCTGTTTAGATTGTTTTTTTATTTTCTTGCCACACGGGAGCACACGAACACCATGATGTTGTTTATCTTATTTATTTAGTTGTAGCTGTTTGAGTGCTAATTCGATTTTGTTTTAATGGTTTCCTGAGTTATTAATGTTACTGATCTGCAGTATCTTTCTGAAGAATTGTGGATATTACTCTCATAAATTTGTTTTTTCGTCACTTCACTTAATATATCACACACTCACTGCCGCCATGTATTTTTAACTATTTAACTATTTTAAAGTATTGTTAAAAAGAGACTTCTCACTTTTTAAACAAAAATACCTTCTTTTACAATGCACAATATGGCTTTCGTGAGAACTTTAACACTGAAATAGCAACCGTAGATCTCATAAATCTGCTGCAAGAGTCATAGATTTTAATAATTTTACTGGTGGGTTGTTTATAGATCTAATGAAGGCCTTTGATACAGTGGACCATGAAAGACTGTTAGCTAAATCAGAGAGAGCAGGAGTTCGTGGTGTTGCTTTGAAGTGGTTTTATAATTATCTGTCTGATAGAAAACAGTATGTAGTGCTGAATCACTGTAGGAGCTTAGCAATTAGGGTAACCCATGGCGTTCCACAAGAGTCAGTATTAGGGCCGATACTCTTTCTAGTCTACATCAACGACATTGCAACTTGCCGTTTGAAAGGACGTATCACACTATATGCCGACGACACAAACTTGTTCTATACTGGTTGCAATATAGACTCCATTGTTCAAGATATGCAGGAAGACCTCAATACTCTGAGCTTTTGGTTTCAAGCAAATAAATTAACTATTAATGTGCAAAAGACTAATTATATGATAATGACAAAACAAGGTCAGCATGAAATCCCACACAGTAAAATATATATGCAGAATACTGAAATAAAACTAGTTAGTACTGTCAAATATCTTGGGTTGGTGATTGATAGGAACTTGAACTGGACAGACCATGTTGAATACATTACTAAAAAGATCACACCTGTTCCAGGAATTTTAAAGATACTTAGTTATCTTATCCCACAACATCTTCTAACACAGTTCTACCACTCTTTAATTCATAGTCACCTACAATATTTGAATGTAATCTGGATGCGCTGTAAGAAGTCTGACTTGAATGAACTAATGATAGTACAAAATAGAGCTGTTAGAAATATACTTAATCTTCCCTACTTAATTCCAATAAAATATCTATACCTAAGTGCTAAAATACCATCCCTAAGCATGAGTACAGAATTCAATACAGCTGTTCTCATGTATAAAATAAAAAATAAATTTATACACCACAACACTGCATATACTCTGAATTCTGACAACCATCCATATAGTACTGGGCACGCAAATGACTTTGCCTTATACAATGTTCGTTCTTATAAATATGGTATAAACAGCTTGAAGTTCTCTGCGATCCAGTTATTTAATAACATTCCTATGGAGGTAAAAACAGTACCAACTTTGGCAAAATTCAAACAAAGAGTCAAGCGTTATTTTTGGGAAAGGTACAGTGCTGTTTAAATCAAAATATCAGTTGTCATTTAAGTCATTCTCCCAAACAATCTTGCAAACTGTCCGGAACTATTCTTGTACCTCTGCAACTTTTATGTTATGTAAATGTAAATACTCTGTAATCTGTTCTTGTACCTCTGCAACTCTGTGTTATGTACAGTATATGTACTGTAAATACTCTGTAATCGATTCTTGTACGTCTGCAACTTTTATGTTATGTAATTGTAAATAATCTGAAATCTATTCTTGTACCCCTGCAACTCCTATGTTATGTAAATGAAAATACTCTATAATCTATTCTTGTACCTTTGCAACTTTCATGTTATGTAAAGGTCAGAATTAATTCTCTGTAATCCTCATATTGATGATGTACATATTTTATATATTGTATGTGTTTATATGCTCAACCGTTTACTAATAATCTTATATACACAAACTATATTTTGATGTGTAAGTGCCCGCCGGTATGTAATGTCCTGTACAATTCCTATGTATGAGCCTGCAGGCTCGTTGGAATTAATTGAAATAAATGAATGAATGAATACTGTTCCTGAGTTTGGTTACTTACTAAACTATCTTTGATAAAGGTTTGATTTGGTGACCGATCTGATTCGGTCACAGATGCTAGTTTTGGTTTACGTGGCCTCTTAAAATTCTTTAAGTATTCTAGTTCACTGAACCAGCTTGAAGAACAGCTGACTCCTTGTACTAGTTTTCCTGGTGGGTATTATAAGCTAAGGGAGTTACATTTTTCAAAGTACGTATCGTATGATGAAAAAAATCGAGAACAATATTAGCAATCTTTCGTTTACTTAAACTGTTTAGATGGAGGCCATGTTTTGTGTAACAGTGTCTCTTGAAACTGCTGCATTCAATAACCTGAGTAGTCTGAAAATGTTTTCATATTTTAACAATATCTGTATTGACTTTGTCCACTTCAATGTTCACACACGAGTCTCTACTCAGATCATGCCTGTGGGGCACATTCACTGCAAAGACGCTAGTGTGAGTCAGCTTCCCTAGTGTATATTTAAGTTGTGACCTTACATTCTTGGCGTCGTCGTGGGCTACGTCGTTCGTACCACCGATGATAAGCACTGCATCGCCACTCCCGAAGTTCCTAGTTGCTTCTTCTACGTTTTCAGGGACATTGCTGTTAGAAGCTCCTGGATATATTTCTCCTGTTGCTGCTATATTCTCGTTGTTTATCACTCCCGCAATTCCTCTTCCTTGGCTATCGCCAAACACAGCTACCTTTGCTGATTTAGGCCTAGATTTCAGAATCAAGACCCACGGCAACGACAGCGGTAGCGGTTCGCGATGATATGGTTTCATGCGCGCGATCACTTTCTTCCAGAATTCAATTATTCAGTGCAGAAAACCTATTTCTGACGTTTATTTCCGGAAATTCAGCAGTAGATTTCTTCTTAGCCGGCCAACCATAAATTACTTGACACCACGTGCTCGAGTTTGTTACTGGTACCCAGTGGCGAAGCTATTAGTTAATTAATGGGTAGGCAGGAAATCTTAACTTAAAGTTTCTTGTTGAGGAGTTCCATTAGTCGAGTTTTCTTGGTCGTAAAATGGTCAATCACACGGCCCTTCAATACTTGATCACTCATCAATTCCTTCACAAGCATTTTCTCGATAGAAATGGTACTAAGACTGCTGAGTCTTTCATTGTTCATTGAATTACGCAAAAATGTTTTTATCCTCCTCAGAGTGATCATACTCCTTACAGAGGAAGCCGTGGCCACAGGAAAAGGTTTTTGCTAGCGGCTTTACGCCGCACCGACACAGATAGGTCTTATGGCGACGATGGAATAGGAAAGGCCTAGGAGTTGGAAGGAAGCAGCCGTGCCTGGTGTGAAAATGGGAAACCACGGAAAACCATCTTCAGGGCTGCCGACATTGGGATTCGAACCCACTATCTCCCGGATGCAAATTCACAGCCGCGCGCGCCTAAACGCACGGCCAATTCGCCCGATACAGAAAATGTTAATATTAAATGAATCAATTTTAACACTTCCTCATACACTGGTTCGAGGTCATTGAGGACAATTTAATGTAAATTTTTTGAGGGGACAAATGTTTTTCTATATCGGAATAAATGTTAATCAATTAATTTTGCAATCTTTCCCTATTAAAAAGGGATAAATGTTCATAAGACTGCTCAGTTCAATAGCAGGGAAGCTCTCTTTGTAAACTATGAACTGATTTGCATCTAACAACTCAACAAACCGGATGCTTTCAAATCGCCGAACCGTATTTCCATTTGCATAATTAAGGTGTCACCACCAAACAAAACACACGTATAACAAAAAAGGTTCTTGCTTTCGGAACAGGCTGTTAACCACTAATATCGTGTATACCAAGAAAATTGAAATTTTCTCGCTACTTTACCGTCAAAATACGGTACTTAATAAGTTAATAACCAAATTAGGCATACATCTTTTGTATTTGGCTTCACACTTCTCTTCGTAAGTCCAAGATGAGAACGGTTTACGCTTTAAAGAGTTCAAAGGACTCGTTAAGTTCTCGAAGGGGCCTACATCTCATATCATTTCAACGCGATTTTCAACCGGATGATGTCAGTCTCGTTTTACGCAACTAACAGTCCATGTCTGAATTGTTACAAATAAAGCCAATAACCTAATGCACGGATTTCCCACTAATTCCAAAGAAAAACACACACTTAACAATAGGGTACTTCATTGTCACCTTCGCGCTGGGAGTTACTACGCTCTCAAATAACACAGGAGGCTTGCCTTTCTGGGATCTAGACCTTGCGGAGAGCGGAGTGCGGGCGGTAAACCTAACTTCCCTCCACCACCCCGCGCCAGTCGACAAGCTGACTGAAAGGAAATAAAACAAAAAATCCTGGGTGAGACAACTTACAGAATAAGTGGTCTGCTGTCGCCATCTAGCGGGGCGATCAGCGAAGCACATCATCTGCTGTCATCATATAGCACATATCAAAGAGATTATTGTTGATTTAACACAATAACAACAGCAGATAAATTTGTTACGATATTTATGTTTAATCATATTTCTTAGGGTAGGCATTGCCTCAAATGACTCCAAGTAGTTTCGCCACTGCTGGTACTGGTATATCACTCAAAGAATGGTCAGTCTCGAATTCTAGCGATCGCAGTCTTTCTATTAATTCTTGATTTTCTACTTTAAGAGCCTCATTGTCCTTTTGTAGACTGTTTATAATTTCTAATGCACTTTTGTATTCGTCATCGTTTATTTTCGGTGCTTCATCGTTAACGCCGTCGCCAACTACAACATTCCGAACACACTGCTCACAAATCCAGTCAACATTTCCATTAGTTTTTAAGTCTCTAGGGCATCGTGATTATTTTTAAGAGGAGATACAACTGGACAACCATCCTCTATTAACACTAATGCTAGTGGTGATTATAGTTTTAAGAAGAGGCACAACTGGACAAGCATCCTCTGTTAACACTCATGTCTGTCTGTTAGGTCATCAGCCCAGAGGCTGGTTGGATCCTCAAATAGCACCACCAAAGGTTATGCGGTTATAAGGAAACCCCAAAAACCAATGGCAGCGCCAAAATTAGGCGTACTAGGCAAGATGAGGAGTGAGGTAGTTTGCCATTGCTTTCCTCACTGGGTCAGAAAGTACTATTGCAGCACGACTGACCCTATGAGCAGCACCTTTCATAACACTCAGATGCACTAATCATGCTCTGAACGTCATTACTCAGCACTGCCCATACCCCAGCAACTTCCATATGTCACAGCCATGGATGTTGACTGGCACTTAGGTGGAGGCTACACTTTACTCTGGCCTGTGCCAAGAGATGGATGCAAAAGTACTGTATCCATCAAGAAATGACAGCAGGCAGGTTAACACTCGTATTGATGGTGATTATTGTTTTAAGAGGAAGTACGAGTGGACAACCATCCTCTATTAACACTAATATTGGTGGTGATTATTGTTTTAAGAGGAAGTACAACTGTACAACCATCCTCTATTAACACTAATGTTGATGGTGATTATTGTTTTAAGAAGAAGTACGAGTGGACAACCATCCTCTATTAACACTAATGTTGATGGTGATTACAGTTTTAAGAGGAAGTACAACTAGACAACCATCCTTTATTAAGACTAATGGTGGTGGTGATTATTGTTTTAAGAGGAGGTAAAACAGGACAACAATCCTATATTAACACTAATGGTGGTGGTGATTGTTGTTTTAAGAGGAGGTACAACAGGACAACAATCCTATATTAACACTCATTTTGATGGTGATTATTGTTTTAAGTGGAGGTACGACTGAACAACCATCCTCTATTAACACTAATGGTGGTGGTGATTATTGTTTTAAGAGGAGGTACAACTGGACAACCATCCTCTATTAACACTAATGCTGGTGGTGATTATTGTTTTAAGAAGAGGTACAACAGGACAACCAACCTCTATTAACATTAATGGTGGTGGTGATTATTGTTTTAAGAGGAAGTACAACTGGACGAACATCCTCTATTAACACTAATGCTGGTGGTGATTATTGTTTTAAGAAGAAGTACAACAGGACAACCAACCTCTATTAACATTAATGGTGGTGGTAATTATTGTTTTAAGAGGAAGTACAACAGGACAACCAACCTCTATTAACATTAATGGTGGTGGTGATTATTGTTTTAAGAGGCGGTACAACTGGACAACCATTTTCTATTAACACTAATGGTGGTGGTGATTATAGTTTTAAGAGGAGACACAACTGGACAAGCATCCTCTGTTAACACAAATGGTGGTGGTGATTATTGTTTTTTAAGTGGAGGTACGACTGAACAACCATCCTGTATTAACACTAATGGTGGTGGTGATTATTGTTTTTATTGCTATTTGCTTTACGTCGCACCGACACAGATACGTCTTGTGGCGACGATGGGATAGGAAAGGCTTAGGAAGTGGAAGGAAGCGGCCATGGCCTTAATTAAGGTACAGCCCCGGCATTTGCCTGGTTTGAAAGTGGGAAACCACGGAATACCATCATCAGGGCTGCCGACAGTGCGGCTCGAACCCACTATCTTCCGATTACTGGACACTGGCCGCACTTAAGCGACTGCAGCTATCGAGCTCGGTGATTATTGTTTTAAGAGGAGGTACAACTGGACAGCCATACTTTATTAACACTAATGGTGGTGGTGATTATTGTTCTAAGAGGAGGTAAAACAGGACAACCATCTTCTATTAACACTAATTGTGGTGGTGATTATTGTTTTAAGAGGAGGTACAACAGGACAACAATCCTATATTAACACTAATGGTGGTGGTGATTATTGTTTTAAGAGGAGGTACGACTGGACTCATTCGGAACAAATATTTCAGATTCCCTATGGGAATCAGCATCTATATCATGTGATGGCCAAGCAGGCATCAATTTTTGGTAGTGAGACAAAGTTTCTCATAGTGCATTCGTTGGCTACAATTGGCCTACGCAGTGGCCTCCACGGTATGCACTAGCCATGCGTCTTGGTAGGTGTGCTAGGTACCAACTGATGAGCCCAGCCTAGCACACGGGGGCGAAAGGCTGGCAACCACGAGTGAGTTAGCTGGGAAATTTATAATGTCCAATAACGAACCATTTATATTGGTACCGGTATTATGTCTTTAGGTGTGTCGATCTCCCGAATGTACGGTCAATATTTAGCGTGATACACAATACCCTATCACGTTACAAATCCCTACCACAGCATTCACAAGACCCGCCTTAAACTCCTCCTGTTAGCCTCTCCACCCCCAACCTGCTCCTTCCCCCCCCCCCCCACACCTCACCCCGCCAGATACAACCTATCTCACCACAGTCGACCCGTCAGCATTAGTCCGTACCTTCTAACAACTTTAGCTTCTCAACACGCTGTCCAAGGTGAGCCACACACGTTTGCTTGTCCAGGCCCATCATATTTTAATACTTATAGGTTCGTTTTTTTTATTTCGCTTCAGGTTGATTCAAATCCTTCCGATTGAACTGAGAATTTTTTTGTCCACCTGTATTACATCAGAAGGACAACCAATTACCATTAACCGTTTCTTACTTTATAATTTTACCGAGCTCGATAGCTGCAGTCGCTTAAGTGCGGCCAGTATCCAGTATTCGGGAGATAGTAGGTTCGAACCCCACTGTCGGCAGCCCTGAAAATGGTTTTCCGTGGTTTCCCATTTTCGCACCAGGCAAATGCTGGGGCTGTACCTTAATTAAGGCCACGGCCGCTTCCTTCCAACTCCTAGCCCTTTCCCGTCCCATCGTCGCCATAAGACCTATCTGTGTCGGTGCGACGTAAAGCAACTAGCAAAAAAAAAAAAAAAAAAAAAAAAAAAAACTTTATAATTTTACTGATACATCAATGTATAATTTTGACGAACACAACAAGCCTTTCGAGACGCGTATACTGAGATATACGAATGCATAGTTCTACAAGTTCTTTACATGAACAAGGTGTTCTCAACTAAAATTATGACTGACAAATTATAGCCAAAGATTCAAATGCAACCGTAAATATGACGTGATGATTTGAGTATTAGCACAAAAACAGACCAACAAAAATAGTGTATCAAGTGATTGCTATAAGTTTATTACTATTTTATTTAGCACACAGTATAAATAAGCGTTTCAAAAGACTACGTCGATAACATGTCAAAACTTTTAATTAATCTTTTATAGTTAAAAACTATGTATGTATTAATGTGTCTTAACGTCAATTTTAATTATCATGTCCTTTCTCAATTTGTGTGATTAATGTATTTTATGGCTGATGATGACATTTAAATGTCGAAACTGGCACCTACCATTATTAAATAAATGTTGTAAATAATACCTTATACAACTCGTAATTTGTATTGAAAAGGTTGAACCTTAAAAACTTCGTCTCTGTAGCCTACTCCTGTCAAAGAGCAGCAAGAGGTCTGCTCAAGGCTTAATGTCCCCATCCGACGGACGAATCACCATCAACAGCGTCATATGCCCTCACTCCACATGAGCACTGCACAGAGGTTTGGAATTTGATCCAGGCTTGGCACGCAATTTAGTGATTAGAATATGTATACCACTGCCTCCCCTATCCTTCCGGCCAACATTCCGATGGTGAAATTTTTCGACCAACAGGACTCGAACCGCCTAACCACCGTGTCAGGCCACTTATACTTCGGCGCCTTAATGATCATGGCTACCAGGCAAGCTAATAATAATAATAATAATAATAATAATAATAATAATAATAATAATAATAATAATAATAATAAAAAATATTAATATTATTATAACAAAGATCTTCCGGGCTATTATGCCGTGGTCCACTCCTATCGTTTCTTACAGACGTTTCGACTACTGCTGTGGTAGTCATCTTCTGTGGCATCGTGTAGATACGCTTTCCTGTATCCCGCTGGCGACTGCGAAAGATGTTTACGTTTTCTCGTTTTCATTCCCCACCCTGAAGGGGTGGGGGCGAGCCACCTAAAGGGTAACGCCCTCTCTCTGGCCAGGGGTTGGGAAGAATTGAGAGAAAAGGGAGATGGGTAATAGCGATTTGAATAAGTAAAGGAGATGAGTATAAGGACGTGTAGCGCTTTATTGACAGATTTACAAATACAAAGACATGTATAACAGAGATGCAAATAAGGGAAGATTTAACCAAAGTTGCAAGGGAAAAGGTGAAGTGCAAGGATGTGATAGAAGGAGGAGAAATTAACAAGGGAAGTGAGTAAGTGGCTGAGGAGGTGAGAGGTTGGCGATGGTGGCGAAAAGTAGCGTGGTGGTTGTGGATAAGGTCGGATATGTGGACTAGGTGGTTGAGGACGAGGGGTAGGTCGAGGACGGCGACGAGGTGGTGTGGCAGGACGGGTTAAAGGTTGAGGAGGAGAACGAGACTGTTCAACCCGGTGGTGGCGGCCGTAGAGCTGTATACCATGGTGGATAAGTCGCTGAGCGTCGTCGAGTGTAGGAAGGTGGAGTCTCATTAAATATGTGGGTCCATCTGCGTTGAAGATCCGGAACGCTCGGCGCCCTGGTAATCCTGCTTGACGGAGTTCATGGAAGATGTCTTCAGATGATATGCTAGGGTCCACACCGCAAACGACGCAACTGTAGGTTGTAGGGCTCTCGGATGGCGGCGGTGACGACGGTGGACGGGCCGTATCTGCAGGCGCTTCGGTGGCAGTTCCCTCGGCAGGTGGCTGAAGTAAGGTGCACTCGGCACGAAGTTGGTCAGTGGTGGGAGAGATGGGCAGAGGAGACGTCATAAGGGGGAAAGGATGGGACATAACTGAAGTCGTTATAGGAATGTTGGAGGAGGTGTGAGCAGAAGTGGTGGTGGTTGTGGTGGTGGTGGTGGTGGAGCTAGACGACGAAGGATGGAACAGTGTTGTAGATGGAGGTGGCGCGGTTGCAACAGAAAATTCGGCTGTGACAGGCGTATCAGGTATTTCGAGGAGTAGTTGAGCCATGATGTTCGGAGGAGTAGCTTCGACTCGATGGAAGCGGCGGTGAATGCATGCTCCATTATCTAGAAGGTTGAAGTAGTCGTGGGAAGAAGGAACAAACAGGAGTACATCAGGCGATGGGTCTGATCCGGCGTAGAGTCTGGAGGCGGTATGGATGCCTGTTGAGCGGAGTTCCGTGTAGATGTCGTCATTGGAGAGAGCAGGACAATAAGGGTGTACATGTCGGGGAGGCCGACTTCCGACTTGGTGCCAGCCGATATGCTTGATTGCCGTCGGAAGGGTGCAGTAGGTATAGTTGTGGTGTCACCCGACCGACAAAAAAGAAGAGACGTTGCTGTGGGAAGATTGGAGTCCACTTGTAGAGGAGAGTGTGAAAGATGTTTGGGAAGCAGCTGTATTCATATGTGAGTGTGCGGCCTCCAATTGAACGTCGGCAAACTGTATGAAAGTACAGAAAACAACACGGCTAAACATGGACTCTAGATACCGTGAAAGCTTCACATCTAAGATAAAGCAGGTAATTAGAGGCCAGTCAAATTGATATGTGTTGCATGTAAGCTCTGGGAAAGCATTCTTTCTGATTATACTTGACATGGACAGAAAACAGTTCGGGTTTCGGAAAGATTATTCCAGTGAAGCTCAACCTGTAGGATTCTAGCAAGATATAGCAGATACAATAATTTAGATTCAAGGGTCAAAAGGACTGTATTGCTATTGACCTACTCAAGGCTTATGATAGGGTAGATCATGGGAAACTATTCATGAAAATGAAGGCTTTTGGACTAGAAATGGACCGAGCTCGATAGCTGCAGTCGCTTAAGTGCGGCCAGTATCCAGTAATCGGGAGATAGTGGGTTCGAGCCCCACTGTCGGCAGCCCTGAAGATGGTTTTCCGTGGTTTCCCATTTTCACACCAGGCAAATGCCGGGGCTGTACCTTAATTAAGGCCACGGCCGCTTCCTTCCAATGCCTAGGCCTTTCCTATCCCATTGCCGCCATAAGACATATCTGTGTCGGTGCGACGTAAAGCAAATAGCAGCAGCAGACTAGAAATGGTAAATGAGGAGTTGAATGGGTGTCTAAATGTCTAGGATAGAACTCAGAGAATTAGAGTAGGTGGAAGCATTATCTCATCTTACTGGAGGGGGGTTCATGCAAGGCAGTATTATTGGACATTTTTGTTTTCTTATGTACATGTAAAGAACAGGAATCACAGATGATGTCACATTGTACACAGCAGACCTCAACCTCACAGCAGAGAAAATGAAAAGACAGGTTATAAGCTGAAGTCTTCTCACTTTCAATTACTGTGTTGATGGGGTGAAAGAAGCTACCTCACGGGGATCACTCTGGGACCTACACTAGGATTACTTGATATGAGAACTGAAAACGATTCAATCGAAAGCAGCACGATTAGTTTTGGGTGATTACTAACAATTAGTAGTGTTAGAAAAATGTTTCAAACTTTGGGCCGGGAAGACTTAGGAGTAAGGAGACGAGCTGCTCGACTAAGTGGTATGTTGAAGATGTTGATTCCCATAGGGAATGAGTTAGCTGGAAAATTTATCATGTCCAATAACGGACCAACTACATTGGTATTATAAGCTGTCAGTGGAGAGTTGACGTGGAATGACATTAGTACAGGAATAAGCTTGAGTAGAGCTTTTGAAGGTAGGATAGAAGATATGAAGATAAAGTTGGAATTCAAGAGAAAAAATTGGGACAAATATTCATTTATAGGATTTAATGATTGGAATAATTTACCAAGGAAAATGTTTGATAAACTTCCAAGTTCTTTGAAATCATATAAGAAAAGACTGATAGAGAATCTGCTAGCTGGGCAACAACCCTAAATCCAGATTATGATTGATTGATTGATTGATTGATTGATTGATTGATTGATTGATTGATTGATTGGTCTACAGATCAAGAGTATGGGGTGAACATGATGAGATGGGTTCTCTTCACTGTTAATGAATGTTCAGCTTCTCATAAGACAAACAAGTGAAAAACAGATAGAATTTTGGAAAAAAGTCACTGCTGATGCAATTACTTACCGTATCATTCTTCCTTATTTGGGGTGAAGGACTTCCCTGTGGAAGGATGTTCCTCATCCGTGGAGATGTGAAGCGCACAGTCTTCCTCCGAGACTGCTTGCTCTCGTTGGCTTTCTTCATTGCCTGCATTATCTTGAGCAGCCTGCTGTAGAGGAAGACTTCAATCAGTAGATCATCTGATGTCCTCTGGTACTCCAACAAAGCTTTCTTGATATCCACGAGCGGTATGACAGGTAACGTGATGTCTCGTTGCTCTGTGTGATCTTGTGTCTCATCTATTGCTGTAGAACTGTCAGCTTCACTCACAAGCCCTGGAAGTAGTCCACAGGATAAATAGTAACAACACTGCAAACAGCCAACATGCTCGTGTTTAAAGATTATGTCACACTGTGACTGGGGAACTCTCACCAAGTGCGCTTGTAAGTGCTCAATGATAAGGTACATCGACATTGCTGGTAACTGTTGTACCACCAATCAAACGGACAACAGACTCGTGTTTAATGGTTATGTGACACTGTGACTGGGGAACTGTCAACAAGTGTGCTCAGTGACAACGGCGGCTAGTTACCAAATTTTCAGGGGGTTCACAACAAAATTTGTGTTCACGTCTGAAATATACCAAAGTAGAATGCAAATAAGTACAAAATCACTGACTTAAATCATTTCTTAGTGAAAGTAAAAGTTCCTTGTACGGTTCCTTGTCTACTCATAATATGGTAGAACCCTTATAACCGAGGATGCATTTTCCCGAGACTGATCTGTGAGTGTACAAGAAAAGTAAAATTACGACTGCCGGGCTGAGTCGCTCAGGCTTTGGCTGAGGCTCTGGCTTTCTGATCCCGTGATTACGAAAACCTGTTCAGAATTAGCTACTAGCGAAATCTTCCGGCGATGTAATGCAATAGTAACTTCTGGGAGCTGTGGCCAACAGTAACAGGGAAGGTAGCGGACCCTTGTGGTCAACTGTAATACTATCTCTGGTTTGAGGGTGGTTGCAGACGGAAAGGCACGTTCCTTACCGTGCTCCTCGCTTATGGATCTATCTGTGCATAAACCATGATGTCATCTCCATGGGCATGCGTATAGTCTTAAGGTTCGTAGCAAAACCTCCAGTGTGCTCTCTGGCAATATCAGTCGAAACGAACAGTTATCAATGTAACGGAGCTTCGATATAAGTCGAATGCTTTCGATCGATTGACGAAATCAGGTCGAAAAAGGAAACAATTTTGAATTACCGGTATCCATGAATGCGTGAATATGCGTTACATCTGGGTGTTCACGTGCTTACGTGTTCCTGAGATCCCACCGCCACTGCTCTGTTATAAGGTACATCGACATTGCTGGTAACTCTTGAACCACCAATCAAACATGGTTCTGATCTGTATTGTATTGCAAGTACAATATAATTATTAAATTAATGTAGTAATGGTCCACATTTCAATACCAATATTCTAAATTACATTAATTATGGACTAGTTTCGGCCGGGGCTGGCCATCTTCAGCCTTAATGTAACACAACTAATAACTAAACAAATGTACATGCACAGAATTGACATAAAACAAATGAAACAAATGAATACAAATTGGCATTAAAAATTGGGATGGAATTACGATTAAATTTGAAAATAAACTAGGTTCTAACATCTTGAGTATGCTCATCATTGAGACTATTTCAAGTAGTAATTTATTCATATACACAGAACTGTTAGTTCTAATACTGCTGATCCTTAATATTTCAATTCTAAATGCGAACTGATAAATGTTGATCCCGTAGTTCATCACCAAATCTATTTGAGTGGTGTTAGCCGTATGCAAACCATTGGACGCTGCTGTAAATAACCACTAGCTGACGGGGAACTGTTAGATGTTGTTTCATCATCAATCAAGGTAGTAAAATGAGATGCTCTCGTGGTGCTTATTAAATCATGCTGAAATGTTGTTAGACATTGTCAGGACGGCACGTGAAGATGTGGTTAAAACAGATACATTTTGTCTGGTATAAAATTTGCAATTCATTGCGGCGCCCATGAAGTTAACCTGATGAATTAGATAAAATTAAATTAATGAATGAGAGAATGTGTTAGTTAGATGGCATAGGTTATATGAGACTTACCTCTCAATACAGCATGGCCTATTGTTGTGTGTGCTTCAGACTAACTGTTGTGAGATTCAAATGAAAAGGAAGGAGTGGGGAGGGGAAGGGGAGGGTTGGGGAGGAGGGGAGGATTAAGGCGGGACTGAAGGGTGTGGGAAAAAGGATGGCTGTTGAGAAAAGGTGCTGTGAATATTATGAAAAACTGAATTATGACTTGTTGGTTTGACATTGCTGAAAATGGGAATTACAAGGTCAAAAAGGATATTTGGCTATTCTGAAATCTCATTAAGATTATGATTTGGGTTGAAATATTGATCTATAAGCACATGACTATAAGCACAAATACACAGACATAAAACAAGATATGGAAATTCTCAAAATCATCAACAAAGGACCCCTTCTTAAGATTACTGAAAGCTGTTTCATACATTTAGATCAGTATTGAAAGGTGGACCATTACTACATTAATTTAATAATGATATTGTTCCAATCAAACAGCGAACAGACTCAACTTAATGGTTACGTGACACTGTGACTGGGAAGCTGTCACTAGGTGTGGTCTGTGATAAGGTGCATCAACATGCCTGGTAGCTGTACCACCAATCAAACAGCCAACAGGCTCGTGTTTAATCGTTATATGGCACTGTGACTAGGGAACTGTGACCATGTTAGCTCTGTGATAAGGGACATCGACATTGCTGGTGACTCTTGTACCACCAATCAGGCAACAGACTTGTGTTTAATGTTTATGCATAAGGCTCGGAAGTTAATGCCCTAAAAATCTAAGAAATATGCATGCAAATGTTGTTTGTCCAACCCTTGTCCCATTTCTCTACGGGGTCGTGTAAGAGGTGAGATGAATATATCGTGGCGGGTTTTTATGACTGGATGCCCTTCCTGACTTCAACCTCATCGGAGGAGTTAATGAGATGAAATGAATGACGTGATATATGATAGAAGGGAGAGGATGAAACCCGGTGCCGGCACACAGCCTACTCCTGTCGAATAGCACCAAGGGGTCTGGTCAAGGCTTAACGTCCCCATCCAATGGACACATCACCATCAACAGCGTCATATGCCCTCACTCCATATGAGCACTGCACAGAGGTTTGGAATTTAATCTAAGCTCTTGGCATGCAATCTTGTGATTAGAATTTTATACCACCACGCCCCCTACCCTGCCGGCAAACATTCTGATAGTGAAAATTTTTTAACCAACGGGGCTCGATGCGGCTAACCTCGGTGTCAGACCGTTTAGACTTCAGCGCCTTCGATCATGGCCACCAGGCGGGCTAAGAAATATGCACTTAAAAACTTGAAAATATGCCAATAAATATGCACTTCTTCTTCTTAAGACGCCGTCTCCGAGCGGAGGTTGGCGATCCACGTAACTAGCTCTGATCTTGACAGCACAGAATGGAATGCCACTTCTGAAATACAGCAGTGCCACCTTCGAAGGTCTTTCAGCCATGAATCCCTTCTTCTCCCAACAGATCTCTTCCCCTGTATCTTACTTCGATAATACCCCTCACCTCTCATGATATGTCCTAGGTATTGTGTTTCACTCTGTTTTATGGTGAGCAGTAGTTCTTTTTGCTTTTTCATCCGACGAAGGTCCTCGGCATTGGGGATTTTCATTACCCAGGATATCCGCAAGAGACGGTGATACAGGAACATTTCGAAGGCATCATTACGTTTTTCTATGATTGGACATGCACTACTCAAATGAAAAATGGCAGTAGACAAGTCAGGTTAGTATTGATGATAATAAACTTACATTTATTCCGTGGAGGTTGAAGCAGAAATGGTCCCACTGAGTGATGAACTGCAGTTCGCAGCCATCACTTTGCACAAATTCTCAACTGAAAGACATCGTCTGTTGTCTCGCAAAACACGTTTGTAATGTGAAAAGCTACTTTCCACATCACAAGATGTTATTGTGGCATATTTAAATGATGATAACTGCTCCACAGAAAGGGGCAAGTCTCTTGGTGTGACAGATGGTTTTCCTTTGAGAATGTCAATCAATCAATCAATCAATCAATCAATCAATCAATCAATCAATCAATCAATCAATCAATCAATCAATCAATCAATCAATCAATCGATCAATCAATCAATCAATCAATCGATCAATCAATCAATCAATCACTACTGATCTGTATTTAGGTCAGTCGCCCAGGTGGCAGATTCCCTATCTGTTGTCTTCTAGCCTTTTCTTAAATGATCGCAAAGAAATTGGAAACTTATTGAACATTTCCCTTGGTAAGTTATTCCAATCCCTAACTCCCCTTCCTATAAACGAACATTTGCCCCAATTTGTCCTCTTGAATTCCAACTTTATCTTCATATTGTGATCTTTCCTACTTTTAAAGACACCACTCAAACTTATTCGTCTACTGATGTCCTCCCACGCCATCTCTCCACTGACAGCTCGGAACATACCACTTAGTCGAGCACCTCGTCTCCTTTCTCCCAAGTCTTCCCAGCCCAAACTGTGCAATATTTTAGTAACGCTACTCTTTTGTCGGAAATCACCCAGAACAAATCGAGCTGCTTTTCTTTGGATTTTTTCCAGTTCTTGAATCAAGTAATCCAGGTGAGGGTCCCATACACTGCAACCATTCTCTAGTTGGGGTCTTACCAGAGACTTATATGCCCTCTTCTTTACATCCTTACTACAACCCCTAAATACCCTTATA
Organism: Anabrus simplex; assembly: GCF_040414725.1. NCBI lineage: Eukaryota > Metazoa > Arthropoda > Insecta > Orthoptera > Tettigoniidae > Anabrus > Anabrus simplex. Next base: position 97,027,246 of record NC_090276.1, on the reverse strand, counting down.
ACCATGTGCAGAAATCTGTGACCTTTATTAACAATCATATTTGTGTAATTACCCCCAATGAAGATCTTTCCTTATATTAACACCTAGATACTTACAATGATCCCCAAAAGGAACTTTCACCCCATCAATGCAGTAAATAAAACTGAAAGGACTTTTCCTATTTGTGAAACTCACAACCTGACTTTTAACCCTGTTTATCATCATACCATTGCCTGATGTCCATCTCACAACACTATCGAGGGTCACCCTGCAGCTACTCACAATCCTGTAACTTGTTTATTTCTCTGTACAGAATAACATCGTCTGCAGACAGCCTTATTTCTGATTCCACTTCTTTACACATATCATTGATATATATAAGAAAACATAAAGGTCCAATAATACTGCCTTGAGGAATTCCCCTCTTAATTATTACAGGGTCAGATCAAGCTTCGCCTACTCTAATTCTCTGAGTTCTATTTTCTAGAAATATAGCCACCCATTCAGTCATTCCTTTTTCTAGTCCAATAGCACTCATTTTTGCCAGTAGTCTTCCATGATCTACCCTATCAAATGCCTTAGATAGGTCACTCCCAATACAGTGCATTTGGCCTCCTGAATTCAGGATATCGGCTATATCTTGCTGAAATCCTACAAGCTGAGCTTCAGTGGAATAACTTTTCTTAAACCCAAACTGCCTTCTGTCAAACCAGTTATTAATGTCGCAAACATGTCTAATATAATCAGAAAGAATGCTTTCCCAAAGCTTACATGCAATTCATGTCAAACTGACTGGCCTGTAATTTTCAGGTTTATGTCTATCACCTTTCCCTTGCTACTATAGCAACTCTCCATTCATTTGGTATAGCTCCTTCAACCAAACAATAATCAAATAAGTATTTCAGATATGGTACTATATCCCAACCCATTGACTTTAGTATATCCCCAGAAATCTTATCAATTCCAGCCGCTTTTCTAGTTTTCAACTTTTGTATCTTACTGTAAATGCCATTTTCATCATAGGTAAATTTTAATACTTCTTTCGTATTACTCCTCTCCCCTATCTGGACATTATCCTTGTAACCAACAATCTTTACATACTGCTGACTGAATACTTCTGCCTTTTGAAGATCCTCGCATACACACTCCCCTTTCTCATTAATGATTCCTGGAATGTCCTTCTTTGAACCTGTTTCTGTCTTAAAATACCTATACATACCCTTCCATTTTTCACTAAAATTTGTATGACCACCAATTTACGCTTGCCATCATGTTATCCTTAGCTAACTTCTTTGCTAAATTCAATTTCCTAGTAAGTTCCTTCAATTTCTCCTTACTTCCACAACCATTTCTAACTCTATTTCGTTCCAACCTGCACCTCCTTCTTAATCTCTTTACCTCTCTGTTATAATATAGTGGATCTTTACCATTCCTTACAACCTTTAAAGGTACAAACCTATCTTCACATTCCTCAACAATGTCTTTAAACCCATCCCAGAGTATGTTTACATTTTTATTTACCATTTTCCAGCGATCATAGTTAGTTTTTAAAAACTCCCTCATGCCTGTTTTATCAGCCATATGGTACTGCCTAATAGTCCTAATTTTAATACCTTCCTTTCTTTCATATTTATTTTTAACTACGACAAAAACACCTTCGTGATCACTAATACCATCTATCACTTCGGTTTCTCTATAGAGCTCATCTGGTTTTATGTCCGACTCGTTGGCTGAACGGTCAGCGTACTGGTCTTCGGTTCAGAGGGTCCCGGGTTCGATTCCCGGCCGGGTCGGGGATTTTAACCTTAATTGGTTAATTCCAATGTCACGGGAGCTGGGTGTATGTGTTGTCTTCATCATCATTTCATCCTCATCACGACGCGCAGGTCACCTACGGGTGTCAAATAGAAAGACCTGCACCTGGCGAGCCGAACCCGTCCTGGGATATCCCGGCACTAAAAGCCATACGACATTTCATTTCATTTCATCTGGTTTTATCAGCACCACATCCAAAATATTCTTCCCTCTAGCTGGTTCATCACTTTCTGAATCAGCTGCCCTTCCCATATTAACTTATTTGCCATTTGTTGTTCATGCTTCCTGTCGTTCGCATTACCTTCCGAATTGACATTTGGTAAATTGAGATCACCTGCTACTATCGCATTCCTTTCCATATCATTTCCAACATAGCTGATTATCTTATCAAATAATTCTGAATCAGCATCAGCACTACCCTTTTCCGGTCTGTACACTCCAAAGACATCAAGTTGCCTAGTATCTTTAGAGATGAGCCTTACACCCAGAATTTCATGTTTTTCATCCTTAACTTTTTCGTAGCTTACAAATTCTTCTTTCACCAGAATGTCTCGAATGTCGCACAACTGTTTATAACCAGGATGTTTTGAAGTTACATGATTTATTTTTTCTTTCACTTTTTGTCCTACACTACCAGGAACAGAATTTAGATTGAGTATAGTTTTCTCGAAAACAGTAAGTATCTCCTTTAAGGGAGATCCTACAGCTTCCAGTGACATTATGGCGGTTGGCACAAAAGAAAAATGGGCATTTATAAAAACAAGATTCCCTTCTAACTCATTGCCTGACAGAATATTTTGCACTGTTTGTATTGATGCAGCTTCATTCGAGTCCAATAAATTAACAACCTCTTTGAATACTTGTATGTGTTGAGCTGCATCCAGCCATGTTCCCCATCGTGTTAACACTGGTTCAGGAGGAAGTGGGTTATTGGGTGCTGTTGATATGAACAACTTGTCTCTTGAAGGAGTTTTAACAAACATTTTCTTTGAACAGGCCATAAATCGATCTACCAATGGGAAAGAATTGCGTATTGTCTCAGTGATGCGATTAAGAGCATATGCCGAACAAGTTATATGAATTAAGTTAGGAAAATGCCTTTCAGTGTTTGTCCTGATTTGACCACATAAGTACCTGCATCGGTAACAAATAAAAGTAGCCGGTCGTATTTGATTCCAGATGGCCATAATCATTTCAGTGAGTCCATCACACACTGCGTTACAGTTACATTGTTAGTGGCCGGCAATTCACACACATTAAGAGGGTATGGTATCATCTTTTGTTCCTTATTTAAGGTGCCCACAATTAATGAATAATGAATTTTCACGACCGCATTGTAATCGAAATCGACTTTCAACCTATTAGGTCGTGTTACTTACATTTAGTGCGTGTTAAAGAGATGTTAAGCACAGAACAAAAATGGCCAACCGCACACCAGTGGGATCCGAATCCACAACCTCCCGATTTGGCGTTGGTTGCTCTACCAATTGAGCTATGGTGACCTAGGTCATGGTGGTACTACTGCCATAACACTGTAGAGTGCGTTCAAGTCGCCCGCTGTGGGCCAAGTCAATGAATATTGAATTTTCACGACCGCATTGTAATCAAAATCGACTTTCAACCTATTAGGTCGTGTCACGTACATTTAGTACGTGTTGAAGAGATGTTAAGCATAGAACAAAAATGGCCAACCGGACACCAGTGGGAGGTTGTGGGTTCGGATCCCACTGGTGTCCAGTTGGTCATTTTTGTTCTGTGCTTAACATGTCTTCAACACGTACTGGACCGGGAACGCCGCAACGGGAAAGAAGTTCGAAGTATGTGTGCTGAACTTCGCGCGAGGCGGAAGATAGGCAGCCCGCCGAACTCGCTGACGTACTCAGCCGTGACGTAGGCTCCTCGAGGGAGCTCTACACGGCCAAGCGTGACCATATATGGTAATGTCCCGGCCCATGTGTCAAAGTCTATTTGGCGTAAAAAATGTTGTTATTTTGACACTGCCATCGTGGAGGCCATCGCAATAGACGCAACCTGTCAAATTCTTAGGAAAATCCACCGTGTACTTTAGGAATTATAGGAGTGGATAATACAAACGTTCTAGATGCTTCGCCACAATCTGGTATAAATGGAGGGCGATCCGGACTACAGAGTCAGTGTATGTTACTCCACCGTCTCTGCGACACGGGTGACGGGTGGAGCGCTGCGAGTGCGGACCGAACCCATGGTCGGATAAGTCTTTGCATTTCGAGTGTTCGATTCCAGCGGAGTTGGAACTTTATTATTTTCTCCAAGTGCCATGTTAGGACTTGTGTTTCAGTGACTAACTGAAGGAACTTAGAATATCTCTCGTGTAAGTGTCGTAACTTTTACACGTACTACATTTGAACTCGTATTTTGAATTTGTATTTTCGTAAACAGACTTTGGGAACATGGAAATTTTCTGAGTGTCTAATTTGGACTTGTGTTTTGCGACAAGGTGCAGAACTTGTGTTTCATGACATACTGTGGAAACTTAGAGTATTTCGGCGTATTACGTTCGAACTTATGTTTCATGACAGATTGTGGAAACATGAAATATTTTTCGAGTGCCGCATCTGGACTTGTGTTTATATTTTTGTCATCGTAACGGACTGTGAAAACACAGAGTACTCATGCCTTTCGTGAAGTTCCGAGGGAACATAGAACTTTTCAGTATCATAATTGAACTTACAATTTATGCCTCCTGATCATTTTTTGGACAGTGTTAGACTCTTTCCAAATGCAGTTTTACTTTAATGATAACTTAATTTTGTTTATCGACGGAATAGGACGTTTCCGAGTACCATTTAATTTATTACAAACGTACCAATGTGACCTGAACGTGCATAAACTGTACATCTTGTGCTTAATATTGTGCTCTAATCATCAACTGACGAGATCAGTGAATTTTTTCTCAAGTATTAATTCGACTAACATCTAACACAAGATCAGATATTCAGTTCAATCGTCCTATTTTCAAGTGACAATTTATGAACATTTACGATTCAGCGAGGTGTTTGAACCAAGATTTTAGTAACACTTGCCATATTTCATTTGCAATGAGTGAACGCAATAATTTAAAGGTCAATCTATTGTTGTATTGTTGAATGTTGTACGGGGAACTTGTGTGAATAACGCCTCACCTTTCATCAACATTGTCGTGGGAGGTCGAACCCCGGAACGTGTGCGCCTGGAGAATCAAGAACTCTCAAATCCTCGAGAACTTCGAGAAATTCCAGAACGTCGAGAACTTCACATCCAGGACGGGCGTGGTTCCTGTCCAGTCCAGTCCAGTCCGTGCCCAACAACCATAGTCCATGCTCTTCAAGCTAGTGTCAGCGCCTCAAAGACAGACATTTTTTCCTGGTACAGTACTAAATGTACGTAACACGACCTAATAGGTTGAAAGTCGATTTCGATGTCCACAATTACATTAGCAATAAGTCGGCCCTCAGAATCAGTGGTTTCATCAATAGACAACCACACAAACTGATCCGCTAATTCAATTTGCAGATTAGACAATAGGCTACTTTATTGTAACAACGTCCTACGTAAGTATTACGCACTGTACTAGCTTCAGGCACATGCTGTTGAGTGTATCTGGCAAGGAAATATTTTAATGTGGGGTTATTTATACAAGGGAATATCAGCAGCTAAAAATGCTTAGCACAAGTCGTAAGAAAATTGACTGATCATACTTCCTAAACATTCTAATAGTTGTTTTTGAACAGGCTCTTTATTTGCGAGTTTGATAGTTAAATTATCCTTGTGTTTAGCTGTGTTTATGTGTTGAAGTATTTGAAATCTTTTCTCACTCCCTATAGTTTTCTCACACGCTCCACAGAACAGTGCCCTATTATCTATAGATATCAAGTCACCTGAAAACTCCTTCTGTAAATTAGTTAATCTACAACTCGAAGTTGCTCTTATTTTCGGCATTTAAAGAACTTTTTAACGGACGCTTTATACACGAAACATAGTTTGGTCACAACCAGGTCGTAAAACCGTTACACGACTCAATGGACAGCCAGTCGACAGCTAAGCACAAAACATGAGGGTAGATGTTGAAACAGGGGATTCACTGCGTGACATCATAACTCCTCACCACATGACAAGTTGCGTCATCATGCGTAACATTACTGCCAACATCAACCAGATGAAAAAGCTGTTTAAAAAATAATAACCATTAAACTGATTGGAATATACCGTATAGGCGCTAAAATATTAAAATATGATGCATTTATCAAAATCACGAAAATATGCAGTTATATGCAGTAAAAAGCATGATCAAATGACTGAAAATTCCATAAATCGTGTACATAATGTATAAGCATACATTTTAACCCCTAAAAAACATGCAAATACATGAACTTCCGAGCTCTAGTTATGCGACACTGTGACTGAGGAACTGTCACAAAGTGCTTTGTGATAAGTTACATCGACAATGCTGGTAATTGTTGTACCACGTATCAAACGGACAACAGGCTCGTGTTTAATGGATATGTGATACTTTGACCGGAGAACTGTCACCAAGTGTGCTTGTAAGTGCTCTGTGATAAGTTACATCGACTTGCCTGGTATCTATTGTACCACCAATCAAATAGCCAACAAACTTGTGTTTAATGGTTATGTGACACTGTGACTGGGGAACGGTCACCATGTGTGCTTGTGCTCTGTGATAAGTTACATCGACATGCCTGGTATCTGTATCACCAATCAAACAGCCAACAGACTTGTGTTTAACGGTTATGTGACACTGTGACTGGGGAGCTGTTGCCAAGTGTGCTCTGTGATAAGGTACATCGACATTGCTGGTAACTGTTGTACCACCAATCAAACAGCCAACAGGCTCATGTTTAATTATAAAGCGACACTGTGACTGAGGAACTGTCACCAAGTGCTCTGTGATAAGGTACATCAACGTTGTTGGTAACTGAAAAGTGACTGGTGCTGTATAGTCAAATTAGTTCAGTTTTAGGACAGGTGCTTTAACAGTTGACTTTCCCCAGCTTTATTAGACACAAGTCTACACTTCAGTTGCTTCACCTGGTGGTGGTAACCATCCTGTCTGATCAAATTAAGTAGAAAAGAAATTTAAATATAACTATTAATTCAACAGAGGTGTTTGAAAATGAATTTAACAATTAAATAAAAATCATTCTCTCCCTTTCTTAGCATTAATCCCGACTTGCAGGGTCTGCTGCTTTGCTACATCTCCTCCATTTCTGTCTGTCGTTGACATCTTCTGGTGTTAAGCCAACACTGTGCATGTCTGCCCTGATGTTGTCAGTCCATCTCTTTGCCGGTCTTCCTCGTGGTCTTGTTCCCTCTGGGTTGATGCGGAGCGCTGTTTTGGCAACTGAGTCGTCCTGTTTTCTCATGACGTGGCCGTACCAGCGGAGACGGGCTTCCCTCACTTTGTCTATGATGGGTGCGACACCAAACCTTTGCCGGACGTCCGTGTTCCTTATGTGGTCACATCGGGTCAGCCCCATGGACCATCGAAGCATCTTCATCTCCATGGTTGTCAACATTTGCTCCTGTTGTTTCGTCATGGGGCGACATTCAGTCCCATAGATCGCTGCTGGCCGTACCACACTCTTACAAACTTTTGCCTTTAGATATTGAGGCATCTTTTTATCACAGAGGACTCCAGTGACCTGTCTCCACTTGAGCCAAGCTGCATTTACCCTCATCCGAGTATCAGGAGTGGTGTCACAGTTTGAGGTGACGACGGATCCCAAGTACTTAAATTGCATGGTCTTCTGCAGGTCTTCTTCACTGATACTTATGGTACCTCTGGCTTGGGGGCCACATTCCAGGTATTCTGTCTTCTGGATATTGAGGTGCAGTCCATTTTCAGCCAGTCTGTCCTTCCACGTTTGAACCTGATGCTGGAGTTCAGGACGGGTTTTTTGTGCAAGTACCACATCATCGGCATAAAGAAGGGTCCAGGGATGTGAAGTCTGTATGTCAGCTGTTGCCGTATCCATGCAGAGGATGAATAGCAATGGTGAAAGGGCAGAACCTTGATGAACACCCACAGTGATATCAAAAGGCGGAGAGATTCCAGCAGGACTCCGGACAACACTAGTGGAATTGCGATACAGAAGTTGCACCCAGCTTACATACTCTTCAGGGACGCCATGACAGCGAAGAGCTCGCCAAATAAGTTCGTGTGGGATACGGTCAAAAGCCTTTTCTAGGTCTAGAAATGCCATGTGTACACTCTTTTGTCTCTCTCTGTGCTTTTCCATCAAGAGGCGTGTGGCATGGATTGCATCGATGGTACTACATCCCTTAACAAATCCACACTGGTTTGGTGTTACAGAGACAATACATCTGAGTCTGCTGTCAAGTACACGTTCAAAGATCTTGAAAGTATGACAGAGGAGTCGTATAGGGCGATATAGGTCGAGCAATCACTCACATCTTCTTTTCCCTTCCAGATTGGAACTGTTGTGCTAGTTGTCCATGTGTGTGGAAGCTGTTTCTCGGCGATGATTTGGTTGAAGAGTGAGACAAGGAACTCTGAAGCAGGCTTTCCGAGCATTTTCCAGATTTCCGCTGGTAAGTCATCTGGACCAGTTGCTTTTCCATTTTTCATTTTGCTAATGGCAAGCATTACTTCCTCGGATGTAATTGAGGGAACAGGGCCTACGATAGGATCAGGACTAGAAATTGGTGGATGCGTAAATTCTTTGTTGCTGATGTTATTAAAGTAATCTGCCCAACACTGAGAATGGATTGTTGATCTCGTAGCAGTTTGGCGTCGGCTCCCTTGATGTGCATTACGTGTCCAATGTCCTGAGGTGAACGGTGACGGGACTTAGCAAGGCGATATATATTGTTTTCTCCTGATGGTGTGTCAAGCTGGTCGTATAGTGACTGGTAATAATGGTCTTTTGCTGCAGCTACAGCTCTTTTTGCTGCAGATTTCAGATCGCGATATTGCTGAAGATCAGTATCAAGACGTGAGTTCCACCAAGTCTTAGCCTACAAGACTACATCTTTTTCTCCTATTAAACCAAAAAGGTCACAAATGCATGAAAAGGGAACGTAAATTCCCTGAATAACATAACTCTTAAATTTACATACGCTTGATTAATCCACTCTCATGCATAAAGCAAATATCGAGATCAGCAGTAGTCGCATCATCAGCTAGTATGAGTCTGAGTGCCCCATCGATGGTATCTTTACCTCGTCGTGGTTGTGGGGCTTGTGTGGTCAAAAGATCCTGAGAGCTATGCCGGCGGTAGCTTAGCTACTGGTAGGGCCTCCCTTTCCGGACAGGTCAAAGGTGATGATCCAGACTAAAAGGGATACCCTGGCCCTCCATGTTGGGGGTTCGGCATAGGGTTGACAACTCTATCCCGTTAAAAAACTGCTGAGAAGCCGCAAAGAGTAAGAACAAACCGCACGGATAAAATTGATAAACGACCTAGGCGAGGAAATGGTTATGGATTGGTATTAGCGACTTGGAATGTGACAAGCCTACTCCAGCCAGGGAAAAGCAGAAAACTAGAAGAGGAACTAAGAAAGTATAATGTTGAAATCGCTGCTATACAAGAAATAAGATGGCGGGAAATTGAGATGTTCGATTTACAGGATTATACTTTAATCAATAGTGGGAATAGCGAAAACATCTGTGGAACAGGTTTTATGATATTTAAAGAACTGAAGCATACCTTAATGTCTTACAAGGCAGTAAATAAAAGAATCTGTATCATGAGAATCAGGGGCTGTTTCTTCAATTATACACTTATAAGCGTACATGCACCTACGGAAGAAGAGGATGAACTAAAGGATAAGTTTTATGAAGAACTAGAGAAACAGTACGATGAGGCACCTAGACATGACATTAAAATAGTAATTGGGGACTTCAATGCAAAAGTGGGACAAGAGGAAGAATTTAGCCCCACAATAGGAGCACAGAGTTTACATTTGGAAAGTAACAACAATGGGTTACAGCTTATTGACTTCGCTACAGCAAAGGATATGGTAATCAGTAGCACTACATTTGAGCACAAGAGAATTCATAAAGAAACTTGGGAGGCACCAGATGGGAACACCAAGAATCAAATCGACCACATACTGATTAATAAAAGACATGCTTCAGATGTACAGGATGTGCGTACTTATAGAGGTGCGGATATAGATTCAGCCCACTATTTGGTGAAAGCTAAATTGAAACAAAAGCTTGCGGTAAGAGTCAGAGGTAAAGCAGAAAGGAGAAAAGGATTTAACCAAGAACAACTTAATGATGATACAAGGAGGAAGGAGTATGAAAGACAGGCTGAAGAAGGTTTGAAAAAAAACATAAAAATGCAGTAACAGTGGATGAATCATGGCGGGTGATTAAAGAAGCCATCACGAATGCAGCCCAGGAGGTGCTAGGAGGAAGAAAGAAACAGCCAAAGTAGGATTGGTATGGTGAGGAAGTAAAGCTAGCCTTGGAGAAAAGAAATAAAGCAAGGATGATATATATGCTACGGGCAGCAAGAGCTACTCACCAAACATATGTGGAATGCAGAAGGGAAGCCAAGAATCTTTGTAGAAAAAAGAAAAGAGAAATGGAAAAATATCTGATAAAAGAGATGCAACAAGATTATGAGCATAAGAGAAGTAGAAAGTTTTATAGAAACGTAAAGCAGAGAAAAAGTGGATTTCAACCAAGAGTAAGCTGCATACAAATAAGGACGGGCAACTACTTGGAAATACCCAGGAAATGTTAACTAGATGGGCAGAATATTTTGAGAAGGTTTTGAATCCAGTTAAAATACAAAATAAGAATATGAATTAGAATTGCCAAATAGTGAATCTAATGAAGATGAATCTGAGGAATGCAATAGTGAACCACCCACTTTGGAGGAAGTAAAAGGTGTCCTCTTATCGATGAAGAATAAGAAGTCACCAGGAGAAGATGGGTTAACAGTTGAGTTGTTAAAATATGGTGGAACGGTATTGATACAAGCATTGTATAAGTTGATACTGGAAATATGGTGAACAGAGAAATTGCCAGAAGAATGGGAAACAGCTTTGGTGTACCCAATTCTTAAGAAGGGAAATAAATTGAAATGTGAAAATTACAGAGGGATATCTCTGCTTTGCATAGGCTACAAGATCTTTACCATAATAATAGCTAAGCATCTAACACACAAAGCAGAGCAGGATCTTGGGGATTTCGTGCAAACCGTTCAACAATAGATCATACATTTACAATGAGGATCATCCTGGAGAGGTGCTATGAATATAATATACCACTGTATCAACTGTACGTTAATTTTAAACAAGCGTACGATTCAGTGCAAAGAGGAAAACTACTCATCGAAATGAAAGCCCTTGGTTATCCTGGGAAGCTGATTAGGTTGGTAAAAACAGCTTTGAGTGGAAGTAAATCTAAGGTATGCGTACAAGGGAAAGTATCGCGAACCTTCGATGTAAAAGTGGGTTTGAGGCAAGGAGATCCAATGTCTGCTGTCCTCTTCAATATTGCTTTAGAAACAGCTTTGCGTACCATCACTGCAAATCGTGAAAGGAACATATATCATAGACTAATTCAAATATTGGCATATGCAGATGATGTGGCCATAATTTCTCGTACAAAGAATGCACTGCTCGAAACCTATGAAGAATTGGAGAGGGGAGCACAGCAAATTGGACTGGTAGTGAATAACAACAAAACTAAGTTCCTAGTGAGTTCCAGATCTAGTCAACCTCCAAATGCACTTACTGATTACTTCATAAAATGAAACAAAAAAGGAAATAAACTCTAGACTGGCTGCAGGAAATCGACGCTATGCTGCCTAATTCCAACATTAAGAAACAAACAAATTTCCAGGAAAGCTAAGTTGATCATTTATAAGACTGTCATTAGACTAGTGGTTACATATGGAGCTGAGACCTGGGTATTAAGTAAAACAGAAGAATATAGGTTAATGACATGGGAAAGAAAGGTATTGAGGAAGATTTTGGGCCCGTTAAAACTGAACTGGGATGGTGTATTAGATCTAATCAGGAGGTTAGGGACCTGTACCAAGAGCAGGATATAGTATCTTTGATGAAGACTGCTAGAGTGCGTTGGCTAGGACATGTCCATCGAATGGAGACTACAAGAGAACCTAAGAAAGTGCTGGAGGGCATCCAGGTGGAAGACGATATAGAGGTAGACCAAGAAAGCGATGGATAGAAGAGGTGGAGGCTGATCTACGTACCATGGGAGTCCGGAGATGGAGGACCAAGGCAATCGACAGAGAGCTTTGGAAGAAGATTGTTGCGGAGGTTCTGCAAAGACCGTAGCGTCAAGGAGTAAGTAACTAAGTATGAGAGAATTCAGCACACTCTGTGAGGATGTGGGCCTTAGTGAAGTCGGCAATAAGAACACACTGGGAGGGCCCTCCCTCTTTAGGAGATAAAGAGTGCCTACACAAAACTGCGGTGAAGGCTGGAAAGAGGACCGCCACACAGCAGTTGTCTTCGTAATTGCTCTCAACTTAATGGGAGTTCAGATAACTAGCCACTCTGATTTCCTGGATGCCAAGATGGTTTGTCGTAGGTGGTAAAAGTACCGCTTCCTTTGCAGCTTCGTCCACAAGTTGATTTCCCACAATCCCAACGTGCCTTGGGAACCACGCGACTGATTCTGGCGCCCACACATCACAACCCGGCTAGTACGTCATGAACCTGCTGTACCAGTAGGTGTTCCCGGAAACAGTTGCCAATAGACTAGAGAGAAATTAACGAGTCGGTACACATGAGAAAGTGGATTTCTTTCATCACCCAGTGCAATCTGCATAGCTTCTACGATGGCAAAAAGCTCTGCAGTATACACGCTACATACACTAGGAAGGATCTTCATGCTGATAGTATTGCAGACGAAAGAGCATCCCACACGCTATTCAGTCTTAGAACCATCTCTGAGGACATGTCGCATGGCCGGATACCATTGAACGAAGTTCTGGATATACCTCCGATAAACACTGGTATCCATGTTCACCTTCGATCCACGGAGTATATGAAGTTGTTTATCTGGTCGTGGAGGAACCGTATTAACAGTCCACTCAAGACAACAGCTGATATCCACATCTAACTGACGACACAAACTTGACCATATTAATAGCTTATAGTGGTCCTTATTGACTACTTACAGCGACAATCTCACTACTCCGAAAAAACAGGATAATATGATCCGCCCTGAACTGTTTAATGCATATTATTCGTACATGTTTCTTCAGTGAAAAAGTATTTACCAAAATCACGATGACAGTGACAGGTTCTTAATCTCTGCTCTATGATTCATTTCATTATTTTGTGTCCATGAGACAGAAGAGTGATGCCCAGTAATTGATCGGTTTCAGTCTGTTTCCTTTCTTAAAGGAACTATGAGTCCTTTAGTCCAGTCTTCGGGTAGTTTTGCTTCTTCCCAAATGGTGTTTAGGACTCTTAAAGAACCACCGCAATTCTTGTACTCCAGCAGCCTTGACCTTATCTATGCCTGTTGCCTTGGCTTTACTCATTTTCCACTTCTATCCATATTATAGCGGCCTCTTCATTTTGATTATTTTCTTTTACCATGATCACCTGTTGTTGATATTTATATTTTCACCATTATTTAATGTTTCAAAGTACTGTCCCATCTCATCTCTTATTTCGTCATTCCAAGTGATGTTTTCATCTTCTTTCTCCAGGACATTTATTCCTCCATAGTTATTTTTCTTATCTTCTCACCAGTTCCTTGTTCTTCTTCAAAATCTATAAACTAATTTCTTCTAGTTTTTGTGGTGAATTCAGTCCAGGTTTTCTCTTTCTTTCCACTTGAAGCTTCAGGTCTCTGTACAGCTGACTGAGTTCTTCTAACAGCCCTTCATTCGTCTTGAAACCTTTCTAACAATCTCTTAGTTGCCTCATTTAATTTCTCTCCTTTATTGCTGTTTGGACAGTCTCATTTCTCTCTTTCTCTGCAACTTGTTTTCCCGACAATATTGACTGCAGTGTCCGCCAGGGTTTTCTTGAATCCCACTTCACATTTGGGCAGCTGGTCTCTAATTTTCATCTGATATTAGACCTCTTTTCTAGTTTTAACTTTTATCTTGGTATTAATTCTTTTACCACGATGTCCTAAGGTGGCTACCTAGACTTTCTCCTGGCAGCACTTTTACATCTCTAATAAATGTTCCAGCCTCTTTGTGTTCAACAGATTTCTGCTCTCCATTTTAGCTGTACCTTGTGATCTTACGGCTCAGCTGCTTTTTGAACCTGGCGTTCTTGATTACTAGGTTGTTTCATATGCAGAAGTCGTGGTTCCTATTTCCATATCCATGAGCACTGATCGCTGCCTCATACCCTGTCCTTACAGTTCCCACCTGAGCATTGACGTCTTGTTCGACGTGATACTCTAATTCTTGAAGAAAGTCATCTTTCTCGTCTTGACTATACCCAGTCTGTGGTGCATAAACCTGAACAGTAGCCAGGGTGTTTTTGTTGATTTTTTCATGTAGCTTCAAAATTTGTTCATAAAAATATTAAATATCAGCCATGGCATCGATGTTCTGCTGATTATGAAAGCCATGCCGTTCCGTAGGAGAGCCAACCAGTCAATATTATATCAGCTAAATGTCAAAATATGACAGAAACTTTCCAGAAACTGACAGAAGAGATGAAAGTGAAGGCTCAACGGTAGTGTATGGGGACATAGGTGTCTATGTTACCATTGTATAGACAGTTTATCAATAATGAAAGGGAGCTGTGAAATGGTCAGATGAGAAATGGCTATATGAGGGTTTTCTTGGCTAAACCGTCAACCACCGAGCGAGTTGCCAATGCGGTTAGGAGCGTGCAACTGTGAGCTTGAATTCGGGAGATTGTGGGTTCGAGACCCCTTGTCAGCAATCCTGAAAATGATTTTCCACTGTTTCCCATTTTCACACCATACAAATGCTGAGACTGTACCTTAATAAAGGCCATGGGCGCTTCCTTCCAACTCCTACCCCTTACCTATCCCATCGTCGCCATAAGACCTATCTGTAAAAGTAAAAGATAACTCTTATCAATATTTTGAGATTAATCTAGAAATTCTCATAAAATTAAATTATTATTTATTTACCTCGGTGGTCTTATTGATATTACCCCTTACAGCAGGTCTGGAAAGTGCTCTGGTCACTCTCCTGCTTGCATGCCAGACCGAACAATGGCAGCACAATCACCTTGTGAGCCTGCCTGTTTTCGAAGAAGTTTTGAAGACTTCGAAGGACTCACGACTGATATCAGTTCATTTATCACACCTTTCTCATGTTTAGTGTTCACCATTACATCCAGCTTTAGCTGACTGGTTTGTAGTGCAGCATCTGGTTCAAGCCCGTATTTCTGCAATCCTGGAAGTTATTTCAATGTTCGGTTCTGTCTATGTGTTTGAGTACTTTGTCTTTTATCACAAACTGAGCTAGTTGGTGTGCATTTGAGTCACATAGCTGTAAACTTTCATTCAGGAGATGTTGGGTTCAACATCATCATCTTCGTTTTGTGTCCCGTTACGGTCTTTCATTGTCACGCCACCTCTTCACTGGACGTCCTATACATTTTTACCCTGGTTTAATATCAGAGAATCTCTTCTGGCAATCTTCTAGGTTCCATCATTTGCATATGACGTTTCCAGTTTTTCTGAGGATGGTTTTCTATGGTTGCTCATTTTCACACCAGCCTGTATCTCAATTAAGGTCATGGCTGCAATCCTCCCCATTTTAGCCCTTTCCCATCCTTGTGTTGGTGAAAACTTACCATGTGCTGGTGAGACATTCAGTCAATAGCAAATTTTAAAATAACCATTAAGAAAATGACCAATCTTGACAACGAACCCATGCCACTTTGTCCGACTGACTGAATCGCGAACCCTTGTTCTGAACATAGGACACATAAAACAGTCCAAATGTATATAAACTGACACATGTCCCATCTGTGGTCATAGAGTTCTTTGTTTATGAAAAGAGTGAATACAATACACATAATACTTTTGTTAGGCGATGAGTGTGCAGTTTGCTTCATCAATCAGATTTCACTGTCTGTCTCATGCACCATTGTGGTGGAAGTGGGCACAAGTCTTGGCCACGGCCGCTTTGCATGAATTGCTTAGGAGTTATTGTTCTAGTGAAAGCACAGGAGTGGTTTAAACATTGCATGAGGAGCGAATAGCGAGCTAGAAAGCTTCGGAAAGACACCTCATTGAGGTTCACGACTGGAGAACCCTTCCTGACAACAGGCACATGACTTCAAAGAAACTGCAAATCAATCCCCCAAATCAGTGAAGTCAGATCTCTGCCTCTGGACAATGTGCATGAGAAGACTGCCAATCGGTAAACATGGCAACAGTGGGAAACTCTGTCGTAGTGGTACGAAAGTGCATGAGGAGCGAACTGGTAAACATGGAAACAGTAGGAACTCTGTAATAGTGGTACGAGAGTGCATGAGGAGCTACTGGAGAGACAGTCAACCGGTAAACATGGAAACAGTGGGAAGTCTGTAATAGTGGTACGAGAGTGCATGAGGAGCTACTGGAGAGACAGTCAACCGGTAAACATGACAACAGTTGGGAACTCTGTAGTAGTGGTAGGAGAATACATCATGTGAGGCCTCTCATCATACAGTCATTCGCTGGTTACTCCAGTCAGAAGAAGAAGGAAAAGAGGGGAGCGTTCCAGTAGCTCAAAGAGGAGGACAACTGCCATGGTTATTGTACACCCCTCTTAATTATAATTCAAGAAAAAGGCAAGAGTTCCAACACTTTGAAGAATGAAAATATTGGCAAAAGAGAGAGAAGGGCCACACAAGGAGTGAAAATGATAGATTTGTGGGGGCATCGGGAAGAATGAACTCGCCCCACGCACCCTTGTGCACGATGCAACATTGCATCAGGGTATAGCTTCCTAAACTAGCGTCATTCGGCGGCGTCGAGTGAGCACGAGCATCACGTCTCTTTGTGTCTCGTTGGTGTAATCAATGTAGCCTAGAGCCTATCTCACATGCAAAGGTGTACTAAAACTATGTGGTGTCTGTGTAAATCAACCTGTTATCCATGACGGCTGATTTATTTATGGAAACGATGTGGAGCCGCCTACAACCAAGACTCCATAGATTCCCTAATAGCATGGGGGTTGGAAGAAAATAAGAGTTGACTGAGCGAGGTCAGATTGGAGACTGCCACAAGTAAGTGGAAGCAATGCCAGACTCAGCTAGTCCCTGGGCGCAGCTTTTACAACAGCGGATGCCGAGAATGATCTATACTAAACATTTGCTATGAATATCTTGTAGCACAGGAGAAACCTACCTGTTCGACTTAACACGGTGCGGAGGCAGACCAGAACTTCAGAGAGCTTCCTCAGAGCAGACTCCAGGTCAGTACTGGTGTCATCTCCTGGAACAACACAAGTGACTCATTTACTATGAACAGTGGTTCAGATTCCATATGAAACCAGAGTCCTGTCGCTACAGCTGTATAACTGGGTTACAATTCCCTAAAAACACAAACGGTATTGGGTTCTGAACTACAAATTACTGTATGCAAGCAAATATGTAGCTAAATATGATTGAGAAAAGGTAAAATGACTTCTCTAGTGATACGTAGCAAAGTTGAGAGTATTACTGGGATGAGATTTAATCCACATATCATATAACTGACGGTGTACACACTATCTGTAATCATTGTAAATATTAAGACTTTTAAATGATTTTGATAAATAATCATAGAATCATTTTTGACATTGTAAAAAAACTTTATCTCTGGCACATGTGAAGTCAACAAAACAAGTATCTTATTAAAGTCTTTACGACTTAATTTAAAATTAGCATAACTTTCCACTGCTTTGGAGAACTAATGATCATTAATTACAATATTATTATAAACTATTATATTTTAAGGGATAATCTTATATGTAACATTTAACTCAGAGCCCCGACCTCACTTTAATGGCTGAAGATGCTTGCCATGTCAAGCGAAACATGTCCCATATCAAACGCTATGTAATAATTATATCATAATAATAAGGATTGTACCGTATGGTATTGAACAGGTGGATATTAATAAACTAGTTTACAACTTTTTAATATACTGTACTAAGCTTCAATACGGTCACAATGATGAGATTCGTTACTTGTAATTATCCTTACCAGCCGAACCTTAGTGATTATTGTTTTAAGAGGAAGTACAACAGGGCAATCATCCTCTATTAACACTAATGGTGGTGGTGATTATTGTTATAAGAGGAAGTACAACAGGACAATCATCCTCTATTAACACTAATGGTGGAGATGATTATTGTTATAAGAGGAAGTACAACTGGACAACCATCCTCTATTAACACTAATGGTGGTGATGATTATTGTTTTAAGAGCAATGTAACTGGGCAACCTTCCTCTATTAACACTAAGTGTGTGGTGATACCGGTAACTGTTTTAAGAGGAAGTGAGTGGTGGTGATTATTGTTATAAGAGGAAGTACAACAGGGCAATCATCCTCTATTAACACTAAAGGTGGTGGTGATTATTGTTTTAAGAGCAATGAAACTGGGCAAACACTAATGGTCATCATGATAAGTTTAAAGAGGAAATACAACTGGGTAATAATCAGTAGCGTATCCTAACCTTGATAATGATCTTTATGTAAGCTGCTGTATGTTGCACCAACACCGATAGGTCTTATGGCGACGATGGAGTAGCAAAGGCCTAGGAGTTGGAAGGAAACAGCCATGGCCTTAATTAAGGTACAGCCCCAGCATTTTCCTGGTGTGCAAATGGGAAACCACGGAAAACCATCTTCAGGGCTGCTGGCAGTGGGGTTCGAACCCACTATCTCACATATGTAAGCTCACAGCAGCACAGCCCTAACCGCACGCCAACTCGTCCGGTCCTTCATAATGAGGTGTGCGGCTAGTGTAGGGTTGTGCGATCGAGCTCGTCTTCTACAAGTTATTAAATGTGTTTCAAAATGATACGCTTACTATTGTGTTGACATGCCTTCACATTTATACACAGACGGAAACTTACAGTACGGAGCAAACTGGCCACGCGGTTTTGAGTCATGCAGCTATGAGCTTGTATTCGGGAGCTGATGGGTTCGAACCCCACTCTCGGTAGTACCTAAGACCTGCCTCTGTCAGTACGACGTAAAACAAATAGGAACAAAACTTTCAATTTCAATTTATTTTCATTTCTCTGAAGTCCTGTCAACAGTTGTTTTGTTATTATTAGCAATTTCATAAAAAATCTCTGCGTGACAGTGAAGAAAAATTTACAGAAATGAACAGCTCAGACCTAATCAAGTCAACAGAACAGAATATTTCTCACAGCTGACAATTTCCTATGAATATATGGTGGACTCGGACTACCTCAGGTAGCTGTCTGCTATTACGCGTCTCATCCGCCATGATAGACAACCCGAAAAATGAAAAAATCTACGAACTCACACAAGATTAAGAAACCAAGGAGTGAAGAAATCTTTCCTCTTTGAAATAAAGATGAAAAGCTCTTGGTACTTATCAAAGGTGAGAACACTGGCGTATTTTCCTCACGGTTCAAAATCGGGACAGTTGCCGTCCCGGATAGGAAGTGTCCGGGACGCGGGACATTTAACACGAATACGGCACCGTACTGTCCTGTAAAAACCAGGACATCCGGCAACCCTGTGCTACTGGCCTCTAGAAAATTTGGGCTCTCTGTAATTTTACTACAATTTTATTTTTAATTAATTCACGCTACTTCACACAGTGTATACAGATACGTTTCTTATAGGAGTACCGGTTATTTAGATTTACATATTACATTCATGGGAACTGAAATATAAATTCTTTTTATTCTTTATTCTTTATTATTATTTTTCTCTAGATCACAGTAAACAAATACCCAATCGATCCGTTGAATGAGAAAAATAACAGCGTTCATCTTAAGCCACACACACAAACTACTACTAACTTTAAAACAAACAGACATAGTTAATATACTGTGCCGTTTCACAATTCTTTATAAGAGCTAGAGCAACAAAGATGGAGTCTCTGCGGTCAAAATCTCAGATAAAATACATTTAACGTCAGTACGGGCCAGATTATAAGTCTTTTCGTCAGTCGGTTACAGTAATAGCCGCGTTTAGAAGGCGCAGAAAAAAATGACAGATGGACATTATTTGAAACCATTATTCAAGAAAAAAGATGCTCATCTTTTACTATCTAATCTGACTTCGGTGTATTAACAGGACGAAAAACTCATTTTAAAGGAATTATTCAGCGGAGCGATATATTGGAGATTTGGAAACGAAGATTAGTTCCCGACTACACTCTATTTGGCAGAGATCAAGATTTAAACGCCGCGCGAGAGATTTAATACGAGAAACAATAAGAGATAAGATATACTACTGTGGAACTACGTCACGCAGTGACGCAAGCCCTTGATGAAATTTGCCCGACACCGGTTAACATTGAAAGACACTTACGGACCAGTAAATTAAATGCATTTAGGCTGATAAAAGACGGCGGAAAGAAATTTATTTTCGAATCAGAATATACTGAATATAAGTCTTAGACAATTCTGGACTATTTAGTGATCTAACTGTTTTCCAGTAAAAACCTGTACAATCTGAGCAACGCAAGAGCTATAGTACTTGAAAAATGTCAGCAATGAGTCAAACATTCTATCATTGTTCTGTTCCATACGCACGAGTCTTCATCATGGGTCTGTAAGGAAGCAAGGCGATGCTGCTTGGATCCTGACGAGGCGAGACGATGTTGGCTATCCCGGATGACCAGTGAGCGATGATGAGGAGCCACGATGTACCCAACCACTTGTGGAGGAACCAGATGACCAGTTCATAGTCTCAGATGACCGGAGAGGAGGAAACGCCGAGACCATCTTGAGCAAAGTTAAGTCCAATATCCAAGTCGTTTTCGTAAGTAAGAAGATATTGTTTTCTTTATTTTGCTTAGTAATATTTATTGGTGCGAACACAGTACGTAAACAAACATCTAGCTAAATTGATTGGAAGTAGGTACTCATCCGTACGAAACGTCAATTCCATTTGTAGGCGTGGTCACCAAGTGATGTTCGTTCGTAATGTTTTCCAGAGATATGCGTGAAGAGATCGCTAAGATTATTATTATTATTATTATCAGTGATGTGTAAAGAATGAAGTAGGCACTTATATCTGCGTGTCATAAACTTAAGCAACGTCGATTTGTTTCGAGATCAGGTATAGGATTTGTGTTATGAAGGAATGGCAGTAGACTATTCCAAGTTACGTTAAATTTGGCACTATGACTGTAGCAAATAAAGTAGGCATTTTTGTAATGTCGCGGCACGTTCATGTGCAAGCCAAGGTAATGAGTTACGTGATGAAGTGATAGTGTGGTCATATGAAATAAGAGTAATAATTATCGCATCATGGATATGATATAGAGTCGTTGATGATGTATAATGGTACTAGTTATTGTTTCTTCGAGAGAGAGTCATAGTTGCATGAAATAAGGTCTCGTGACTTCAAATGTTATAATGGAGAAGATCACTGATTTCTCGCCAATTCCACGCAATGATTTTAAGCCTACGCATTTTATCTAGCTCAGGACATGATCTCAGGACGTCGAGTGCAATGTTTCTTTATCCATATTAAGTTACTTGGAGAAGCAAATGTTTACTCTGGATAGTTTGGAGCCTTCACTGATTCGCTTAGGAAGATCTCGAGAACTCACTGAATAATTACACTTCTGTATGAATTTCAATCTATAGGCCGATCGCTGGTGACCTAGGTTTTCGAAGGAGAATCATTTTCTTTTAGCTGGAGATATTGTCATCCGATTAAGTAGATTTTCCGTTGGGAGCATGTGTTATTATAACCTTGTAGAACCAGAGTGAGGACGTTTCTTGCCATTTCGTACGCACGTAGTCTATGTCAATAAGATAAGGTCATATTACCTTACATTCATGAATTAAATCTTGCGAAGATGTTACTTATTGGATGATTACGACTTACAATGGACGTAGCTTAGCTCATGATGTGTAACATAAGGAAATATGAGTGTCTAAAAAAGCAACTAAATAGGCAGAGAGCAATATTTAAGACGTAAAACGTATATGTGTGTACTTGTCAGAACAACGCAAGAAGAGTTTAGAATATCTTCATAGATAGTCTTAAAGCTACGGACAGTCAATCAGTCAGTTGAATTTTAAGTACTGTGATAGTTTTTTTTTAGAATAAATATCAAGTGTTAGTTAACATAATCTGATGCGATGTCCAAGGACGGTTGACTTAAACAAATAGAACTCCATTTCTTGACTGAAGAATGACTCAGAAAGTCCACATGTGTTTCTTTATTTCTCAAAATAATACAACTAGAAGGACTATAAATAATAGTTGATAGGAGTTTTCTTTTCTTTTCTGTGGATGCATCCTATATTTTTAATGTAAATAATTTTCATGTTTTATTTTCTTGCCAAGAAGGCACTTGTAAATACTAGTAGCTGTATCCAATTTAATTTATTTAATCATCACCCGACTCGCTAGGTGAATTGAAAGAGAAGGATAGGGCATTCTATTTTTAAGAATCTTCCCACATGTGTCATGTCGTTTACAATATTAATTGATGATTTCGGAGATGAATGAGTACTAAGAAAGGAAGCTATTTAAGCCGAGAAAACATTCAATCACTTAGGGTGAAGTGAAAAGACGTGATTTTTTCCAAAGTTATCGACGGATATGGATTACTAGGTCGACGATGAGTCACTCAATACTAAGGCTACTTCATTAGTAAAATTTTGAACTAATTTCTTGAATATCTGATTTAATATTTAAATAAATTTTGAATGGTGAAACCTAAAAACTCTTTCTCTGTGTTCTTAGCATAGGGTTTAGTTGTAAGATTGTAGTAGTA
Source organism: Anabrus simplex (assembly GCF_040414725.1). Classification (NCBI taxonomy): domain Eukaryota; kingdom Metazoa; phylum Arthropoda; class Insecta; order Orthoptera; family Tettigoniidae; genus Anabrus; species Anabrus simplex. The sequence goes on along the minus strand of NC_090276.1, from coordinate 97,004,537 downwards.
ACGATCGACGACGATTTTCTTAAGAATTAATGAGAATGGTACCTAGCTAAATACGAGTAAGAGACGTCTTTCTGCGTTAGTTAGGGAATACCGTTGTTTGACCTGGTCGTTTTTCCGTTGCGGAACTCACACCCGTAGAACTCAGTCACCCGATTTATTGAAGATAGAGCTAGTCTGGATCTCTTGTGTCCTTGCCTGGACGCAGGAACGGCGCAAGTAGAAAATGTCGCCCATACGTGTGGCAATTCGAGAAAGACACCGTGGTCAAGAACCGTTGGTCGCCATAGAAAATGGCGCCTCAACGTGATGCGAATGGAGGAAAACGCCATGGGAACTGTTGGTTGCAAACCAAACAGAATTTTTTTTTGAGATACTCATGTATGTGGAAATTCAAGAGAAAGTCGTCGTGGGAAGTCAAGAGAAAGAATACGACACAGAACTGTGAAGAGGTCGATTCCCATAGGTAACAATAAGAATGAGGAAAACATCGGGAAACCTAGTAAGAAGATGACAGAGATGATAGTCGAATAACGGGTCTTCGGTGCAATATTAGAGTAAAATGGGAGAATTTACTCAAGAGAAGTGGGTAAGACGAAGGAGATATTTTAGAAACTAATGGATGAGGAATTATTGATGGTAACAGCAGATTGATTGCATGGAAATGAAGATGTTGTACGGTAATTTCTTTACTGGACTGTTAGGCGTTATAATCTTATGGGATCGAAGTGGACACAGCAAGATATTAGACTGTGAGAACAAGTAGATGCCCAGTATAGATAATGGAACAGGAGAAAGAAGAAATGGATGGTTGCTCTGAAGAGGATGACAGAAAATAGTTGGTAGCAGTCAGAACTAGGAAAGAAGGATAAATTACTGCTAATATGTCAATTAGATGTAACTTAGATATAAGAGATAGATTGTAAGAGGTTATTTGAGTTATTTTCAGTTAAGAATTGGAGTCATAAGTACATGAACAAGTACCTCATATTTCCTAGTGTGATTGGGTCAACATCGTGAGCTGAATCGGATCCAAGTAGTGAAGCCTGCATGTGTATTTGCTGAATATATATATTGTTGGTTGGAGTAGTGGGAGAGACATTGTTGGAGAACTTGAGTTGTGGAGAATTTAGGGAAACCATAGAGTTTATTAGGATTTTTAGAATTTAGAATACTAATTGAATATCGATATGACGACGTTAAGCCATTTGAAAGCTCAATTTGAGGAGTATCAAAGGGAACAACGAGAAGAACAAGAACAGTATCGGAAAGACCAAGAAGAGAAACAAGAGAAATATCAAAAAGAGCAGGAAGAGAAAGAAAGAAGACAGAAAGAAGAGCGCCAGGGATTGTTGCAGGCTATAAAGGAAATGATGGAAGAAAACAGAAAGCGTGATGAAGAAGCTAGAAAGCGCGATGAAGAAGCTAAAAAGGAGAGATTAGAAGAGAACAGAAAGCGCGATGAAGACGCTAGAAAGCGCGATGAAGAAGCTAGAAAGGAGAGGTTGGAAGAGAACAGGAAGCGCGATGAAGAAGCTAGAATGCGTGATGAAAAACGGGAGGAAGAAGCTAGAAGACGTGACGAGGAAGCTAAGAAAGAGAGGCAGGAAGAGATGAGAAAGCAGGAAGAAACGTTGAAGAAGATGATGGAAGAAATGAATAAGAAGCAGGAAGAAGAGAGGAAGAGAGAGAAGCAAGAACAAGAGGAACGATACCAGAAATTCATGGAAGATTTGGAGAGAAAAATGAGGGAGATACAAGAAGAAAGACATAAGATAATGAAGGAGGAGATGAAAGAAGAGATCAAGAACAATATAGATGAATGGAAAGCTGAAATTAGTGGAAGTATGGAGGAGAAGAACCGAGAGATGCGAGAAGAAATAAACGAAATTAGGAAAGAGATGACAGGGAACAGTAACTATCTCCAATCTTTAAAGGAGAATGTAATAAAGGAACTATCAGATAATATGGAAAGGTTAAGCCTAGGTTCCCAAGAAAAGTGGAGATCATGTGAGGAAAGTATAGGAAACCTAGGTGAGGACGTGCTAACCACGAGTACAAGTCTGGAAAAGAAGTACGACCAGGCTGCAAACCAAATTGGAAGCAGAATAACGGAGATAAGAGAGGAAATAGAACAACATAAGGATGAATTAAACCAAAGAATAACGAAATCTGAAGAAGGGCTTAGACAAATGCAAGCTCAGTTACAAGAAATTCGGGAGGAAGGAACAGGAAAGACTGTTATGATGTCTAGTAGCGAGCGGAACAGAGGAGTTGAGTTTCAAATAAATGAGAGAGAAGCGACACCCATACCAGCCACACGTTCTAACCACAGTATGGGGGAGACAAATGTGGATAACGGAAACAGTGGTTATCCTACGATTATTAATGTCATAAAGACCTTCGATGATAGACCGAAGCACTTTAATAATTCCACCAGTATTTCGCCCAAACGTTTCCTTAGGGAAATGGAGGATTACTTCAAGGAACATGGCATCGCTGAGGAGAAGAAATTGAAAATAGTGGAAAAGCATTTAGATGCTAATCCAAGCTTATGGTTCCAAGCATTTAAATATACTTTCCATGAGTATAGTGACTTTAAAACGGCGTTCTTACAGAAATTTTGGAGTCCGGAGTTGCAGCAGAATTTACGCTTAGAGTTGTACTCTCGCAAGTATGCTACGAACGGTCAAACAGGGTTTAGTGATTATTTCGCTTTCCAGTTTCATCGTTTCCAAGACCTTGATTCGCCACCCAGTGAGCTTGAAGCGATCAAGACGATACAACGACAATTTCCTTCCGATATACAAAGGTTGCTGGCTACTGCTAACCCAACTACAGCAGTACAAATGGAAACGACACTCAGACAGATCGATATGACTACAGCACCACACCCTCAAAGAATGATTAGGAACGCTTACAGTGAAGAAACGGTTAATGTGCTCACACAGGAAAACGTCGATGGAAATACCCCTGAAGAAAGAGTAAAAATGAGCAGGAAGAGACAATGGGGAAACCAGGAGAATGGAAGGAGAGATGAAGAAAGATGCTATTGCAGGAAAGGGTCCTACAACCAAGAAGCATATAGGGAAAATAGAGCATATAGACCCAACATGCGGTACAGGAATCCGTACAGAGAAAACAGAGGAAGAAATAATTTTAGAGGAAGATATGGTTACGGAAGAAGAAATACGAGAGCTGACCAAGGAAGGGAAACTTATAATCGGAGACCTACACGCGATGTAAATGAGGACCGAAATGAAAAGATCAAGTGGGAAAAAGCAATTAGAGAACAGGACGTCAACGCTGATGTAGAGGGAGCGGAGAGTCTGGAGTTGCAAAGGTACAAAAGGAAGAAACAGGAAGAACAGATCCTCGATCCGAACGTGAGAGAATTCGAATGTAGAAGAGAAAGTGAAAAGATAACAAGCAAAAAAAAAAACGCCGATTTTGAATTAGAAGGTGAGGTTGAGAATACAAAGAACGCATTGGATTCCAAAATTTATAGTTATTTCATAACACAGGTGGATTCGTGGGAAATCGATTCGGAAGAACTGATGAAGGATTTGACAGTACATCACATAAAGAGAAAGTATGAATTGCCTATTATCGTGGCAAGAGTTGGAGAGATGAAAGTACGTTGTTTAGTTGATTCTGGGGCTAGCATCAGTGTGCTTTCGAAGGAATTATTCCAAGATATGAGTAGAAGGATGAAATTATTAACCATCCCAGTTTCGAAAATTAAAATAAGAGGGATAATTCCAGATAAAACAGTGGAATGCAATATACAAACATATTTGGAAATAAATATTGGAAACCGGCACTTTGAGCATCCATTCATAGTCATGAACAAGATTAAATATAATATTATACTAGGGATAGACTTCATGACGGTAACTGGAATGACGATCGATATGGAGAAACAAGAAATAAGGTTCCCTATATCTGACGAACACACCAGGGAAAACCAAGAACGGATTAAGATCAATGACAACATTAGGATCATAGATAACAAGGAGGTATCGGAAGAAGAGAACGTACCATCCGAAGAGCATCCGAACTTTCACTTAGAGGAAGGAGAGATGTCTCTAGCGGACGAAAACATTGTTGCGAGCATAGAAAGGGTAATGGCTATGGAGGAGGAAGAAGACATGCCGAACATAGCGGAAGCAGTGGCGAATGCTAAAATTTCCACAGTCGAAAAATCAAAACTTCATGGAATCTTACAGGAATACTCGGATTTATTTAAGAATAAACCAGGACAGATTCCAAATTTTAAATATAAATTAATAGTGAACGATTGGACGCCCTATAAAGGCAAACTCTATGGAATTCCGGAGAAACACTTCCCAGAAGTGAAGAAGATCATAAAGGAAATGGAAGACGATGGCATTATAATGAAGACATCAAGTCCGTATTTGAATCCCTTGGTAATTGTCGTAAAAAGCAACGGGAAACTCCGTTTGTGCCTTGACGCTCGTTTTTTGAACGGTCGATTGATTCCAGAGTATAATCAAACTCCAAAAATAAAGGATATTATTCAGAAATTCCGTGACATGAGGTATTTTTCAACCATGGATTTTACATCTTCATATCATCACATCGTTCTGGAGGAAAAATCCCGATTGTTAACCGGATTTATGTTTGATAATCAGACATATATCTACTGTCGTCTCCCATTCGGATTAAGAAATAGTTGTGCTGTTTTGGTGAGAGCATTAGACAGAAATTTAACGCCGGAAGTAAAGGAGTTTTTAACTTACTATGTGGACGATCTAATTCTCGCAACTAAAACATTTACGGAGCATTGTGACAAGCTCGAGAAGTTGTTGCGAAACTTAAGAGCCACGGGATTTAAGATCAACCTTTCAAAATCGAAATTCTGTCAAGAAGAGGTCCTATTCGTCGGCCACATGATAGACGGTACAGGAGTACGGCCTAACCCAGTTAAGATCCAAGCCATATGCGATTTTCCCCGACCAAAGCGTATAAAGCACGTCAGACAATTTCTTGGTATGGCGCAGTTTTTCTCGAACCATTGTCAAGGATATACCCAGACCGCCGCGCCTTTACAAGATTTGTTAAAGATCAACAACAGGTGGAAATGGGATGAAAAGGCAGAAAGAGCATTCCAAGAACTAAAGACCTTGTTAACAAAAAACATTAAATTAGGCTATCCTAACTATGAAAAAGAATTTATAATACAGTCAGACGCATCTAATGTTGGCATCGGAGCTTGTTTATACCAAGAAGAAGAAGGAACACCTCCCAAAAGGATATATCTAGCATTCACTAGCCGAAAATTAAGGAGCCACGAGGTTAACTATACTACGACAGAACAGGAGCTATTAGCAATCATTTATGCCTTACAGCAATGGAGAAAAACTATTTATGGATACCCAATAACGGTCAGATCAGACCATAAGGCATTAACATTTGGACTGAAAGCTGCAATGACTAATGAGCGGATAACAAGGTGGATGTTGTTCACGCAGCAGTTCCAGATAAAAATAGAGTATTGTAAGGGAAAAGAAAACATCCTTGCTGACGCCCTAAGTCGTAACCCTGTGGAGAAAGAGGAAGTAATTCATAGAATTGAATTGGTCCCGGACGATGAAGAAACATTAGAGAAACTACAGAACCTAGTACACTTGCAGCGTCAAGACGAAAGGTTGAAACAAATCATAGATAAATTGGAAGATAGAAATTGTGAAAGTGAAACAAAATTGAGAATTACGAAAATCTACAGCTTAGAGCAAGGCATACTAATGGCTAGATCAGGTAAAGGTCATAAGAGGATACGTATAGTACTACCTTCGATGTTATACAAGGAAGTAATCTGGCACATACACAGAATTACAGGTCACGGTGGCGTGGAAAAGGTAACACAAGTAATACTCGAAAAATTTACTTGGAAAGGTATTCGAAGAACGGTGAGGAATACCGTGAGAACATGCGACATATGCCAAAAGGTTAAACATGGCAGTGGTACAGTAAGACACGAACCCAGAGCTATATTGCCTCATAAAGCTCGAGAACTTTATGCTATAGATATCTTTGGTAGACTCCCAACTGCCAGAAGGGGACATAAGTACATAGTTGTAGTGATGGATGTGTTCTCTAAATATGTGTCGTTGCAACCAATTCAACGCGCCAACACAAAGCAGGTATTACAACGTCTAATCAAAAACACCTTACCTAACATGGGAAAGCCTGAGAAATTACTGTCAGACAGAGGGACACAATTTACGTCGCTTCAATTCAGAGAAACCATGGAAGAGTTAGGAATTAAACACATTCTTTGCTCGGTGAGACATCCAGCGTCCAATCCTGTTGAAAGATGCATGAAAGAAATAGCGAAATTCTGTCGAATCTATTGTCCAAACCAACACTGGAAGTGGTTAGAGGTAATAGGAATAATAGAAGACAGCATGAATAACACAATACATGAGTCCAGCGGACAGATACCTAAAATCATTCATCATAGTATTAAACCTGAAAGACCTTGGGACGCAATTGTTCACCTACCTGCTGAACCTGACTTAGATATCGACGAAATTAACAAACTGGTTCGCGAGAGGCTGTACAGACAAGCACAGAGAAGGTTAAGGAGGGTACAGCATAAGAAATTCAAACCTGAGTTGAAGAAAGGCGACCTGGTATTAATAAAGAAACCCGCAATTTCCAGTGTAACGAACAAAGTCTTTGCGAAATTCCTACATTTATTTGAAGGACCATTTAGGATTAACCGTTCATTCAGAAATAATGCATACGAAATTCACGACTTAAATGGAAACAGTAAAGGAGTACATAACAGTGCAAACATCAAGTTATATTTCAAAGAATAGGAAAGGGGCAAACCATCTCAAGTGATGACGAGTCAAAGAAGTACAGATTGAAGCCACTTACAGCATGAATAAACAAATTGTTCCAAAGAAAGGAGTAATAATGCAAGAAGAGAACTCATAAAGAATAGTGAAAAGTCCCATTATAAAAAGGAAGACGAATATAATAAATATATAGCAAGCCATATATTTCTTTCAACGTAGGGGAAGTTAATGTGCCGTTTCACAATTCTTTATAAGAGCTAGAGCAACAAAGATGGAGTCTCTGCGGTCAAAATCTCAGATAAAATACATTTAACGTCAGTACGGGCCAGATTATAAGTCTTTTCGTCAGTCGGTTACAGTAATAGCCGCGTTTAGAAGGCGCAGAAAAAAATGACAGATGGACATTATTTGAAACCATTATTCAAGAAAAAAGATGCTCATCTTTTACTATCTAATCTGACTTCGGTGTATTAACAGGACGAAAAACTCATTTTAAAGGAATTATTCAGCGGAGCGATATATTGGAGATTTGGAAACGAAGATTAGTTCCCGACTACACTCTATTTGGCAGAGATCAAGATTTAAACGCCGCGCGAGAGATTTAATACGAGAAACAATAAGAGATAAGATATACTACTGTGGAACTACGTCACGCAGTGACGCAAACCCTTGATGAAATTTGCCCGACACCGGTTAACATTGAAAGACACTTACGGACCAGTAAATTAAATGCATTTAGGCTGATAAAAGACGGCGGAAAGAAATTTATTTTCGAATCAGAATATACTGAATATAAGTCTTAGACAATTCTGGACTATTTAGTGATCTAACTGTTTTCCAGTAAAAACCTGTACAATCTGAGCAACGCAAGAGCTATAGTACTTGAAAAATGTCAGCAATGAGTCAAACATTCTATCATTGTTCTGTTCCATACGCACGAGTCTTCATCATGGGTCTGTAAGGAAGCAAGGCGATGCTGCTTGGATCCTGACGAGGCGAGACGATGTTGGCTATCCCGGATGACCAGTGAGCGATGATGAGGAGCCACGATGTACCCAACCACTTGTGGAGGAACCAGATGACCAGTTCATAGTCTCAGATGACCGGAGAGGAGGAAACGCCGAGACCATCTTGAGCAAAGTTAAGTCCAATATCCAAGTCGTTTTCGTAAGTAAGAAGATATTGTTTTCTTTATTTTGCTTAGTAATATTTATTGGTGCGAACACAGTACGTAAACAAACATCTAGCTAAATTGATTGGAAGTAGGTACTCATCCGTACGAAACGTCAATTCCATTTGTAGGCGTGGTCACCAAGTGATGTTCGTTCGTAATGTTTTCCAGAGATATGCGTGAAGAGATCGCTAAGATTATTATTATTATTATTATCAGTGATGTGTAAAGAATGAAGTAGGCACTTATATCTGCGTGTCATAAACTTAAGCAACGTCGATTTGTTTCGAGATCAGGTATAGGATTTGTGTTATGAAGGAATGGCAGTAGACTATTCCAAGTTACGTTAAATTTGGCACTATGACTGTAGCAAATAAAGTAGGCATTTTTGTAATGTCGCGGCACGTTCATGTGCAAGCCAAGGTAATGAGTTACGTGATGAAGTGATAGTGTGGTCATATGAAATAAGAGTAATAATTATCGCATCATGGATATGATATAGAGTCGTTGATGATGTATAATGGTACTAGTTATTGTTTCTTCGAGAGAGAGTCATAGTTGCATGAAATAAGGTCTCGTGACTTCAAATGTTATAATGGAGAAGATCACTGATTTCTCGCCAATTCCACGCAATGATTTTAAGCCTACGCATTTTATCTAGCTCAGGACATGATCTCAGGACGTCGAGTGCAATGTTTCTTTATCCATATTAAGTTACTTGGAGAAGCAAATGTTTACTCTGGATAGTTTGGAGCCTTCACTGATTCGCTTAGGAAGATCTCGAGAACTCACTGAATAATTACACTTCTGTATGAATTTCAATCTATAGGCCGATCGCTGGTGACCTAGGTTTTCGAAGGAGAATCATTTTCTTTTAGCTGGAGATATTGTCATCCGATTAAGTAGATTTTCCGTTGGGAGCATGTGTTATTATAACCTTGTAGAACCAGAGTGAGGACGTTTCTTGCCATTTCGTACGCACGTAGTCTATGTCAATAAGATAAGGTCATATTACCTTACATTCATGAATTAAATCTTGCGAAGATGTTACTTATTGGATGATTACGACTTACAATGGACGTAGCTTAGCTCATGATGTGTAACATAAGGAAATATGAGTGTCTAAAAAAGCAACTAAATAGGCAGAGAGCAATATTTAAGACGTAAAACGTATATGTGTGTACTTGTCAGAACAACGCAAGAAGAGTTTAGAATATCTTCATAGATAGTCTTAAAGCTACGGACAGTCAATCAGTCAGTTGAATTTTAAGTACTGTGATAGTTTTTTTTTAGAATAAATATCAAGTGTTAGTTAACATAATCTGATGCGATGTCCAAGGACGGTTGACTTAAACAAATAGAACTCCATTTCTTGACTGAAGAATGACTCAGAAAGTCCACATGTGTTTCTTTATTTCTCAAAATAATACAACTAGAAGGACTATAAATAATAGTTGATAGGAGTTTTCTTTTCTTTTCTGTGGATGCATCCTATATTTTTAATGTAAATAATTTTCATGTTTTATTTTCTTGCCAAGAAGGCACTTGTAAATACTAGTAGCTGTATCCAATTTAATTTATTTAATCATCACCCGACTCGCTAGGTGAATTGAAAGAGAAGGATAGGGCATTCTATTTTTAAGAATCTTCCCACATGTGTCATGTCGTTTACAATATTAATTGATGATTTCGGAGATGAATGAGTACTAAGAAAGGAAGCTATTTAAGCCGAGAAAACATTCAATCACTTAGGGTGAAGTGAAAAGACGTGATTTTTTCCAAAGTTATCGACGGATATGGATTACTAGGTCGACGATGAGTCACTCAATACTAAGGCTACTTCATTAGTAAAATTTTGAACTAATTTCTTGAATATCTGATTTAATATTTAAATAAATTTTGAATGGTGAAACCTAAAAACTCTTTCTCTGTGTTCTTAGCATAGGGTTTAGTTGTAAGATTGTAGTAGTAACGATCGACGACGATTTTCTTAAGAATTAATGAGAATGGTACCTAGCTAAATACGAGTAAGAGACGTCTTTCTGCGTTAGTTAGGGAATACCGTTGTTTGACCTGGTCGTTTTTCCGTTGCGGAACTCACACCCGTAGAACTCAGTCACCCGATTTATTGAAGATAGAGCTAGTCTGGATCTCTTGTGTCCTTGCCTGGACGCAGGAACGGCGCAATACATAAAAAGAAAGAAAAGAAAACCACACTTCATAAACAAAAACAAAAGGAAAAGAACACCACATAATAACCTACCGTCCGGCCGAGTCATCACCCCTGGCGAGAAGAAGGCCACCCTCCCAATGATGACCCGACCGGCCCTTCCCGTGGAGACCTCCTGAAGGCCCCAAGATCTAACCAGATGACAACGTTTTCCTTCTCACCATTCCAATCCTAATCGTACTCCTTGGACATGCCATGAAGTCCGTCGGATACTCCGGATATGTGACCCCCTCAGATACGGCCACCCAGTAGCCATCCTCAGTGTCTTCATGTCATGTCCAGCATAAGTATATTAGTCTTGGGCCCTTCCCACCCCGACTTCTTACGTGTGAGTCCATCTCACCCTTTCGCCGCTTTCCTTGCGATCTACACCATCATTTCTCCATACTTCTCCCTCACCACCTTTCAGGTCAAAAAAGATGGCCGCTAACTGCTAGTCGCACGCAAACTTTCTCTCGCAAAAATTGTAAATGGCAGGTGATATAGTGCTTGAAGTGATAACGAATTACATTCGTGCTGAAGTTCAACGTGCTTGAAGTGATAAAGACGTTATTACATTCGTGCTGAAGTTCAACGTGTGCAGCTAACTACAGTAAACTATCAGTGTTCTACTACTAAGTTGTCATAATGGCTCCTAAGAAGCTTTCCCAAGCCAGCCCGCCGCATGGCGGCAGCATACAAGAATTCGTTAAGCAGGCCGTAGCCGTAGCCGTAGCCGTAGCCGAACAGTTACAGCCCCTAATGCTGCAGCTCCAGGAACTAAGAGCGGAATACAAGGAAAGTGTCAAACTATTACAAGATCCGCTTCAGGCTAAGGACAGGGAACTTCTGAAAATCAAAAGTGACTTTAAAAACAAGCAAGATGAACTGGAGCAATACCAGCGGCGGCAAAGTATCCGTATTTTCGGCATTCCGGAAAAGGAAGGAGAAGATCCAGACGTCATCGCAATAAGCATCGCAAGAGAGCTTGGTGTCGACCTTGACCTTCGGGACATTGACAGGAGCCATCGCATTGCAAGACGACTGGGTGCGAAGCCACGACCTCTGATAGTGAAATTCGTTTCCTACCGTAAGCGGAGTGAAATCTTCCACAAGAAAAGAGGCCTTAAGGGAACGGCGGTCACAATAAGAGAGGATCTGACTGCAACAAGACTCGCAGTCTTTAAGGAGGCAATTTCGAGGTTCGGTGTACGCCAGGTATGGAGCATTGATGGAGTAATCAATATAAAAATAGGTTCAAATAAGTTTAAAGTGTGCACTATGGAACAGTTAAATGAACTAAAGTGATATGCGGGAGAAATAATCACAACATTTTGTTACTTTCTATTGTAGTTTAATTTTAGAGTTAACCTTGTAGTATACCGTAATTTTTAACTTTAACTCTCTATTAGAACGTAATTAGTAATATAGTTTACTTTTGCCTGCCTTAGTGGTAGATTGGTGTTAGTAGCAGTAGACTGGGTTCAGTGCCTTATTTTTGTCGTGTTTATTTCCACTTACATTATTGACACATTGCCATTATCGTATTGATAGCCGTAAATTGTTATCTCCATTCCCAATATCTCCAACATAACGGAGAACAACGTAATTTACAGTCCCCCTGATAACGAACTTGAGACAAACGAACAGGCTCCCCTCTTCCTTGCAAACATTCCTCAAAACCTTTCACTTACTCCACCCTCCTCCAATGTCACTGGAACCAGCTGCGCAGGCAACAAACACCTATTGTCATCTGAGCTTTCTTGCCATTCCCAGTCGACAAGGGACATCATTAACCACCAGCTTTCTCCGTCCAGTAATGCTTTAAAGATTTGCCATATAAACGCTCACAAGGCGCGAATCGACGAAATAAAAGCCCTATTTATGCCTCCCAGTTTCCACGCAATATTAATCTCTGAATCTTGGTTAAAACCACATCACGCAATAGAAAGACTGCAGCTGGCGGGTTATACATTTCTTAGATCCGACAGATTAAATAAGCCCTCCGGGGGTACCGCTGCGTATGTTATGACCAGCTTACGCCCTAAAATAATCTGTAGGTCCCCAGGTCCGTACGAGCGAAAACCTGAGTTCATGTTCCTGGAAATAACTGTGAGTGAAGTAAAATGTCTTCTGGGTGTAGTATATAAGCCACCGAAAGCGGGTTTTTTATGCGATCTAGAGACTCAAATACAAGATTTAGTCATTGATTACTCAAATATAATTATAATGGGCGACTTCAACATAAACCTTCTTGAACCTAACTTTCCTCAGACAACCCAACTTTTAACTTCATTTAAAGCTTGCAATTTAACGTTTCTCCCCCTCAGCGCTACACATCACACAGACACATCACACACCTTAATTGATCTCATTGCCACTAACCAACCTGAATTAGTTCTTCATCACGGTCAAATTAGTGTCCCAGGTATATCGCGACATGATGCTATATTTATGTCCTATTCTATTATAAGTCCCAAGTTCAAATCGAAAATAATTTCATATAGAGATCTACGAAGAATTGATAAGATTAAACTTTTACAAGACGCAGTTGCAGTGCCATGGCATGACATATTTAAAGACATAAATGACAAAGTGACTCTCTTCAATCAACATATGACTGAACTGTACGATAGACACGCCCCTGAAAAGAAGGCTCGAGTTACGCGGAAGCCAGCTCCTTGGCTCTTAGATGAGATTAGAGCACTAATGGCTGAACGCGATGCTGCTTATAGACGAGTTAAGAAACATTGCACTCCTGACAATCTACTGAACTATAAGAGACTGAGAAACGCTACGACCCAACAGATTAGAAATGCGAAACTACGACACGCTCACAGTTTAATTCAACCAAATGTTTCAACAGCTGTGTTGTGGAAATCCATAAAGAGCTTTGGAATTACCAAAGGATGAGACGATGACGAAATAAATATACCCTTGGAAAAACTGAACGATCATTTTTCATCTAACTGCACATTAAATGCAGCCCTGAAACAGGAAGTTCTAGACGGGAATTATGCAAAGACGCGAACAGATAGAGAAAACTTCTACTTCCGTCCAGCAACCCACTCACAAGTCAGGTTTGCTATAAATCGGATGACATCAACGGCAAAAGGAAATGACAGTATAGGAATAGAGATGATAAAAATTATTCTGGATGTGATATTACCTGCACTAATTAACATATTTAACTCTTCCCTTGTAGACAGTACATTTCCCGAGATATGGAAAGCGGGCATTATACGTCCTCTAAAAAAAAGTAGCTTCCCCTTCTGAACCATTTGACTACAGAGCCATCTGCATACTTTCTGCTTTATCCAAAGCGCTAGAGTTCATCGCTCATAGACAAATAACAGACTACATGACGACTTACAACTTATTTGACCCACTACAATCTGGTTTTCGTCAAGCACACAGTACTACAACGGCACTACTGAAGGTCACAGAAGACATCCGAGAAGCTATGGACAACAAAGAAGTGACAGTTTTAATACTCCTAGATTTGAGCAAAGCTTTTGACTCTGTTGACATTGACATTTTGCTCTCGAAATTGTATTCCCTCCATTTCTCGGACAGCGCCCTCCTTTGGTTGCATTCCTACCTGCATGGCCGTCGGCAGTGTGTTACAGATAGAATAAACAAATCAACTTGGCGGTCTGTGCAGTGTGGTGTGCCCCAAGGGTCAGTGTTAGGACCCCTTCTTTTTTCTATTTACGTTAATGATGTCTCCTAAAACCTAACGCACTGCAAATACCATATTTATGCTGATGATGTACAAATCTACCTCCATACATCTCCAAATCTAATACTTTCGGCCATAGACAAAATCAATCAGGATCTAACATCGTTTTCTTCTTGGTCTTTGAGATGTGGGCTTAGGTTAAACCCAGCAAAAACGCAAGCCATCATCCTTGGATACCCAAAACTACTCACGAAGGTCAATCGACCAGAGATTCCATCTATAAGGTTGTGTAATACTAACATACCATTCATATCATCAGTAAAAGTCCTAGGCATTACTTTCTATGATGACATGTCATGGAAAACGCATATCACGAACATCACCCAGAAAATATTCTCTGCATTGCACATGCTGCGCGGGTATAAATACTTATTTCCTGAAAAACTAAAAAAAAATGCTGGTAGAAAGTCTGGTTTTCCCTCATTTCGACTATTGTGACACGATTTATACATACATACATACATACATACATACATACATACATACATACATATCTTTATTACCCACCCTAGAATACACCATCGGCTTTACAGGTAATAAAGACAGACAGAGCGAAACCCAGAAACAAAAAGAACAAACAAACAAACACTAGGCACTACATCTCTCCTAAAACTACTTAGCAAAATTATTTACCTCTAAATCTACTCATTGTCCTCCCACACGCACGCGGATAGCCGGCAAACGTGCAGGAAGCACCGCACTACAAATTACCCTATTTCCCTATTCCCCTATTCCTACCAACCACCTAGAAAAAAATATATATAGTAGACCGGTCTCTGCGTCAGCCCTGGTATGGAATACATGCCCACCAACCCGTTGATCGCAGGGACCAGCCTCACCACGTGAGAACTGATCTTATTTCTCACCTACACCTGCTGACAATGTATTCCTTACCTACCATGTGTGCCAAGCCAGCTTGGCGGAAACCAGACCCATCACATGGCTTGTCACACACTTCCGCTATATACGTCACACCTTCTCTGTTCATTGTCAGCTCACTACCTTCCCTCTTCTTTTTCTTTTCTTGCCGTGCAGACATGCTAAAGCCTAGCTTCTTTGGGTTGGGTCAAGCCCCAACCCGTCCCTCTTCCCTTGATACGCCACCTTCTCCTCTCTCGCACTATTCCCGCCCACTACATCTCACCTTCTTGAACTTAAGACTTAAACATCAACATTTTTTTTTACTTACACACAAACAGACAGTTTCCATTCCAAGTCCATCAGTTCACTCAGTCTTCACAATCTACAACACCACACTTGCCTCAAACCGTTGGACTTAATTTTTATACTTCCAACATTTTCTCCTTAACTACAGTCCCCCTTAATCTATCTAAATTACTATTACACATTAAACTTAATACATAAACATCAAGAATCCCTCAATTTTACACCCTTCCTCAAGGCATCTACACCATTTAATTTTTTTTACCTACTTTCATAATTTCCATACTGCCAACATTTTCTCCTTAACTACATTCCCACTTAATCTATCTCAATTCTATCACATATACCTTCTTTATACTTCTTCCTCACAAACAATCCCTTTTTTTCACTCCTCATTTACACACCAACAGACAGTTCTCCATTCCAAGTCCATTAGTTCACTCAGTCAACTCGCTTTTTTTTTCTAAGCTTTACACTACCCTCAAACCTACTCAACCTCCCCTTTTCTCAACGCTTACCTAATTTTCTCAGGCTTTCCCTTTGCCCCAGGCGGATCACCTTTCCACAGGGCAAGGTGCTCTCCCCCTTTCCCCTAACACTAAAGCCCCCTCTTCTGATATCATGATTACCATGATACCCTTCCCGCATTTGCTCAGGGCGGATATCCATTCCTCTGAGCAGAATGCCTTCCCCCTTTCTCCCTCAGCACAAACCACATTATCTGCACAACCCCTGTTACTCCCTCAATTTCTTTATAAATATAGCTCTGGCCACATTTAAGAATTTCGTTATATTCGTTCCTTTCTCCCACTCTCTACATAACCAAGATGTTATCTTATAGCTTTCCCCTACCATATGCAGCTCCTTCTTACTTAGTAGTTTGATCTTTATCTCCGCCAAAGGTCGGCATTGATTAAAAATATGCAGGTCCTCCCACTTCTCTCCACATAACACACATCTATCCCTATTCTCACTACCTACCCATCCCCTATTCCTCGGAACACCCAATAACCACCAATACAAACCTCTCTTATCCCTTCTACCCTCAAACTCCGTTTTCGGGTTTATTACTTCCACCAATTTATTTAAAACTGATAAAGAGACTCTCTCTCTACATTCCCCTATTAAGCTCTGTCTTTCCATATCTAGTAGTCTTCCCTTTATCCTTTCCCATACCCATTTATTCCTACCATCCCCCCAGACCTCTCCATATACCCCCAATCCAATCTTTTGTAACCATTTTTTGCACTTATTCACCCAGTAACCTTCATTCGTCATACCTTTCTGAAAATTAAACGTTTCTTGTACTAACGCCCCACCCTTCCCTTCCTCCAATCTAATCCAGTACTTGAACACCCTCTTAGCTATTTCAACCTTTATCGATTCTTTACAGACTAATCTGGCCCCGGCATTGGCTGTACAATTCGGTAGGTCCATCATGATCTTGCTAAATTTCGCCACCACCTGGTTTAGTTCACTCCTATCTTCCTCCATTCCCCATACTTCAACCCCAAATAGCATTTTGCCCATTACCAGTGATTTAAACACCGTTTTCTGAATTTTGTATTTAACGTCTGGAAATTTCTTTTCTAATGCCCCTACTACCGCAAGCGCTCCTCTTCCTTTAAGTTTTGCCTTCTTACACTGATTTTTCCAAGAAGCATTCTTACTAATTATTACACCTAGGTACTCAATTTTTCCCCCTGGTTTAATTTCTTCCTGCTCCAGCCTCCAGACTTCCTTATTCTTTCTCCCACCCCTTTTCCTACACACCAATATCTGAGTCTTTCTTACATTTACTCTGAGAGACCATTTCCTAGTATATTCAACTACCTTGTCCAACCCTTTTTGCAAACCATTTGCCGTCAAAGCCAAAATCAATAGGTCATCCGCGAATAGCAACCCCGGAACCTCCATTTTCCCTACCCAAGGGCAATGCCATGCGTCTCCACCATGACCCTCTAAAATATTATTTATAAATAATATAAATAATATCGGGGATAGCTTACATCCCTGTCTCACCCCGCTTTTCGATTCAAAACACTTACTCAACCTTCCATCCTGCAATTTAATCATCACAAACACTTCCTCATAAATAGTTTCAATTGCCACCCTCATTTTTTTCGACATTCCAACCTCCCCTAATCTCAAAAATAGCGCCTCCCTACTGACCGTATCAAAGGCTTTTTCTAAGTCAATCGCTGCTATAAATAATTTACGCCCTGCTATCCTCACATACTTTGTAATCAAAGCGTCCAGAATCCAAACATTATCAACTGTATTACATCCTTTCCTAAATCCATTTTGGAACTCAGATATCCTACCGTACTGTTCCGCCCAATTTGTTATCCTATTCGCCAAAACCCCTGTGTACACCTTTGACAGAGAGTCTAGGAGTGTAATTCCTCTATAGTTGTTTGGATCACTACTAGCTCCTTTATTTTTATAAATAGGGCATAATACCCCCATCCTCCATTCTCTAGGAAATTTCCCCGTTTCCAGCAACCTATTAAAGAATTTCACAATCCCTCTCAACATCGGTTCATTTGCCCCTACCTCTTTCCATACACTATTGGAAATACCATTCACACCTCCTGCAGCCTTGGGTCTAGCATTTTTTAATACTGTAATTACCTCCTGCCTTGTTATCTCCCCATCCAATATTGTAATGCCTACTTCCAGTTCCCTTCCAATTTGTGACTTGTCTATTTCTCTACCCAATTTCCTCTCCCCTTCTAAAAGCCTTTTAAAATGCCTAACCCACTCGTTTTCTCCTATTTTATCTCCCTTCCCCTCCGGTTTCGTTCTTCTGATCTTGTTTATTGACTCCCAAATCCTCTCAAATTTCTTCTCTCTGCAATATATATTTATTTTTTCAGCTTCCGCCTCCTTCCATCCTCTTTTCTTCTCATTCAATACCTCTTTATATTCCCTTCTCAATTTACAATATTCCTTCCTTTTTTCTTGCGTACGACACGATTTATAGAGGCGCTCGAGGCAAGTTATTGAGTAGATTACAACGTGGTCAAAATGCTTGTGTGAGATACGTCTGTAACCTACGGTACTATGACCACGTTACTCCTTCATATAACCATCTATCTTGGCCCCGACTAGAAATCCGTCGCACTGTGCATTCCCTATACCATCTCCATAAAATCCCAGTGGCGGCCGGTCAATACGTGCTACCGGGCTCCAGCACGTAGCTTGGAACTGTACGGAATTATTTATGTACAGTACAATTATCCTGGTGCCTTTTCTTTGTTTTGAGTACGGTATGAATTTTGTTTGGTGAAAATCAGGACAAGATCTGTTGAACACCTAGCTCTCTTCTCCCGGGAAACTTAGTCCGTGCTCATCTGAAATGAGCTCTGGCCTGTAGCCTGAAGGAAGCAATACGCAGGCGCAGCCAAGCTTGCAACACACCCCGTAGCCGGTGGACTATACCATAAACCGGGCTCAACTTTCACTGATCCCGTCAATAGTTACTTTTTCTCCCGCAAGGGGTGTAGAACTGCACGATGTTTCCTGCTACCCTGATGTTGAACGTGGTAAGTGGTTAGCGATTCTGCCACTAGAGATTAGTATCGCCTGGGATTGAAAGCAACGTCAGTCTCGAAAGTAAAGCGTAAGTGGAGGCAATCTATCGCTATGATAATGTTGTTATTAAGGAAACCAACCAATGCTTATTAAAATATCCATCTTCCTTTTGGAATCAAAAATAAGGAATTCGTTGGTGAGTCAAAGAATCTTTGACTGGCCCTAAATGTTTTCCTGCATTACAATGTAATTTTGTTCTTGTTTGTTCTGAGTTATAAATTGTGAGAAAAGCTTTATTATTATTATTATTATTATTATTATTATTATTATTATTATTATTATTATTATTATTATTATTATTATTATTATTATTATTATTATTAACAGGTTTGAAGTATGTTGGTCATCATGGCAATATGCAGACTTAAAGAAAGCTTATTCAGTGGCTTTCCTGTAGCACGTAGGCTGATTTTTTTCACGAGCCGCCACTGTAAAATCCTTCATTCTTCACAACCATTTTACCTTACTTCATATTTCAAATACTTATCCTCTTATCACAGTCTTAACACCAGATCCACTAATAATTCCATCCTTGCTTTACCTACCCATAGAACTGCCATCTATGATAAATCATTCACAGTAATTGCCTGCCGTGAGTGGAACCTCCTTCCCGAAAATATCAGGGGGTTAAGCGCTATTCGCACTTTCAAGGAAGCACTTTGGAGACATTTTATGCACCAGTAAGGATCATCTGTACTGCTACTTACAACCATTCTATTGTTATGGATGTCCTGGTAGAGAGTCTAAAATTCTTATCCGATTTGTCTTTAAAATCAAATTTTATGAACTGCCTTTTTTTACATGTAGGATATTAGTTTTAAGAATATATATCTGATTTATTTAATCTTAATTTAATCTTAATTTATTAATTTAATCTTACTTCATTTCATCTTAATGTAATCTCACCATTCTTGTATTATTATTAATTTAATTTGTATTAGATCTAGTTATTGTAAGTAATAGAGTGCAATATATGTATATTTCAGTTCCTGGTTAGATGGAAGAGAAGGCCTGAAGGCCTTAATCTTGCCAGGTAAAATAAAACATTACTAAACTAAACTAAACTAAACATACATAATAAACGACATATATACTTAAAAATAAACATAGAATACCACCTATGCAATCCCGGAGCAAGACTACACCTTGCACCCAACTGTCCTTGTCGACACAGCACATTCCATCACCGCCATTGTTTTTCTGCTTGACCTACTCCGGATTGCTGAGTCCAGACAACCTTACCACACCAGCCGTGTCTGTGTTTACATTATTCCTCTCCTGTTGCAATTTCATCCTTGCTTCATCCTTGCTTAACCATGCTTGATCTAATTCAATACCAAGCCATACTCTACATTAAATTTGCCATCTCGTCCACAAAACCACAATTTGCCAACTCTCACAAATGCATATAGATCCCTATGTACTACTTCTCTAAAATACAATATAGTTAAAAGATATACCTCCACCATCATTTCTCCAACTCCACATTATAGCAATGAATACACCACACACTCCTCCATCTCCACAACTCCGCCACATATAGATTTGCATATTACAACAATACATACACCATCACTTCACCCTACTTCTCTAACACCCCATTTCATCATACCACACACACTTCATATTTTTTTCCTCTACCATCACCTCTCAGCCAATACTTAAACTTCACTCTTTAATCATTTATTACAACAATAAATACACCACCACTTTTCTATACTTCTCCAGCACCACATTTCAACATATCCCAAACCGAAATATACCAAATGACACCACTTCTCAACATTAAATTCCGACATAAATAATCCATCTAGATACCAAGCCATCTTCACCTTAAAATACCAAACACTCATATACCATCTCTTCACCAACACCATATTTCAACCTCCACCATCATAACTCTGCTCCCTCTCAACACTCACTTATTTTAGCATTAAATAAACATCATACCAAACACAAAAGCTATTACAACTACCATTCAATACCAACACATCGCCTCATATACCACCTCTCAATCTCCAAGATTTAGCAATAAATAATCAGTATCACACTTCTCCGAGCCTTTAAAATAATACAACTATAAATAATACTACTACAGTAAATAATATAGTTACAAGACATACCTCTACCATCATTTCTTCAACACCACATTATAGCAATAAATACACCATACACCTCTCCAACTCCACAATTCCACCGCAAATACACTGACTGACAGAGCAAATGCAACACCAAGAAGGAGTGGTCAGAACTTTATGTAAATTGCAGGGTAGACTGACGTCACTGAGGTATGCTCATGATGTGAAATGCGCCGCTGTGCTGCGCACGTAGCGAACGATAAATGGGACACGGCGTTGGCGAATGGCCCACTTCGTACCGTGATTTCTCAGCCGACAGTCATTTTAGAACGTGTTGTCGTGTGCCACAGGACACGTGTATAGCTAAGAATGCCAGGCCGCCGTCAACGGAGGCATTTCCAGCAGACAGACGACTTTACGAGGGGTATGGTGATCGGGCTGAGAAGGGCAGGTTGGTCGCTTCGTCAAATCGCAGCCGATACCCATAGGGATGTGTCCACGGTGCAGCGCCTGTGGCGAAGATAGTTGGCGCAGGGACATGTGGCACGTGCGAGGGGTCCAGGCGCAGCCCGAGTGACGTCAGCACGCGAGGATCGGCGCATCCGCCGCCAAGCGGTGCCAGCCCCGCACGCCACGTCAACCGCCATTCTTCAGCATGTGCAAGACACCCTGGCTGTTCCAATATCGACCAGAACAATTTCCCGTCGATTGGTTGAAGGAGGCCTGCGCTCCCGGCGTCCGCTCAGAAGACTACTATTGACTCCACAGCATAGACGTGCACGCCTGGCATGGTGCCGGGCTAGAGCGACTTGGATGAGGGAATGGCGGAACGTCTTGTTCTCCGATGAGTCACGCTTCTGTTCTGTCAGTGATAGTCACCGCAGACGAGTGTGGCGTCGGCGTGGAGAAAGGTCAAATCCGCAGTAACTGTGGAGCGCCCTACCACTAGACAACGCGGCATCATGGTTTGGGGCGCTATTGCGTATGATTCCACGTCACCTCTAGTGCGTATTCAAGGCACGTTAAATGCCCACCGCTACGTGCAGCATGTGCTGCGGCCGGTGGCACTCCCGTACCTTCAAGGGCTGTCCAATGCTCTGTTTCAGCAGGATAATGCCCGCCCACACACTGCTCGCATCTCCCAACAGGCTCTACGAGGTGTACAGATGCTTCCGTGGCCAGCGTACTCTCCGGATCTCTCACCAATCGAACACGTGTGGGATCTCATTGGACGCCGTTTGCAAACTCTGCTCCAGCCTCGTACGGACGACCAACTGTGGCAAATGGTTGACAGAGAATGGAGAACCATCCCTCAGGACACCATCCGCACTCTTATTGACTCTGTACCTCGACGTGTTTCTGCGTGCATCGCCGCTCGCGGTGGTCCTACATCCTACTGAGTCGATGCCGTGCGCTTTGTGTAACCTGCATATCGGTTTCAAATAAACATCAATTATTCATCCGTGCCGTCTCTGTTTTTTCCCCAACTTTCATCCCTTTCGAACCACTCCTCCTTGGTGTTGCATTGTCACTGTCAGTCAGTGTATATTTACATATTACAACAATACATACACCACCACTTCACCATACTTCTCTAACACCCCATTCCATCAAACCACACCCACTTCATTTATACCTATCCGTTTCAATAAATAACCATCCACCGACTCGCATTATACATCCAATTACAACATCACTTCTCCATCACCAAATTTCAACCTCCACCCTCGTAACTCAGCTCCCTCTTAGCACTCCCATATTTCATCAATAAATCACCATCCCCCAACTACACATTATACATCCAATTACAACTTCTGTCCTCACTCTTCAATACTCTAATGTTTTTGTACTTCGAGTAGTCACACTCCCTTCATTTCTATCCGTACCCCACATGTCTGTCAATTTTTTATTCCTTTCAGCTTCTCTATCACCTCTCTTGGCCGTCATTTCATCGCTATCTTCACTCTGTTGACTTCCTTTGCCACCAACAGCAGTTCCTTTCAGGTCCCTTAAGCTTCTACTCCTCCCTCTGCTCCTACTCAGGTCGAGACTCCCCCAGGTTGCCTCTGACCTTGCCTTCTTACCCTGCACTTCCGTTACTTCTTTCCTTCACTTTTCTGACTTTCCTCTTCACTGTTTCTGGTCACACTTTCACTTGGTCCCTCTACCTGCCTCTGTTCACACAGAACACTGTTACTTTTGGTAATTTGTCTACCTTCCCCACTGCTCTCAGCACTTCTCTCTTTCTCTTCGTCTTGCTTTATTTTCCTTTCTAAATCCATCAATCTATTTACAGACCAGATTCTCTTCCAGTTTCTGCCTGACACCACTAGTTCTTGTCCTTTGATAGTTGCTCTTAGTCCCTGATTTAGAGCTCGAATTCTGTGCTTTCTCAGTATTTTTTCATTCCTAATCGCCTCCCTTCCCACGTCTCTCTTGATCCATATTTTCTCCCTCTGCACATTACCCGCATTGCCTATCACAGCATCCGCCATCAGCGTAGAGAACAGTTGAACTTTGATAGGCCTGTTGCCCCTCCTTCTTCCCACTCTCTGCACATCGCCTATGTCCACTTCACTAAAATTAACTTTCAACTTCCCCTGTATTAAGTCCACTACTTTATAGGTTGTGAGCACTTTGTCTTCTCTCCATTCCTCTGGCACACCATATATAAATAGGCACTTCTTCCTACAATTTAAAGTATTAGCTTCTACTTCTGCTTTCAGCTGCTGCGTCTCCTCTTCTAATCGTCCTATTCTTTTTCTTCGTGTAGCCACTTCTTCGGCATTACGCCTCACTTGGGATTCTATATCGTCAGTCCTTTCCCGTAACCATCCCTTCATTTTCTCAAATTCCCTGGTCTGTTCTTGCAGCATATTTTTAAGATGCTCAAAGGGGCAGGCTTCTTCAACCACTTCTTTTACTAGTCTTCTGAATTCTTCAAAATCTGGCCATTCCTCATTTCTACTAGATGTCGGACCTGGGTTCAGCTCGACCCCGCGAATCCATAGCAATATTATAACCACCGCCGCTGAAAGCAGTAATTCATCTTTAATCTCCATTTCCATTTTGCACCCACCTGATTTCACTTCTTCTTTCTTCTTTCTCCCCTGCCATCTTCCTATAGATGCTCTATATTGCTCCACACCGATCATTGCCGATACAACTCCACACTGCCTTCTAGCACCCAAGACTCTCACTCCCTACTCCCACTCCCGTGACCCTTCGCGCAATACGTCCGCGCTCGACCGTGGCTTAAGCTGAACTGAACTGAAATATAAATGAAGTATTAGGTGCATGTCTTGGAAGGTTACAACTTCATTTGTAAATGAGTTGAAGTCCTCTGTCTTTGAAGAAAGCATTGAGTCAGATCTTGAAGCACGTTTCTTCAATTGTTATGATACTTAAATGACTAAGTCTATCCTGACCTCATGCGCACTTTCGATATGTGTGTATTTCTTCCAGAGCTAAAAATAAGCGCTCTAGAGAAGTATATGTAGGTACTCAGTACGGTTAGAATCCGCTCAGCCAACTTATACACTAATTCTTTAAATCTCAAAATTAAGTCATTGTTCTTTGAACTTCAGCAGCTCATATACAGGCAAACTTCGGAATTCTTTACTTGAGTACCAGTGGCGGGTGGTGCAGAAAACCAGTTGTGTGCTGTAACCCATCCCCCCTCCAAAAAAAAATTAGAACATACCGGTATGTGGTTTTCAAGAGGTTCTCCACTGAGTTTTCCACACTGAACCTGCAAGCAAACAGCCTCAACACATATACACATTCCTCATTTAAAAAACTAGAAAACTATACACACAATAACACCAGCAATGGCAAAATATTTGCGAACTCAAATGCTTGGCGTGAGCGCGCAAAAACATAACTTCTCAATGTTTTAAAATACAACCAGCAACGTTGTAATGTAATCAGGTGGATGGACAATGGAGATTGTTGCCTAATGCAGTGGTTTATAGGGAAAGTGAATCTATAATAGATACGATGAGAAAAAGAAGAATTGCCTTTTTCTGTTATCTTTCTAGATTAAATGATAATAGGATAATAAAACAACTATTTAATTACTTTTGGAAAAGTAAAACAAAAAATAATTGGTTTAAAGAAGTTCAGAATGATTTAGAAGAGCTGAATATTACAATGAAGCAAATGGAAAATAGAGAAGAAAAAAGGATTCTCAAGAACAAACAAATACGATAAACTGTACAACACAAACAATATGTCATATCTGATGAAGAAAGGGCAGCCAAGTCAGCCAGAATGAAGTGGTTTTGGGAAAGGAAGAAGATGATGCAAGCTACATCTTCAGTTAATTATTTGTTAACATAAATGTATTTGGGTTTGATTTAAGTGCTCCAATGTGGGCGTAAACTATGTAAATAAATAAAATAAATTGGGCATTTTAAATTAAACAATATCACAATATCATGTCCTTATTTTGACAACATAAAGAAGTACCGTACAATTTTTATAGTTCATCGATTTGCAAATGTGGCTATGGAATAGGCAAGTTGGTAGTATTCTATCCTCTTCAGGAAGTACCTCACCCTCTTTGGTATTAAAAGACCTGGTGGGAACAGCTCTACAGTATTTTGTTTTCCCGTTTGCGTTGAGCGATCAGCTCTTAAATACTACCTCCGAGTCAAGAGGGTGCCACCTGCCACGTTCTCAAGTGTGACTAGTGCTGCCTCTCTGTGGTTGAACCAAGAATCGCTGTTTTGGAGGTCTTGGCTGTTGTTCGGGGGAGAGGCACAGTCTAATATATACAGTCGCGAAGCTCGGTTCATTTTTTCATCTATGCGACTGCAGCGCTCCATGCGGCCAGCAAGCTGCCGGTCTTCTGGGATGTGTACGTTGTATACGTTTTGTGAGGTAAGCGTGAGGTAATTACATTACATTATATTCTATTAAATTGCCATGGTATTTACGAAAGGAGGTGTGTGTGGCGCAATAAATTGCTCAGTTACAAGAAGACACCAGAGCTAACATTCTTTAGGTTTTCTAAAGATCCTGTACAGTAAAGCCTGAATTACTGTTTACATTTTCGGATAATAGAACATTATTATGATTATTCACAAATTTAACTTCAGATAAGTAGGCATTTCGTTCATCAGTGGTTCAGGAATGTAACTCATACTGAAATCCACCCAATTATAATTATATGAACTTAAATAACGCGTTAACGCAACCGTAACCTCTAACACGTAGCGGTGTTTTAATTTTCAATGTGTATAAAATTGCTTGTCGTCTCTGTGTAGTGGTCCCCCTGTGGGTGGGGGCGGTAGAATAACACCCACGGTATCCCCTGCCTGTCGTAAGAGGCGACTAAAAGCGGCCCCAGGGGCTCTGAACTTTGTAGCGTGGGTTGGCGACCACGGGGCACTTAGCTGAGTCCTGGTATTGCTTCCAATTACTTGTGCCAGGCTCCTCACTTTCATCTATCCTATCCGACCTCCCTTGGTCAACTCTTGTTCTTTTCCGACCCCGATGGTATTAGGTTTGCGAGGGCTAGGGAGTCTTTCATTTTCACGCCCTTCGTGGCCCTTGTCTTCCTATGGCCGATATCTTCATTTTTCGAAGTGTCGGATCCCTTCCATATTTTCCCTCTGATTAGTGTTATATAGAGGAAGGTTGCCTAGTTGTACTTCCTCTTAAAACAATAATCACCACCACCACCTCTGTGTAGTGGTTAGTGTGATTAGCTGACACCCCCCGGAGGCCCGGGTTTGATTCCCGGCTCTACCACGAAATTTGAAAAAGTGGTACGAGGGCTGGAACGGGGTCCACTCAGCCTCGGGAGGTTAACTGAGTAGAAGGGAGTTTGATTCCCACCTCAGCCATCTTCGAAGTCGTTTTCCGTGGTTTCCCACTTCACCAGGCAAATGCCAGGATGGTACCTAACTTAAAGCCACGGTCGCTTCCTTCCCTCTCCCTTGTCTATCCCTTCCAATCTTTCCATCCCCCACAAGGCCCCTCTTCAGCATAGCAGGTGAGGCCGCCTGGGCGAGCTACTGGCCCTCCTCCCCAGTTGTATGCCCCAACCCAATGTCTCACGCTCCAGGACACTGCCCTTGAGGCGGTAGAGGTGGCATCCCTCACTCAGTCCGAAGGAAAAACCAACCCTTGAGGGTAAACGGATTACGAAAGGAAGAAAGGCAAGAAAATTGCTTGTAAATAGTAGGAGGGCTGATTTATTGGAGAAAAATGTGAACTATTTGTACAATAAGAACGTTATGTTCGGAGACAGCCAGTGTATGTCAGCAGAGAAGAAGAAATTAGTATGGAATCTCCGCAGATTTCTTCGAACCGAAAGTTATTGATAAGAGATGATTAGCCCGTATCAAAGCAGCACACCACACAGTCATACGTTGCACCGACAGAGATAGGTCTTTTGGCAACGGGGGGTAGGAAAGGGCTTGGAGCGAGAAGGAAGCGACCATGGCTTTAATTAAGGTTTTGACAATGGGAAACCACGAGGAACCATTTTCAGGGCTGGCGACAGTGGAGTTCGAACCCACTATCTCTGGAATGTAAGCTGATAGCTACGTGACCTTAACCGCGCGGCCACCTGCTCGGAGGAGCCGAGAGAACATGGACTGCTTTTAGGAATGTCCTGTATTCTCACTAACTTGGATGTGGTATACTATTAATTCCCTAATGTAAATACCTGATTTTCCACATTAATGCTGTGAAGGTACTAAGTCATTAGTGTTGACATTATTTGTGAAACTAAGATTAGATTACATTTGATATTTTGCAATGAAAGTTTTCAGTGTCATAAAACAAAAAAGCTCAAAATTCAGCCATTTAGGTTCCTGAGATCTTTGAATATTATTTGAATTGTTTTGTAGTTCATTTCTATTTTTGTGATTTATGTGAAATTATCAAATTCAGTTCAATAATAGGATTTTGAAAATGGTTAAGACCTTAACTACAGTGGTGAGATCAGTTGTTCCTTCGAAAATAAACTATTGTTGTTTTCCTTCGGTCTTATTACCACGTTGTAGCAATAAGTAGTCTAGTGTATCAACGTATTTTATTAAAATGTACGATTAATATAGTGAGGAAAGCAACGGGAAACTACCTCACTCCTCATTTCCCTAGTAAGCCTCTTCAGTGACGCCTAGGCTATTTATGACAGCTGTTGGCGGAGCTGCAGAGGGAAGTGCAATCGGCTGTTGGGTAGAGAATTGTTCCGGACAGTTAGAGCTTGCTGGCCGCTACGAGCGCTGGTGTCGTTCCGCCTGTCAACAGGATGCTATTTCATCACTAAGGAGCTTCGCGACTGTGTATATTAGACTGTGGGAGAGGCCTAAAGATTCACCGCCATCTAGCACCACGCGTGACGTCACACATAGCCGACTCCGCTCCGACAAGGAACAGTAATTTACTCCAGCACCCTATAGAGGCCAGCGGTTGCGCGCACAATGGGACTCGCATTAATGCCATAATTTAAGAAAATTCCGACATATACACTTTCACTATAGTACGAATTTTATAAATGATGAAATGAGATCACCCCCAGTAATAATAATTATTGAAAATTATTGAAAATAACTGGAAGTATATTTTAAAATTCGAAGTTTTTCTTCAGAAATATAAGTACAAAGTACGCCTACAGAATAATTTTGATAGGTACTACTGTAAATATCACTTTGTCAGAAACATAATGCTGAACTTCAGCGGGATAGGAATATGCCATAAAATAATTTTATTGAGAACTGTTCTGTTAGTGTTGTGTCTTCAGTCAGAATCCATGGAAAATTCTCTGTAAATAAAGAATATTTATTCATTTCATGACAGCAAACGATATCTTTGATATTCTGTGTAATACCATCATTAAAGTGAAACGAATATTCGGTTAGATATCAGTCCTCAGTAAACAATAAAATTGTACACAAAAAATAGGCCTACACAGTTTTTATTCGTGAATAGCTAGTTATCTCCCTAGAAATTATGTCTTTTGTTAATCTCCATTTCAACCCAAACCTCGTAATTATCTCTATTTCTGTTTATAACTCCATGAGAGTGAGAAGGTGGTGGTGATTACTGCTTTAAGAGAAAATACCACTGGGCAACAATCAACGCTTAACAAACTGATCACAGGAAGAGGTCCGGCACTTCAACAAATGAAGGAATCGGCCAAAGAAAGACAAGGGTCATGAAGGGCGTGAATATGAGACTCCGTAGCATTCGCAGATGTAATACCGCCGGGCTCGGAAATGAACAAGAATTGATCAAGAAAGGTTGGACAGGACTGATAAAAGTGTGGAGTCTGGGACAACTAAGTGGAAGCAATGCCAGGACTCAGCTAAGGGCCTCGTGGTTGCCAACCTACACTCCCAAGCTGAAAGCCCCAGGGATCCCTTTTAGCCGCATCTTACGACAAGCAGGGGATACCGTGGATATTATATTCTACAGACCAGTCTTGCCTAAGCCACCGACAAAGGAGGTCGCATTGAGCGGTGAGTCCCGGGAGGGGGAGTGGAGTTCGAGAGTGTGGAGTGCTGGAAGGTCGCCGAGGAGTGGGCCGACAATGATTGGTATAGAGCAGTTCAGAGCGACGATAGGAAGATGGCAGAGGAAAATGAAGAAAGAAGAAAAGAAGCCAGGTGGGTGTAAAATGGATATGGAGAGGAAAGGAGAACTATTGTTATCGACAGCAGTGATTATAATTTTACTATGTATTGGGGGAGTCGAGTTGAACCCAGGCCCGTCATCTAGTAGAAATGAGGAAAGAGAAAATATGGACGCAATCAAAAGAGCTGTACGAGAGGTGTTGACAGAAGTTTGCCCTTTCGGGCAAATAAAAGAGATGATTGAAGAACAGACCAGTAAGATTGAAGAAATGGAAGTATGGATAAGAGGAAAAACGGACGACATAGCAGCACAGGTGAGAAATAACACCGAGGAAGTGGTAGCATTAAGGGAAAAAGTAGGACGACTTGAAGAGGAGAATTTAAAGCTGAAAGTAGAAGTGGAAGCGAATATTTTATATAGAAGGAAGAAGTGCTTGTTTATTTATGGAGTGCCTGAGGAGACGAGTGAAGTCAAAGTAATTACAACTTACAAAGTAGTGGACCTAATACAGGGAAAAATGAAAATAAATTTTAGTGAAGTGGATATTGACGATGTGCAGAGAGTGGGGAGAACTAGAGGCAATAGGCCTATAAAGGTTCGATTGTTTTCAACGTTGATGGCGGATATTGTGTTAGCAAATGCGGGAAATGTCCAGAGGGATAAAATATGGATAAGGAGAGACGTGGGAAGTGACGCGATCAGAAATGAGAGGCTACTCAGAAAACACAAGATACTGGCTGTAAAACAGGGGCTGAGGGCAACTATCAGAGGTCAAAATCTAGTGGTGTCAGACAGAAACTGGAAGAGAATCTGGTCTGTGGATAGATTGATGGATTTAGAATCGAAGTTAAAACAAGAGGGAGAAAAGGAGAGTAGTGCAATAAACTGTAGGCAAGTGAGGAGAAATACAAATAACAGTGTGCTGAGGATGGACTTAGAGATGAAGTCAAAGCGGGCTGAAGAAAAAGGGAGTAGTGCAGCAATTAGTGGAGAGGATAGGCAAAATACAAGAAGTAACAGTGTACCGTGTGAAGAGAGGCAGGGAGAGGTGTCAAGTGATAAAGTGACCAATAGCAGTGTTCGGAGTGAGGAAGTGCGGGTAGAAAGGACAAGTGAGAATGTGACTATTTGCAGGGAAGAGAGAAGTAAGGGAAGTGTCAGTGAAGTAAGGGAAGAGCAGGGTAAAAAGGTAACGGCAAGGTTAAGCTTGTTGAGTCTCGACCAGAGTAGGGCCAGTCACAGGGACAGAGATCTGAGAGAAATGTGGGGTACAAGTAGACGATGGAGGAGTGGTGGTAAATGGGGTGTGGGAAAATATTGAGGGTTTGGTATTTATGATTATGTGTTATTTAATTGTGGGGGCTGAAATGTTGTGATGGAGAAGTGATGTATAAGTTATGATATGTTATAGGGTTGAAATGTGGTGTTGGAGAAGTGGTGGTATAAGATGGCGGATGGCAGAAGGTGAGTGTGATGGTAGAAGAAGTAGAGGTGGTATAAGAGGTGGAGTTGGTGTTGTATTGCTGAAATGTGGTGTCGGAAAATATTTAGGGCTTGGTATGATTATATGTTATGATTAATTTATGAAGTGTTATATCGTTGGAATGTGGTGTGGGAGAAGTGGTGATATAAGTAGAGGTGGTATATGATGTGGAGTTGGTGTTGTATTGCTGAAATGTGGTGTTGGAATTATTGAAGGCTTAGTATTTATGATTAGATGATGTATGGTTCGGTATTGAGATGGTTTACGGCTGAATTCGTGGGAGTTGGGAGGTGGTATTATTGTATTGGTGTCCGGTATGAGTATTTAATTTTTGGAGCTGGAGAGAGGTGACTTTATTATCATTTTGTAAATTTTGGTTTGTTTGTATGGAGAGGATGAAGAAATATGGTGTTGGAGAGGTGTTGGTATATGCGTGATTGGTATTTGTTATTCATTGTAATTTTATTAGGTTATGATGGTATTTATTTGTGAAGGCTGAAATGTGGTGATGGAGAAGTGGTATATTTATTGTTGATATTTGGAGTTGGAGGAGTGGTGGTAAATGTGGTGTTGGAAAAGTGTTATATCGTTGGAATGTGGTGAGGGAGAAGTGGTGATATAAGTAGAGGTGGTATATGATGTGGAGTTGGCGTTGTATTGCTGAAATGTGGTGTTGGAAGTATTGAAGGCTTAGTATTTATGATTAGGTGATGTATGGTTTGGTATTGAGATGGTTTATTTACGGCTGATTTCGTGGGAGTTGGGAGGTGGTATTATTGTATTGGTGTCTGGTATGAGTATTTAATTTTTGGAGCTGGAGAGAGGTGATTTTATTATCATTTTGTAAATTTTGGTTTGTCTGTATGGAGAGGATGAAGAAATATGATGTTGGAGAGGTGTTGGTATATGCGTGATTGGTATTTGTTATTCATTGCCGAAATTTTTGGAGATGGAGAGGTAATTTTATTATGGAGTGTTATGGCGGAATGAAATGAAAGGAAGCAATGTTAACGCGGATTGGTAAAAGCTGTGGTATGATGGATTTGGAATGCAATGACGGAATATTGTTGCTATTATTTAGCCTTTTACTATAGGAGGTGGAATCTGAAAGATTGAAAGCAATGTTAGTGTTATGGCTGGTTTGGTATGCAATCTTGTAATGTTGCTGTTGTAGCTTATTTTGGAGTAGGTCAGTGAACAATAGAGGTGATGAAAATGCTGAAGCATGAAGGTTGCGTGATGAGTGGGTACGTGTGAGTGAAGTTGCAACACCAGCAGTAGAATGTAAACATGGACCAGGCTGTTGTTAACTGGTGTAGATGGAGTTGGTTCTGGTATAGAACCGTGGAGTTAGGTCCTTTTTTGTTTTATTGTTCATTTCATTTTATTTTATTTTGTATATGGTGGAGAGTGGTGGCTTAGGTTGGACTAAGTTTATTCATTTTATTAGTTATTTATTTATTTATTTATTATTATTGTGAACATGTATTCGGGGCTGAACGCCTGTTATGTTCATTAATAAATACAATACAATACAATATTCTACAGACCCCGCAGTCTCACAGAACTCCATGAAAGCCATTATATATTACCAACAATAAGCCTATACAGTACTTCAGTGAAACTTTAATGTTAAAGATTTCTAGATTGGATACTAATTCTGAATTTGGCCGATGACCTACCTGTTAGGCCCCTTTAAACAACAAACAAACAAACAAACAAACAAATAAATAAATAAACAAACAAACAAACAAACATTTCTGAATTTTTAAAAATAATGTGCATAGCTATAACAGAGGCAATAGGAAAGCGCCATGGAATTTTCCTATTCTTCTTCCGATTTACCCAAATCCTTGTGAAGTCGGGTGCCAACTGTGCAGCACATGTGGACTGGAGTCTGCTTTACGACCGGATGCCCTTCCTAACGTCACATATACGTGGAGGGATGTATTCAGTATTACGAGTACCGAGTTAGTTGGCCATGCGGTTAGGGTCGCGCAGCTGTTAGCTTGCATGCGGCAGATGGTGGGTTTGAATGCGTTAATGCGACGTTAAACCACTAGCAAAAACTCCACCCAGTCCCCGAATTAAATTAACTAGATGCAGTTAAAAAGCGACCCGGCCGGGAATGGAACCTATGACTTTCTCAAATGGAGGTCTTGACGCTGACTATTAAGCTACGGAGCTAATAACAGCGTAGAAACATGTGTTAAATAAACATTTGTATGTGGTATAGCTATGCACATTATTTTTAAAATTCAGAATTTTATATCCAATATAGAAATCCTTAATACTAAATTTACACTGAAGTACTGGATAGGCTTATTGTTCAACGGCTTCCGTGGAGCCCTTACAACTTGCTTTACGTCGCACCGACACAGATAGGTCTCTATGGCGACGATGGGAAGGAAGCGGCCGTGGGCTTAATTAAGGTACTGCCCAACGGAAAACCATATTCAGGGGTGCCGACAGTAGTGCTCGAACCCACTATCTCCTGGATGCAAGCTCACAGCTGCGCGCCCGTAACCGCAGGGCCAACTCTCCCGGTACCCTCTGAGGTTGCTGGGTCTGTAGAGTATAATATCGACGGTATCTCCTGCTTTCAAGAGGCAGCTAAAAGGGGTCTCTGGGGCTTTCAGCTTGGGAGCGCGGTTGGCGACCACGAGGCCCATAGCTGAGTCCTGGCATTGCTTCCACTTAGTTGTGCCAGGCTCCAAACTTTCATCAGTCCCAGTGGTATTTTCTCTTAAAGCAATAATCACCATCACCTTCTAACTGTCATGGAGTTATAAACAGAAATAGAGATAATTACGAGGTTTGGGTTGAAACGGAGATTAACTAAAGGCATCATTTCTAGGGAGATAACTAGCTATTCACGAATAATAACTGTGTATTTTATTGTACAATTTTATTATTGATTGAGAACTGGTTTCTAAACGAATCTTCGTTTTACATCAATAATAAAGTTACACTCGTATCGTTTGCTGTCAATATATTCTTTTTGTAGCAATTAATAACTATTCTTTATTTACAGAGAGTTTTCCAAGGATTCTGACTGAAGACACAAAACTAACAGAACAGTTCTGAAAAAAATAATGTTATGATATCTCCCTATCCCGCTGAAGTTCAGCATTATGTTTCTGACGAAGTGATATTTAATATCAAATTTATTGTGTACTTTGTATTTATATTTCTGAAAAGAAAAAGAACTTCGAATTTTAAAATATACTTCAAGTTACTTTTAATAATGGCTACTGGGGATGATCTCATGTCATCATGCGTACTACAGTGAAAGTGTATATTTCAGAATTTTCTTAAATTATTACATTAATGCGAGTCCCAGTGCGCGCGCAGCCGCTGGCCTCTGTCGGGTGCTACAGTAAGAGACTGTTTCGGGTCGGAGCGGAGTCGGCTATGTTAGGCTTTGCGTGACGTCACGCGTGGTGCTAGATGGCGGTGAATCTTAGACCTCCCGCTGTTGTGTCCACAGCCTATCGGAATAGTTGGGCACGCATGCTCAAAAGGCAGAGTTTCAGGTTTCTGGCAAAAAGCTTAGAAGAAATTCTCGCTGAGCTGTGATCGCACAGCCACCACACGTGTAGTTACCTGGTTGTGAGGGGAGTTGAATCATTTCCTTTTCTTTGGCTGACGTAATTTTCAATGCGCTGTTTTTGATTGTAGATAATATTTTTAACGTAATGTATTTTTCAAATAGGCAATGTGCTGCAGCACTTCAGCACATAAGGAACGGCCGCCCCTGTTTCCTTCATTAGACTATTTCGCCCAAGTAACAATGCTCATTAATCAAGATTTTTTAAAATCACTGATGAGTTAAAACAATTCGATTTTCCGCTGTGAGGTTTGTAGTAGAGAGATTGAAGGTAAGGACAACTTAACGTTTATTTAGTCATATATAAATATTACGCCAGCCAAAACACGCCCCTATTAGGTATACAAACTCATTGAAGTAACAGCTGCCTGTTTAAATAGAAACATATTACATACAACAAATCCACAAAAGAAAATTGGTTTTGAATAAATGGGTAGCAATAAGACGCACAGTTTACTCGCTATCCTGCAGCTGTTCTATTCCTTCCAATTCGGTGTTGTCATCGGCATCCATGTCATCAACCAAGTTGATAACAAACCGTTCAAGGACTTCAAGGACTTCCTCCGTAATGCCTTCCAGCTTCCGCATATCAGCTTTCTCCTCATCGATAACGTGTTGAATATAGGATTTCCAGCGGTCAGCCGTTCTCGCACTTCCTTAAAGGTGCAATTGACATTATTTCGAGCCACATGTCCCTTAACCTGGTTCCACACAAGGAGCAATGATACTCCGCTGTGGCCTTGTCAACTCGGTACTCGTTACAAGCATCACGAATGTGCTTTGGTATTAGTGACTTTAATGCAATGCAGATCATAGGAAATTTCTTTAGTGTCTAGCAAATTCTGTATGTTCATCTTTCTCAGAGACTTTTTCGAAATTCTCTCGACTTTAACAGACTGATAAGGATCATTGTCTAAAACAATCACAACATTGCTTTCTAGACGGGGAATAACTTCAACAAACCATTTCCTGAATACGTTTCCATCCATTTCCTCATGATAATCCTTTGTAGACTTCGATTCGAACAATAACAGTTTGCCTTCCACAAAACCGTTTTCATTTCCTATGTGCAGAACAATTAGCCGTTTACCCTTGCCATAGGAAGAATTTAACCCACTCGATAATCGCCTGAGAAATCCATCTTTGCTAGATTTTATAGTTTCATCTTTCCAAATTTTCTTAGTATTGT
Organism: Anabrus simplex; assembly: GCF_040414725.1. Lineage (NCBI taxonomy): Eukaryota > Metazoa > Arthropoda > Insecta > Orthoptera > Tettigoniidae > Anabrus > Anabrus simplex. Next base: position 96,968,875 of record NC_090276.1, on the reverse strand, counting down.
GACCTGCATTTACCACGTTTCATCAAGGAAATAAATAGACCTACCCTCTTCACAAAATTTCCTAATCTGACGTAAATACTTTCTTCTCCGCAACACTATTTCGTCCTTTACAATAAGAGCACACTGGCGATTTCGAGATACATAAGTTCACAATTTTTAAAACTCTGTGAAGAGTTGCACGAGAAAAGTTAATTAATAAATCGTCACTATTAACTGAAGCTAATGTTTTACTCACAGTTCGTATTTAATTTCTTAAAAAGAAGTCGTGAATATTTTTACGTGTAGCGTCTTTTGTAAAACTGTCGTATTTTGCACTTAGCTTTGTTGCTTTACGTGTTTTCTCAGGAGTAACCAGTTTTCTATCAACCTTAAGTTATTTCCTCGCACGGTAAATACTTGCTTTGGAAATACCCGCTACATCGGCCACCGCACGTGTTTTCAGAGTATTTCCAGGATTTTCTTCACGAAATTTGGAAAACTCATTTAACACACACGTCTTCTCACCACTCGTTAGTGGTTTTTCCTTTTTTATGTTTAATCACAGACTGGCCTGGTTCACACATGGCACTTTCTCTCACACACATATACTGGACGGACGTTTGCACTTCCAACTAATTAAACAATCTACTTGATAAACGTTGTGTATTATTTTTATTCATAACTAGCTGACCCGACATCCTAGAGCCCTTCACGTCTGTCATATAAACGGCCAAAGCTTATTAGCTGCCAATCGAATGGATGAGCTTACGGAAATATTCACCCCAGTTGTTTTCCATGTCCTACTAGTGTCTGAGTCATGGTTGACAGATAAGAGCTCGCCTTCCTTATGTCAACTTGAAGGCTACTCGCTTCTGAGAAATGACCGCACACATAAGCGAGGTGGAGGGGTATGTGGCTATTTCTTAACCAGCCTCAAACCCAAAATGTTAGGTCATTCACCAGGCAGGTATGAGAGAAAACCAGAATACATGTTCGTAGAAATAACAGCGAACGGGATTAAAGCCTTTGTAGTAGTTTACAAACCTCCGAATATAGGCCACTTAGAAGACTTTGAAGCTGACTTAACTGAACTGCTGCCAGACTACCCTCACACAATAATTATGGGAGATTTTAATACGGACATAATTGACGTAACTTCTCCCGAAACCACGCGACTTAAAACATTGTTTCAATTTTATAATATGGACATCTTGCCTCTCTCTCCAACTCACCACACATCTCATTCGCACACTCTGTTAGATCTTATAGTTACCAGCAATTCAGACAGAGTTCTCAATGTTGGTCAAACCTCTGTACCTGGTATTTCTGCACATGACGCAATATACATCTCGTATGACCTCCGGCCACCGAAACGCTCCCAGAAATTTATTACCTATCGACCATTGAAAAATATAAATAAAGATAGACTCTTCCAGGACGCAAGCAACATACCCTGGCATAACATAACGACATATAACAAACTAGACGACAAAGTCACTTTCTTTAACAGCAAAGTAACGGAATTATTTGACAAGCATGCCCCAAAACGGCGAGCGAGAATATCTAAAGAACCCTCTCCGTGGTTAAATGACGACATTAGACAACTAATGAAACAAAGAGACTGCGCCCACAGACAATACAAAAATGACCCTACTGTACAAAATTTTGACGAATATAGGAAGTTACGGAACAAGACAACACAACAAATACGGAATGCTAAACTGCGGCACGCTTACAGTTTAATTACGCCTAACGGTAGAACAGCGACGACATTGTGGAAATCTATTAATAACCTTGGACTTACGAAGAACAAAAACAAAGACGAAATTACAGTACCTCTCGAGGCTCTTAACGAGTACTTTATTGCTAGTTCCTCCGCAGTACGACCTGTCGACAAACAGAAACTTATGAACCATTACGATACACACCCCACCCCTGACAGAGATAAATTCTATTTCAGTCACGTGACACCCCTCCCAGTCAGGAAAGCAGTTCTTAGGATAAGCACAAAAGCGAAAGGAATTGATGACATTGGGACTGACATGGTGAAACTAATTCTTGATTTTATATTACCAACTTTAACCCATTTAATCAATTTCTCTCTTTACTCCACATATCCAACTCTCTGGAAGAAGGCTATTGTGCTACCTCTTCCGAAAAGTCAAACGCCTTCGAACGAAGGAGACTATCGTCCAATATGTATTTTATCAGCTTTATCTAAAATCTTAGAATATATAGTCCATAAACAAATGTCAGAGTACCTTCAAACGCACAATCTCCTTAATCCTTTCCAGTCCGGTTTCCGACAGGGACATAGTACAACTACAGCCTTACTCAAAGTGACTGAGGACGTTCGACAGGAAATAGACAGAGGACGAGTCACAGTTCTAGTACTACTAGATTACAGTAAAGCTTTTGACAGCGTAGACATTGACATATTACTTGTAAAAACTGAAGGCTCTACATTTTTTTCAAAGTACGATTGCTTGGATGCATTCCTCTTTACGGACGTAAACAATGTGTGAAAGGTAATAATGGAATTGTTTCATCGTGGCGTCACGAGAATAGAGGAGTCCCTCAAGGCTCTGTACTTGGACCACTTCTTTTCGCACTCTTTGTGAATGACATATCATCGAATTTAAGACATTGCAAATACCACATGTACGCTGACGACCTTCAGCTCTACACAGACTCTACAGCACAAGACCTTCAGGAAAATATAGACTTACTAAACATTGACTTACAGACTGTTAGTGAATGGTCTGCTGCCCACGGCCTGCAATTGAACCCTACAAAGTCACAAGTAATCCTTCTTGGCCACCAAAATCAAATGGCAAGTATCAATAAACGTCCATTGCCGAGAGTAATCCTTCAGAATGTTGCAATTCCTTTTGTACCACAAGTGAAGAACCTCGGCGTTATCATGGACGAACGCATTACTTGGTCTGGACATATCTCACATATCTGCCAGAAGGTTTTCTCTGCTCTTCATTCTTTATATAAATATAAATACATATTTCCGATAAAACTTAAGCAGAAATTAATCGAGGCTCTTGTAATGCCACATTTCGACTATTGCGATGTTGTTTTCAATGATGTGAGACCACTACTGTCCCTAAGGCTACAACGCGCTCAAAACGCATGTGTGAGGTATATATGCAATCTAAGAAAATATGACCACGTGTCATCATCTTTCCTAGAACTAGAGTGGTCGCGACTCCACGTTCGTCGTAATCATCATACTCTGTCTCTCCTCCACCGAGTCCTTACTACATCTTCCCCAACTTACCTTTCATCGCGTTTCCATTATTTCTCAAATGTGCATAACAGAGATACACGGGCTCAAACATCAAACCTGCTCGTCATTCCTCACCATCGAACTGCAACATATAATAACTCATTTTCTGTGTTTGCTGCCCGAGAATGGAATCGCTTACCGGATGACGTCAGAGGAATACTAAACACCAGGTCATTTAAAAGAGCGTTAAGAGGTACAGCAGGATACGAATGAACTGTGCATTTCTAGTCCTTTACTGATGGTGTTAGTACATTATTACTACTAGCTATTATTATTATTATGATGATTATTGTTGCTGTTGTTATTATTATTAGGCCTGTTATTATTGTTGTAAGTATGTTTATCTCACTGGGGTGGAATTTTATTTCTGTTATAAAATATTTAGATTGTTTTTAACTGTGCTATACTTAGTATTAATTACGGTATTGTTAACTTTGATTCTATGTACAAATTGGTTTAGTGTAAGAGAAGGCCTAATGGCCTTAACTACGCCAATAAAGACATTTATCTATCTATCTATCTATCTATCTATCTATCTATCTATAGAGCACAGTGCTGCCCTCTTTAGCTACTTACCTTTGAGGCGGACTATTTGAAAAAATCTATTTGACAAGCTGTCATCCGCCATCTTGCATCGCAAACCTCAGCGCTGCACTCTTTAGTTGAAATGTAGTGGCGGCAATTTGAAAAATTCTTTATGCTCTTGTTTGGAAACAAAGCCACGTGCTTTTTGACAGCTGTCATCCGCCATCTTTAATCAACAGAGCACCGTGCTGCTATCATGCGGGCAATTTCGTCAGCTGTCATCCGCCATCTTTAAACTACAGAGCACCGTGCCGCACTCTTGCGAGCAATTTCGTCAGCTGTCATCCGCCATCATTAAACTACAGAGCACCGTACCGCACTCTATGTGCTGGTGACAAATTCCACATTCACCATCTTTAATCTACAGAGCGCCGCGCTGCACTCTGTGGTGGCGGACAATTTGAAAAGCTGCCAAGAGAGCATCGTGTTGGCATCTTTATTCTTTGACATGTGGTGGCGGCAAATTCCACATCCGCCAACTGAGAGCACCGTGCTGCGCTCTTGATCGTAGTAGCGGACAATTTAAAAAGAACATGTCAAGGAATATCTTTGTTCTGAAAGAAAATAAGACTACAGTTCTGAACGGCTTGCGTAAGAAAGCGATTGTTATAACCTCCTTTTCCCTGCTCTGTTAAGGTATAGCTTTATCGAATACTTGAAGATTATATTACAAAATAAGTGATTAAGAATATAATCGAACACTCTACTCGATACAACATATGATCAGAACATTGAATGATGTGTTTGGGGTGCACCTTCGTTCTAAGAGAATCGAACCCGTGACTGCCGGGTGAGAGGCAAGCACACTAAACCATCTGTAGGAGCCGGCAATTCTCTTTCTATATAATAATTTCGTGTAGCTATTTCTAGCCAAGTGCAGACTAAAAAAATAAATCCTAGTCTTGTTACAGCAGGAAGGGTAACTGGTTAAATCCTGGTCTTTCTGCGTCGGGAAGGGCAATCGGCCGTAAAACAGATTCTTGCGATTTAAACTCTTGCGTCAGGAGGGTACACTCGGCTGTAAAACATTTTTAATCCCAAGAGAATCGAACCCGAGACTGCCGGGTGAGAGGCAAGCACACTAAACCAAACTGTAGGAGCCGGCAATTCTCTTTCTATATAATAATTCCGTGTAGCTATTTCTAGCCAAGTGCAGTCTAAAAATAAATCCTAGTCTTGTTACATCAGGAAGGGTAACTGGCTAAATCCTGGTCTTTCAGCGTCAGGAAGGGCAACCGGCCGTAAAACAGATTCTTGCGAGTTAAAATCTCATGTTAGGAAGGGGCACTCGGCTGTAAAACATATTTTTAATCCCGGCCCTGTTACGTTAGGAACCACATCTAGCTGTAAAAAGGAGCTCTAAACATTTACAGTGTTAAGCTTTAGTAGCAGGCTATGTGCTCACACCGGGTTACATTTTTTGTTCTACCGCATAGAACACTGTCTTTGAAGTTGTATCGGCGCAGTCAGTCAGAGGGATGTGAGGAATGCATGCGTTGACTGAAATTGTACACTCGGCTTCCGGCTGTAGTAACCTTGAACGAGGACACTGCGTGCTGATAAGCTACTTGTAACCCACGGAACATTTTCTTAATCGTGTAGGTAATTCCTTCTAGTGTAAGTTCCTAACATAAAATATTATGATTGTGCGGAGAGGTTAAAACACAGTGCCAGCACATAGCCTACTCCTATCGAAAGAGCTTACACGGCGCCGGCACATAGGCTACTCTTGTTGAAGGAGTCTGTACAAGGTTTAACACCCCCATCAACAGCCCTTACTTAATGCTGGCTTTTTGCACACCCTCTGGTTATTCGAAACTGCCTAAGAATGTAATATAGTGTACTACAGTAGGGAGAGGGTAAAACCCGGTGCCGGCACATAGCCTATTCCTGCTGAAAGAGCCTGCACAAGGCTTAACGCCTCCATCCGACAGATGAATCACCATCAACATCTTGTACCCGCAATCAGGTTCGGAGAAGCCTGCACAAGGTTTAACGACCCCATCAACAGCCCTTACTTAATGCTGGATTTTTGCACACCCTCAGGTTAATCCAAACTGCCTAAGAATGTAATATACTACAGTAGGGAGAGGGTAAAACCCGGTATCGGTACATAGCCTACTCCTGCCGAAAGAGCCTGCACAAGGCTTATCGCCTCCATCCGACAGATGAATCACCATCAACATCTTGTACCCGCAATCAGTTTCGGAGAAGCCTGCACAAGGTTTAACGTCCCCATCAACAGCCCTTACTTAATGCTGGCTTTTTGCACACCCTCTGGTTATTCGAAACTGCCTAAGAATGTAATATACTACAGTAGGGAGAGGGTAAAACCCGGTGCCGGTACATAGCCTACTCCTGCCGAAAGAGCCTGCACAAGGCTTATCGCCTCCATCCGACAGATGAATCACCATCAACATCTTGTACCCGCAATCAGTTTCGGAGAAGCCTGCACAAGGTTTAACGTCCCCATCAACAGCCCTTACTTAATGCTGGCTTTTTGCACACCCTCTGGTTATTCGAAACTACCTAAGAATGTAATATACAATAGTAAGGAGAGGGTAAAACTCGGTGCCGGCACATAGCCTACTCCTACCGAAGAAGCCTGCACACAGCTTAGCACCTCCATCCGACAGATGAATCGCCATCAACATCTTGTACTTACAATCATTTTCGAAGGAGTCTGCGCAAGGTTTAACGTCCCCATCAACAGCCCTTACTTAATGCTGGCTTTTTGCACGCCCTCGAAACTACCCGAGAATGTAATATGCAACTGTAGGATCGCCTCCATCCGACAAATGAATCACCCTCAACACTCTTGTACCCGCAATCATTCTCGCTACTTCGGGAGATAGCGGGTTCGAACCCCTACTGTCGGAAGCTGTAAAAAAGCAAATGCTAGGCGAGGGACCTGCGCGATCGTCATAACGTGTAATTATATGGTCTAGCCGGATGTGGTCTTAGCTCAATACCTTTAAGTGCCTACAGGTAAGGAATACCGCGAATGTCGGCTTCTTGCTTAGCTTAGTACCCTCCCGTTTAAGTCCAGATGTCGAGGATCGTGCGCTAAATTTCTAAGGCTCGATCCACTGCAGAACTCTTAAATTCTGACACCTCGGCATCAACAGCAGGTTCGATCCCGGCTTAAATACGTCAGCCTGCAGAACTCAGAGTAAGGCACTCAGGAGAGCTCTTGTTGCATAAACATTTCGTTCGAACTGTACTGCAAACGTCTGCAATTCTTGATATCCGCTTGGTAACAAGGAGCGTATTTACTCGCTGCAGTCTGCGCGAAGCCCTCACAGTTCTTTGTGTGTGATTATAACGTGCACATCCCCCGCCTAAGTACTGTCTGCTGTGAATATTATTCTTCAGCTTTCGACTTAAGGTTAAGCCTGAACTGTTGGTTACTGATTGCAAAGCAACTTCTAGGCTAGGTAATAAACATCTACATTCATATATTTTCTTTTCTTTTTTAGGTACAACTAGAATATTATCATTCGAGTTACAGGCTTGAACGCACACATTTTATTCATCCGAGTAACAGTCTGCAGCGCGAACATTTTAAGGTATGTTTCGAACTTTGAGTTGTAAAGATAGCTAGGCTAGCTGATGCACCCTACACTACATTCATATATTTTTGTTCTTTTTTAGGTACGACTACAATATTATCATTCGAGTTTCAGGCTTGAACGCACACATTTTATTCATCCGAGTAACAGTCTGCAGCACGTGCATTTTTAAGGTATGTTTCGAACTTTGAGTTGTAAAGATAGCTAGGCTAGCTGACGTACCCTACACTACTTTCATATATGTTTCTTCTTTTTTATGTACGACCAGAATATTATCATTCGAGTTTCAGGCTTGAACGCATGCATTTTATTCATCCGAGTAACAGTCTGCAGCACGTGCATTTTTAAGGTATGTTTCGAACTTTGAGTTGTAAAGATAGCTGGGCTAGCTGACGTACCTTACACTACATTCATACACTGACTGACAGAGCAAATGCAACACCAAGAAGGAGTGGTCAGAACTTTATGCCAATTGCAGGGTAGACTGACGTCACTGAGGTAAGCTCATGATGTGAAATGCGCCGCTGTGCTGCGCACGTAGCGAACGATAAATGGGACACGGCGTTGGCGAATGGCCCACTTCGTACCGTGATTTCTCAGCCGACAGTCATTGTAGAACGTGTTGTCGTGTGCCACAGGACACGTGTATAGCTAAGAATGCCAGGCCGCCGTCAACGCAGGCATTTCCAGCAGACAGACGACTTTACGAGAGGTATGGTGATCGGGCTGAGAAGGGCAGGTTGGTCGCTTCGTCAAATCGCAGCCGATACCCATAGGGATGTGTCCACGGTGCAGCGCCTGTGGCGAAGATAGTTGGCGCAGGGACATGTGGCACGTGCGAGGGGTCCAGGCGCAGCCCGAGTGACGTCAGCACGCGAGGATCGGCGCATCCGCCGCCAAGCGGTGCCAGCCCCGCACGCCACGTCAACCGCCATTCTTCAGCATGTGCAAGACATCCTGGCTGTTCCAATATCGACCAGAACAATTTCCCGTCGATTGGTTGAAGGAGGCCTGCACTCCCGGCGTCCGCTCAGAAGACTACCATTGACTCCACAGCATAGACGTGCACGCCTGGCATGGTGTCGGGCTAGAGCGACTTGGATGAGGGAATGGCGGAACGTCGTGTTCTCCGATGAGTCACGCTTCTGTTCTGTCAGTGATAATCACCGCAGACGAGTGTGGCGTCGGCGTGGAGAAAGGTCAAATCCGGCAGTAACTGTGGAGCGCCCTACCGCTAGACAACGCGGCATCATGGTTTGGGGCGCTATTGCGTATGATTCCACGTCACCTCTAGTGCGTATTCAAGGCACGTTAAATGCCCACCGCTACGTGCAGCATGTGCTGCGGCCGGTGGCACTCCCGTACCTTCAGGGGCTGCCCAATGCTCTGTTTCAGCAGGATAATGCCCGCCCACATACTGCTCGCATCTCCCAACAGGCTCTACGAGGTGTACAGATGCTTCCGTGGCCAGCGTACTCTCCGGATCTCTCACCAATCGAACACGTGTGGGATCTCATTGGACGCCGTTTGCAAACTCTGCCCCAGCCTCGTACGGACGACCAACTGTGGCAAATGGTTGACAGAGAATGGAGAACCATCCCTCAGGACACCATCCGCACTCTTATTGACTCTGTACCTCGACGTGTTTCTGCGTGCATCGCCGCTCGCGGTGGTCCTACATCCTACTGAGTCGATGCCGTGCGCATTGTGTAACCTGCATATCGGTTTGAAATAAACATCAATTATTCGTCCGTGCCGTCTCTGCTTTTTCCCCAACATTCATCCCTTTCGAACCACTCTTTCTTGGTGTTGCATTTGCTCTGTCAGTCAGTGTATATGTTTCTTCTTTTTTTAGGTACGACCAGAATATTATCATTCGAGTTTCAGGCTTGAACGCACGCATTTTATTCATCCGAGTAACAGTTTGCAGCGCGAAGATTTTAAGGTATGTCTGACCTCTATAGTTGAAACTTGGTTTCTTCCAAACATTGTAACTTTAAGCTAATCTCTGTTGATAAATAGTTGTTCGCTTCAATCCTCATGCTATAGAAGAGGTTAATCTTATAATTTCAAACTCACAACAATGTACAACCTCAATAGGTTGAAACTTGGTTTCTTCCGAACATCGTAACTTTAGTTTATTGGTAAATAGTTGTTCTCTTCAATCCTCATGCTATAGAAGATGTTAATCTTATAATTTCAAACTCACAGCAATGTCTGACCTCTATAGGTTGAAACTTGGTTTCTTCTGAACATCGTAACTTTAGTCTATTGATAAATAGTTATTTTCTTTAATCTGCATGTCATAGAAGATGTTAATCTTATAATTTCAATCTCACAGCAATGTCTGACCTGTACAGGTTCAAACTTGGTTTCTTCCGAACATCGTAACTTTAGTCTATTGATAAATAGTTGTTCTCTTCCATCCTCATGCTATAGACGAGGTTAATCTTATAATTTCAAACTTACAGCAATGTCTAACCTCTATACGTTGAAACTTGGTTTCTTCTGAACATCGTAACTTTAGTCTAATGATAAATAGTTATTCTCTTCAATCAGCATGCTTTAGAAGGGTTAATCTTATAATTACAAACTTTCAGCAATGTCCGACCTCAATAGGTTGAAACTTGGTTTCTTCCGAGCATCGCAAATTTAGTCTAATCTCTATTGATGAATAGTTGTTCTCTTTAATCCTACATGCTGGTTAATCGTTAGTGATTACATTTTCGTTTTTTTCTTTGCGACTCGAGGAAAGGATATTGAGTTACTATATTTTTAACAACAAGAGTGCTTCGACTTTGTTAGGTATAGAACATTTATCTCTTTCTGTTTGCTTTAAAAACGTACAACAATGTCTGACCTCTATAGGTTGAAACTTGGTTTTCTTCCGCACGTTGCAACTTTAGGCTAATCTCCATTCATAAATAGTTGTTCTCTTCAATCTTTCATGCTGGTTGATCGTTATTAATTAAATTTTTGTTTTTTATTGCGACTCGAGGAAAGGACAATAAGTTATTATAGTTTTAAGAACAAAAGTGCTTCTGCTTTTTTAGGTATAAAACATTTATGTCTCTCTGCCTGCTTTTTTAAATTTACGACAATGTCTGACTTCTATAAGTTAAAACTTGGTTTTCTTCCGCACGTTGCAACTTTAGACTATTCATAAATGGTTATTCTCTTTTCAGGACTTGAAGTCAACATGTTTCCCTGCTCGCAGTGCGATGTAACTTTTACAAGACGAGATGCCCTTACATGTCATTTAAAAATAAAACATAGTAAGGCATCCAATACGTTACACTGCGAGCAGTGTCACGTAACGTTTACGAGAGAAGATAACCTCGCGCGTCATGTTAAATCAAAACACCCTAGCATAATATTCGCTTTATGTGATGTTTGCGGGCTGTACTTCGCTAATGTAGAGCAATATCAGGCTCACTTAACAGAGGTACATCAAATATCTACTTGCCCTCAGGTAGTGGGGAAAAAGCGTGCAGCTACTGATGTAGCTGTAGAAAGTAATAGTAGTAAAAAACCTAGGAAAAATGAACTTCAAACTATTTACTGCGAACACTGTAACACTGATGTACCATCTTCACATTTTCAGGGTCACTTACGCAGTAATGAGGATAAAGAAAATGCTAGTAGAAGTGGCTGTAATGCAAACATCGAGGAAATTAATACTGCATTTAAAAGCAGGATTTTTAGTTGTAGAATTCGCGCCAGTCAAAAGTTTTAGAGCACTTCAAACTTTTTAAATTGTGTTCAACCGGATGTACAACAGCTTCTCGCTAAAACTTTGTCCAATCAAAATTTATTTAAAGTTAATTTTGAACTTTTCGCCTTGTACATTAAAAGCACGGATGAATCCGAAATAACGGACCTTAAATCATTTAATACGAAATATTTCGTCATAAGTCAGTCAACAAATTTTGGTGATGTACTTAGGGATGTCTCGAACATTATTTCAACAAAGAGCGAGGAATTTCAGGAAAAAGAATCAGGGTGGGCTTTAGTTGAAATAATGTATCTAGAAGTTAACATCAATAAGTACAATCCTATGCGAGGACCTACGCACATCGAGCTGCCGACATGGATTCAGCAAAGAAAAGCTGTTGTAAACATCCAAAACAATGACGAGGCATGTTTTGCATGGGCGGTGATGTCGGCTTTAAATCCTGCAAAAATCAGACGTAGCTAAGAGAACATCACCGTATCCACACTATTCAACGCAACTAAATTTCGATAGTAGAGAATTTCCTGTGCAGTTAAAAGATATTAAGCGCTTTGAGGAACTAAATAACATTAGCATTAATGTGTATAGTGTAGAGAAAATGTCTGTAGTAGGTCCTCTGTATTATACATGCAATAAGAAGAGTACTCATGTTAACTTACTCTATATCGAAAACAGTGAGAATAGCCACTTTTGCTGGATTAAAAATCTGAGTAGACTTGTTGGTAGTCAGTTGTCAAACAGGTGTAACAAAAAGTGGCTATGTGATGGATGCTTCCAGTATTTTAGAACTGAAGATCAGTTAACGAAGCATTCCAAGAATGACTGCAATCATGTACGTACAGAGATACCTACTACAGGCAATAATGTTTTAAAATTAACAAATTTTCACAAGCAGATGTGGGTACATTTCGTGATTTATGCAGACTTTGAAGCCATCCTCACGCCATGCAACACATGCTTACCTAATCCTGACAACTCTTTCACTAATACTACGCACATGCATGTCCTGTATAGCTTCGCGTATAACATCAAGTGTAGTTATGATAGTACGCTTAACAAGTTAGAGCTGTATCGAGGACCTGATGCTGCTAAAATATTTTTAGAAAGACTTGAAAGTGATGCAGTTCGTCTTGGTCGTATTCTAAATAGTAATATTCCTATGAAGCCACTCACCGAAATTCAGTTAAATGATCATGAACGTGCTACAAAGTGTAGCATTTGTGATGGGGAATTTTCCGAAAATGACACTAAAGTTTTTGATCATGATCATTTAACTGGTTTCTACAGATGTGCCGCTCATTATAGCTGTAATCTTAAGTACAGAGTTCCTAAATTTATCCCTGTAATTTTTCATAACTTATCTGGTTACGACTCACAATTCATCATTTCACAATTTGGAGCTTCAGATGAAAAAGTAGATATAATCCCTCAGAATAAAGAGCGGTACATTGCGTTTGCAAAGTCTGCAAAAGTAGATGCGGAGCATTCTATAAAACTGAGATTCCTTGACTCGTTTCGCTTTATGGCGAGTAGCCTCGATAAACTTTCTAGTCATTTACAGCCAGAACAATTTACGGAAATTCGACGCGTTTTTCCTGAAGAAGCGCAGTTTAATTTACTTCGGCGTAAGGGTGTCTTTTGTTATGAATATCTTGACTGCTTAGAACGCCTCGAAGAACGTGCTTTACCATCGAAACAATCATTTTACAGCTCGCTGAATTCAGCGGATATTAGTGATGATGACTATTTACATGCACAACATATCTGAGAGCAGTTCCACATTCAAACGCTAGGTGATTACTCCGACTTATATTTAAAGACAGGTGTACTTTTGTTAGCTGATGTTTTTGAAAATTTTCGCTGTGTTTGCAAGAAAACCTACAGCCTTGACCCATGTGAGTATTTTACTGCGCCTGGGTTAAGTTGGGACGCGATGTTAAAATACACGCAGGTGAATTTGGAACTGCTAACTGATATTGATATGGTGCACTTTATAAAATCGTCTATTCGAGGCGGTCTAAGTCAGTGTATTGGGCGGTATTCGAAGGCAAATAATAAGTACATGCCGAGTTTCGATTCTAGTCAGGAATCTCAGTATATTGTTTATCTCGATGATAACAATCAGTATGGGTGGGCAATGAGTCAGCATCTACCGGTGAGTGGTTTCCGCTGGCTAACGCAGTGCAAAATTGATGCTTTACAGCTGCACGCCCTAGGCGATGAAGCTGATAAAGGCTATTTCCTCGAAGTTGACTTACAGTATCCTAAAGAGTTACACACTTCTCATAATGACTTACCGTTCTGCCCTGAAAATATTAAGTCCCCGTACATCGCATCAACGACGAAAATGCTAATTGCTAATTTGTATGATAAATCTAAGTATATCATTCATTGTCGAAATTTAAAACAGTGTTTGCAGCATGGTTTGAAGTTATCCAAAATTCATCGCGTACTGGAATTTAATCAGTCACCGTGGCTAAAGCCATATATCGATCTGAACAATAATTTAAGAACGAATGCGGTTAACGAGTTTGAAAAAGATTTCTACAAGCTCATGAATAACAGTGTGTTTGGTAAGACTATGGAAAATGTTGACAAACGCGTTGATGTAATATTGATTACAAACTGGGAAAATATTAAGAAAAGGTATAGTGCTAACTATTTAATAAGTAAACCAAATTTCTTCGGCTGCACTATCATACATGAGAATTTAGTTATTATACAGATGAATCGTGTTAAGGTTAAGTATGACAAACCTACTTACGTCGGCTTTGCAGTACTTGAATTGGCTAAAACACTCATGTATGAATTCCATTACGATTATATGATGAAGAAGTACGCGCGTAATGCGCATTTGCTCTACACAGATACCGATTCGTTTATTTATCAAATCAAAACTGATGATTATTACAATGGTATAAAGCCAGACTTGGGTAGGTTTGATACAAGTAACTATCCTGCAAATAATCAATATCATCTACCGCTAGTGAACAAAAAGGTTCTAGGTAAAATGAAAGATGAATGTGCTGGGAATATTATCGATTCATTTGTAGGTACTAAATCCAAGTCATATTGCATAAAACTCTTAAATGAACTACAAATAAAGAGATTGAAGGGGGTTAAAAAGAATGTCGTTCAGAATCAGCTAAATTTTGAAAACTATAACCATTGCATTAAAAGTAATCCACCTGTTTTGCATAAGCAAATGTCTGTCATTAGAAGCAAGAAGCACCAGTTGTACACACATTTAATTAGTAAGGTAGCCCTTAATAATGATGATTGCAAACGGTTTGTCATTCCAAATTCTACCAACACTCTAGCCTGGGGTCATAGAAGTATTGATAGGTACTACTTTACATAAAGCAGATGTGTGTAAACATTATGCTAGAGGTGTGTACTTTGTAATATATACGTTAAGCTGTCTTACATCACAATTCACTGTACATATTGTATAAAGATAGGGAGAGGTACGCTGAGAGCGTAGTACGGCAAGTTTAAACTTGTACATACAAGAATTGTGTCGCCAATGGGAGAAGTACGCAAACATCACTAGGGTAAAATGATTCGAGATAAAACTTGTACATACAAGATGTAAATAAATAATGTAGAATTGGCATATTCTTTTATTTTAGGTTAGGTATTACCTTCCTCCCGCTCCTTATTTGCAAGATAGAGTTTCGTTTATTACTCAAAGAAGAAAAGCAAGAAAGAAGGTGATGAGCAGATTCATAAGTATGTTATTGTCTAGCTCATGTTGAGAAGATATTTTTTTCTTTTTCTAAACAGTGTTTGATTGCAATGCAGTGTTCAACAACATCGAACTATAAACGGTAGTATGTGTTCAAGTCTAAACCTGCACACTCTTGCTTTTGCAATGCATGTTCGATAGAGATGTACCTTGACAGAGGGAGAACAGCAACTTAGTAAGTATGTTGAGAAGATAATTTTTTCTTTCTAAACAGCGTTTGATTCTAGTCATACAATGCAGTGTTCAGCAACGTCGAACTATAAACAGTATTATGTGTTCAAGTCTAAACTTGCAGGTACGCGATATGCATGCTGTCTTATGTGTAAGATCGCGTTGTACGTTCGATAAAGCTACACCTTAACAGAGCAGGGAAAAGGAGGTTATAACAATCGCTATCTTACGCAAGCCGTTCAGAACTGTAGTCTTGTTTTCTTTCAGAACAAAGGTATTCCTTGACATGTTGTTTTTAAATTGTCCGCTACTACGATCAAGAGCGCAGCACGGTGCTCTCAGATTGCGGATGTGGAATTTGCCGCCACCACATGTCAAAGAATAAAGATGCCAACACGATGCTCTCTTGGCAGCTTTTCAAATTGTCCGCCACCACAGAGTGCAGCG
Source organism: Anabrus simplex (assembly GCF_040414725.1). Lineage (NCBI taxonomy): Eukaryota > Metazoa > Arthropoda > Insecta > Orthoptera > Tettigoniidae > Anabrus > Anabrus simplex. The sequence goes on along the minus strand of NC_090276.1, from coordinate 96,953,342 downwards.
CGGCGCTCTGTAATTAAAGATGGCGAATGTGGAATTTGTCACCAGCACATAGAGTGCGGTACGGTGCTCTGTAGTTTAATGATGGCGGATGACAGCTGACGAAATTGCTCGCAAGAGTGCGGCACGGTGCTCTGTAGTTTAAAGATGGCGGATGTCAGCTGACGCAAGAGGGCAGCACGGTGTTCTGTGGTTTAAATATGGCGGATGACAGCTGACGAAATTGCCCGCATGATAGCAGCACGGTGCTCTGTTTATTGAAGATGGCGGATGACAGCTGTCAAAAAACACGTGGCTTTGTTTCCAAACAAGAGCATAAAGAATTTTTCAAATTGCCGCCACTACATTTCAACTAAAGAGTGCAGCGCTGAGGTTTGCGATGCAAGATGGCGGATGACAGCTTGTCAAATAGATTTTTTTCAAATAGTCCGCCTCAAAGGTAAGTAGCTAAAGAGGGCAGCACTGTGCTCTATAGATTGAAGATGGCGGATGACAGCTGTCAGAAAAAAGCACGTGAGTTTGTAGAGCACGTGGAATTTCCCGCCACCACAAAGAGGGCAGCACTGTGCTCAAAGATGGCTGCTGTCACGTGGAATTGTCTGCCACCACAGGTATCTAGCTAAAGAGGGCAGCACGGTGCTCAAAGATGGCTGCTGTCAAAAAGCATTTTTCAAATTATCCGCCACCACATTTCAAAGGTAAGTAGCTAAAGAGGGCAGCACTGTGCTCTATGGATTAAAGATGGCGGATGGCAGCTGTCAGAAAAGCACGTGGATTTGTTTATCTCGCGCTAGTGACGTTAAGTTGGTAGCATTAAGGTTTAGGCCTGCCAAGATGGCAGCACTGCCGATGACAGGTGACGAATTTGCAGCTACTGCGATAAAGAGAGCAGCACGGTGCTCTGTAGTTTAAAGATGGCGGGTGACAGCTGTCAAAAACACGTGGATTTGTTTACAAATTCAAATCTCGCGCTTGTGAGGTTAAGTTGGTACTACTGAGGTTTAGGCCCGTCAAGATGGCAGCAGTGAGGTTAGTGATGCGTTGTTGTCTGTCAAAAAGCACGTGGCTGTCAAGAAACACGTGGATTTGTTTATCTCGCTCTAGTAAGGTTAAGTTGGTACCACTGAGGTTTAGGCCCGTCAAGATGGCAGCAGTGAGGTTAGCGATGCTTTGTTGTCGATGACAGCTGTCAAAAATCACGTGGCTTTGTTTACAAATTCAAATCTCGCGCCAAAATTCAAATTTCCCGCCAAAATTCAAATTTCCCCCGGGAGGTGGAGGCCTCTCCAGAGAGCCCGAGGTGGAGGTGGCCGCAGAACCATCCAATTATACTACTACTGATGACTTCGAATATGCATTAAGTTCATCAGCTGGCTTTAACCGTGGAATCACTGGCAATGTTTGTCGAAAATCTCCTGCTAGCAATATCATCGCTCCACCAAATCGGTTTTGATTGTTCCGCAGATCTTGCATGGTTCGGTATAATGCCTCCAAAGACTTTTTATGTGCCATGGTGCATTCATCTCACATTATCAATTTACATTGCTGCAAAACCTTTGCCGTTGCAGAGTTCTTCGGTATGTTGCAGGTCGGAGTTTCGTTGCTTTGCATATTCAACGGCAATTTTAGCGCTGAATGGGCTGTTCGACCGCCTTCCAACAATGTAGCTACAATGCCTAACGAAGCAACTGCGAGTGCAGTTTCATTGTGTGAGCGAATTGTTGCTAAAATCAATTAAATTTAGAAAGTTTTTCCTGTACCCCCGGGAGCGTCCAAGAAGTAAATCCCTCCAGTTCCATCATTTACAACTTCCATTAGAGTATCAAATACTTACTTTTGTTGTTGGTTCAACAGCGGAAGATTTATTCGAATTGATTCTCTTAAAGCATCGAGATCGTACAGATTTTCGCGTTGCAACTCTTGTTTAAAAGCGTTGTGCATAGGGCGTATGAGCGCGGCCATGCCTAATTGAGATAAAACTTCGTTTGACATCATCAAGCATATGTTCTTAATTGATATCAACGCCTCGTTGTACATTTCTTCACTGATTTGTAAATTTTGATTTCCTGTTGTGATGCGCATTTGATGCAAGATATCATCACACATATCATCTTTGTATTTGATCCATAAATTAATTGATGGGCACAATGTTGATATAATTATAGAAAACATTGTTCGTATTTGATGAAGTTGTGAAGAAATTACAGCATCATTGAGAGTTTGATCCCAATGAGCGTCATGTTCTAACAGTTGCAAACGTAGGCAGGCTTCTCTGTAAGAGCCATACAATTCACCATTAACAGTTCGTAAATGATGGAATAATGTTGGGCCTCGAGCATTGACTAATAGCAATCGCAAATTAAAATACTCATAGTTGCTTGGATGGACTGAATAAATTCACCTATTGCATCAGTGGAATATACATTTGGGTAACCTGGAACTGGTTTTCCTTGTTTCCGTCGTTGAAATTTCTTTGAGGATTGATTTTAAGTATAATATTTTGGGCATTTCGGAGTAGAGCAGTTTTCGGGAAAAATCATCATTCTGACACAATTCAAAAACAACTGGTCATGATGGTTCAACAGCTCGTTGTAATGCGTTCTGAGCCGTGAAATATACTCTTTGATCATTTGATCATTCTAAGTGTATAGTTAAGTGAAGAACAGTGGAGTGTCTTTCATGAATGGGAAAATAAAAATTGCGCCAAATTGCTTCATTACTGATAACGTAGCGGCCCATTTGGTATTGGGTAACTTCATCATTGGAATTCTCTGCACTCCAATCACAGCCATGCCACTTCCTTTGGTCATATATTTACACATGTATTTGATAGATTTGACGGAATGGAAAGATTCAACATTGATGTGCGCCTTGAAAGTCTTTGATAGGATCGGTGGATATGGACCAATCCAACGATTATCAGTTACAATGTATTATTGATTCACTTCGACTATTGTTGATCTTCCGTTTGCAGTCGACCGGTGACGATACAGTGGATAACCTTCATTTCCGGTAATTGTTTCTGGTACTAATGCCAATGGATAACGCTTCGAACATTTACCATCCACCATACACGGTGAATTTTGATTTAGTGTTCCACAGGGACCATGAAACATGTTTTTTAATAACTACCTCATGCAAGCCTGGAGCTACTTGCATATCAGGGATTTCAGCTGATATCACTTCATCAAGTTCATTTGGTCTTATCTTCTCAACCAATCAAATCAGAATATGTGCATGAGGATATCCACATTTCTGCCACTCCACAGAATACATCCAGTAGCGCGTCTCGCCAAACACGCTAGGTTTCACAACGAAATCCATTAAAGATTTAAACTTTTGTTGGAAGACTCTAGCCGTAATGTCATGGCGATCAATGGTTGATTGGCCAGGGAATAACTCTTGTTTGATTTCTATCCACTGCGGATTGCACGTGAATGTGATAAATAAATCTGCTGTGCCATACTGACGAACATACGACATGGCATCTTAAGTATATTCAAGCATATGTCGAGGACTTTCGATGTATGTTGCTGGAAGAATGGCCATCCGGGCGACATTCTCTGCATTTCCATCACTGTTAATCGCATCTCGAAGGTGAATATACTCTTCAGAACTGAGTTTGCTCTTGTTCAACTTGATGAATGTCAAAAGCTCTGTTTCAATTTTGACATACATATCAATAGCATATTGGTGAAATAATCGTCCACATTTCAATATGTGATTGTTTTAATTTTCACGAACCATAAGGCGGTATGAATAAAACTTCATTGAACTGACTTTTTGTTGGTTTCGACACCTGTAAACAAATAATCGTTTTAATGACAGTGATTGAACTTGCATATAATACATATAGTAGCCGATACAAAATATCCAAATTTATAAGTACCTGTAAGGAGTTTTATCTTCTTGATCGAAAGGTGATAACCATCTTCACCTTGCCAAAATATGATGGGATATTGTAGCGCATCGTATGAGCGGTGTGATTCATACACACGCTTTAACTGATCATTCCGGCGATGTGACACAATATCACGGGCTTCCGCATTTTCTCCAACTATAACAATGGCAACTTCATCAATTGTTGGTGCATTGAAACGTCGTGCATGGTGGCCCACAGCTCTGATTACAATTTTGTGATTATCAGATGGCATGAGATCCATGAACAATGTAATCAACTGATTGTGTTGATGAAAGAAACTTTGTAATTGTTCTACAATAGACCTCTTCACTGAACTGTTATGTGCACAACGCAGATTAATTTCTTGTATTGAATTGCCCATGAAATAAATGCGCAGGAATTTGTAGTCGCTATCTAACACCGGCAACAGTGAACCTGCTCTGTGATATATTTGGCCTTGTATCTGTAAATTAAGGAGGACAGGTCTATTATTTTTGTCACAAAAACTATAAATGTTAAATGTTAAAAGGAAGCAATATGGGGATAAGTCTGTTTGTTTTATGTTTCCTTGAAAGTTGGCATGGAATTGTCCCGAAGTACACTTTTGCCCCAAATGAAGTCATTTGAAAGCAGTTGTTATATTTTTGGATATTTGTAAGGAAATGTATGGAATCTGTTCCCGTACCTGAAACCAATGAGTACAATGGATCTGGTGGTGGAACCAATGGCACTAATTTCACTTTGCCATTTGCGCAACACAATCCAGCGGCTAAATTTTTGTATTTTAATGTCTGGCAAACTGAGTTCATAGATCCAATAGCAACGCACTGTAGTCGATTGAAACATCGTAACTGAAAGCAGCTCGATTCAAACTTGGAAGATTATTAGCTGAACGACGCGCTGCACGGGTTTGTGATATCCGAATCCTTTCAGTTTCATTTCGCTCTTCACGTTATTGTGCAGTCCGGTTAGAATGAACATTAGCTTGGCTTGTAGCATCTCGAGTTCTTCGACCGAAGTTGCTCCGCCCGCGTCATGAGTCTTGAAATGAGTATACTGTATATGGAAAGACACACAAAATAAACCAATCAACCAAAGAAATCGATGAAAGCCCGCCTTGTGGCCATGGTCGTTAAGGCGCTGAAGTCTAAACGGTCTGACACCGAGGTTAGCCGCTTCGAGTCCCGTTGGTCGAAAAAAGTTTCACCATCAGAATGTTGGCCGGCAGGGTAGGGGAGGTGTTGGTATACAATTTATAATCACTAGATTGCGTGTCAAAAGCCTGGATTAAATTCCAAACCTCTCCGCAGTGCTCATGTGGAGTGAGCGCATCTCATTAACTCCTGTGATGAGGTTGGCGTCAGGAAGGGCATCCGGTCGTAAAACTCGCCACGACAAATTCATCTCACCTCATACCCGACCCCGTAGGGAAACGGGACAAGGGTTGGACAAACAACCAAATAAATCGATGAACTTGTTTGTTGAGAAGCGAAGATTTAAAAACAATCAGGGTAGACAAAGGTCTCCAACTATAACAAAACACGACACTGCATGTGACTGTCTGGGGAGCGTATATTTGGGAGATCCGTACCGGCAGTCGAGGCAGCCAGACAGTCGAGTCACGCGCGAAACCGAAGTCCAAGGAGACATTCTTCTTGTCACAAACTGAGGACTAAGCGAGATAAGAACTTGGGGTTTGTTTTAAAAATAACTTCCATATCTGAAGACCATTTGCCTCGCTTTGCCCCCCCCCCCCCCCGCCCATGCAAATTCAATAGCAAAAACGTTGGCCAGCGACTGACTTTTTCGTGCCTGTACATAAAAATCTCTCAACATGACTGAAAAAAAAACACAAATAGTGCATGTTTTTATCATTTAAATTTAAAAACAAATTTACCTACGTCGATCTGAAATGTTCCTTTAACAGCATTACAAATATGACTTACTTGACTAATTTCCAGGTGGAACGTAGGGCCTCGACGAAATTTCTCCAGCCTGTTCTATCTGCCGCCAATGCTTTCACCTCCCTCCATGTCTTGTTAACTCCAGCAATCGCCTTGTCTATGGTTCTCATTACAAATATAGTGAATATAAAATAGGAGTTATGACATGGTAAGTTCTATGCAATGAAGATTTTGCATTTGAGGTAACATTCCATTACATTAACATGTTCACACCCAATTATTTTGTAAACTTTTTTTTGTTAACGGCATCAAATGCGGCTTGAAATTTTGTGCATAATTCGATATTCACCCATTTTAACCGACAACATTGAGATTTACGGACATTTGGCAAACGCGCTAGACAGAGGAGGACAGCGCTAAGCGCAAACGTGGGAGAAGGAAAGAGAGTTGAACAGTTTGAATGGGAAAAGAGAAATGGGGCGTTTGAGTTTTTCCTGGAATTTTTCCAAAAACCTTACTCGGACTTCGACGAATATTTATTAAAAGAATTAGCCGAATAGGTCCGGCCGTTCACGAGTTTCGCGCTTAGCAACACACTTAGCGATTCAATTTTATTTATATATAAATAAACTTAGAACAAACAAGCAAAGTGGACACGTGCTTTGGATCAGCAGTCACTCAGCTGCTGGGCTCAAGGAACATGTTTGCAAAACGGAATCATCGTTTCCCGCAAACTCTTCCGTCAAGTGACTTACTTCCGTATATCGGGGAGACGTACAAATACATGTGAGAAGAAAAGGAATACTCAAATAATAAGCAAGAGCTTCATTTTGTTACATTTCTTCTAAACTATGTAAGTTGAGCAACGTTAATTTTTGTATATTTGTTCATATAGGGAGTGGGTTACTAAAACCAAAACTCGCAAATGTTGTATACTCCGACTCTCAAACATGGTGAGACAGACTGTAGTCTTATAAAGTCAAATAATGACCCATGCACAGGTTTTAAGAAGTCTACAGTAGAATTTCATCTGGAAATGTTACGTTGTAGTTATCAAACTTATGATGACGCAAAAGCTGAAGAAAACGACATGTTGAAACTGAGCCATATTTTGAGCATCCAGAACAGGATCATATGCTCTGAGTGCCTCTTGTTCAGAGAGTTATCTGATTCATCATGGCACCCCAGAGGAAGCACTTGTTCAGTACTAATTAATCTGCTGAGCTCCCTGTTCTTCTGTACTCCTTCAATAGTTCTGTGGCTTCACTGCTCTCCAAAAACGTTTGCACATGCAGGCAAGGAACGCGTAGGTTTTCTATCATAGATGTCGTATATGAAAAGCTTTTCCACTATCAGATAATCAGTGTCCGTCCGGTGCCAGCCCTGTGGTAGCCCCTTCCTATACTTGTTGGAAGAGAGCATTTCCATGTATTGTTCTTGCCGGCTGGCTTACCTGTGAGTTTCTTGGAGATGCAACGAGAATATTCCGTCTCTGGCCACTGATGCACTTTGCTTGAGCTATAAAAACGGAGACTAGGTGCGGACAGTCACTGTTGGTGTTGCACTCGGGAATCCGTGGTGGACCCCATGGTGTAGTCCGTGCTGTCGCTAGTGTCCCACCGAGGATTGAACGAGGAACCATTGTTGTTGTGTCGGAGTGTCAAGCGAGTAGCTGGACTGCGGCTCAGAGTACTGTGTAATTTAGTGGATTGAGTCAGCGATTGAAGCGTTATCGTGAGCGTGGGAGTAACTGGACCTCGCTGTTGCTGTTTATTTCTTCACTGCATGATATTGTGTGAATTACTGGACTGTCTCTGCAGTTGAGCCAAGGAATAGTCATCGTGTGTTGTGTAGCCTGTAGCACTGTGTTCAAACCCAGCGGTCTACACAGAGCTGCTGTATGAGGTGACTGAACTTGGAGAAGTGAAAGTAAGGTAATACTAATGGGCCAGACTACTTGCTGTGTAAAGAAGAAAGACAAGTAAACAGACAGAAATTGTGTGTGTGTTAAAAAAAACATTTATTAACAGCATGCTCCATTACAGAAAGTAATACTACATGCTTGTATATACATAACGACAGAACTAATTAATGCCCCATATACAATTATTTACATATGACTTTTGTCAATTTTACACTTAACTGTAAGTAGTCAACATTTATTTTTGTTTAAAAATTTATAAAAATCTTTTAAGTGTTTGTCCACAAGTTCGTATATTTCCACCGGCCAGTGGCCCACTTCTACAAAGTTTATCTCTCTCGGAGCTCAGTAATTTACACTCACAAAGAATATGGTCAACAGTCTGGTGATTTGATTCACCACACACACATGTAGGGTCATTTGTTATTTTGAACCTAAAGAAGTATTCACCGAATTTTCCGTGGCCTGTTGTCATAGCTGTCATATTATGACTAGGGTTTAATTTAATTCTCAGTCTACTCCGTACATTAGGAAAGTATGATTTTGTTATACTTCCGTTTGTAGTGTTTTCCCACTCGCTCTCCCACAATCAAATGGTTTCCTCCCTCAGGTCTTGTTTGAATGTACAGATAGATGTTCGATTGTAAACCACTTCTACGTCCAGATTGTTTGCAGCTTTTTTGGCCAAATGGTCTACAAGTTCGTTTCCTTCACTGCCAACATGAGCCTTGATCCATGTAAAATGTTGGTCCAGTTATCTTGGTGAAAATATTTTAAAATTCTTTGTATTTCTTCTATCAATGTATTGTTCTTGCGATTGTTTCTTACAAGGATCCAAGGTTATTTTACTGTCAGTGTGTATTACAGCAGATTTCTTAATGTATATAATATCTTGTAACTTCTCAAGGGCCTTCAGTACCGCAACTTGCTTAGTCTGATTGTTTGAGCATCTATTATAAGTAGGGAAAATATACGGAGCTGGCCAAGGGGCTAATGCGCAAGATGGCTGCCGCGTGCAATCCACTTCTAGGGCTACTGCGCAAGATGGCCGCCACGCTCAACCCACCTCTAGCCAGGCGCTACGTCCTCGGACACCTTCAGACAATAGGACGTCGTCATCTTATGGAATACTGTTCTAAAGGCTACTAAAAGGGGTACCTGACTTGAGAGAGCATCGGTTAGCGAACTCGGGGTCTTAAGCTGAGTCTAGGCATGATGCATTCTAGGCTGTCGTCTATTAACCTCCTTGGCTAACTCTTGTAGGACACTTTATTCTGATGCGGTGGGGTTCTAGCAGGGTAAAACTCCTCCAGGGGCACCCTTGCCTTACTTAGGAACCGAGCAACCTGTGCTGTTCTTGTGTCGACATTGGTGAACTCGAGGAGTTTTTAGCTGAGTCTAGGCATACCGTCTACCTAACCTCGTTTGCTAACTCTTGTAGGACGCTTTATTCCGAGGTGGTGGGGTCGGCAAGAGTAAAGCTCCTCCAGGCGGCAGCCTCGCCTTAGGTAGGAGCCGTGCAACCTGTGCTGTTGTGTCTGTATTAGCGAACTAGAGTTTTCCTTTACCTGAGTCTAGGCATGCTGTGTGCTAAGCTATCGTCTATCTAACCTCCTTGGCTAACTCTTGTAGGGGAGCAGAGTAAATGCCGCTCCTAGGGATACGAACGTGGAGTTGTCTTAAACTCAAAACTATTAATCTTAAGTGCAATTCAGATATCCTTACTTTGATTGAAATGTGCGCACGATGATGGAGTACTGACTACGGTACGGTAAATGTGGAGACATGCACATCTCAGCAGAAAGAAAGAAAAATGAATTTGCGAGCTAAGCTGTATTTTCCCATCTGGTGTAGTAAAGGAATGCTGACAAACTGTTATGAGGCAAAACACCTAACTTGAGAGAGCTGCAGGTCAAAGGTTGTTAGCGCCTGCGCTACTGTGATGACGATCTCCTAGGCCTAAATCTACAGAGCAACCTCTGCGGCTCACAACTTCTAACTTATGACCTACTAGTTTTATCAGCCTGACATTCGAGAAATGAGACAAGGGCTGCTATGCAAGATAACTGCTATGCTCTATTCGTTTACACTTAACTGGAGTGCTCCCTCAGGGGCGCAAAACTTGTAACTTATGAACTATTAGTTTTGTGAGCCATGCTAAATCCGCTACCAAGCCGGACCCAAGCCTTGTTCAGAAACGATGAGGGGGCACCATATCCTCCTCCTCTTCCAGTTATTCCTCTTAAAATTCATCCAGAACAGGCGTTGCATAACCTTTTCAATCAATCAACAAGTCGTGTTGGTTTAAGCTATGCCTAGTGGTAGATTGAGTAGCTATAATGGTACAAAGCCCTATAAAATTCCCAACTCTTTAAAATCTCACCTCTACATCCTTATTCATACCTATGGTGCTAAATCCGCTGCCAAGCTGGTCCCAAGCACCGGTTCAAACAGGATGAGGGGCACCATATGACAAGAGTGCCACGCGGTACGACCTCGGACACCCTGAGATAATAGGATGTCGTCGAAAGAGGCTAGCTGACTTGAGAGAGCATGGGTTAGCCAACTCGGGGTCTTTATCTGAGTCTAGGCATGAAGTGTTCTAAGCTGTTGTATGAGTGAGTTTTTATCAGTCTAACTTTTGGAAATACGGCAAGAGTTTCAAATAGCTACTAAGAGGGGTTCTAGTAGGCTCTAAAGCGTAGATTAGCGGTTATAGGACCTCGATTCGTCTGCTATAAAATAAATTTTCTCTATGCGAACTCTTGTTACCTCTTTTTGAAGTTCATTTGTAGAATACAGGAATGCTGATCAAGAAACAGGTACTGATAGCTTGCGAACCACAGTGAGTAAAGATGGTGGAAATATAGCGGACGGTGCAGTCAAAACCGTGTGTTTGTCCAACCCTTGCCCCGTTGAGGTGCGATGAATCTGTCGTGACGAGTTTTTATAACCGTATGCCCTCCCTGACGTCAACCTCATCAGAGGAGTCAATGAGATGAAATCAATGACGTGATATATGACAGTAGGAAGGGAGAGGGTGAAACCTGGTGCCGGCACATAACCTACTCCTCACAAATAACGTCAAGGGGTCTGCTCAAGTCTTAACACCCCCCCGTCCGACGAACGAAGCACGATCAACAACGCCATATGCTTTCAAGCACTACCACCTCTACACTATCGGCTAACATTCAGATGGTGAAAGTTTTTCGACCAGCGTGGGACTCGAACCGGCTAACCTCGGTGTCAGACCGTTTAGATTTTAACGCCTTAACGACCATGGCTATTAAGCAGGCTGATGTGGTCAAAGCAGTACATAATTATTAAGATAAGATATCACAATGGTTTCAAACACGGAAAGTAGAATACAGAACTTCTTCTTCTCTTTCTTCTCCTCCTCCTTCTTAACCCTTTTCTGAATATAGATTGATCAACACGACAAAACCACTTAGTTCCCAAGCCAGAGAACTTATTTATACACAGTTAAAATCACGACCAGCTGAGGATCGAATCCAACGCCTTGTAAACTTAAGGTCAGTATACTAATCATACAGCCGAGAAGCCTTGTATCTAATAAAATCCATGACAAAGTCTGGAGTTATATCAGTCTCCCTCCCCCCCCCCCCCCCCGACAATTCAAACTATTAAGTGAACTACCAAGGGTTATTAACGGCGTGTCTCTTATTACTCTTAGAAAATTTACGTTTAATCTCTAATGATAAAATGTTAGACTCTTCCAGCTTTAAAGTCGCAACCTCTATTGGTTAACACTTGGTTTCTTCCGAACGTAACCTTTAATCTATATATATAACCTGTAGCGTGCCTGCCTCTTGCCCGGAGGCCCAGAGTTCGATTCCCGGCAAGGTCAGGGATTTTTACCTGGACTTGAGGGCTGGTTCGAGGTCTACTCAGCATACGTGATCAGAATTGAGGAGCTATCTGACGGTGATATAGCGTCCGCGGTATAGAAGCTAAGAATAACGGCCGAGAGGATGCGTAGTGGTGACAAGGCGACCCCTCGTAATCTGCAGACCTTCGGGCTGAGCAGCGACCGCTTGGTAGACGAAGGCCCTTCGAAGGCTGTAGTGCTATGGGGGTTGTTTATGTGTATATAACCTTTTACTCTTACGTCTACTCTCTATTGATAAATTGTCGTTCTCTTCTAACTTCAAACTGGTTACCAATCTGAACTTTATTAATCGAATTATCGTTTCTTCTAGTTTTTGACAGCAGCAACGTCCTTATCGATTGTTATCTGCAAGAACGCGTCTATTTTGTTAGGTATAGCAAATTAATCTCTATTGGCAAATAGTTTATCTCTTCTAACTTTAAAACTCGTGACGATGTGTAACCTCTGTTATTCATGATCAATGGCCGTCCACAATGAACCTTACAGTAATGTAATCCATTCGTGTTGTGTGTATCTGTGGTTGTACTTCAATAAACAACTGCATTGAATGATCTACCAGACTTATGGTTTGTGTTATAGTCCTGCTACTATGAGTGGTTACAACCTAAGCTGCTCAACATTGCGTATTATTCCTGCTACAATTATACGGAAACTGATAAATGTCTGGGCTGGTCCTAAAAACCGAAAAGTTTACCGTGCTAATGATCATGAGTTAAAACTTTGTGTTCAGAACTAAACAAAATTCGTGCTACACACATGATAGTGAATGGAACTAGGGCTTACGTCTTTCTATAAGGCGAAAGGGCTCCTCCTCATTCGCCTGGCAAAAGGGCTTCTCCTCCTAGCAAAAGGGCAAAAGGGCAAAAGGGCTCCTCATCCTCGTCAGAAGGGCAAAAGTGCTCCTCCTCCTCCTCCTCCTCCTCAGAAGGGCAAGAGGGCTTCCTCTTCCTAGCAAAAGGGCTTCCTCCTCCTAGCAAAAGGGCTCCTCCTTCTTCTCAGAAGGGCAAAAGGGCTTCCTCCTCCTAGCAAAAGGGCTCCTCCTCAGAAGAACAAAAAGCGATCATCCTCATTAAACTGGCAAAAGGGCTGTCCCTATCAATAAAGTACATGTATTAAGCCTTACACTATTCTTTCAAGTCCTATCAGTAAAAAGTGTAGCCACTGTTCCCCATGTATAAAGCATAAGTATTAAATATTTTCCTATTTTCCTAGTTCCGTGTTACTAATCTGTTCCAAGTTCAATTCTAAGCCCTTTGGCTAAACGGATGAGGAGAAGCCCCTTTTGCCCTCCTGAGGAGGAGGAGCCCTTTTGCTAGGAGGAGGAAGCCCTTTTGCTAAACGGATGAGGAGGAGCCCTTTTGCCCTTCTTAGGAGGAGGAGGAGGAACCATGTTGCTAGGAGGAGGAAGTCCTTCTGCCAGGAAGAGGACGCCCTTTTGCCCTTCTGAGGAGGAGGAGGAGCCCTTTTGCTAGGAGGAGGAAACCCTTTTGCTAGGAAGAGGAAGCCCTTATGCCCTTCTGAGGAGGAGGAGAAGGAGGAGGAGGAGGAGGAGGAGGAGCCCTTTTGTCCTTTTGCTAGGAGGAGAAGCCCTTTTGCCCTTCTGAGGAGGAGAAGCCCTTTTACCTTTCTGAGGAGGAGGAAGCCCTTTTGTTGCTACAAGTGTACGGGAAACAGATAAATGTCTGGTCTGGTCCTAAAAAACGAAAAGTTTACCATGCTAATGATCATGAGTTAAAATTTTGTGTTCAGAACCAAACAAAATTCGTGCTACACACATTATAGTGAATGGAACTAGGTCTTACGTCTTTCTATAAGACAAAAGGGCTCCTCCTCATTCGCCTGGACAAAGGGCTTCCTCCTGATAGCAAAAGGTAAAAGGGCTTCCTCCTCCTCAGAAGGGTAAAAGGGCTTCTCCTCCTCAGAACGGCAAAAAGGTTTCTCCTCCTAGAAAATTGGCAAAAGGGCTTCTCATCCTCCTCAGAAAGGCTAAGGGCTCCCCCTCCTCCTCCTCCTCCTCAGAATGGCAAACGGGCTTTCTCCTCCTTGCAAAAGGGCTCCTCCTTCTTCTCAGAAGGGCAAAAGGGCGTCCTCTGCCTAGTAAAAGGGCTTCCTCCTCCTAGCAAAATGGCTCCTCCTCAGAAGGGCAAAAGGGCTCCTCCTCATGCGTTTAGCAAAAGGGCTCCTTCTCAGAAGAGCAAGAGCGATCATCCTCATTAAACTGGCAAAAGGGCTGTCCCTATCAATAAAGTACATGTATTAAGCCTTACACTATTCTTTCAAGTACTATCAGTACAATATGTGGCCACTATTCCCTATGTATAAATCATAAGCATTAAATCTTTTCCTATTTTCCTAGTTCCGTGTTACTGATCTGTTCCAAGTTCAATTCTAAGCTCTTTGGATAAAGGATGAGGAGGAGCCCCTTTTGATAGAAGGAGGAAGCCCTTTTGCTAAACGGATGAGGAGGAGCCCTTTTGCCCTTCTTAGGGGGAGGAGGAGGAGGAGCCTTTTGCTAGGAGGAGAAAGCCCTTCTGCTAGAAAGAGGAAGCCCTTTTGCCCCTCTGAGGAGGAGTAGGAGCCCTTTTGCCCCTCTGAGGAGGAGTAGGAGCCCTTTTGCTAGGAGGAGGAAGCCCTTTTGCTAGGAAGAGGAAGCCTTCTTGCCCATCGGAGGAGGAGGAGGAGGAGGAGGAGGAGCACTTCTGCCCTTCTGACGAGGATGAGGAGTCCTTTTGCCCTATTTCTAGGAGGAGTTGCCCTTTAGTCAGGCGAATAGAAGGAGCTGTTTGCCTTATAAAAAGACGTAAGCCCTAGTTCCATTCACTATCATGTGTGTACCACGAATTTTGTTTGGTTCTGAACACAAATTTTTTACTCATGATCATTAGCACGGTAAACTTCTCGTTTTTTAGGACCAGACCAGACATTTATCAGTTTCCCGTATATTTGTAGGAGGCAAAAGAGCTTCCTCCTCCTCCTCAGAAAGGTAAAAGGGCTCCTCCTCAGAAGGGCAAAAGGGCTGCTCCTCCTCCTCCACAGAAGAGCAAAAGGGCTTCCTCCTCCTCAGAAGGACAAAAAAGGGCTCCTCCTCATCTGTTTAGCCAAAGGGCTTAGAATTGAACTTGGAACAGATTAGTAACACGGAACTAGGAAAATAGGAAAAGATTTAATATTTATGCTTTATACATAGGGAATAGTGGCTACACATTGTACTGATAGGACTTGAAAGAATAGTGTAAGGCTTAATACATGTACTTTACTGATAGGGACAGCCCTTTTGCCAGTTTAATGAGGATGATCTCTTTTTGAGGAGGAGGAGGAGCCCTTTTGCTAGGAGGTGGAAGACCGTTTGCTGGGAAGAATAAGCCCTTTTTCCTTTCTGAGGAGGAGGAGCCCTTTTTTCTCTTCTGAGGACGAGAAGCTCTTTTACCTTTATGAAGAGGAGGATGAGGAGCCGTTTTGCCCTTTTGCTATGAGGAGAAGCCCTTTTGCTCTTCTGAGGACGAGAAGCTCTTTTACCTTTCTGAAGAGGAGGAGGAGGAAGCCCTTTTGACCTTTTGCTACGAGGAGGAAGCCCTTTAACCAGGCGTATGTCGGTGGGGGGGGGGGGGGGGTGCGGTTTTGTCGTGTTGATCAATCTATATTCAGAAAAGGGTTAAGAAGGAGGAGGAGAAGAAAGAGAAGAAGAAGTTCTGTATTCTACTTTCCGTGTTTGAAACCATTGTGATATCTTATCTTAATAATTATGTACTGCTTTGACCACATCAGCCTGCCTAATAGCCATGGTCGTTAAGGCGTTAAAATCTAAACGGTCTGACACCGAGGTTAGCCGGTTCGAGTCCCACGTTGGTCGAAAAACTTTCACCATCTGAATGTTAGCCGATAGTATAGAGGTGGTAGTGCTTGAAAGCATATGGCGTTGTTGATCGTGCTTCGTTCGTCGGACGGGGGGGGGGGTGTTAAGACTTGAACAGACCCCTTGACGTTATTTGTGAGGAGTAGGTTATGTGCCGGCACCAGGTTTCACCCTCTCCCTTCCTACTGTCATATATCACGTCATTGATTTCATCTCATTGACTCCTCTGATGAGGTTGACGTCAGGGAGGGCATACGGTTATAAAAACTCGTCACGACAGATTCATCGCACCTCAACGGGGCAAGGGTTGGACAAACACACGGTTTGACTGCACCGTCCGCTATATTTCCACCATCTTTACTCACTGTGGTTCGCAAGCTATCAGTACCTGTTTCTTGATCAGCATTCCTGTATTCTACAAATGAACTTCAAAAAGAGGTAACAAGAGTTCGCATAGAGAAAATTTATTTTATAGCAGACGAATCGAGGTCCTATAACCGCTAATCTACGCTTTAGAGCCTACTAGAACCCCTTTTAGTAGCTATTTGAAACTCTTGCCGTATTTCCAAAAGTTAGACTGATAAAAACTCACTCATACAACAGCTTAGAACACTTCATGCCTAGACTCAGATAAAGACCCCGAGTTGGCTAACCCATGCTCTCTCAAGTCAGCTAGCCTCTTTCGACGACATCCTATTATCTCAGGGTGTCCGAGGTCGTACCGCGTGGCACTCTTGTCATATGGTGCCCCTCATCCTGTTTGAACCGGTGCTTGGGACCAGCTTGGCAGCGGATTTAGCACCATAGGTATGAATAAGGATGTAGAGGTGAGATTTTAAAGAGTTGGGAATTTTATAGGGCTTTGTACCATTATAGCTACTCAATCTACCACTAGGCATAGCTTAAACCAACACGACTTGTTGATTGATTGAAAAGGTTATGCAACGCCTGTTCTGGATGAATTTTAAGAGGAATAACTGGAAGAGGAGGAGGATATGGTGCCCCCTCATCGTTTCTGAACAAGGCTTGGGTCCGGCTTGGTAGCGGATTTAGCATGGCTCACAAAACTAATAGTTCATAAGTTACAAGTTTTGCGCCCCTGAGGGAGCACTCCAGTTAAGTGTAAACGAATAGAGTATAGCAGCTAGCTTGCATAGTAGCTCTTGCTTAAGTCCTCCGAAAGTTAGGCTGATAAAACTAATAGGTCGTGAGTTAGAAGTTGTGAGCCCCTGAGGTATCTCTCCAGTTAGGACTATACGAATAGAGCATAGCAGTTATCTTGCATAGCAGCCCTTGTCTCATTTCTCGAATGTCAGGCTGATAAAACTAGTAGGTCATAAGTTAGAAGTTGTGAGCCGCAGAGGTTGCTCTGTAGATTTAGGCCTAGGAGATCGTCATCACAGTAGCGCAGGCGCTAACAACCTTTGACCTGCAGCTCTCTCAAGTCAGGTGTTTTGCCTCATAACAGTTTGTCAGCATTCCTTTACTACACCAGATGGGAAAATACAGCTTAGCTCGCAAATTCATTTTTCTTTCTTTCTGCTGAGATGTGCATGTCTCCACATTTACCGTACCGTAGTCAGTACTCCATCATCGTGCGCACATTTCAATCAAAGTAAGGATATCTGAATTGCACTAAGGGTCGGTTCTACCACCTACTGGTAAAGTAGCGCGTAACTTGCCCTCCGCGTAAAAGGATGTTTCCGTTCGACCACTCCCAGGTAGCGCTATCGGCAGCATTAATCGTCGTTACCTGACGCGTAATTTATCGGCCACTTCGAGGACCCGATAAGACTTTACCTGCCGGGCATGTTTGGAGAGCTGGACATTATTAGCCGTATTTCTGGTGACATACAACTCAAATTAGCTTAGTATACTGATAAAAGCATTATACTGTAACAGTGATCGATATTGCATTGCATGAATTTGAACATTAATGCTTCCTTAGGGTTGCAACGTCACACCAGCATCTCGCATTGATAGCGTACGGAACACATTTTATATGTCAAGCTTTCGCAAAGAATAAAAGGATATAAAATCGAAACCTATTTGGAAATAATTTCATCATTTTACCCTCCAGGTTCGGTTTTTCCCTCGGACTCAGCGAGGGATTGCACCTCTACCGCCTCAAGGGCAGTGTCCTGGAGCTTCAGACTCTTGGTCGGGGGATACAACTGGGGAGGATGACCAGAACCTCGCCCAGGCGGCCTCACCTGCTATGCTGAACAGGGGCCTTGCGGGGGATGGGGAAGATTGGAAGGGATAGGCAAGGAAGAGGGAAGGAAGCGACCGTGGCCTTAAGTTAGGAGAAGTGGGAAACCACTTCCAGGATGGCAGAGGTAGGAATCGAACCCACCTCTACTCAGTTGACCTCCCGAGGCTGAGTGGACCCCGTTCCAGCCCACGTACCACTTTTCAAATTTCGTGGCAGAGCCGGGAATCGAACCCGGACCTCCGGGGGTGGCAGCTAATCACGCTGACCACTACGCCACAGAGGCGGACCGGAAATAATTTCAAGTGAGATTTAATATTCTACTTTTTCAGTTTTCAAACACCAGGTATAAGTTCTTTCTATGTATTCTGTCACACCAAGTTACGTCGTAGCACAATGGCTAACGCGCACAGTTCATACTACGAGGTTTGCAGGTTCGAATCGTCGTTATGACGATTTTTTTTAAAATTCATTATTAGCCTTGTATTAATCTGTATGCCTCTTTTCATTCGTTCTTTTGTTAATAACATATTTCATTGAAATGTTTAATCACAATATTATGTCTACTAGGAAAATGCCTTATATGTGTGCTACTTATTGAAAGTGATATTACGATCAATATAGCATACCGTATAGGACTATCGCCCGGGTAACAGATTTCCCATCAGTTGTTTACATAGTCTTCTTGTAAATGATTTCGAAGAAATCGGAAACTATTCCATTCCTGAATTCCGCTTCCTATGATGGATATTTACCCCGATTAATTCTTTAACAGTACGGTACCTTCCAACTTTATCTTCATAAACATTAGAATGAAATGCATTATAAATAAATAGAAGCATGTGGAACTAAACGAGGTCACAGAGCTAATTGCAAATAGATCATCGTGGAGATACTTAATTCACAGAAGCCTGCAGATAGAATGCTCAAAGACAATAAGTCCGTAAGGAAGTTGTTGGGTGTATATACGTATATGGAAGCGCGTGAAAAA
This sequence comes from Anabrus simplex, assembly GCF_040414725.1. Lineage (NCBI taxonomy): Eukaryota > Metazoa > Arthropoda > Insecta > Orthoptera > Tettigoniidae > Anabrus > Anabrus simplex. Next base: position 96,934,653 of record NC_090276.1, on the reverse strand, counting down.
AGAGTTAAGAACAACGGCAGGGAACGAAAATATTTTTAAAAATGTAAATTAGAAAGGCGATGAAAACCTGCGTACCTTCTATTACGGAGCGAGCGACTTGACCAATCTACTACGAGAATACTTTCCAAAAACGCTGCCTTACATGACAGGTTATAACTGGCATAAGAAAATGTAATCTCGAGATTTTAATCCCAATTAGGTATTGATTTTGAAGCTCATAGATTAAAATCAAGAAAGCTTGACATAAATCATTGTCCATAACTCTTAATACTCCCCTTATTAGGCTTTTTGAAGATAATCAACAGATGCAAGCACAGGAAAATAAGACAATCGAAATGAGCTTCATACATCTAACGATAGATAGCACCACACTCGAAAGCGAGAAGTCGCTGAAAATCAGTCTAGCCAACTCCGTATATCGGTGTCTAGCTCCTGGTAGCTACCCAGCGCTTGCAACGCGAAGTACCAGCTGCTTTACACCCCCAGGTAGTTTACCTCCCGGGCAGCTGCCGGCCACTTTACCAGCAGATGTAGTACCGGCCCTTAAGCTTATTAGTCTTGAGTTTATGTCAACTCCACGTTCGAATCCTTAGGAGCGGCATTTACTCTGCTCCCCTACAAGAGTTAGCCAAGGAGGTTAGATAGACGATAGCTTAGCACACAACATTCCTAGACTCAGGTAAAGGAAAACTCTAGTTCGCTAATACAGACACAACAACAGCACAGGTTGCACGGCTCCTACCTAAGGCGAGGCTGCCGCCTGGAGGAGCTTTACTCTGCTGGACCCCACCACCTCGGAATAAAGCGTCCTACAAGCGTTAGCAAACGAGATTAGGTAGATGGTATGCCTAGACTCAGCTAAAAACTCCTCGAGTTCACCAACGCAGACACAAGAAATGCACAGGTTGCTCGGTTCCTACGTAAGGCAAGGGTGCCCCTGGAGGAGCTTTACCCTGCTAGAACCCCACCGCATCAGAATAAAGTGTCCTACAAGAGTTAGCCAAACAGGTTAATAGACGACAGAGACGACAGCTTAGAATACATCATGCCTAGACTCAGCTAAAGACCCCGAGTTCGCTAACCCATGCTCTCTCAAGTCAGGTACCCCTTTTAGTAGCCTCTTACAACAGTGTTCCATAAGATGACGATATCCTATTGTCTGTAGGTGTCCGAGGACGTAGCGCGTGGCTAGAGGTGGATTGCGCGTGGCCTTCTTGCGCAGTAGCCCTAGAGGTGGATTGCGCGCGGCGGCCATCTTGCACATATAATTTGAACCTAAGTTGGTGAGTTTGTTTGTGTGCGTGCGTATGGCATCCTGAAATGAATTAGGGTAATAAAACAGTTTGCTCTCTGGAATGACTCCAACATAACTTTTCATTGCTGATCATATTTTTGTGAGGTTTTAAACTGCCTTTCAGGAATATTATTCGTTTGTATGAATGTTTACACTAGCAGGTGTGTGTACAGGTGTTACTTTTGTACCATCAAGTTTTATTGAGGAATTCATTTTTTATGTTAGAATATATCGAGGTCCTGAAATGGAAACAGATCATTTCTGAGCAATTTCACCAGTCTGCATAAAGCCAAGATGGTTGAAGAAAAATCCACCCTGCGTGGAACAAAAAGAAACAACTTATAAAATTGGTATTTTAAGAGATCCAAGCATAGAATGGCTATGCCAAAATATACTTAAATTCACACAAAACCCGTGAGTACCAAATTTAGAGGAAGTTTGGTCAAATATAAGCTTAGCTTTGAAACAGGCAGCTTTTGAACGTTTAGGAATAAAGAGAAAATGGAAGAGAAAAAAGGAGCCTGAGAATCTGGGATGAAGAGAGAATAATGGTCATATGAGAAAAAAGAGATTCTTACAAGAAATATCTGTCATCTGGTAAAGTAGAAGATAAACTAAAGTACCTACTATTATAAGAGAGCAGAAGCTAAACGAGAAGTTAGACAAAAATGGTTAGGAAAACTTTGTAGGGTATCTACATTGGAAACAGACTTAACAAGACCACAACCGCAAACTTGTAGGCCTAACATTCTGAAGAAATTAAACAGGGAAGTTAAGGAAGAGGTAAAACTAGAAATAATAACACCAAGTGACTGGCTTAATTATTTTCAAACATTCTGGACAAGTTCAAAAAATGAAGTGTTAACTTAACCATTATCTAACAATAATACATTGAAATATATAACACTAGAAGAGCTAAACCAAACTTTGAAGAAACTAAGGAGTGGTAAAGTACCTTGAGAGGATGCAATACATGCTGAACTTTTTTAAATATTCAAGTAAAATTTTCAAACTAAGATTCCTCAGCTTTTTAAATCAAATTTGAAATGGAGACAATCCACCAGAAAGTTGGCAGAAAGCAATAGTTATCCCACTTCATAAAAAAGGTGACATAAAAATGTGTGAAAATTACAGAGGAATTGTCATAGCATCCGTCACGTAAAACTCCGGCCAGATTTCTTCTCTTTTGCTTAACCTCAGATTTAGGTGATGCACTGATGCATATTTCGCTATGAAGATATTAATAGAAAACGTAGAGAATTCAGTTTGGAAATAACTTTAAAAAGGCCTTTGACCGAATAAACAGAAACACATTGCTTGAAATTCTACAACAAGACAATGTCTTTTTATTTAAAGATATGGACTTCATTAATGTTTCCGGATTGAAATGAGATCAACGATCAGATATCTATTAGGTTCAACCTTTTCAATACTAATTAGGTACGTGTTTATATTACAAATATCGTCGCCATAAGACCTATCTGTGTCGGTGCGACGTAAAGCCCCTAGCAAAAAAAAAAAATATATATATTACAAATACCTTTTATATATCATCATATAATATAATGTCATCATCAGCCATAAAGTCACAAATATATAAGCAAAGACATAATCTGTACCTGACCCTTCACACCATGTGTCATAACAGAAGAGTAACAGCTTAAAGAATAGTGAGAGACTTTTATGTTTACTTCAATGTGTCACTGCGCCAGATTTAATTATTATGCTGTTAACAGCGGCAGCACATACATTTGTAATATATAATTGTCTTTGATTTTGGTTTGATACATATTTTGAATTACTTATATTGGTAACACATGCCAGCCAACGTACATTCATTGAAAATGTAATTACTTCGATGTTTTTAATTTGTCAAAATTTTCGTACATTTTCATGTTATTCTGATTTGTATTTTGTTAAGTAAATATTGATTTTAAAGGGTGATCCCCATTCACTTTTTTCCCCACAACGTGAAGTAACCATTCACTCTCTTAGGGATCCTAGCCACCTTTCCATGTACTCCATTAGCTGTCATGTTGTTTCTTTTCACTTTTAGTAAATTGCATTTCCGAACCTTGCAACTGTTGTTTTGATATTTGTACCTCTTTCGCTTCATTCTCATTATTATTTTATTATTATGTATTGTCTTAATTTAATGTAGCCTGCGACAAGGTTACAAAATGGACTGTAATATTAAAAACCTTAGAAGAATTAAGTAATCTGGAAAGGAAAGGAAATAAAAAGGAATGGATCACGAAGGAAGTGTTAGATTAAATGGATGCACGTAGGAAATGGAAAAATGAGTCGTCAGATGAAGGAACAAGACAATACAAGGAACTAAAGAATGAGGTGAGACGGACAAATGATATGGCCAGAAAAGAATGGATGAATGGATGAATAACAAATGTGAAGGAATAGAATTTGAAAAGGAAGGGAAAATAGAAGATATGTGTCAAACAGCGATGAGTCTGATGAGGAAAAATACAAGGAAGACAAGCAAGCAAGGAATAATGAAGAAACAAGGAAAAATGACGTTAAATTTAGAAAAAGGTAGGGAGATATGGACAGAATATACCAAAGATTTATATGATTATCAAGCTGATCATGGAGTAATGACGTTGGAGAATGACCGGGATTGTAACGAAGAGTTCGGAGGACTAAGGATAGGAAAATGGGAAGTGAAGAAGGCAATTCGGAACCTAAAAGAAAGGAAAGCAATGGGATGTGATCAGATACTATCTGAAGCTTTAGGAAATGGAGCAATAGTTAGACTGACCGATATAGTGAACACAATATAAGACAATTACGGTTCCCGTACCAAAGAAATGTATTTCTTTACAGTACGCTTTATATCGCACCGACACAGAGACGTCTTATGTCGAAGATGGGATAGGAAAGGGCTAGGAGTGGGAAGGAAGCGGCCGTGGTATTTGCCTGGTGTGAAAATGGGAAACCAGGGAAAATCATCTTCAGGGCTGCCGACCCACTATCTCCCGAATGCAAGCTGATAGCTACGTGACCCAAACCACAGAGTCACTTACTTGGTACAAATGTAAAGACTAGACCGAGATAGTGCTGAGAATACAGGAGGTGACCAGTTTGCTTTAACAGGAACCAGATATGCAATTGGATGCCTAAGGATAATTGCAGAAATAATGTTAGAAGTGAATAGGGAAATGTATATACCTACTGTATGTTTCATTGACTGGGAAAAGGCATTTGACAGAATGAACTGGTGTATTCTGATCAAGATTCTGAAAGATAATGGTGTAGACTGGAAAGATAGAAGATCGATAAAAAAAGTTGTATAAAAATCACAGAGTGATAGTTAAGAGAAGAAGTTGGTGGAGTGAGACAGGGATGTTGCACGTCACCGGCGGGACGCCTTGTAAGAAACAAGGGCGTTGTTGTGAGCATTCAGTAAGGACCATAAAGTACGAGGATGATGTGCTGGTATTAGCGGAATCAGAGAAAGATCTACAAGTCATGTCGGAAGATATTGAAAGAGTGGGCAAAGAGTTTGGCATGAAGGTCAACATTGGCAAGGCTAAGGTGATGAGAGTAGGATAGAAGGAAACTGCTGTTAATATAACGTCAGAAGGAGAGACATTGGAACAATTAAAGTCATTCAGACACTTATTTGGGGAGTTTGTTAACATGGAATGGAAGTTGTACGGAAGATATAAAAAGAGGAATATCTATGGAAAAAAAGCTTCCAGAAAGGTGAGAGAGCTTTTGATAACTAAGGCTATCCCTAGAAAGAGGTTCACAAAGTGTTTGTGTGGAGTGTGTTGTTGTGGCGAAACCACGTCATCCCTCCACCACAGGAACCTAGAGGGCAGCAGCTGGACCTCGCCACACTAGGCAAGGCCGGTGAAAGCATGTGGAATGCCCGTCTTCTTTATGATTTCCATGGCAGCATAATTATAACAAGATAGTAAACAAATACATTGAGTGCCTTACTACGTAATGTTATCTATGGACGATATTGTAGGAAAAACAATGCAAAGTTCCGTGCAAAATAAAAAATGCAGTTCTATTTATTGTTGTGTTTATTGTAGCTGGCAAGTCAGTAAGTGTAGGGAACCCACATTTGGTGACCCCGACGTGATCGCAGTTTTCTTCATAAAGTCAGTGCATTTCACACGCTAATGACCGCCTTCGTTATAGAGCAATTAGAACAGCAGCTGCGTCAATTACAAGAGCAAAATCGCCTGCTACAAATGTAACTTCAACAGCAAACGCCGCAATCACAACCCTCACAGGTTAGTACTGCAGTGAATCGTGTTGGAGTTAAATGACTTTCTTTTTTCTGGGCCAGACAAGCCGGCGCTATGTTTCGCTCAGGCGGAAGCGCAGTTCAATGTATCCGGCATTCACGCAAGATGCAACAAAACACGCGTACATTGCTTCTCAGCTGGACAGTCGCTATGCCGCGGAAGTTGAAGGTATTATCAACCCACCGGCGCAAAACGCACACGCGTATTTGCGTACCGAACTCATTCGGCGTCCTTCCCTATCGGAAGAGCAATAATTTCGTCAACTGCTCATGGAGGAGGAGTTCGGTGACCGATAGCCATCGCAGTTCTTGCAACACCTTAGGTCTCTCGCGGGCAGCACACAAGTACAAGACAACCTCCTAAGACAGTTATGGATACAGCGCCAGCCGTCACAAGTACAGGCCATTTTACAAACACAGAATGCGATGCCGCTAGATAAGGTTGCTTTTCCTGCCGACAAATTCCTTGAGGTTTCACCCGTGTCACTTCCCGCCACTGTTCACGTCGTTAAGTACACCTCCAGTTAGTGAGGTGAGCCAGCTCGCGAAGGGGACAGATGGCAGCACTGCAAACTTCCTTCCGCGCACGCTCCCGTTCCCGAGATCGGCCAAGCCGTCCTAGCAACAGTCGCAGGTCTTCTCCGACAGCCGGTTCACAAGGTGTCTGCTGGTACTATCGCCGCTTCGGCGAAAAGCACAGAAATGCGAATCACCTTGTAGCTTCCCATCAAACTCCAACGACAACCAGTGACGGCGGTAAATTGTTGCCCAACAGATGGAAACCGCCTTTTTATCATGGATGAGCAGTAAACATCAATTTCTGATCGACACTGGTTCGGATTTGTGTTGCTTCCCGCCCCAGGGCGTCGCTATCAGACCAGTTATGAACTCACAGCTGCCAATAATTAATTCCACAATCCACACATACGAGACTCTGCACTTGAAACTGAACCTCGGACTCCGACGAGAACTTTTATGGAAATTTGTTGTTTCCAACGTCACACTTCCCATCATAGTATCAGACTTCGTCGCATATTACCATCTTCTGCCAGACTGTCCTACAAACGCTTGGACGACGGTATCATAGGCTTATCAGTGAACATCCAAATTGCTAACTCTCTACAGCCCAGTCTGTAGGCTCTCAATGTACCGATTACGTTTCATGAAATTTTAAAGGAATTTCCTGACCTCACTCGTCCACATGGAGCCCCGCGATAAGTACGCCATTCTACGGTGCATTTCATCCGCACTACACCAGACCACCTGTCTCCTGCCAAGCTCGTTGTCTCGCCCTGGACCGTCTCCAGATCGCTAAGGAGGAGTTTGGTGCTATGCTTCTCGAAGGTACAGCACGACGGTCTGAGAGTCCTTGGTCGTCACCGCTTCATTTGGTACCGAAGAAGGACGAAGACTGGCGACCCTGCGGAGGTTATCGTGCCTTAAACTCACGGACCATTCCTGACAAGTATCCACCTAGGTATCTTTATGAATTCAGCCATCAGCTCCGCGGATGCACTATTTTCTCCGTTATCGACCTAGTGAAGGCCTACACCCAGATTCCCGTGACCCCAAGTGACATTCCAAAGACCGCAATCATAATGCCCTTCGGACTCTTTGAGTTTACTTTCATGACCTTCGGGTTATGCAATGCTGGTCAAACCTTTCGGAGATTCATAGACGAAGTACTATCTGATTTTTATTTCACTTTTGCGTACGTCGACGACATCTTGCTCTTCTCTTAGAGTCCCGAAGAACACAGGCGCCACCTGCGAGCTCTCTTCCACCGCTTCTCTGAGTATGGCATCCTCATTAATGCTACCAAGTGTGTCTTATCATCTCCAAGTGTCACCTTTCTAGAATGCGAAGTCTCCGCCGCACGGACACGACCACTGCCGAAACGCATCGCAGCTCTGCAGAATTTTCCTCTCCCGAAAACTGTACATGATCTCAGACGTTTCCTGGGAATGATAAATTTCTATCGCCGGTTCCTTCCCTCGGTATCGCAGTACCGGGCCCCACCCCACGCAGCTGTATCCAGTTTACGCGGCTCTCAACATGTAGCCTGGACACCAGAAATGGAACTCATTTCTGCAGCCTGTAAAGAGAGCCTCGCTGAAACTACACTCCTAGCGCATCCCGATCCGCAAGCACCATTGGGATTGTTCACAGATGCATTCAAACACCGCTATTGGAGCTAGCTTCCAGTAAAACGTGGATGATGACTGGCAGCCTCTAACCTTCTGAGGCAGACAGGAAACTACGAGGGCAGATATGGCCATTTATTACACCACCTATACAACAGCAACACGACTATAACGACATACACTGTAACGTCACTTTTCCACATAGTTTCCAAGAGACTCCAAATATTTCTGCGAACGCACAACCAACTTGTCGATGCCGGTTGCATAGAAATTTCCTCCAGCGTTCTGCAACCTCTCGGAGACAGCGGCCTTCACCTCCTCATCGGTATGGAAACGTCGACCACCGAGCTCCGTTTTGAGCTTACCGAACAGATGAGAGTCACATGGCGCTAGGTCGGGACTGTAGGGTGGATGTTGCCAGACCTCCCACTTGAAACGCCGCAGCAGTTCTCTCGTTTGGCGGGCCTTGTGAGGTGTTGAGTTATCGTGCAACAAAATCACACCGGCGCTCAATTTCCCCCGGCGCTTCCCTTTAATCGCTTTACGCAACCGGTGCAACGTTTGACAATACGACGCTGCGTTGATCGTCGTTCCTTTCGGCATGAATTCCACGTGCAGCAAACCCTCCATGCCAAAGAACACTGTCGCAATAACATTACCGACTGAAGGTTGAACCTTGGCCTTCTTTCGTTGTGGTGATGAGGGGTGCACCCATTCCATTGATGTTCGCTTCGTTTCAGGGGTCAAGTGGTGGACCCACGTTTCGTCGCCTGTGACGATTCGCCACAGAAACCCGTTGCCGTCTGCGACACAGCGTTGCAACAATGCCAGGGAGGATTGGAAACGTTGTCCCTTGTGCTCATCGGTGAGAAGACGTGGGACCCATCTTTGACACAGCTTACGATATCCAAGGTCCTCGTGAACAATAGCGAACACACTGCCATACGACATGCTCAGCTGCGTCGCGATTTCTCTCAATTTAATGAGCCGGTTCTGTCTAATGATCACATTCACACTGTTGACCTTTGCACGGGTCCTAGACGTTGCGGGCCTGCCTTCGCGATGGTTGTCCGTGATATCCGTGCGTCCGGCTTCGAATTGCTGACATCCCTTTACGATACCTTGCCGGAAAATGTCCACATACACAGCACTAATTTCACTATGAATGTCCGTGAAATTCTTCCTTTTGGCCCATAGGAATCGGATTGTCGCACGCACCTCATATACGTCCAGTTGACGCGCCATTGCATTTGGCCGCTATTCACAAAATACTAGACGAGACACCACAGCATCTGCCTAACAGACGTGTGGGCAGTGGCTATCCCTTTCTCCGCTGTGCCCACGTTTGCGACACACAGCGCGCTGCTGCGGCGCGTTAGTGCAACTAACATTTTGATCCACCTACGTATCTCCGAAGCAAACCGAATGGCCAGCCTACTACCGAGAGTTGCTTGCCGTTTATGAAGCTGTGCAGCACTTCAGACACATTTTGGAAGCCCAGCAGTTTACAATTTATACAGACCACAAGCCCTTGACTTACTCCTTCCACCAACGTCACGACAAACTTCCACCTGTGCAGCTGAACCAGTTATCTTTCATCGCTCAGTTCACAACGGACATTCAGCATATTAAGCTCCTCTAACGTAGTCGAAGATACGCTGCCTCGCATCACCGGAATTGCCAGTAGCACCTTGGACTTCTATGCTTTGGCACGATCACATGAAAGGGATGCAGAACTCCTTGATCTGTTGAACCGCGAATCAGCACTTCGGTTACAGCAAGTCCGGATACTAGGAACCAACATCACTTTGTTCTGTGACACTTCAACGCGTCGACCTAGACCATTTACCATTGTACCTTTTCGCACACAAGCTTTTGACTCTCTTCACGGTCTAAGGCATCCTGGTGCCACAGCGATCGCCCGTTTAGCATCAGAAAGCTTCGTGTGACCCCACATGCAAGAAAGACTGCCGTACATGGGCACAAGCGTGCCAGGCATGTCAACGATCGAAGGCCACGCGCCATAACAACGCTCCAATTGGCAACTTTACCCCAGCGTCTGCTCGCTTCTAACACGTCCATCTGGATATCATCGGCCCACTCCCTCCTGCTGGAAATTACCGATACTGTCTGAGAGCAGTGGATCGATTCACCCGCTGGCCAGAAGTTTGGCCACTGGAGCGCATCACAGCCGAAGGCGTTGCTGAAGCTTTTGTAGCATGCTGGATCTCTCGCTTGGATCAACACACCGTATCACGACCGACCAAGGCAGACAGTTCGAATCTCAGTTGTTCCGAAACCTGGGGAATCTCACCGGAACCTCACGCTCCCGAACAACCAGCTGGCATCCTTGCACCAATGGCATGGTTGAACGTTTCCACCGTCAACTCAAGGCAGCCATCATGTGCCATCCTGATATGCTTTTGCTGCAAGCCTTACCAATTGTCTTGCTTGGTATCCGAAGTGCACATAAAGAAGATCTTGGTGCTTCCTCGGCAGAGCTAGTCTACGGGGAACCAATTCGACTTCCAGGAGAAATGCTCTGTGTCCTCGAGGACACTTCAAACTTCGCAGTCAGACTCCGCTAACGAGTGAGTCGACTGCGTCCTTTGCCAGCATCACGACCTGATCAACACTCTACCTTCATCGTCAAGGACTTGAACACTTGTACTCATATCAACCTACGGGATGACACGGTCCGCGGCGCCCTTCATCCGCCATACACTGGCCTACGTCGAGTGTTAGAACGAAGTGATAGGACACTGACTGTGCAGATAAGAGGCAAACCTGTCCGTGTCAGCATTGATCGGATAAATCCTGCTTTCCTCCTGGGTGGTAACACACCCTTACCTGGACAAAATACCACTCAGGATCATCGCATCAGCCCAGAGATCACTCTCCACAATGACACAGCCGTAGCATCACCGGCACCTAAACGTGCTCCACTACCCGCGACTTGGCACCAACAACTCGCTCCGGCGAAGAGTTAGGTTCCCGGACTACTTTCAGCCGTGACTACCTCGACTCCGTGGGGGCTGGTGTGCCGAATCCACGTCATTCCTCCGCCACAGGAACCTACAGGGCAGCAGCTGGACCTCGCCACACTATGCAACGCCGGTATAAGCATGTAGACCGCCTGTCTTCTTTATGATTTTCATGGCAGCATAATTATAACAAGATGGCTGACCTTTAGGATAAAGATAGTAAACAAATACATGGAGTGCCTTACTACGTAATGTTATCTGTTACCGTGTTTTAGTTGATCAGCAGAGGTGAAAGAAGGTGCGGGTTGGAATAGGTCTCAACTACAAAATTAAAGTTGATTTAAAACTTTAACAAAGGTTATATTTTCTTTTCAAAATCAACAAATAACAGAGTATAACAGGTACCAAGTAGCAGATCAACAAATTAACAAATTACAGTTCGTTACAAGATTTGGGCTTCGAGCCCCAAGATTAATTTCTGAGCTCTCAGCTCACCACCACAATTGCTAAAGGGCAGAAAACCCCTAAATGCATGGAGCCCTTGCTCCCAACTTTTAACTCAAGCCTCCCAGAGGCACCTTTCACACACAAGAAAGAGCAGATGCGCTCTCAAAATCTTCAAGACTATTTAAGAGGCCATAAACTGACTTTACACTAACTGCCCTCAAGGCACACATATAATGGCACAGGGGTACCTCGTACCCAATCTACTGGACCTTCACAAGAAGAAAACCAAATATCAGGTAAAGTTACTGGCCCAAAGTACAGAAGGGATTGGAGGCGTGAATTTGCACTCCTAAATACACTTTTAAAACCTAAGTGGCTCTAGGCCGAAACACAAGGGCTAATCCCAAGCTAAGGAGGTGACCCGTATGAGAAAACTTTAATATTTTAAGGAAGAGAAGAAACTGTTATGAAAACGTAGTCACCTCAATTTCAAAATGAAGTGGAGTTCGAGAGGGTAAAGCACTCTCTATCCCCGTTTTACAGTAAAAGAAATTTATAGATTTTACATAGACAGAAAAGGAATTTACATTTTAAAAAGGTAGGCTACACACTAAAAGTTTCGAACCCTCTCCGAGAGTTAAACTGCTGAGCTAGCAAGAAATAAAAATGTTAACAGGCCATTACCTTGTAGAAGAACTGCTGCTTGAAGAAAGAGGCGCTTCCCGCCCCCTGCTACATATTCACACACTGAGTTAGATGTTATACTAGTGGCACCGAGACAAGAAAATCAGCAGTTTTTATACCCTCGTGGAAAATTCGAGACCTTTCAGGAATGAGTAGACACACCCTTTCGCTTTTATTGGATAGCTTAGAGCAACATATCTATGTCGAAGAAGACATACATGTTTGGTTGGAAATAAATTAAAGAAATTTGGGATTGGCTAAATTCAAAACAGGCGGATAGAAAGGATTAATCTTGCCAACCCAAAGATAACAGAACAAAATATAGTACAAACAAGACTTATGAATACTAAATTTCTTCAAGAAAGTTCATTCCTTCGCACCAGAGTGCGTAATCATGGTTTTTAGTAGAGACATCTGGTAGAGAACGTCCACACTTCTTGATCCAATACAAACAAAAACACATCAAAATTCACACAGAGCTATCTTCGGAGAAACTGTTGAGTTAATACAGTTTGTTAAAGTTCAGGCTTTCTCCTGTAGAGGAGTTTCAACTGGCGCAATATTTGAACTAGCGGCGTGGAGGTGTACCGCCCGGTACATTATCTATGGACGGTACTGTAGGAAAAACAATGTAAAGTTCCGTGGAGAATAAAAATTCAGTCTGTTTAATGCTGTGTTTACTGTAGCTGGAAAGTCAGTAAGTGTAGTGATCCCCGTATTGTCAATACGGAGCTGAAACATGGACATTAAGAAAGAAAGATACGGAGCATTTGGAAAGTTTTGAAGTATGGTTGTGGAGAAGAATGGAAAAAGTGAAGTGGACAGATAAAGTGCTAAGAAGTGTGGGGGAGAACAGACACCTGATGAAAACGATAAGGCAGAGGAAAATATCCTGGTTGGGTCACATACTACGTATAAATTTTCTTCAACAGAGCGTGATGGAGGGAAAAATAGATGGAAGAAGAGGAAGATGAACAGGAAAAGGAAGAAGAAGGTTTGGAATATTAACAGATGTCAAACAACGGAGAAGCTATTAACAACTGAAACAGGATGTTCAGGACAGAGAAATATGGAGGATGCCCACTTGATATCTGTCACAAGACGGATTCACAGAAGAAGAAGAATAAAACAGACAGAGTTTCGTTCGTAACAATGGATTTATGATACTCCAAATTGACACCAAAAAGGCATATAAACATAGCAAGAAAAATTTAAATAATCACAGTCGGATTGATGTTGCTCCTGACCGGTTAAACAAAGCAGCTGTGCGGATTGGAAGCCGCATGCAAAACACAGTGATTTCTTGGCATCCCCACCACTCCTATTACAAACAACACTGAGGTTGAGTGCGGGTTCCAGCCAGCACATACGAACTCAGCACAGTATGCAGTACTCGGCTGTTCTTAACTCTCTTTGTACGAGGGCTGATCAACAAAGACAGAGACTGATTTTTCCTGTAGCTTCCGTGATAGTTTCCTATCTGTAACATAAATATTTAAAAAGAGCGCGTTTTTATGTATAATGTCCGTAGGCGGCAGCACTCTCGTATCGGTAGGTTGGTAGTAATTATCTATTTTGTAAATGCCACGTGCATTTTGTATACCATACAATGGAGGTGACACGAGAGGAGCAGTACAGCGCAATCAAATTCTGTTTTCATTTAAACCATACAGCCACTGAAACTTACGAAAAGCTGAAGCACAATTATGATCTTGAAGTAAAACAAGCCAGCACAGTGTGAAAATCGCCAAGAAAGCAAACTTGTTCCACCTGCAGGGAAAGTGACGGTGATCACATTTTTTGACTGTAATGGAGTGATTTACCAGCATGCAGTTCCCCCTCACACTACTGCTACTATAAGTCAGTATTGGCTACACTGAGGAAGCACATTGCAAAGAAATGATCAGAGTTTTCTCGGACTGGGTGGCGACTACATCATGACAATGCACGCCCTCAAGTCGCAAATCAAGTCATGCAGTTTCTGGCTCAATTCATCATTAATTGTGTACGCATCCACCTTACAGCCCTGATCTTGCACCCTGTGATTTTTTATTCACATCACTAAAGGCAAAGCTTAGGGGCATTCGATTTGAGAACTCTGAAGCAGCGCTCAAGAAAAGTGAGGCGATTCTCAAGGACCTGACAAAGAATGGTCTGCAGCATGTGTTCAAAGACTGGCAGAGACGTTATAAAAAGTGCATTGAAGTAGGAGGAGACTACATTGAAAAAGATCATGTAAACATTGAAATGGAATTATAAACATCTGTGAAAAATTCAGCTTCAATCTTTGCTGATCAGCCTTCGTGGTTTGTTAGAACTATATGTTACTCACAATTTTAACTGCGTAAAATAAGTAACTGTGTTAAGATAAACGATCCATCTTATACTTTAATTGAAAGCGTGTGTCACACGCATTGCGCCTTAAGGCTGAATGTGTCTCATAATAATCCTCTATTAACACTAATGGTGGTGATGATTATTGTTTAATGGGGATTCAAAAGAAGTTATAATGTATCATGGTACACATTATCACCGTGGCTGTGCGGTAGTGAAAAATGATCAAGACTGACGTGTTCTTGGAAAAGGATCGTTCAATTGAAGTACAAGTAGGTGCAACAGAACTTGTTGAAAATTCTTCCACATTCTTTATTACTATTCTTCAACAGTTCTACACTTTGGATACAGTATTTGAAAAAAAAGATTTTTACCCTGTAAAACATTAATAGAAAGCTCAAATGAACTTCATCCTTTCGTCGACTGTATCAATTTTGAACTGGCAACACCCAGGAAATTCCCATGCCACACTACATCACAGAATGTATAGTCTACACCGTGAACACATTTCTTGATACGTTTCATGTTTATATTTTTATCATTAGTAGTCAGTTGCCTTTGGTTGTGGCATCATACGCAACCATTAACTCGGCTCAAGGGAGAGAGGGTCACCTTCCCTGTTCTCCACTTGAGTAATTCTTGTCAAGCGCATTCATGCTGCAGGGGTGGGCATCCTCCACATCAGTAGGCCGGTCTATAAGGATGGCTAAGTTCAGACAGGGACCCAGCACCACGGGGTATAACGTGGAACCCATGCCCAGGGTTACGGATGAAGACCTTAACGGCATCTTTGGCAGAGAAGGAGACCTTCGGAATGGCAGAGATGGCGGATGAGGCAATCCATCCTCCCTGGGGAAAATTAGAAGAGGACACCACTGCCTTGTGGAAAAGAGGGATCTTCAAAGGCTAAGGGAGCTAACAAGTCAACAGTTGAATATGAATATACTGCTAACAAACCTAAAACAAGCCTCGGATGGAAGAATAAATTAAATACCGGACATGACAGTTCTTCTCGTACCGTCCGAATTTATGATGGCCAAAAGCCTGATGCTCATCGGAGATACTGAAAGACACGAAACCATCCCAAGAAAGAGCGACTGAAAATTGGTACACTCAATATCCTTACTCTCACCAACAAGTATGAAGAAATTGTGGACCTTATGGAGAGGCGTAAGCTCAAGATATTGGGGTTGAGTGAGACAAAATGGAAAGGATATGGGAAGAAGCCCTTGAGAAATGGATATGTGCTGTACTGGAGTGGGAACAATGATGGAGTTTGCTTCATAAAGATATGTGAGTGATAGGATCATCCAGTACATGCACCACAGAGGAGAACACAATCATTATGGGTGATCTGAATGCCCAAGTTGGTAAAGAAAGACTAGCTTGTGAAAACATCATTAGCCCCCATGGCAATGGTAACAGAAACTCTGAAGGAGAGAACCTGATCGATTTCTGTGTGCGAAACAACTTAATCATCCAGAGCCCATGGTATCAGAAGAGGGACAGTCATAAAATAACGAGATACAGCTGGGATGGAAAGCTCAAGACTATGATCGACTCATCATCACTGATAGAAAAGCGGGTCAGTATGTTACAGATGTTAAAGTCATACCTAGCGAGTGCCTAGATAGCGACCATCGGCTATTAATCGCTGACCTAAAAGATGTTCATGTGCCCAAAATTAAACAAAAAAAATGCCAAAAGATCAAGACATGGCTGTTGAAGGACTTGGAGAAGAAAGGAAACTATGAAGCAAGGATAACAGCTAAATTACCCAAAACTGAGAAAGGGGGAATGGAAGAAGAATGGTCCTTATTCAAAGAAACCCTTGTAAAAGAAGCCACGGAAATTTGTGGAAAAGTAAGTGCCACACCAAAAGAGAAGGAAACACCTTGGTGGAATGACCGAGTAAAGACAGCAGAAAAAGAAATAGACTGAAAAGAAAATTAGACCTCGAAAAACAGAAAACAGATGATAGACGAAATGAATTAGAAATTGAACATCTAGCACAGGAATACCGGAAAAAGAAACTGGCTGTAAAAAGACTGATCCAGGAAGCAAAGGAAAAGTGCTGGGATGACTTTACTACAAGGATAGAGGAAGACTGTCAAGGAAGTAGGAAACTACTATACAAAATAGTAAACAGTAAAAGGAATGAAAATATAAACACCCTTGCACTGGAAACATGTGATGGTAGCTTGATATGAACAGAGGAAGGGATCAGGGATGAAAGGAAGAAGTACTTCAACATGCTGTTAAATGGAGATGGGGACAACACCACCACCCAGGATTGTAGTGTAGATGAAGCCATAAACAACAAATACCCATTAACATGGCTTGAGATAGAAACAGCACTAAAGAGCATGCGAAATGGGAAGTCCGCAGGCTTTGATGATCACAGCTCAGACACGATAAAGGCAGCTGGAATACCAGGCTTGAATTGGCTATATAGAGTTATATCAGTGATTTCGGAAAGTAACAAAATTCCAGATTGGAGTAAAGGAGTCATCATCCCGTTGTTCAAAAAGGGCAACCGACGTAAATGTGAAAATAACAGAGGCATCACGCTGTTGTCACACTCACTGAAGCTGCTGGAAAAGATCATAGAAATGAGACTTAGGAAGATAGTGGAACCTTTGCTTGAGGAAGAACAACACGGGTTCAGGAAAGGTCGAAGTACTGTGGATCTTATCTTTGCAGTAAAGATGCTGACAGAAAAGTACTGGGAATACGGAAGAAATCTTTTGATTGCATAAGATGCTATACCAGAAGTGCTACAGCTGTGTTCAGATAGGCAACGGACGATCAGAATGGTTTGAAACAAAGAGAGGTGTCCAACAAGGAAGTGCTCTGTCACCACTCCTGTTCGTAATAGTAATGGACAAGGTCATCAAATCTGTCAAGAAAATGGACAGTGAACCAAACGCCCTGGTATTTGCTGATGATGTGCTCTTATGGGGAGAGGCAGAAGTTGAAGTTCAGAAGAAACTTAATGAATGGAACAACACATTCAACAATTTTGGACTGAAGATGAGCAAAAGAAAGACAGGGGAAATGACCATCAACAGGGAAGGAACAAGCTCAAATATATTTCTGGAAGGAGCAAAAGTGAAATCAGCTTCCCACTTCAAGTACCTCGGAAGCACAATATCGAAAGACAACATTGTTAGGCAGGAAATACTCAGCAGGACACAGAAAGCATCTAACTTCTACAGTCAAGTCAGGAATCACCTCTGGGACTGCAAAATACCACAGGAAGCGAAAACAATCATGTACCACACTTACTTCGTACCAATCCTCACGTACGGTTTAGAGACATATACCCTACTAAACAAAGACTTCAGTAGAATCCAAGCAACTGAAATGAGGTTCTTTAGAACCATGAACCAAACAACCAGAAAGGACACGATCAGAAATGAAGTGAATAGGAAAGTAGCTGGTATTGAGGTTCCTATTATCAGTGTCATAAAGAAACGCAGACTTCAGTGGTATGGGCACGTAATGGGAATGAACAGGGAAAGACCTGCAAGAAAATATATCGACCTTAATCTCGTAGGAAGAGGACCACAAGGAAGAGCAAGGAGGATACAAATGGGAGGATGTACTGGATCAGAATATGCTAGGGGATTTACGTCGCACCGACACAGATAGGTATTATGGCGACGATGGGATAGGAAAGGCCTAGGAGTTGGGAGGAAGCGGCCGTGGCCTTAATTAAGGTACAGCCCAAGCATTTGCCTGGTGTGAAAATAGGAAACCACGGAAAACCATCTTCAGGGCTGCCGATAGTGGGATTCGAACCTACTATCTTCCGGATGCAAGCTCACAGCCGCGCGCCTTTACGCGCACGGCCAACTCACCCGGTGATCAGAAGATGTATGAAGATATAAGGAGATGGCGAGCGCTTGTACACCACACCCGGGAAACTGGAGTTGGGAAACGATGATGATGATGATGAGTAGTCAGTTAGTATCAAAGTAAATAACACTTTCTTTTTAATAAACCTACAGTGAGAAACGTTCTGGTATTACATGCTGATGAAGTGTTTTAAGAAATAAAGAAAATTTTAGCAGAACCTGATGGTCATGTCTCTATGAGGACAAGTCAATAAATTTCCAGGCTGATGTCTTACCGTGGACATTATTGGCCCACATTACTTTCAGAGTAGTCCCATTTTGAGGCTTGACATTGATTCCAGTGGTGCTCCCACTGTTTTGAAAACTGAGTGATATTCACTGATATTCAAAGTGAATTCCCTCCACAGTCTGAAATTTTGCCTTTTCAGTGGGACTTTTAGTTTTGGGAACAGGAAGAAACCACAGGGTGCAAGGTAGCATAAATAGGGAGGTTGCTCTCAATCAAAACCGCTGAGTAAGAAGAGCAGATGAATGAGCTACTGATCAGTTCGCTTTCTCCTGTAGATGTTCCAAAACTTCAACACAGAGAGCAGTAACTCTCTTGATTGACAGTCTGAAAGGTGACCACAGTGATGTTCTGTCACTACACACACACTTAAAGTCAACTGTACGTTTAATGTACAACTACAGTGTATCGCGTAGTATAACATAAGCTACATGTACTCACCACCTTGGTCCCGTCTTGCAGTATTCAACAGAGACAGTACTTGGAACACGGTCGTGAAGTGGGCCAGCGAGTCGTGTAAGCACTCGTCCTTCATTAGGCATATCAAATTCTGAAACAACCACCAATTGTATGAGACAGTACTGCGGAGATGATGACATATCTACAGAGAGAGTTTGTCTACACCCGTGAGGTCTGGCGGTGGCAAGTTCTTGGAAAATATCTGGAAAAGCAGGGCCATCAGTGAGAAAATCAAATGACTGCAAAACATCGACCTAGCAGACAGCTGATAGCTTTGGTGTTGGCGACGTCTTCTGAGAATATTATGGTCAGACAGAATTAGTAGTAAAAATTTTGGACCAAGTAAGGCTGAAAATTTGCTTGGAAGGAAATGTAGCTTCCCGTGTTGAGTGGCCAAGGTCACGTGTGTTTTGCATGGAACAGAGCTGAATGGAGACACATGGCCGTTGTTGACATTGCGATACAAGTCCAGTCACCAAACGTTTTGGACACACTTTGTATTCTACTCAATTCTATTTCATCAAGAACATTTTAATAAATTAACTTTTAATAACAAGATTGCTTGTTTTATCAGTCTTTTAGGAGTTTCAAGAAGTTAAGAAAAATTGTTGATGAATTGTCAATGTGTGTCATTTAGCATCACTTATCTTTTGCAGTTGAAGGAGGCTCATTGAGAGTTGAAACATGTAGTTTATAGTTTTTTAACTCTTAGTAATGAAAAAGAACTCCAGTTTGTAGAGCATAAAACTGAAATATAACAGTACTGGAAGGTGGAAAAATCTACGTATTTTTTAGATAAGAAAATTCTGTAAAACAATATTGCGTGCACAGCGATCAGGAAATTGTTCTCTGAAAAGAACATAATATCGGACGGTATCTTCTGTTCTTCATCGTAAATACGATCCATCAAATCATTTGTAGAAAACACCTATTACTCTGACTTTCGTCCACATGTGTTGGGTTTGTCACTTCACATTGCATTTCTTCTTCCACTTCATTTCTTTGACTTTGTGTAGCGCTATGACCGGTCACTATATTTTCATCTCGAGAACTAGGTGGACATAAGATGTGTTACTGAACATATTTAAGAAGAGTTGTAGATAAATACTACAAAATATAAGGGATAAACATTCATCTACCATTAATTATATTTGATATTGGAATAACACTGGGACGCTGGGTACTACACGTTCTTGACAGAGTGAAGTGGTGAATATTGTTTTAAGAGGAAGTGCAACTGAGCAACAATCCTGTATTAACACTAATCAGAGGGGAAAAATTGAAGGGGTCCAACACTTCAAAGAGTGGAGGTATCAGCCAAAGAAAATGTGTGAAAATTAAAGACTCCCTAAGCCTCTGAAACCTAATTCCATTGGGGTCGGAAAAAGAACAAGAGTTGAAGAAAGAAGGTCGGACAGGACCTCCAAAAAGACCCTGGTGTCGGTGATCATGAAGCCCCGAGGCATAGGGATTAACTAATGGAAGTTAATCCTTAAATAGTCGCACTATTAATCTCCAGGTTCAAGAAAGAGTCATCTTATTATTTTTTACATGGTCGGAACTAATTTTTAAAGAAGATTCTCAATGTTCTTACGTGATTTATTCAAATGAAAAATAACAGTACCGTATGTAAATAAAGGACAAGAATCATACAGTGTTATAACCATGGTGTTTATCTCATACAAAAGAAATGCGACATACAAGTAAAAATAATAATGTGGATAGGAAACATAAGTTTAAAATAGGAAAATGGTAACAAAAATTATACTATAAAAGTAACTGTGTAATAGAAAACAGTGAGAAAAAATTCTGGAAATATGTTCTAAATTAATTAAAAATTATGTGTACTTGTCGAACATTGTGTCAAAATAGAACAATACAATTTCTGCACTTAAGAAAAACACAAGGATGTCCACAGTGTAGTCACTGATTCAGTCATGTTTACAATTACATCCTTTCCTCTGTATGGAACCTAAGTTCATGCCATGTATGAAAATATTTCACTTCATTCATCGACATTCTCACCTTCTTCGGAAACTTCATTGTTAATTGGCCCGTTATTGGACATTATAAATTTCCCAGCCAACTCATTCCTGGTTGCCAGCGTTTCGCCCCAGTGTGCTAAGTTGGGTTCATCAGTTGGTAAATAGCACACCTACCAAGAAGCATGGCTAGTGCATACCGTGGAGACCACTACGTAGGCTACTTGGAGCCACCGGCAGTGCCAATGCACTATGAGAGACTTTGTCTCATTACCAATTTGGTCTTGGTAAGTGTGCTATTTACCAACTGATGAGTCCAACTTAGCACATTGGGACGAAACGCTGGCAGCCAGGAATGAGTCAGCTGGAAAATTTATAATATCCAATAACAGACCAACTATATTGGTATCATAAATTTACTCATTCGGGGCGAATATTTCAGGTTCTCTGTGGGAATCAACAGCTATATCAACTCCATTGTTTGCGCAATCCGCACAGCACATCACACGATATTCTGTGCACAGGAATCTATGGCTGTTTGCAGGTAAAGGAAAGTCCAGCGCCGAGTTCCTTGGTCTGTATTTCCACACCATTGTGGTTCACCTTCAATCCCAGCAAGTCGCTTTAGTTTTATCTTCAGCTGTTGTGGAACATACAGGGTAACGTGTGTCGCATCTTCCAGTAATCCATGCAGAGTTCACAAGACAACTTCAGAAGTGCCCTCCAGGTTCATGTCCTCTTTTCTGTTTGCCAGGAAAGTTATATAGGTATTTACTGCTCCAATACTTATGAGGGCAAATAAGAGTGATAGAGGCTATCTTTTACCCCTGTTTTCGCTGAAAATAGGAACAGTGACAATTTCATTACTGGATTGTTCACTTCCTGATGGGTGGTCACTTAATTCTAAAACATGATCTTCATGTTCATCTGACAAACCTCAAACATATGATTCATCTGGAATATTTTGAGTAAGTTTTATCTGTTCCTCCCCTCATGAATACACCTTCCTACAAAAAAGGAACAAAATGCCATTATAATGTGAAAAGTGAGAAAGGTTTTGAATACAGCTAATACATACTCTGGCCTGCTATGCATAAGATTCGAAAAAATATTCCATAAAGAAATACAAATCCTCATTAGCTGCTCAGAATTGACACACAGTCCCAGAAAGTGCAATGACTCCTAGGGATGTTTTTTAAGATTGATGCTGTTACATATAAAATGATACTTACCTACGTCTTTGGCAGGAGATCACAATTCCAAAGAAAAGAAAACCACTTACACAGAAAATATAGAACCACACTTATTAGTCGTGCATAGAGGAAATGTTCAGGCCCAGACAACTGTCTCAAAAATGTCCCTTCCCTGCCACAGGAGATAGCATGTGATGATGAATTCCACACTAGAGGTGACAGTTTCACCAGTTTAATGTAAATAATTCTGTCGTGCAGAGTATAACAGGCCCACTAGAAATCTCTGTGCATGACAAATTGAGTGTTAATATCTCCAACCTAGTCGGGAATCAAAACTGTGACCCATTGAGCCAAAGGCCAGCGTCCTAACCATTTAGCTACGGAATCAGGTGAAACTAGGGAGTCTGGCACATGTAAGTGGAAGCAAATCCAGGACTCATCCAAGAGGTCCCGTGGTCACCACCCACGCTCCCAAGTTAAAAGAGCATTTGCAACGCCGTTTAGCCGCCTCTTGCAACAGGCAGGGGATATCATGGATGGTATTGCTGATGCTTGATTTTAAAGGGGCCTAACATCTAGATCATCGGCTCCCGGATGTTATTCTACCACCACCCATTCACAGGGGATTCCTGATACTGACTTGAGAAAAGTATGAACATTTGTTCATGATCAGTAACACACTCCCCAAATTGTAAATTCTCTGGTGATTGATAATTTAGATACTGAACATTTTACCCA
The DNA here is from genome assembly GCF_040414725.1 of Anabrus simplex. Taxonomy (NCBI): domain Eukaryota; kingdom Metazoa; phylum Arthropoda; class Insecta; order Orthoptera; family Tettigoniidae; genus Anabrus; species Anabrus simplex. The sequence continues at coordinate 96,911,969 of NC_090276.1, read as the reverse complement.
TAAGCAGTGGCGGTTTCTGGCATAGCGCAATGGAGCAATGAACCTCCAGTTTATATAAATTTTTATTCAACTACTTAATATTCATAACTCCCTTGTCAATCTCGAAGCTCTTTCTCATCTATCCGTAATATACTCGTACTGGCTTTCAATTCAAGTGAACTGCGCACGTTCCGTGGCTGGATACTTGTCTGTAATGAACCCCTTGGAAGGAAATCTCTCCGTCCGTACCTGGGCAAAGGGAGTGGCGAGGTGCGGGGGGACATCGGCCGGTACGTAGACAAGACCAGGATATCGCAGAAATAGATATCCGTGGTTTACGCATGCGCAATATGCCACTCTCTCTAGTCGTGTTGTCGGAGGGTGTTGGGGCAAGGTCTGTCTAGACTGACCTTGTGTTGGGGTAAGTACCGGTATGTGCCTGCCATCTGTTTCCCTTACAAGAATTCAACTACGTAGCAGAAAATAATGCACATAATTAGCGCTAGTCTTGAAGAGCATCATTACTGCCAGCAGTCACATTAAACTGCCAAATTCCAATTGATGTATTTTCCCAAATACATCAATATTTACTAAACATCTGTTCATTTGCCTTCTTTGAAATAATTACTTTTTTGAGAGAAAATTAACTGAAAAATCACCGAGGCAAAGAGTAGCGGGAATGTAATACCAAAGAAACAGCTAATTGCCTAGCCGCAGGAGTTCTTAAAATTAAGTTACCAACATTGCGAACATACATCCCTAAAGTTTACCCTGTTTTTCAAGTGTGATGCTAGTCTTTACAACAGTTTGCAATAATTATCATAATTCTTAATATTATTGTACGCTGTGCAAGCGTGTGTTTTTCTGCACTGTTGTGCCGTTCAGAAACTTATTTTTAGGACAAAAAGAAGTTACAATATTTTCTCCGTGTGTGTATTTTTGTGCACTGTAGTTGCGTTCATAATTTTTGTTCCCGAGAAAGGCAAGGAGCTACATAATGAGTTTGAACAGTGATATGATACTTAAGAAAACAAACTTTTCTTCTCTCTCTCTTGAGCGTAAACTTAAGATTAAGATTAAGGATGCCGGACGCCAAATGCCTGATCTTGATATAACGAGGCATCCTAAAAGTAAAAATAATGGAATCGTGCGTACATTCAGAATGGATTTATACTGTATAAAAGAATCGAGTGGATCTGTGGGTGCGAAATTACTAACATACTGATTTGTTTTTCCTTTTTTATGATTCATGAGTGATGAAAGCGAAGGGACTTGGACCAAAGTCGGAGTGGTAGATATAGGATATTTGTCAAAAATAATAATAAAGAATCACAGAAGTTCTAAATCTCATATACTTGCCCAGTTACAATTCGATCTCCTGGGAAGACTCGATGACCGTCAGTAATTTGACTGTGCTTACAGGCAGTCTGTGGAAAGAGACAACGACCAAGTACCGAAAATTCGTTATGTGCTGTGTAAAGTTCTGTGGCGCGTTTGAATGGCATTGCGTGGGCATGACGAAACAAGTGAATCATCGAATCCTGGCATATTTCGAGGCCTCGTCAATTTTAGTTCTGAAATTGACGTTGCATTAAGAGACCATCTGTCCAAAGCTACTGTTTTCAAAGGCACCTTGAAAGACATTCAGAATGATTTGATTTCGTGCATGTATGAAATCTGTCGTGAGAAAAAAAAAAAGAAATCACTTCAGCGCACTTCATTTCAGTAATCGCAGATGAGACCACCGATATATCAACTACAGCACAATTTGTTATCATTCTTCCCAACGGTAAGCCATTTGGAAGATTCTGGGGTTTCCTCTACCTTCTAGTCATGGTGCTAAGACAATAGCAGAGTGTTTAAAATTCTCTTTGAGCGAAGTTGTGGATAAGTTGATTTCACAAGGTTACGATGGAGCAAATGTAATGAGTTGTCACCATTCAGGGTGCAAGTTCTCATCAGGGAAGATTTTAGGCATGTACATTATGTGCACCGTTATACCCATTCTGGGAACTTAGTCATGGCACAGGTGACAGGGGGAGGGGAGATATTGAGGGGGGATTTTTCCTTCTGTTGAACCCCCAGTGACGAAAGTCACGCGCCGCCACTGCTCATAAGTATGAATATGTGAAATCATTAGTTAAGTTATGCTCTGCATGCATAGGAATTTCGGTCAGTGTTCTAAATAACTACAATACAAGATACTATTACAAGACATTCAAGCAATATACCAAGAAATACGTTGCCTCAAGCTTACCTAAAGGAGACGTTGTTTATAACAACCATGAGAATTGCTACTTGCTTCCCAACTACTTCTGTACTGTGAAACGCCAACCGTCAACCCATACTCTCAACCACCATGCAAAGACGAAGTGTACCGGATCATTGGCCTTTTAAAGAATAAAAAAGCCCCTGGTGAGGACTCAGTTGTGTCAGAGATGTAGAGGAAGGCTGATAAGCCTTCGATTGAGATTAACGAAGATCTTTGAAGAAATCTGGCAAACCACCATGGTGTCTGATGACTGGAAAACAGACCTCGTCCCCCCTCCATTAAAGAAGGATCTAAAACGAACACTAATAACTACAGGGGGATCTCGCTTTTATCTATAACATACAAGATACTTTGTAAAGCTCTTATTTTATGAGTTTAAACACAAATTGATCCACAGCTTGGTGAATATCGGGGAGAATTCAGGAAAGGGCGATCTTGCCCTGAACAGATCCTTAACACAAAAACTATAATTGCACTTGCCAACCTAAGGAAAAATGACCTAGTCATAATTTTTGTGACCTGTGCCGTGAGAGTTCATATATTTGAACTAGTTCAAATAAAATTTGGAACATTTAAAAATGTATTAAATTTGATGGCCAAAAATTTGTGGGACACGCTGTACCATACTACACCGTACCAGTCCTAAAAGAAACTGGGCTAGACTCAGGGGAAAGAGCGCGTGGTACGTTCCGAAATAATATTGGCGATGTGCAAGAAAAAATCTAAATAGCTAAAGAAATCCTATCAATGATATGGACAGGATAACGGCTACATTTCTACGTGAATAAGAAATAGATATTGGGCTAAGATAAATTTATTTAATTCACACTAAAATCACAAATGAATAATAAATTCATTAAGTTCGACCCAAAATGGTCATGAAATTCAAGAATGTGTGCCACGCACATGAGTAAAGTTAAGTTACAAAACAAATGACACAAGTTAAACGGGTAACAGCCCGGAAATAGATTACAAACATTATACATTTGAAACTTGGAAAAACGCTACATTCGGATGGTGTATCGACTCAAGCCAAAGTTTCTACGCCCGAACCTCGAAGGGTTACGATAATTCAATTGTTCATAAGCTGCTGCGGTAAAAGCAATAACACTAGCACTTGATCCAACTTATCTACAAATATACATTCCGATAACACCGGACACTTATATAATTCACAAGCTCGTGCCGGGCCATTCCTATACCTCCCACTAAAATATCACTGAATTTACTGTGGGACCGTCCCATATGCAAATTGGATGGCACAATAACCGCCATCCCTTAAAATAGCTTTCGAGCTACAACAAACACTTAAAGCAACGCAGATCAAATATGACACACGTAAAATTACAAAATAAAAAATAAAATACATACTGAAAAAAGAACAAGCACGTGAAGAACCCTGTAATAAAAAAGAATATAAACACTCCTTGAGAGAGCTTATTGGGAATAGACATCCAGATAAACGTGGGCGCAGGCCTGTGTCTTCACCAGAGACACAACAAGTCATTCTCACGCACTCACCACGTGGTTGGGGATCAGCTGTGAGCTGGGAAACGTCATACCATTCAACAAAGAAATGTAGTGCCTTACGGAAACATGCGGTCTATTCTTGGGACAACTCTCACTTGAAGGAGGGGGTGAGAACGGTCAGCTGTTATACCTGCACGCGGGGATCAGTATTGTCGGTTCTAAAGCCTCGTCTTTCTTATACCGCCGGAGACACAAAAACTCTGTCATCCCAATAACAACTCAATTTCTGCTGTAACGGAAATTCATCAGCTGTCTCATAATATCACACAACTGTGTTTCCTGCAGATACAAGTGACAACGTTCCTATCTCACAAAAACGTAGCCTCGCAAATTGTTCCTCGGCAACTCAGGCCTCGCTATTGACAGCTCCAGGGTTCGATTTCCCCTTCATTTACACATATAGGCAACTCAGGCCTGTCTACTGACAGCTCCAGGGTTAGATTCTCCCTTTATTTAACACATAGGCAACTCAGGCCTTTCTACTGACAGCTCCATAAATGAATTCTCCCCTATTATTATCACATAGGCCTCTCTAGCCTCCTTCCAAGAAATCCTCATTTCTACTCTTCCCGTATGGAATCCGCCTTCCTTTCATTATATAAGACCCTTAATCAACGGCTTAAACAGCTTCGCCGTACACGATGTAATCATTACCTGGAAAACATGCAGCGTGCATAGAGTACATAATGTGCTACTGCTATAAAATATGCGTACAGCCTATTTGAATCATAAAGGCACTATCTCGCATCTCTCTAACAAGACATATGAACAAGGAAATGGAATACACTAAAATATTATGGAAAAATAACACACCTATATTAAATATTATTTCTCCCGTCATCCCATCTATCTAAAATATAAATATAGGTTAGATGGCTCGAGAATGCAGTTAGCCCTGAATGACATATACGTTAATTACAAGAAAAACAAACAAGCAATTGCCACTCTGGTTGACATTTAAGCTGAATCTTACTTTAATAAAGTGCTCTTGCCTTGTGTTACGCCTACCACGACATGCTAAAATTTGGACATAGAAACTTAACTTTGTCGATTCTCAGTCATCAGCGATATCCACATGGCCGCTAGTATCACAAAGCTTAGGCCATCATGACGACGAAATTCAGGAATTCAGCGGTCAGTCTCTTGACTCTGGGTGCTGCCATCATTGTCCTTGGAATGCTGAAAACTCCTGCAATACAGATGATTTATCAGGCGTCTGCTTCATCGCTCATGTAGTACCGTACACGCTTTGGCTGACACTTGACTACAGCCTGTGTACGGATATGAGTCCGATCCGAACGACATTAATATAAGGGAGTTACACCCAGGCAATATCAGTCCTTCTCGGCGGCAATGTACGATACGCATACGTCCATTTCACGATCCGCTAGCGCGATCCGAATAGTTTATTGCTACTCACTGATTTTAATAAATCTGCGGGATTATACACGTCGATAAAGATTACCGTTCATACCGTCTTTAACTAGCAATGCTAAATTTACACGCCAACCCGCACCTTGGCGTCACTCCAATATTTACCGACTATATAGACGTAACTATCTTTCTTTACGGGTACTGTTATTCACCAACGAATTCATCGATTTACACCGCACATACATTGTACAATTGAATATTCACTGTCAAAAAACTGAAAGATCGCGTCTATTCTCCCGTCACCGAGAGAACCGAACCTGATGTAAACAAAGAAAAATGTGTATCCGTATGTATCCATCCGCGATCTAAACGCTGATTGGAGAATCACTGGGCTAGTTCCGGACACATGGCAGGAACCACATGGGCAGTCTTGAAACTGTCGTTACTTCGCTTGACTGCTGCTATTACATCAGGATTAACTCTACATAGACTGTTGTCGGATACTACTGACGTCAACGTGTACAGTAGTTGACAGGGAATTGTGTTGCGGATTACGGCACAAATTTAACTCACTGTAAGCGAAAAATGAACAACAATGAATAATAAATCATATCATATCATAACATATCAGAAAAGATAGATTTGAATTTATGGCCGAAACGTAAATACGTAATAAATCAATCATAACAGCGCATATAAGTAAAACTTCACACATTTAATATTCTAATCAAGTAAAATTCTAGCGAGGAACTTAGAAGAGGCAATATTAAAACAATAAAATGTACAGTACCGGTACTTTACCTAATCAGAATATGATAAAGGACGAACGCCTTCCAAGTAAGCGCTTCTTCGATTTTCCCAGGTGTTCTTACCAATCCTTGGTGCAGTCGTTCGCTGCGTGCGGTATTAATGCTCCACTCCGAAACACAAGTGAAATCGGATGTCAGCTTCGCAAATCCTTTAAAAGTCGGGTATTTCTTACAAAATTTATGAAACACATTCAATGCAATTGCCTTCTCGCCACTTTTCAAAGATTTCCCTTTGCGATGCTTAACGAACTCAACTCTGTGATCCACATTGCACAAGAACAAGTAATGTCTCACTCACTTACTCACGCACTGTACTGCTTGCTTCCCAAGCTCACAGCTTAACAAAATGGCGGGTCAGCATGAGCGAATGCGTCCCTTGTGCTCTTCAATTTGAAATGCTTGTTTATTTTAAATAACATTGAATACAAATAGTTTTTGTATATTTCTCTGACTTAAATTATTTGAGGAATAATATTTCGGACATTTTGCATCTAGGATCGCATTAGCCATGATGTGGCTAAAGAACTAGTTTCATGTCTCCGCGTAGGTGTCCCGCGGCAGCACTAACCAATAAACGTTAACCCAAGCACGTGCTTATGTTTACATCACGACTGGTTCTCTCGGTGAAATCTGTATAGCGTCCAGCTAAGTTCAAATACATTCAACTGAATAAAGCGTCCTCAATAACAACACACTGCAACTGTAAGCGGTTAAATACGACTGACGATCAGAACAGAAATGAGAAAGTTTCCCCTTCTCTGCGCTTTTATAATTCATGCAGATTTCGGTTGGGATCGAGGAGTCCCCGTGATAGAATAGCGCGTCTCTCCAACGGCTACTGATGTTCAAATGGCTTTCCGTTAAAAATGAAAAATGCTCTCATCAAATACAAGTATTCAATATTTTTGCACACAGGTAGTTATAAATTCTCATATATCTCCTCGAATAAGTCAAACTGTGGAATATTGGCGCGGAGCTGGGTTTCTCACGTAATAGTTGATGATACAACTCCAGGGGTAACGAGGTTGCTTAACCTGGTTGCGTTGTTTTGTTACTCCCAGTCTTCAAATATTTCCCCAACAAGCTCGTGGTTGGTTGAATTTGAAATCGAGGGACAAAATGCGATGCAGCGGCACTCCCTCAACGACTTCTTTCAAACTTAAAAATAAGAGTTGATACTGGCTCGGTATCGACTTGTCTCTTACACAGGCGCGGTCTAGCACACAACCAGCCTTTGCTTGCCTCCCACGGAATGATGCATTATTAAATAAGACCACAGTGTTACATAAATAAATGGTATACAATTGAAGCATATATTGATATGGTTCAATACGTGTCGATTTTTCTTGGAACATGCACAAGATACAAGCTCCGAGAAGTTACCAAGGACAAGACAACAACCATCAAATTAAAAATTTAAATTTGATTGGTTTAAATTAATCAAAATGTAACTCACGTGCGGTCATTGCACATCGATTTTTCTGTGCATTTCCTGTTGCACCACGCAACACGGGCTACTTCGGGAAGCGCGTCGCAGGATGTCTTAATTCTATCTTCGGCATCATGTAGAGCTGACGTGTTGCCCAGGTCTGTTCTCTGTGGGAAATCTGGTTTATTTTGGGGTAATCGAATTTTAAATTTCATAATGTAACTTAATTGTATTTTATTTTACGGTTTAATTTGTCACAGGAGTTTACCCATCAAACTTCTATCAGAAATCAATTGTAATTTATGATGGTGAAAATACACGAGGCAAGTTTTTACTAATAGTTTTATAACTTAAATTAATTCTTCATTGAGCTTGACCTCAGTAATTCTGATTCATTTTAGAATGTTTTCCTATTACCTGCATTTTTATTTTTTTGGTGAAGGTGATCGCTTCAGATGTTCAACTTGTAATTTTCTTTGATGCAGCTTCATTTCATCAGGGTTTGTATTTTTTTGTCTTTATACTACCAGTAGCGCTCCGTGTTTCCTTTTCTTTAACATTATTATAATAAATAGGTATTAACTATAAGTAGTTATTAACTAAATTATTTTTTGGTCGAAGTTTCGGCCAGAAAAGTCCTTCGATCAATAACCTCGTAGGGTCCCTTCCGCCGTCCACACCCTGACGTTAGTTTCCATGTATTTTCCTTGTTTAAGTTTTATTTTATGATACGGTTTTAACAATTCTAAATTTTATTTAATGTTCCAAATGCTTTTTTCTTTTATAATTGTTTTATTAATGCCCCCAAAGCGCTGCTAAAATTTTCATAGACTTTCAAGAAGGCCTATCATTCAATCGACAGGAAGGCATTGAAAATGCCCTGGAAGAGTTTGGGCTAGACAAAAAGACTAGAAACATCACCAAAGATACCCTGATTAACAACAAATCAACTTTCACCAAATCAAATTTCAGAACACTTTGACATAAAAACTGGAGTCCGATAAGGGGATGATTTATCACCTATTATTTTTAACTGTACCTTAGGAAAGGTCATCAGGGAATGGAGAAAAGCCTTCAAAGGAAAGGAAGCCCAGAGTGAACTCAGTTTTAGGGGATCTAAAATTGGACTTCATATAGATTCATAGAGATATATATGTTAAAGGAAATGAGACACGGTGGTGGACGGACAAAATAAAAAATAAATAAAAGAAAGGAATAAGGTGAAAAAAGAAATGGATAAGGAAAAGCAAAAATGTATCAGAAGGATGAGAATAAGATAGAAAGGTTACGAGTGGAATACAAAAGATTGAAACTACAAGTAAAGAGGAGTATCAAGGAAGAAAAGAAGAAATGATGGGGAAAGTTTACCAATTATAAGGAAAAAATCTTCATTGGGGTAATCACATAAATGGGATTGTAAGTAAAATGTAAAGATCTCTGCACATGGTTATGATGGTGTTTAGAGGTTGAAGTAATGATGTAAAAGAGAGGGCATATAAGTTTCTGGTAAGACCCCAACTAGAGTATGGTTCCAGTGTATGTGGCCCTCACCAATATTACTTGATTCAAGAACTGAAAAAATACAAGAAAAGCAGCTCGATTTGTTCTGGGTAATTTACGACAAAAGAGTAGCGTTACAAAAATGTTGCAAAGTTTGGTCTGGGAAGAATTGGGAGAAAGAAGACGAGCTGCTCGACTAAGTGGTATGTTCCGAGCTGTCAGCGGAGAGATGGCGTGGAATGACATTCATCATCATCACTGGTGGTCTGCCTATCGCCAGGTCTTCGCATGAATTCTCCACGCTGTTCTGTCTTCAGCCATTCTCTTTGTCTTCCAATAGCTTCTATTTACCTTTTCACTGTCTACTAACTGATACTTCTACCTTCTTCATGGGCGCCCGCAAGGGGGGGGGGCAAGGGGGGGCGCTTGCCCCCCCTGGAATTCCAAAAATGTTGTTCAATTGTTTAATATCATACCAGATTATTTCATAAACTGAACTTACTGACAGTCATCTAGCATCTGTTATAACTGGAAATTTCTGTAAACAATTTAATGTTGCTGACGTTATATTGGTTTTACATTCAAGAAAATTGTTAATGTGCCCCCCTGGAAAATATCCTGCGCGCCCATGTCCTTCCTTTCTTCAGTTTTCCTTGTATATTCCCTTCCAATGCTTCGTTTATTAAACAATTTCGTATCAAACAGTGGCCTAACCAATTTTTCTTCCGTCCTTGAATGCATTCCAATATCGTTCTCCCTTCTTCACCCACTCTTTTTAATACTTCCTCATTCCTTACTTTTTCCTGCCAGATGACTTTCTCCGTATTCCGCCAGATCCAAATTTCAAATGCTTCTAGTCTTCTTTCTTCCTCTTTCTTCAACGTCCAAGTCTCAGCCCCATAAAGCGCCACACTCCACACAAAGCACTTAACTAACCTCTTCTTAAGGTCCTCACTTAGAGGCCCACTCAACAGTGTCCTTTGTTTCATGAATGCTTCCTTGGCCATTGCAATTCTAGTCTTCACTTCGTCCAAGCAATAAAGATCATTTCTGATTATGCCTCCCAAATATTTGAATTTAGACACTTGTAGACGAATAAATTTGAGTGGCGTCTTTAAACGTAGGAAAGATCACAATATGAAGATTAAGTTGGAATTTAAGAGGGAAAATTGGGGCAAATATTCATTTATAGGTAGGGGGTTTGGGATTGGAATAACTTACCAAGGGAGATGTTCAATAAATTTCCAATTTCTTTGAAATCATTTAAGAAAAGGCCAGGAGAACAACAGATAAGGAATCTGCCACCTGGGAGACTGCCCTAAATGCAGATCAGTATTGACTGATTGATTGACAAAATTGAGCAAGAGAGTCGAGGAAATCAGAAACTATTATACAGAGTAATAAAATGGAAGAGAATTAATCAAGAAAAACTCAAGGCATTAGAATGAGAAGATGGACACATAGTACATGACGAAAAGGGTCTTCAGAAGGTGACGGCAAAATACTTTCAAAAACTTTATTATGAGGATGACTGCTCGGAGGAAGAAGGAATAAGAAAAGGGAAATAATAGATAGAGAAAAACAAGAGAACCCGATAACATGGTTTGAACTTGAAAGGGCAGTGAAATCAATGACCAAATGTAAAGCAAGTAGAATAGACGAATTCAATGCTGATATGATTAAGGCAGCAGGTAGCATTGGACTAGAGTAGCTATACCAAGCCCTCAATGCCATTTGGAAGGATGAATGGATACCTGAAGGTTGGCAACAAGAAAGCATTGTACCATTGTTCAAAAAAGGAAATAGGAAGAAATGTGAAAGGTATAGAGGTATAACCCTATTATAACATGGGCTAAAAATAATGGAGAAAGTCATAGAAAAAAGTCTGAGGGATTTAATATAAACACAGTTAGAGGGAGAACAATACGGCTTTAGACCGAATAGATCAACAATAGACTTGGTATTTACAGTGCGATCTATAATGGAAAAACATCTGGAAAGAAACTAGGAAATCATCTTCGTATTTTTGGATTTGGAAAAAGCTAAGAAAAGTTGGAATAAGTTAAGAGAAAACAAGTATGGGAATGCCTACGGAAAAGGAATGTACCAACATCATTCATTTATTAACAAGATAAAAATGTTGTATCATGAGAGTAAAAGCAGTGTACAAGAGGGGAGTTGTGACTCTGAAACATTTTATACAAAAAAATAGTCTCAAGCAAGGAAGAGCACTATCGCCATTGTTGTTTATTATATATGGATGGAATCATAAAACGTGTAAAACAGAGTATCAGTAGTGATGAAGTGAATGCTTCAGTATTTGCAGATGATGTGGTGATTTTGGGTAAGGCAGAAAAGGAAGTTCAAAGGAGATTGGATATTTGAAATGTAAATCTGAAGGAGTTTGGAATGGCAATTAGTAAAGAGAAAACTGTAGTCATGCATTGTGGAAAAGATTAAAAGAGAAGCCGAGTGAACATAGACGGAAAACAGTTAGAGGATGTAGAACAGTTTACATATCTGGGTAGCATTATTATGGAAGTAATGAAATCAACCCTGAAATTAATAACAGACTAAGTAAAGGTGCAACATTTTATCATCAAGTCAGAGAGCTTTTATGTGATGAACAAGTATCCAAGAGAACGAAATTAACATTATATAAACAGTATTTCATAAAATTGTATCATAGGACTAGAGACGCCGGTAACTAATAAAACACAAGATAGTAAGATCCAAGCAGCAGAAATGAAATTTTTAAGAACATCAGTTAAAAATACAAGAAGAGATAGAATCCAAAACATTAAACTCAGAGAAGAGCTAAATATAGAAACGTTAGTACAGAACATACAGAAAGGAAGACTGAGATGGTTCGGACATGTAAAAGATAGGAAAGGAACGGGTAGCAAGAAGGGAATTAGAAAGAGAAGTTAAGGGAAAGAGACCAGTTGGAAGACCGAGAAGAAAGTGGATGGATCAAATTTGGTAGGACTTAAAGAAGCTGGAATCGATGTGGCGGAAATAATGGAGCAGGAAAAGTGGAAGGACAGAAAGGAGTGGAGGAGGCAACACACCTTGGCGACTGGAGTGGGACATTGATGATGATGATAGGACTCAAAAACAAAATATATGGCCAATATTAAGGACAGTCTGTTTAAGATAAAAACAACACAGGGGATGTTCAAAAGGTTGAAGCTTCCAGATATTCAGAGGAGAGTAGCCAGATATAGTGAATAATGAAAAACAGAGTGTGGAGGTGACATTAATTGAAGGCAGCCTGCATGCAGACTCTTGAGACATACAACAAGAGATCACTATATGGGGAGCTAAGATCTGACACTACCAGACTGGTACTGTAGTACTGTAATACTAATTTATAAGTTATGACTTATTTTTTCAACCACAAAATGTATGTAGCATAAATGTATGCTCTCACTCTGTAAATGCTGGCCGCATGGTTTTCCGAGGCCTAACGCCATCAATAGCATTTAAAAAAATAATTTGCCTGGAAGTGAAAATGGTAATAATAATAATCATAATCGTATGGCCTCAGCTACCGTGTGCAGACATTTCAATTTGACGCCATGTGGCTGTCTGCTCGTCAATTTCGACGTTCCCTTTTACTCTAGGTCCGCTAGATGGCAGATAGAGTTAACCGGATCTCTCTTGGGCGTCTATGGCTGAGATTTAATTAATTTTGTCGGGTAAATACCAAATGTATCACCAGAGATCTTTTACATGCCGACATCGTACGACATGGAGTGTCGAATGGACTTTTTTCCGCCCTTCAAAAATCCGACTACCTCTGCCGGGTTTGAACCCGCAATCTTGGGATCCGGAGGCCGACACTCTACCACGGATCCACAGAGGCAGCTAGTGAAAATGGTAAACCACAGTAAACCATTCTCAGGACAGCCAACGCTGGGGCTCGAACCCACTTGTCTCCCGATTGCAGAGCCTGGCTCCGTAGCCGTAATGCATTAACAAGCGCAGCATCTCCGCTCGGTTTCGAACGAATGTCCTTCGCTTAACTTTTAGCAACTTCCGTAAGGAATGGAAAATTTTACTTCCTAATTACAAGTTCATATACAGAGCTGAAGAAAACTGCAAACTTTACCTAGAGCTAAGTTGACATTAAGACCTTGCAATCAGCTTATCGTAATCTCCACGGAAACTTTTAGCCATCAGCCACAATACGTCTGATTAGATATACAAACACAATGAAATATTAGCTGCCTGTTTGAACAGCACTAGAAACATTCTAATGACGACAGCAAGGACCAACATAGAGCCCACTTCGTTCAGATTTTCTAGCAAATCTCTGTTAATATTCTTATAATTTCTCCTTTGGGCAAAGCTATTTATTATTGTGGACGTCAAACGACCACGCCTCCTACGTATAGCTCTGGAACTGGGCTTCACTCTCAGAGCTGTATTCTTCACTCCCTGGCCCGATGTAAACAAATACACGAGAAAAAGTCATATTCCGATTGCCTGCCGATCTGCTACTTGTTCAATCAAGACCGACTATAATATATCAGACCGTAATATCAAAACTGAAATGGTGGATGTCATGGGGGCGATGACGACAACTACTGGCTGTTCAAGGTTATGGTGTTATCTACGTAACTTCATTTCGGCGCGAAACTTTCGCATATTAAATTAGGCTTCTTTCCCCCAGGAACTCCAAGAATGTCAAGAACATGTACTTTGTTGACAATAATTGAAATGATGCACAATAAAATAGAAGAATGTTAATAAGGAATGCGTTAGTTAAGTTGTCATTAATTTAGCATTGATTAAAATACGGATGGCATAAATAAATAAATAAATACCACACACAGTAGATAAATATTATCTATACTACGCGTCAAAACTCGTGATGTTCGAGGCGTGGTCGCTGTCAGTGGTCCAGCCAGTGGGACTCGTAGTGTTGCACAGTTGGACAAAACTAATTAAAAGAAATAAATTAAATGATAACAGATCCGTATTGAACTGTGATTACAATAGAGTTAAAATAATGGGTTATTAAGGTCCACTTTTTCAACACAAACTGTACTAATTTTAAATTACATATAAGGTATGTTCAGGGGCTAGTTTCGACATAACAGTAGGTCATCATCAGCCTAAAGCAAATCAAATACATACTTATCGATGAAATCAAACAATGTAAAGACACATAAGGTCTCGAAATTGTACATATCGTGTGAGAAACTGAGATAAGATTTGAGAGACGTGCTGCACTATGTTAAAAATAGCTCTATGTTAGATTTTCAGAAAATGTCCAGTGCACTGTACAACATAAGCTGGCATATATTGAATTCCTTGACCAGCAACTTAAGTATTTCTATCTTTAACAACTTCCTTAATGTTGTACAGTGCACTGGACATTTTCTGAATCTCTATCATAGAGCTATTTTTAACATAGTGCAGCACGTCTCTCAAATCTTATCTCAGTTTCTCACATGTTATGTACTGTACAATTTTGAGACCTTATGTGTCTTTACATTGTTTGATTTCTTCGATACTTATGTATTTGATTTGCTTTAGTCTGATGATGACCTACTGTTAGGACGAAACTAGCCCCTGAACCAGGGGCGTATATAAGGGGGGGCCCAGGGGGCCTGCCCCCCCCCGAAAAATGTATAAGCCTTGAAGAACCGGACCAAAATGATGGGAATTTTCGATCGTTGTTGAGATACCGAGCCAACAGTTAGCTGTTTATGTGCCATACCTGGACGATTTTTGTAACTAACTAAAAGAACGCTTTGAATCTCACAAGGAAATAGTTGCATCCTTACAAAACATCCTTCCACAATTGTGTATCGTAACAGATTTCGGTTCACTGGAGGCTGCTTTTAGTTTCTACGAAGGAGATCTGTCACATAAAGAGATTGTGCAAAGTGAGTTTATGTTGTGGAAAGAAAAGTGGAGTCAGGAAAATCCTTCAAATCTTCCAAAAATGGCTGTAAGTTCTCTAGAAAAATGTGACAAGACTTTCTTCCCCAACATTTATACCCTTCTCAAATTATTCGCCGTTCTTCCTGTTTCTATCGTAACCGTAGAAAGAACTTTCTCTAGGCTAAGGAGACTGAAGACTTACTTAAGGAACAGCACATCTGAAAGTAGGCTTAACGGGCTTGCTTTACTCTCTATCCATAGAGACATTATAGTTAGTGATGAAGAAGTTCTTGATAAGTTTGCAAGTGTACCAAGAAACCTGGACTTCGTTTTGTAACCATTCGTGTAATGTATGTATGTATGTATGTATGTATGTATGTATGTATGTATGTATGTATGTATGTGTGTATGTATGTATGTATCAGCCCAAATCAATGTTTCCTTATTCCTTTCTAAAGTGTTTGAAATCGTCTGACCTCTTAAAATTACTTAACCTAACCTTACATCAATCTTGGCCCCCCCAAAAGTATATTCTATATTCGCCACTGCCCTGAACATATATGTAATTTAAAATTTGTACAGTTTGTATTGAAAAGGTGGACCTTAATAATCCATTATTTTTACTCTATTGGACGAAATTATACAAAGTCCAGTCGAAGCATGTATTTAGCGAAAATCGGCATGATTCATCAATGTGTAGGTTCGTAAGGTACAACTTTATAAACATGCAGTAAACAACTGCGAGTCTCAGTAAGATAATGAAAACCAATTTTGGACCTTTATCTACAGGAAGCCAGTTGCAATAAATTGACCACCTTGCAATTAAGGCAAGGTATGAAAAATATAAATAATTATGCCTGCAGTTACCTATTGCGTCACCCTACCGATAGCAGTAGAACATGCGTTGATGACGTATACTGAAATACGCACTAAGTATTCAAATCTAATTCAAACTTGTGAGATAAATAAGAACCATTTGTCCTATTAATTGAAGTAGTTCGACTAAAGATATCAGAGGGCAGATTTCCTTGTTTCTTTCCCGGGCAAAATATAAGAAGCTTCAAAATTATTCAGTGCACGCTTCGTTACGGCTGGGATCCACGTTGGCGTTAGGATATGTTTACGCTGCAGCTTCACTGCTGGCATCAAATACAGTAGAGACAATACACGACACTTACGGATTTCGCCTTGCTAAAATGGGAGACAATTCGACTGTGGCGCTCCTAGTGACTTGACCTGAACAAATCGCGCTAAATTCAAATATCAATGGAAATGTATATACGGAAATGGATAAATAAATTACGTCTAGAAAGACAGTGGTATTGAGATATTAACTTCGAAGTTGCTAAAGCAATTCTGGATAAATGAATGAAGAATTATTTAAAAGGTTATTATTCAAAGACTGAAATTAGACATATAAACAAGGTGTGAAATGGACTGCTGTGAAATGGCTTGATCTTTCATTTATGCATTACTTTTTTAGCTTTAGCATACCTGCCTGAAATCTTACGGTTGGATTTGTCTTTTTTCCTCATTTAAAAACAATGTATCATCACATTAAGACATTTGTCAATAAAAATATCGGCACATTCCTTACACATATGATGCAATGAATTAACATTTAATAGCTGGACAATTTTCCTCTTAACATGAAGCCTACTAACAGAAAGAAAATCTATAAAATCCCGGCTTTAATCTGAGAAGAGGGATAAAAGAAAGAAAAGTTTGAAAATGTTGTCGATAGTTATGCTTTGAGGAATATTTACGTACAATTAGAGTAAAAATGTAACATACCCTTGGCTGTAGGCCTATAGTCTAGGATTTTTAAAGTCGCTGGCCTGGAAATGATCTGAACAGATCTTATAATTCTTATACAAGCGTAACGTCCCTTCTTTCTTGTACACTTTATCCAAATCGCTTCTGTGACATTTCAAAACCCACAGATCACACCTACAACAACACATCGGTATTGAAGGTTAACTGCTGCACTATACAATAAAATATGCGTATTATATTTTAAGCCCGTTAAAACATGGGTCGAGCAGGTCAGAAGATTATGAAGTACTATAAAAATCTCTGTCACCGGAAGAATATATATGTAAACACAATATTACTTACATGTTCTTGTCACGAGGGAACCTGAAGAACGAGCGCGCATTTTTCTCTACTTCGTAATTACTGCAGCCAAACACAGCACATACCTTTCCCCTCATGTTGAGAGGAGATATCAAGGAATGCCACACGCTACTATTTAATTATGTCAACTCACTGAAAACGCATAAATAACACCAAAAACTTCACACAAAAATACACGTGCTCTTATGACAGAATCAGTACCGTTCAGGTCTATCCGCTAGAGTGAGCTCCAATAGCTGTCCCTCGATATCTCGCTCAGTGTCGTGTATTGTCTCTACTGTATTTGCTGGCATCAAGGCCCCACACCGCTGGCTGCGCAGTAGCGTGTGACTGGGGAAGACATGTCCATGCGCGTACCGCCATGTTGCGGGCGCTCCTCAGCTTGACGCGGAGATCGTATGGAATACGTGCTTTAACTTAAATTTCGCACTCATGAAAACATCCACCCTACAAAATTAATGACAGCCTACACCGACTACCGTGTACACACGCAATAAATATACATAGTATGAAGACTGTGGTAATATTAAAATATATTTCTCTATAAAAACGGAACAATCTACACAAATCCTTTGGATAGCCCATAGGTGGCGCACCTAAAAAAGAAAAAAAGACAATAAGAAGACTGAAAAATACACTACTACGAAAATACACTAGCAGTACCTCGAAAATTATCACGTCACTCACTTTAATACTGTATAAGTGTCATGTTTGTAACTAATTTGTTCGAACATTGTGCGTATCGCAAGAAGGCCAGACTCAAAGGACGAGGATCACGTGACAATCTGTCTCTTGAGAAACCTAGACTCTGCAATTTAGCTTTATTGAAAATAAGAAGACATGTTCCAAGAGCAGTCTACAACTTAAGTATGATTACATATCGTGAGATAAAAATAGCCTGTCTCTCAGCAGACTGCAGAACACAAATATTTATAAACTCCTGTACCGATAATAATAATCTTCAATATCAACAAGAAAGGAAACCTGTGAAATAAAATCTTTCTATGAAAGGTAACATAGCTTACGATTCCTCTCTGATAAGTCATTAGGCCTACAGCAAATTTTACTCAATTCTCTGAATACATTGTTTAAAAAGTACATGACTGCAGAAATCATTAAAACAATCAGATACATGTTTTATAATTTTCTGAATATGAAATGCCGGCTCTGCGGTGTAGGGGTAGCGTGTCTACTTCTTACCCGGAGGCCCCGGGTTCAATCCCCGGCCAGGTCAGAGATTTGTACCTGGATCTGAGTGCTGGTTCAAGGTCCGCTCAGCCTACGTGATTACAATTACGGAGATATCTGACGGTGAGATAACGGCCGAAAGGATTCGCCGTGCTGACCACATGACACCTCGTAATCTGTAGGCCTTCAGGCTTGGTAGGCCATGGCCTTTCGGGCCTTTTGTGCCATGGGATTTGGTTTGGTTTGGATATGAAATAACGTAACTGGATGAGCAGAAGTTAAATTACTGTATCATTATTGTGTGATTTGGATTTAGGTAAATGCTGCCTGACATTTGTTACACTAGTGCTAGTCTTCTGTTGTGTATTTCTTAAAATGAAATGAATGTCTAGGGTCAGTTTGAGTTTCTCTGCGTGGTTTAGGGTTAAGTTTTATTTTTACCAATTTGCTTTACGTCGCACCGATACAGATAGGTCTTATCGCGACGATGGGATAGGAAAGGCTTAGGAATGGGAAGGAAGAGCCCGTGGCCTTAATTAAAGTCAGCCCCAGCATTTGCCTGGTGTGAAAATGGGAAACCACGGAAAACCATCTTCAGCGCTGCCGACAGTGGGGTTCGAACCCACTATATCCCGGATGCAAGCTCACAGCTGTGCGGTCCTAACCGCACGGCCAACTTACCCGGTTAGGCTTAAGTAAGAATGGTATCATTTAAGATGTAAAACCCTCCTCATAATATTATCTTCTTGAATGTTACTGCTTTTATAAACTCATTCCGAATTAACATTATCTGAGCACATAAAAATTGAATGTGCGTTCTAATTTTTCTCTAATATGAGCACCATGATTTACACCAGAATGAAAATACGTGAAACTGAAAATAAAGCACTTGCAAACAAAAAGATTAATATCATAGTGAACTTATTTTGATTAGCGTTTTCTACTGCAGACTAGGATTGACAAGACTGAAATGAGCTTTATTTAGACTTTATATTGTCAGATCTTACTGGAATAGCGTATTAACAATTGTATTCTTTTATTATAAAGCAAATGGGAAAAATTGGAGAAATGAAGACATACGATACTAATAAATCATTTTTCAGATAACTGATAATTTGAAGCAATACCTTACCCTAATATTAAAAGGTTTTATCAAGTTGTATCAATCATATCTTACGGATTCTAGGCCCAGGTTTATCAAATTTGTAATACCGCAACACAGTTTATGTGAAAAATATGTAGCCTTTTTCAGAACAGCTGTTTAGTTCTAAACAATTATCTCCGATGAATTGGAAAAAGGCAAAAAATAAAAAGAAGAAGCCTAAATTTTCTAAATGTCATGTCCATGCGTTCTCTGAATCAATCACCCTATAACCTGTTTAGTTCTCGATTATGGTAAATTAAAGTTATTTTATAACAGTTCTATTTCTACTCACATGTGAAAAGAAATACCAGATCCCTTCCGATAGCAACCTGTACAAATGAAGGCTGCACACGAATTCACCCTCGTGAATATCTTTCCATTCTACAGGTAAGGCCTAACTTTAGGCTTAATATTGCCGAAACTACTGTAATATATCAGCTCCCACATTCCTTGAAAATATTTGACAATATATTAACACTCCGTCACATATAATACTGAAACAGATCCACTAACAGGCATGATTCAAATGAAATCGAAAACATGCAAGGGTCTGTAAACATTACAACGTGCTAGTCATACATTCGAAGCTGAAGCACCCGCAACATGGCGATGAGCGAAAGTGTTCAATATTCCGCATAGCATCAGCGCGCTCTGTAAGTCTAGATAAGTAGTATTAAAGTCTTTGGCTGGCATATGGATGCTCGCCCTAGCACCTCGCTGCTGGCTGCTCGTTATGGAGCTTTTACCCTGTATTCTCCCGTCACCGAGAAAACCGAACCTGATGTAAACAAAGAAAAATGTGTATCCGTAGGTATCCATCCGCGGTCTAAACGCTGATTGGAGAATCACTGGGCTAGTTCCGGACACATGGCAGGAACCACGTGGGCAGTCTTGAAACTGTCGTTACTTCGCTTGACTGCTGCTATTACATCAGGATTAACTCTACATAGACTGTTGTCGGATACCACTGACGTCAACGTGTACAGTAGTTGACAGGCAATTGTGTTGCGGATTACGGCACAAATTTAACTCACTGTAAGCGAAAAATGAACAACAATAAATAATAAATCATATCATATCATAACATATCAGAAAAGATAGATTTGAATTTATGGCCGAAACGTAAATACGTAATAAATCAATCATAACAGCGCATATACGTAAAACTTCACACATTTAATATTCTAATCAAGTAAAATTCTAGCGAGGAACTTAGAAGAGGCAATATTAAAACAATAAAATGTACAGTACCGGTACTTTACCTAATCAGAATATGATAAAGGACGAACGCCTTCCAGTAAGCGCTTCTTCGATTTCCCAGGTGTTCTTACCAATCCTTGGTGCAGTCGTTCGCTGCGTGCGGTATTAATGCTCCACTCCGAAACACAAGTGAAATCGGATGTCAGCTTCGCAAATCCTTTAAAAGTCGGGTATTTCTTACAAAATTTATGAAACACATTCAATGCAATTGCCTTCTCGCCACTTTTCAAAGATTTCCCTTTGCGATGCTTAACGAACTCAACTCTGTGGTCCACATTGCACAAGAACAAGTAATGTCTCACTCACTCACTCACGCACTGTACTGCTTGCTTCCCAAGCTCACAGCTTAACAAAATGGCGGGTCAAGCATGAGCGAATGCGTCCCTTGTGCTCTTCAATTTGAAATGCTTGTTTATTTTAAATAACATTGAATACAAATAGTTTTTGTATATTTCTCTGACTTAAATTATTTGAGGAATAATATTTCGGACATTTTGCATCTAGGATCGCATTAGCCATGATGTGGCTAAAGAACTAGTTTCATGTCTCCGCGTAGGTGTCCCGCGGCAGCACTAACCAATAAACGTTAACCCAAGCACGTGCTTATGTTTACATCACGACTGGTTCTCTCGGTGAAATCTGTAGCAGTCCCGCGCGCTCACTGCTGGCGGCTATCAGTTTTAGTCGAAAATTCAAAACAGCGGAACTAATCATTAAGTCTGTTTGTATTTTGCGTAATGTGGTTATAGATATGGAGTGGTTGAACACTTAGACTACGAAGACGTAGTTCCAAGAGCTACCCCGTCAAGGAGGAACAACGCAGCTCCAGCTGAAGTTTTTGAGTGCGGAATACATTCTGAGATTTTGTAATGAGTGAGTCACAGTTTTCTTGGCGAGTGTATCTTATAATAATTTGGTGTATTAAATGTGTAATAAAAAGTGTAAAGTGCCTCGCCTGGATTTTTCTGCGCTTTTCTACTGCGGCAGTAGGTTGAAGAATGAAATTAAAATGCTTCATTTCGTAATTTAATAGTGTACCGGTACTTTTGAATAATGTAAATTAAGGGGTTATGGAGTACCTCGTTTTGACTTTAGTTAGGTCTCCTAAACAAAGTATAAGAATAACTGTCGAACTTTCCATAAAACGAGGTACTTCATATAAATCACTTGCTTGTAATGATAGAGGTCCGCTAAATAGCAAGAACAAAAAAGTTGAAATAATCGTTCGCATTATTTTACCAATTTCCATAGTTTTATGATGGCGATGATGCTTGTTGTTAAACATGTAGGTCGTCGGCCCCTGATGGTACAAGATGAGACGAAATGGATTGCAAGTTATAATTAACCCACTGTCTAAGATCATAAAAATGATAATGTTTGTCCAACCAAAAATAATGAGGAAAATTATTATGAATTTAAAATAATAAGTGGATCTAATTCGCAATGCTTTATTTCCCTCTAAAATTAAAAAGAGTAAAATGTAATAAAATTGAATAAGGTACTGACATAAAAGTAAAATCATATATTTGATTCAAATTAAAAATACACGTGGTGTAGTGGTTAGCGTGATTAGCTGCCACCCCCGGAGGTCCGGGTTCGATTCCCGGCTCTGCCACGAAATTTGAAAAGTGGTACGAGGGCTGGAACGGGGTCCACTCAGCCTCGGGAGGTCAACTGAGTAGAGGTGGGTTCGATTCCCACCTCAGCCATCCTGGAAGTGGTTTTCCGTGGTTTCCCACTTCTCCTCCAGGCGAATGCCGGGATGGTACCTAACTTAAGGCCACGGCCGCTTCCTTCCCTCTTCCTTGCCTATCCCTTCCAATCTTCCCATCCCTCCACAAGGCCCCTGTTCAGCATAGCAGGTGAGGCCGCCTGGGCGAGGTACTGGTCATACTCCCCAGTTGTATCCCCCGACCAAGAGTCTGAAGCTCCAGGATACTGCCCCTGAGGCGGTAGAGGTGGGATCCCTCGCTAAGTCCGAGGGAAAAACCGAACCTGGAGGGTAAACAGATGATGATGATGATGATGATGATGATTAAAAATACACAAAGATAGTCAATAGATAGTCGGTAGAACAAAGGAGTAGTTAACAATAAACGAAAAATTAAGAAACTTCCCTTTTGTGCACTATAAAACATAAAACGGAGAACCAGGTCTACTGGCCCCTCGGGATCTCGTCACTCCATTTATCCCATTTCCCATTTGAACCTCGTATACAGGGTGAAGCATAATTCGCGCACTCGGACGTCGCAGCGCGACTCCTCACATGCCAGCAATAAAAAAATGTCTCTTACAAAATTTCATCTTGCGAGTATATCCGGCAGAAAAACGACGTTGAAGATTAGCAATCTGGCAACACTGTAACCATATGTAGGGTAACTATCTCTGTCAGCAGTAGTTAGTCGTATTGTACAGTTGGTGCAATGGATAGAGTTTTGGGTTAGCATGCGAAGGTCGAGTGGTCGATCCAGGGTTGAGGCGTATGTTTTTTATTTTGTAAATGTAGTCCAGGTGGCATCTTAATCGTCAACAGCGATTGCAGCGGGTCCTCTAGAAAACATTTGCACTTACATACTACTATCCTAGAAATGGACGAACAATCGTTTTCATTGGTCAGCTTTGAAAGGCGCCCTTTCCACGTCGTGGGCGTGAATTTATTCGCACCACTTCATCTACTAGATGTGAAACCTGTTTTCTTTGTACCCTCCTCCAATGGTCTCATAGATTAGTCATCATCATCATCATCATCATCATCATCATCATCATCATCATCATCATCATCTGTTTACCCTCCAGGGTCGGCTTTTCCCTCGGACACAGCGAGGGATCCCACCTCTACCGCCTCAAGGGCAGTGTCCTGGAGCTTCAGACTCTTGGTCTGGGATACAACTGGGGAGAATGACCAGTACCTCGCCCAGGCGGCCTCACCTGCTATGCTGAACAGGGACCTTGTGGAGGGATGGGAAGATTGGAAGAGATAGGCAAGGAAGAGGGAAGGAAGCGGCCGTGGCCTTATGTTAGGTACCATCCCGGCATTTGCCTGGAGGAGAAGTGGGAAACCACGGAAAACCACTTCCAGCATGGCTGAGGTGGGAATCGAACCCACCTCTACTCAGTTGACCTCCCGAGGCTGAGTGGACCCCGTTCCAGCCCTCATACCACTTTTCAATCGAACCCGGGCCTCCGGGGGTGGCAGCTAATCACGCTAACCACTACACCACAGAGGCGGACCCCATAGATTGGTACCAACTATTATTCTTGCCTCGATTAGGTCCATAACATTTCGTTAGGGCCTTACGTTACCAGTAGGCCTAGCAACGTGCTCTGCGAATAATGTCCAAACTCGGTTACAATTTGTATGTGTTATCACCATGGTCCCAATAATTCTGCCTTTCAACATTGCGTGTTGCGTCTGGTAACCGCATGCTGTTTAGTACGTATCTCAATGTATTATTATTATTATTATTATTATTATTATTATTATTATTATTATTATTATTATTATTATTATTATTATTTTTGATTCGTTGTGCCCAGCTGTGGAGCACGTTTGAACTTATTTTGCACAATGTTTCTTCTTCTTTTCTTCCCAGTAACTCTTCATTTTTTCACTGTGTTCCTTTCTGCGTGTTTCTGTCCAGCCTGTATTTTTTCTTGTTGGTTTCTCTGCAAAATTATGTTTCTTTACTAAGCTTCTAAATTTCATTATTATTATTATTATTATTATTATTATTATTATTATTATTATTATTATTATTATTATTATTATTATTATTATTATTATTATTATGTTGTAAATGTAGGATACATGGTATGCACGGTATGCACTAGCCAGCGTCTTGGTAGGTGTGCTAGGTACCAACTGATGAGCCCAGCCTAGCACACAAGGGCGAAACGCTGGCAACCAGGAATGAGTTAGCTGGAAAATTTATAATGTCCAATAACGGACCATTTATATTGGTATTATAAATTTACTCATTCGGAACAAATATTTCAGATTCCCTATGGGAATCAACATCTATATCATCTGATGGCCAAGCAGGCATCAATTTTTGATAATGGGACAAAGTGTCTCATAGTGCATTGGCACTGCCGGTGGCTTCAATTAGCTTACGCAGTGGCCTCCACGGTATGCACTAGCCAGCGTCTTGGTAGGTGTGCTAGGTACCAACTGATGAGCCCAGCCGAGCACACGAGGGCGAAACGCTGGCAACCAGGAATGAGTTAGCTGGAAAATTTATAATGTCCAATAACGGACCATTTATATTGGTATTATAAATTTACTCATTCGGAACAAATATTTCAGATTCCCTATGGGAATCAACATCTATATCATCTGATGGCCAAGCAGGCATCAATTTTTGATAATGGGACAAAGTGTCTCATAGTGCATTGGCACTGCCGGTGGCTTCAATTAGCTTACGCAGTGGCCTCCACGGTATGCACTAGCCAGCGTCTTGGTAGGTGTGCTAGGTACCAACTGATGAGCCCAGCCTAGCACACGAGGGCGAAACGCTGGCAACCAGGAATGAGTTAGCTGGAAAATTTATAATGTCCAATAACGGACCATTTATATTGGTATTACATGTGATCTCGGAAACGATGTCTTACTGTATTACAGTAGGTAATGTCAGATGGAAATTATCAAATAAAAAATGCGCCTCAACCCAGGATCGAACCATCGACCTCCTGCACGCCAACCAAAAATTCTACCGACTGCACCAACTGTACAGCACGACGACGACGACATGTGCTGACGGTGGTAGTTACCCTACATATGGTTACAGTGTTGCCAGATTGCTACTCTTTAAAGTCCGTTTTCTACCGGATATACTCGCAAGACGAAATTTTGTAAGAGACATTTTTTTATTGCTGGCATGTGATGAGTCGCGCTGCGACGCCCGAGTGCGCGAATTACGCTTCACCCTATATGATGATCCGCAAACCGTTGGTTCCAAATCGCATTTCATTCATAGACAGGTTCAGATAGCAAGTGATCACAGAACGTCTGTATAGTGTGCGAAGAGAGGAGGAGTGGGAGAGTTACAGGATAGCTGGCGATGTGCCAGGCTCGAAAAAACAAACGTGTTTGAGACCATCGATGTAGCGAGAATAGCAGCGAACAGCTGTGCTCCAGGGTAAAAGCATCGATTGAGATCCATTGGTATGGATGTTTCATGATCCCCTAACATCGATCAGAGAGGCCTGGCGATGTGCAGCATAAACGTACTCTTAGAAAAGTCATCCGCTGCTCTTTTTGTGTCTATGTTCAAGTAGTCCGTTTTAATCCGTATATACTTTTGATATAGGCCCGTTGCTCTTATTAGTTCCTGGTGTCATAAACTATGAAATGAAATCTTGAGATGACAGCTCACTCTTTGCTTTTATGGCGACATATCCCGTGTGGCGAGTGATATTCATACAGCTGGCTGCTTCTAACAATTACGAATACAGGCCACTCAAAATCATGAACACAGAAGATAAATTAAATAAGAATATTAGACCGATTTCTGACAGCACTGTGTGTTGGGCAGTCCACAGCAATTGATTTAAAGGATGGTTTGGAACTCACCTAACTTCAGAATCTACAAATCTATATTGTTTTACACTTTTTTTTTTTACCCAAATGAAGTACATTACTCATCAGTTGTTACGTCCGCTTTCTCAACATAATCTCCTTGTAACTGTATGCACTTTTGCCATCGATGTGTCAGTCTCTCCAGACCTTCCTGAAGCCATTATTTCGGAATGCTGCGTACTCATGTCGTGACAGTTGTGTACAGTTCTACAAAATCCTCAAAACGGCGACCACGCAGATGTTTCTTCATGTTCTCGAACAAGTGATAATCACTTAGTGCCAAGTCGGGAGAGTATAGTGAGTGTGGCAGCACCAGGAATCCCATTTAATCAATGGCAGCGGTGGTCTCTTGGCTAGTGTGGGGTTGGGCATTGTCGTGATGCAGAAGCACACCTTTGGCCCATTTTCCTCACCGTTTAGTTTGAATGGTATGACGTAAGCGCTTAAGGGTTGCCACATATGCTGCATTGTTAACCGTGGCTCCAAATTCCAGCCAGTCAATGAGGATGATGCCCTCTGTGTCCGAGAACACTGTCGCTCTTTGCTTGCCAACCGATGGCACTTTTCGACATTTCTTCGGCAGTGGACTGCCCCTATGCTTCCATTACATCGATTGTTGTTTCGTTTGTGGCTCATGATAATGGAGCCATGTCTCATCACCTGTCACAATCCTAGCCATGAAGTCGGCTGGATCTTAATCATGGCATTGCAAAAGTTCTATGCACACGTCCACACGCCTCTGCTTTTCGTCGGCAGACAAGAGTCTAGGCACCCACGTGGATTACACATTCCCCAACTGTAAGAGGCCGTTTACGATCCACTGCAGGGTGTTTCGGCAAATTCCCGTGGCTGCCTCCATTTTTGTAAACGTGACGCATTTGTTTCGTTGGATGGCCTGTTTGACCCGGGCAATGTTGGCTGGTGTTGATACTGTCACATTCCTTCCAGAACTGGTTCCCTTGTCCACCGATGTACGCCCTGTTTTCCAACCTTCCACTAAGTTGTAAACTGTTTTCCGTGACGGCAAATGTTCTTCACAGACTGCCACCAAGCGCCGATGAATTTCTGCAGTGGTCATGCCTTCTTTCCATAGGAACCAAGTCGTACAGCGCTGTCCCGGACGGTTGCTTTCCATGTTGTCTGGTCCTCCGCTGACAGTGCTATGACGAGTGCATTTGTTGGCCCCTGTGCGTATGCTGCTACCAAACGGTGGAACAAGACACCAGTTACACGTCACTACCTTCAAAAGTGAAATATGGACCACGCCCGGACGTACAAAAAAATTAGTGTTAAACATTATAGTACGCCCCTCATATGATTCACTGAATTTAACACGCTGAGCTACCTTGGTCATTTAACCAGTAGTTTGCTTGTATACATACACACATACATTAACATTATAGACTGTTCTGCCTTTCAGCGTTCAGTCTGCAAGCCTCTGTGAATTTACTAAACGTCGCCACAATCCTCGATTTGCAACTAGTATTGTGGCCTCATTTAGTTCTATACCTCTTATCTTTAAATCGTTAGAAACCGAGTCTAACCATCGTCGTCTTGGTCTACCTCTACTTCTCTTACCCACCATAGCAGAGTCCATTATTCTCCTAGGTAACCTATCCTCCTCCATTCGCCTCACATGACCCCACCACCGAAGCCGGTTCATGCGTACAGCTTCATCCATCGAGTTCATTCCTAAATTAGCCTTTATCTCCTCATTCCGAGTGCCCTCCTGCCATTGTTCCCACCTGTTTGTACCAGCAATCATTCTTGCTACTTTCATGTCTGTAACTTCTAACTTATGAATAAGATATCCTGAATCCACCCAGCTTTCGCTCCCGTAAAGCAAAGTTCGTCTGAAAACAGACCGATGTAAAGATAGTTTCATCTGGGAGCTGACTTCCTTCTTACAGAATACTGCTGATCGCAACTGCGAGCTCACTGCATTAGCTTTACGACACCTTGATTCAATCTCACTTACTATATTACCATCCTGGGAGAACACACAACCTAAATATTTGAAATTATCGACCTGTTCTAGCTTTGTATCACCAATCTGACATTCAATTCTGTTGAATTTCTTACCTACTGACATCAATTTAGTCTTCGAAGGCTAATTTTCATACCATACTCATTGCACCTATTTTCAAGTTCCACGATATTAGACTGTAGGCTTTCGGCACAATCTGCCATTAAGACCAAGTCGTCAGCATAGGCCAGACTGCTTACTACATTTCCACCTAACTGAATCCCTCCCTGCCATTTTATACCTTTCAGCAGATGATCCATGTAAACTACAAACAGCAAAGGTGAAAGATTACAGCCTTGTCTAACCCCTGTAAGTACCCTGAACCAAGAACTCATTCTACCATCAATTCTCACTGAAGCCCAATTGTCAACAAAAAATGCCTTTGATTGCTTTTATTAATCTGCCTTTAATTCCATAGTTCCCCAGTATGGCGAACATCTTTTCCCTCGGTACCCTGTCATATGCTTACTCTAGATCTACGAAACATAAACACAACTGCCTATTCCTCTCGTAGCACTTTTCAATGACCTGGCGCATACTGAAAATCTGATCCTGACAGCCCCTCTGTGGTCTGAAACCACACTGGTTTTCATCCAACTTCCTCTCACCGACTGATCGCACCCTCCCTTCCAAGATGCCAGTGAATACTTTGCCTGGTATACTAATCAATGAGATACCTCGATAGTTGTTGCAATCATTCCTGTTCCCTTGCTTATAGATAGGTGCAATTACCGCTTTTGTCCAATCTGAAGGTACCTTACCAACACTCCACGCTAATTTTACTACTCTATAAAGCCATTTCATCCCTGCCATCCCACTATACTTCACCATTTCATGTCTAATTTCATCTATTCCTGCTGCCTTATGAAAATGGAGTTTATTTACCATCCTTTCCACTTCCTCAACCATAATTTCACCAACATCATTTTCCTCCTCCCCATGAGCTTGGCTGTTCACAACACCACCAGGATGATTTCCTTTTACATTGAGAAGATGTTCAAAATATTCCCTCCACCTCTCCAGTGATTCCCCGGGATCTATTATGAGTTCACCTGAATCACTCAAAACACTGTTCATTTCCTTTTTCCCTCCCTTCCTAAGATTCTTTATTACTGTCCAGAAAGGTTTCCCTGCTGCTTGACCTAGCCTTTCCAGGTTGTTACCAAAATCTTCCCATGACTTCTTTTTGGATTTAACAACTATTTGTTTCGCTCTGTTTCTTTCATCTACGTACAAATCCCTGTCTGCCTTGGCCCTTGTTTGGAGCCATTTCTGATAAGCCTTCTTTTTACGTTTACAAGCTGCTCTCACTTCATCATTCCACCAAGATGTTCGCCTTTTCCCATCTTTACTCACAGTTGTTCCTAGGCATTCCCTTGCTGTTTCTACTACAGCATCCCTGTATGCCACCCATTCACTTTCTATATCCTGAACCTACTTACTGTCTACTGTTCGAAACTTCTCACTAATCATATCCATGTACTTCCGTCTAATTTCCTCGTCCTGGAGATTTTCTACCCTTATTCGTTTGCAGACAGATTTCACTTTCTCTCCCTTAGGCCTAGAGATACTTAGTTCACTACAGATCAGATAGTGGTCTGTATCATCAAAAAATCCCCGGAAAACTCGTACATTCCTAACAGATTTCCTGAATTCGAAGTCTGTTAAGATATAGTCTATTATGGATCTGGTACCCCTAGCCTCCCATGTGTAGCGGTGAATAGCCTTATGCTTGAAGAATGTATTTGTAACAGCTAAACCCATACTAGCACAGAAGTCCAGCAAACGCTTCCCATTCCCATTAGCTTCCATATCTTCCCCACATTTACCAATCACCCTTTCGTATCCTTCAGTTCTATTCCCAACTCTCGCATTGAAATCGCCCATTAGCACTATTCTATCCTTGCTGTTGACCCTGACCACGATGTCATTCAATGCTTCATAAAACTTGTCAACTTCATCCACATCTGTACCCTCACATGGTGAATACACGGACACAATTCTAGCCCTAATTCCTCCAACTGACAAATCTACCCACATCATTCGCTCATTTACGGGCCTAACAGAAACTATGTTGCGTGCAATGGTATTCCTGATAAAGAGCCCTACCCCAGACTCTGCCCTTCCCTTTCTAACACCCGTCAAGTACACTTATAATCTCCTATCTCTTCCTCGTTATCTCCCCTTACCCGAATATCACTTACTCCTAGCACATCCAGATGCATCCTCTTTGCTGACTCAGCCAGTTCTACTTTCTTTCTTCCATAAGCCCCATTAATATTGCTAGCTCCCCCATTGAATTCCATTTAGTTCGCCAAGTTGTTTCCAAGGAGTCCCTCGCCTCTCAAATGGGAGTGGGACTCCGTTACTCCCGTATGTCCGAGGATTGCTTAAAATGTTCTGAGCTCGGTCGATTCATGAAGCAGGATGCTACCCTTGTATAGTGTGCTTGTATAGTGTGGTCATTTCGCACCTCTCTCTATCTTCGCCGATTGGCCTCATGGGACTGGTGAATTCCTATTTCATACTATTAAACTGTCCTCAAATTCATTGCTGAGCTGGGAATCGAATCAACTGTCCACAATCACTGATGAATGCAATCTTCTTCAGTCCTGGGTTTGATTTCAACAGCGCACTGTTTCTTTTTATTATAATTTTTCCTTTAAGAACTAATGGTGTTTTAAATTAACTGAAGGGATTCGTGTAGGCATGCACCGCGAGTTTCTATGCCCTTAATCGCCTTCGAAAGTGGCGAATAATGCACATGGATGAAACTGATATCTTTATATACAGTTTCAGATTCAAATGGACATTTTGCTTCACGAACACACACAGTATGGCTATCATCAATACGTTTAACTATCTTTCACTTGATAAAACTTCTCCTGGTAGAATGATACTACGGATAACCAAGTCCCACATCTTGTAAGAACAGGTTCAGGCGGCAAAGTAACCTGACACAGGTGAGTTTTGTGCTACAAATATGTCTGTATATGCACTAACGTTCTAAATATGCATTTGCATATGCCCATATGTATTTTTTAAATCCGGGCCCTATTAATATATGAGACCAACCTCCCGGACTGTCCATCGATGGTCTACGGAAACGAGACTACTCGCGATGTCAAGAAAGGCCGACCTGTCCATTGAAAATCCGCAGCCTCATTCCGACCTGTACGAAACGCCTTGACCCATCGTGCAACCATCCCATACGGCAATGGACAGGCTTCACGTAATCCTCAATAACATTCTGATTTTTTTGCCACGGACAACTTCGACTTTAACCCATGAACGCTGATCACCTTTTGAAAACACTCTTCACCTGAATGTGGCGCAGCTTAACACTCCCAGCTGATGCGCAGTGCCACTTGACCACTCCCCTGCGAGTGTTGCTCCTTCATTACATACAGTCCTCGTATTAAAAGAGAATTGCTGGAAAATGTGAAGAGCGTGTAGAGGCGCGCGGCTGTGAGCTTGCATCCGGGAGATAGTAGGTTCGAATCCCACTATCGGCAGCCCTGAAGATGGTTTTCCGTGGTTTCCTATTTTCACACCAGGCAAATGCTGGGGCTGTACCTTAATTAAGGCCACGGCCGCTTCCTTCCAACTCCTAGGCCTTTCCTATCCCATCGTCGCCATAAGACCTATCTGTGTCGGTGCGACGTAAAGCCCCTAGCAAAAAAGAAAATGTGAAGTAAGTGCGCTGCACGTTGGTCCTTGCTGCTGTAATTAGGATGTGTTTAGTGCTGTTCAAACAGGCAGCTAATATTTCAATGAGTTTGTATATCTAATACCATTATAATAGGTCAGTTATTGGACATTATAAAAGCCTCCACCGTGGAGGCCACTGCGTAGGCTGCATGGAGCCACCGGCAGTGCCAAAGCCCTATGAGAGACTTTTTGTCATTTTCAAAAATTGATGCCTGCCAGGCCATCAGATGATTTTACGTTCCCTATGGAAGTCAACATCTTTATCATTTGTATATCTAATCAGACGCACTGTGGCTGGTGTGATATTTGTATATGGCTAAATCTCTCCGATGTATGTATGTATGTATGTATGTATGTATGTATGTATGTATGTATGTATGTATGTATGTATGTATGTATGTATGTATGTATGTATGTATGTATGTATGTATGTATGTATGTGGGTCTGTTCCAAATCTCCTCCTAAATGACTGAACCGATTTCAACAAAACTCGGTACACTTATAATTTACTATCAGGAGAAACCCCTATGGGGATAAGACATCCCTAGCAGTCCTAGGGGAGGGGATGGGGTGGGAGAGGTGGGGTATAAAAATAAAAAATAGTGTCGATCCATAGTTTTCGGTGTCGCTAAGATAAATAGTAACACTCCGGATGTTGTTTAAGTCCAAGTTCAGCCTAAATCGTCATGGGAGTGTGAAGGTGTAAAAGAAGAAAATGTCCAAAATGACCAAGATTATGGATGTACATGCATATGTCCCAGCATAGCACTCGACCAAACTTGGTACACATATGACTTACTACCTCAAAAAAGTACTGAGGCGGTAAGACACCCCTAGCACACTTGGGTTTGGGGAATGGCGTGGGGATAACATGTAAAAATAATCGAGAACTACCAATATTAGTATCGAATTCCTAGTTTTAGGGGCCACTTAGATAAACAGTGAAAATCCGGACGCAGCTTAAGTCCAAGTTCAGTGATATCGGCATGAGGATGAGAAGATGTGAAAAAGAAAATGTCCAAAACGACCGATGTGATGGATGTATGTGTGTTATGTTCCAACATACCACTCAACCGAACTGGGTAAACATACGACTTACTATCAAGAAGGAATACTTTCTTGGGGGGTGGGGGTTAAAACAGCCCTTGGTGAGGGGATGACATGTAAAACTAATCGGAAACTACCAATATTAGCGTCGAATCCATAGTCTCCGGAATCGCTGAGATGAATAGTGACACTTCGGTTACCATTTAAGCCTATGTTCTGCCCCCACCGGCATGGAGGCGAAGAAGGGGTTAAAAGAAAAATGCACAAAATGACCGAGATTAAGGATGCACATGTGCATAGCTCACCACTCATGTATTTGAAAAGAAAAGGACCACGGTGGTGGTAAGACACACCTAGCACCTGTAGGGGAGGGCTTCACATGAAAATAATATGGAAAACGACCGACATTAGTGTCGAATCAGTAGTTTTCGGGGTCGCTGAGATGAGTTGTGACACTCTGCATGCCGTTAAGTCCAACATCACAAAGTCACAATAATGAAACACACAAAAAATCAATTCACCCATAAGTAATAGGTAATAAAATGCCTACAAGTGTCCGGGCAGCTCCGGGTAATATAGCTGGTGCTAAATGAAACTTGCCGCATCGTTCAGCCTACTGCGGGCCGTAATAGCGTTAACAATGACCTGTTATAATTAGTACCGTGGTGCTTTACGCTGCTGCAGTTTCGTTTGTCAAGCTGTACCTCTACATGTTGGCAGAGCACCCGCACTAGACTTTCTTAACTGGGGATATCTGTAAAGTTGGGTTTTCGTGCGGTTAGAGGCGCGCGACTGAGGTTGCATCCGGGAGATAGTGGGTTCGAATCCCACTGTTGGCAGCCCTGAAGATGGTTTTCCGTGGTTTCCCGTTTTCACGCCAGGCATATACTGGGGCTGTACCTTAATTAAGGTCACGGCCGCTTCCATCCAACTCCTAGGCCTTTCCTATCCCATCGTCTCCATAAGACCTATCTGTGTCGGTGGAACGTAAAGTCAATAGCAAAAAAAAAGTTGGGTTTTTGGTGGTTGAGTATAATTTTTGGTTTCTGCGCGCGGCAATTGTATGTTTACCACGTTGCCGACATATATAGCGATGCAATCGTCGCCAGCTGTTTACCTGTCCGTGCTGCAGGGCCTCTGAAGCTGGCAGCGTGGTTTTGCAACCACGGGGCCCTTAGCTGAGTCCTGACATTGCTTCCAACCATCCTCTGTATAACACTAATCAGAGAGAAAAAATGAAAAGGGTCCGACACTTCGAAAAATGAAGGTATCAATCAAAGAAAGACTAGGGCCACGAAGGGCGTGAAAATGAAAGACTCCCTAGGCCTCCATGCGCAGTACCGTCGGGCTCTGAAAAGAACAAGAGTTCACCAAGAGTGGTCGGAAAGCATAGATGAAATTGAGGAGCCTAGCACAAGTTAGTGGTAGCAACCAACTCATGCTCCCAAGTTAGAACCGCGGGAGCCCCTTTTAGTCGCCTCTTATGGGAGGCAGGGGATATCGTAGGTGTTATTCTACAGCCCCAACCCACAGAGGGTTCGAGGCCTAAGAAGTCTTTCATTTCCACATGCCCTCCGTAGCCCTTGTCTTCCTCTTTTTGAAGTATTGGACCTCCTCCGTTTTTTCCTCTTAATGTTAAGAGAGGATGGTTGCCCAGTTGTACTTCCTTTTAAAACAATGATCACCACTACGAACATCACCATCTGTCCGCGTGACTAAATATGCCGGCAGAAAGAACAGACCATCGCAAGGCATTTTGCCCGACAGTAGTGGCACCTGAATTCTTCCAGAATTTTGGAAAACTCCCATCTACCGATCTAGCGTAAGTAAACTTGGAAATAGCTTCATTTCATTCTATCATGCTGAGGATGTGTGAGCTTTTCGTGTTTGATTAGGAATGCATGACACATGGACTGTTAGTTTGTTTTGTACATGCAATCCAGTAATTTGTAGTTCTACACTGAGTATATATGCTCAGGCTGTTATAAAATGAAATTTGCTAAAATGTGTTACATCATTCCTGAATATTTAATTGTTTGTGTAATAAGTAGATTTGCCTATCTAATATTCAGGATCAAGCTGCTCTTATCAGGCGTGTTCACCTGCTGCGTTACAGTTTATTAGATAACAAGGTCTAGATAATGGTGAATATCAAAGAGATATTTAAATTAAAGTGTCCTCCCTCCCTCCCGCCGGAAAATCTGTCGCCCTACGCGCTCATATGCTAATCTACTCGTACTTAACCACTGTTACTGTAAGTTCTCGCCATGGATCGATGACCCATTTCATGATAAATATCTTGGAAACCTTGGAAATCTGTTCTATTAGATGTTACGTGAACCACTCCAAAATGATTAACTAAGTTGTTAAAGGCGGACAGTGTGAGAATGAAAAATCATTGTCCTATCCCTTGCAACACTAATCACTAACTTTTTTTTTTTTTTTTGTTTGCTAGTGGCTTTACGTCGCACC
Source organism: Anabrus simplex (assembly GCF_040414725.1). NCBI lineage: Eukaryota > Metazoa > Arthropoda > Insecta > Orthoptera > Tettigoniidae > Anabrus > Anabrus simplex. The sequence continues at coordinate 96,876,615 of NC_090276.1, read as the reverse complement.
GACACAGGCAGGTCTTATGGCGACGATGGGATAGGAAAGGACTAGGAGTGGGAAGGAAGCGGCCGTGGCCTTAATTAAAGTACAGCCCTAGCATGTGCCTGGTGTGAAAATGGGAAACCACGGAAAACATCTTCAGAGCTGCCGACAGTGGGGCTCGAACCCACTATCTCCCGGATGCAAGCTCACAGCTGCGCGACCCTAACTGCACGGCCAACTTGCCCGGTAATCACTAACATCACAGTGTGAGTGCATCGTATTATTACAACTGAACATAGCAACATAATGGTGTTTGCTAATTCAAACAACTGACTTTACAACTTTTCATTAAATGCGTGGAGAATTTCAAGATATTAATTTTATTTTATTTCATGTTAGAAATCAGGAGCGGAATGTACGCGAATGGTACGGTATTTCAGCAAAGTCTATGCTTACCGTAATATGTTGTATTGTGATATTCTGTTTTGGAGCCTGCAGACGACTTTTGACTATATCATGTGCCTCTTGAAGTCTTGCTGTCGCTTCTTTCAACGCAATGTTGCTTGCTTGTAGAGCTTCCATATCTGCGTTACAAAGAGAAGAATACAACTGAACTAAATTCAACAACACACTTCTTTTTTATCTGTTATGAATTAATGTTTCCACTCAGCATCTATTTCCTCTAACTCTCAAATAAGCAATTAGACTTTTAGGCGGTTCCTAAATAATCTTCTCCTGTTTATCGTCTTCTGATCTAGTAAGCAAATGAGTGAAATAACGTATTAACATCCTATGACAACAGAACAGAAAAGAACGTTACCAGTTAACAGTACGGCTTGCGAGATACTGGATCAGTTTATGTACGTTTAATAACCCATTTTATATATTTAATCGTACCTTGCTCTTCCATTCTCCCCCGTGAACTTTGTTAGCTACCCGTCAGCTTATATTCTATCGTTACTCTCAGAACTGAGTATCAAAGGAAATGTAATCTTACTACTTCGACTATAAATAACATTTTTACGACTGAAGCAAGGCAATTTTTCGACAATCAGTTGTAAATACAAACATGATACCGGTATGCAAATGTTTTGAAGAGAAGAATGCCAAAGCCATCTGGAAACCTTCAGTCATGGACTTCACTGGCCTGGACGTATCAGCCCTTACGACTATAATATCTCAGACCGTTGCCTATTTGTGATATGCAAAGCCTAGAAATGCTGGCCAGCTGATGGGGTTGCGGGGAGTTTCAAAATACGACGCTAGATGTCATCTTTATGGGCTGACCTACACAATGCTCTTAAATGGGAAAGAACATAAGTATGTTGACATTCGCCTGATAAACTCATAAAAATGCAATAAGGAAGAATTTTTTTAAAAAAAATCTGTTTAAATCACATAATACTTATTTCGAACCTGTCGGTCTATAATATTTTGAAGAATCGTTTAAATGTTCTAGGTCTTACAGTCTCTCCATTAGTGTAGCCAAGGTATTTCTTTTAAATGTATTCCTGTGTGGAAGTTTTAAGTGACCATGTAATTAAAATGTAACAATTAGGTGCTTTTCTTTACCACAAAACATTTTTTTAAAGTAGTCTCAAAAAATTTAACGTTTTTCTTTCCGTACGCACCTAGCTCATCTAATTTCTTCTGTACTTTGTTGTTTTCATCTTCTGTTCAGATTATAATTCTTTCAGTTCTGTCGAAGCTCATAAATTACTTTTTTATATCTATAAATTGACTTCCTCATCAAGATAAATTTCCTTCTGTTTCTATTGTATTTAGCTTTTGGACTTGGGCTGGAGGCTGAAGTGTTTCTCCGTAGGTGAAGCTACCCTTGACTGAATTCTTTCTAGTTTTAATGAATCTAATCGGGGGGCAGGATCACTTTTGCATTTGGTACATATTTATTTACGAGTGGGGTAAACAGTAAATATGGGTGATAATTTATTTGGAAGAAGCCTCTTCTTTGTGAAGCTAACACTAAAACCTGATTCAAGGAAATGCTTGCTGTATACTTTCGACGGTCTTGTTGGTACCGTAATCATGAAAAACTTAGTTTTTTTGCCTTATCTCGAAACGCAATTTTCCACTTCTCTAGTCAAGTTGGATTAGTAAGAAACAGATGGAACGTCACATTTTTCTTTCTTTGAACTGTTTGAAGTAGGTACGTTTTGGAACAAAGCAGTGCAAAATTTTTAATAAATTACTCACATTCCCGTATTGTGCACGGAATGTACAGTGCATGACTTGGCCCTACAACAATTATCACACTGTTCGTCGCTGCCATAAAAGAAACTAAACGTAAACTTGGTGTTTTGGTACAAAAGTAGACGAAAAAACACCCTATAAAATGTTACTGCTATTAAACGTTTTCATTCTGTACCCTGATGGAGTTAGGCGGGTCTCCTAGAGGGTTACACATTTTCTCAGGCTAGGGCTCTCTAAAGACTAGGTATGCTCGCCCGCCTTTGCACTACGTTGAAAAGGCAGTTGACTTTCCCAGCCGTGCATATCCCTCCTTTTTACTGTTCTCCTCGCCAGAAAATAATGCAAAACTAACATACTGTAAAAACACGCATTCTCAGTATTACTCAAACGGTTACTCAACATAAATATTAGTATATTTCGTACATTATTGTGAGTAGTATAAGTGGAGAGTTCGGCGGCCGCCACCGCCGCAGGCCCACCGCAGAGGCCTCCTCCTCCCGCGGGAAATTTGAATTTTGGTGCGAGATTTGAATTTGTAAACAAAGCCACGTGCTTATTGACAGCTTTAAACAACAACGCATCGCTAACCTCAGTGCCGCCATCTTGACGTGGCTAAACCTCAGTGCTGCCAACTAAACCTCACTAGCGCGAGATTTGAATTTGTAAACAAAACCACGTGCTTTTTGACAGCTGTCATCCGCTATCTTTAAACAACAACGCATCGCTAACCTCATTGCTGCCATCTTGACGGGCCTAAACCTCAGTGCTGCCAATTAAATCTCACTAGCGCGAGATTTGAATTGGTAAACAAAGCCACGTGCTTTATTGAGAGCTGTCATCCGCCATCTTGCATCACTAACCTTAGTACTGCTATCTTAACGGCACGAAACCTCAACAACAAAACATCGCTAACCTCAGTGCTGCCCTCTTTATGGTACTAAACTTTATCGTGGTGGTGGCGGACAATTTAAAAACCACGTGCATTTTTGACAGCTGTCATCCGCCATCTTGCATAGCAGACCTCAGCCTCAGGGCTGCACACTTTAGCTACTACCTTTGAAATGTGGTGGCGGCAATTTGAAAAATTCCACGTGCGTTTATGACAGCAGCCATCTTTAATCAACAGAGCATCGTGCTGCCATCCTTATAGCGCTATACCTTATTCTTTGACACAGCTGACATCCGCCATCTTTAATTAACAGAGCACCGTGCTGCTATCTTTACGGCACTGCGGGCAATTATAAAAAATTCCGTCAGCTGTCATCCACCATCTTGCATCGCAAACCTCAGTGCTGTTATCTTCAGCTACTACCTTTGAAATGTGGTGGCGGGCAATTTCCACGTGCTCTTGTTTGGAAACAAACCCATGTGTTTTTGTTTGACAGCTGACAGCAGCCATCTTTAATCAACAGAGCATTGTGCTCCCCTCTTTAGCTACATACCTTTGAAATGTGGTGGTGGATAATTTAAATTCCATGCGCTTTTTTGACAGCTGTCATCCGCCATCTTTAATCAAGGGAGCACCGTGCTGCTATCTTTAGCTACATACCTTTGAGATTCTATGTGCTTTTTTGACAAGCTCCCATCTTTAATCAACAGAGCACCGTGCTGCTATCTTTATCGTAGTAGTGAGCAATTCCACGTGCAGCTGCGACCATCTTTAATTAACAAAGGATTGTGCTGCTATCTTTAGCTACATACCTTTAACATGTGGTGGAGGGCAATGTGCTGTTTTGACAAGCTGCCATCTTTAATCAACAGGGCACCGTGCTGCTATCTTTTGCTACATACCTTTGAAATGTGGTGGCGGGTAATTGGAAAAATTCCGTTAGCTATCATCAACTTAAGTGCATACGCGAACCTAACCTCTCATCTACTATCTTGAAGGAGACTATCCTTAGTTTACGACAAGATGCCCTTTCCGACGCTAATTAGCGCTTAGAGGCTACTACACAAGATGGCGGTGGCTGTTATGGCTACCTCCTCCACCTCTTCCTCCTCCCCTACCTCATCCGCCTCCTCTACCTCCTCCTCGTCCTCTGTCAAGGTATAGCTCTATCGAACATGCATCGCGAAGGCAAGAGTGTGCAGCGATAACATTATTGTGCATGTTTAGACTTGCGGATTACAAAAGAAACATAACAAGACTAAAATCGAACAATGTGCTCGATACAACATGCGTTCAGAACTTTGATTGATGTGTTCAGAACACTAAATAAGTAATGAAGACTTGAAGCGAACACTGTACTCGATACAACATGTGCTTAGAACATGTCAAGGAATACCTTTGTTCTAAGAAGATCAGATTGAAACATAACAAGACTAGAATATAACACTGCACTGGTTGTCGTTAACTTCAACATGTGATTAGAACATTGTTTGATGTGTTCAGATCACTAAATAAGTGATCATGACTAGAATCGAACACTGTACTCGATACAACATGTGTTTAGAACATGTCAGGGGATACCTTGGTTCTAAGAAGATTAGATTGAAACATAACAAGACTAGAATCGAACACTGTACTCGATGTCGATCACTTTAACATGTGAATAGAACATTGTTTGATGTGTTCAGATCACTAAATAAGTGATCAAGACTAGAATCGAACACTATACTCGATACAACATGTGTTTATAAGATGCCAGGGGGATACTTTTGTTCTAAGAAGATCAGCTTGAAACATAACATGACTAGAATCGAACACTGTACTCGATGTCGTTAACTTCAACATGTGATTAGAACATTGTTTGATGTGTTCTGAGCAAAAGCACAACTTCAATGATTTGCCTAGTGTACAAATAAAAATCTATGGAATCACACTGTGCACATATCGCGTAGCTAACTCGCTCAGTAAACTATATAGCAAAAGTACAACTTCAATGATTTGCCTAGTGTAAAAATAAAAAACTACGGAAACACACTGTGCACATATCGCGTAGCTATCTCGCTCAGTAAACGATACAGCAAAGTACAACTTCAATGATTTGCCTAGTACGAAAATAAAAAACTATAGAAACACACTGTGCACATATCGCGTAGCTATTTCGCTCAGTAAACGATACAGCAAAGTACAACTTCAATGATTTGCCTAGTACGAAAGTCAAAAACTATAGAAACACACTGTGCACATATCGCGTAGTCAACTCGCTCAGTAAACGGTATAGCGAAAGTACAACTTCAATGATTTGCCTAGTGCGAAAAATAAAAAACTACAGAAGAAACCATACTGCGTAGCTAATTCGCTCAGTAAACGATATATCAAACATACAACTTCAAATGATTTGCCTTGTCTTGTGCGAAAATAAAAAACATACTGCGTAGCTAACTCGCTCGGTTACACATACCGCACTGCTAAGACGCTCAGTGATTGCAAATACACGGGTTATCGACTAGAACACTGATATACGCATACACGTTACTCTTTTTTTCGAAACACACGGACAAGGATGTTGCGAGATACTATACCTGACATACTTACATGTTAAAAAACAGGGAGGGTGAAAAATAATAAATCATAATTTTTTGTATGCATGTTGTCTCTTCCAAGTTGTAAGACCAAATGGACGCAGTACTGTGAGTTTCTGCTACAGCTTGCTTAAACGTGAACGGAAGTGGCATGTTATCTCAGCAAAAAGTACACATGACCTTGTTCCTGCATACACGCAAGTCAGACACTTACAGAAATAAAATGATGGATACCGCGATTCAAATCCTGGCAACTTATTACCTTTCCCGTCAGGAAGGGCATCCGACCAGATCCTTATATTTCATGTAATTACACGTTGGCAGGAAGACTGACGATCGCGCAGGAAAGGGCAAGGAGTGACTAATTACCCCCTAGCATTTGCTTTTTTTAGAGCTGCCGACAGTAGGGGTTCGAACCCGCTATCTCTATATTAAGTTAGAAGTAACAGAAGTAGCGAGAATGGTTGCTGGTACAAGATGTTGATGATGATTTATCTGTCGGATGGCGACGTTAAGCCTTGTGCAGACTCCTTCAATAGGAGTAGGCTATGTGCCGGCACTGGGTTTTACTAGGACATCCGGTTATAAAACCCGCTACGACAGATTTATCTTACTTCATATCGTGTATACTGCGATTTCAAATCATAGTCTTTGTGTTAGGAAGGGCATCCGGCTGTAAAACATATTCTTGCTGAGCAGGAAAGGTAGAAAGGAAGCAGCCGTGACTTTAATGAAGGTAAAGCCCCTGAATTTGCAGAGCTGTAAAACAGATTCTTGCGATTTAAAACTCCGATCCTTGCGTTAAGAAGGGCATCCGGCTGTAAAACATATTCTTGCGATTTAAAACTCCGATTATTGCGTCAGGAAGGGCAATTAGTCTTAAAACAGATTCTTGCGATTTAAAATCTTAGTTGTTGCGTCAAGAAGGGCATCCGATTGTAAAACAGATTTTTGCGATTTAAAATCTTAGTTGTTGCGTCAAGAAGGGCATCCGGCTGTAAAACAGATTCTTGCGATTTAAAACTCCGATCCTTGCGTTAAGAAGGGCATCTGGCTATAAAACAGATTCTTGATCCCGGTTCTTGTGTCAAGAAGCGCATCCGGCTGTAAAACTACAAAAACATGCTTTAACTGTCTGTTCCTTGCTACTGCTGTTTTTCGTAAAGTAAGATATTGAATACTGCGATTTAAAATTTTAGTTGTTGCGTCAAGATGGGCATCTGACTGTAAAACAGATTTTTGCGATTTAAAATGTTAGTTGTTTCGTCAAGAAACTGTAAAACAGATTCTTGTTCCCGATCCTTGCGTTAAGAAGGGCATCGGGCTGTAAAAAAATTCTTGCCGAGCAGGAAAGGTAGAAAGGAAGCAGCAGTGACTTTAATTAAGGTACAGCCTCAGCATTTGCCTAGTGTAAAATTAGCAGAGCTGACAACGGTGTAGTTCGAACCCCGGTACTTTATAACGCTGTGGATCGTAATAAGCGTACACTGCTTGCAAATCCCAGTCTAGTTACGTCAGGAAGGGCATCCTGCTGTAAAACAGGGATAGGAATAGGAAGCAGCTAGCCGCCTCTTAGCATTTACAGTGTAGTTCGAGCGTTCAGCTTTGGGAGTATGCTATGTGCTGGCATTAAGTTTTAAATAAGTTCCGGTGCCGGGTTACGTCTTGTGTTGTTAACATTGCAGGTTCGATCCTTGTTCTGTATAATACGTAAAGTCGCTTAGGTGAGGTACTAGTTTTATTTTAGAACACTGTCTTTGAGGTAGTACCTGTGTGTTACACAGTCAGCCAGAACGAGGTAAGGAATGGATGCATTGACAGAAATTGTTCACTGCTTTCCGGCTGTAGCAAGCAGCGAGGACACTGTGTGTATGATGAGGCATACAGTTTACACACCTGTAACTCAACGATCGATAAGAGTGCAATGGCATTTTCTTGACCGTATAGATAATTCCCTTAGTATAGCCTTCTAGCATTTAGCTGGGTAAGTTCCTGGGATAAAATAATATGATTGTACGGAGAGGGAAAAACCCACTGCCAGCACATAGCCTACTCCTATCGAATAGCATTAAGAAGCCTACACGGAGCCGGCACATAGGCTACTCCAGTCGAAGGAGCCTGCACAAGGCTTAACGTCTCCATCCGACAGACGAATCACCATCATCAGCATAACATGCCTTCAATCTTTTAGAATTTAATGCAGGCTTTTCGCACACCCTCTAGTTATTCGAAATTGTATACTACCACCTCCCTGAGGATATAACATACGAGAGTAGGGAGAGGGTAAAACCCAGTGCCGGCATATAGGCTACTCCTGTCGAAGGAGCCTGCACAAGGCTTAACGTCCTCATCCGACAGATGAATCACCATCAATATCTTGTACCAGCAATCATTCTCGCTACTTCTGTTACCTCTAACTTAATATAGAGATAGCGGGTTCGAAACCCTACTGTCGGCAGCCCTGAAGATACCAAATGCTAGGTTGTTGCTGACCGTTCCTAGCCCTTTCCTGCACGATCGTCAGTCTTCCTGCCAACGCGTAATTACATGAAACATAAAGATCTGGGCAGATGCCCTTCCTGACGGGAAAGGTAATAAGTTGCCAGGATTTCAATCGCGGTATCCATCAGTAGTATAATAGGAGAGTTCTGCCGCCACCTCCTCCTCCGGCTCTCGGAAGAGGCCTCCACCTCCCGCGGGAAATTTGAATTTTGGCGGGAAATTTGAATTTTGGCGCGAGATTTGAATTTGTAAACAAAGCCACGTGCTTTTTACAGCTGTCATCGACAACAACGCATCGCTAACCTCACTGCTGCCATCTTGACGGGCCTAAACCTCAATGGTACCAACTTAACCTAACTAGCGCGAGATTTGAATCGGTAAATAAAGCCACGTGCTTTTTGACAGCCACGTGCTTTTTGACAGACAACAACGCATCGCTAACCTCAGTACTGCCATCTTGACGGGCCTAAACCTCAGTAGTACCAACTTAACCTAACTAGCGCGAGATTTGAATCGGTAAACAAAGCCACGTGCTTTTCTGACAACCACGTGCTTTTTGACAGCTATCATCGACAACAACGCTTCGCTAACTTCAGCGTTACCATCTTGACGGGCCTAAACCTTACTGGTACCAACTTAACGTAACTAGCGCGAGATTTGAATCGGTAAACAAATCCACTTGCTTTTTGACAGCTGACGTCCGCCATCTTTTATCAACAGAGCACAGTGCTTCCCTCTTTAGCTACTTACCTTTGAAATGTGGTGGCGGATAATTTGAAAAATGCTTTTTGATAGCAGCCACCTTTAATCGACAGAGCACCGTGCTGCACTCTGGTGACAGGCAATTCCACGTGACAGCAGCCATCTTTAATCAAGAGAGCACAGGGCTGCACTCTATGTGGTGGCGGCAATTTGAAAAATTCCACGTGCTCTTGTTTGGAAAAAATGCTACATGCTTATTTGACAGCTACCATCCGCCATGTTTAATCAAGAGAGCACCGTGCTGTACTCTCTAGTTGAAATGTGGTGGCGGCAATTTGAAAAATTCCACGTGCTCTTGTTTGGAAACAAATGCCACATGCTTATTTGACAGCTGCCATCCGCCATCTTTAATCTATAGAGCACAGTGCTGCCCTCTTTAGCTGATATGTGGTGGCGGATTATTTGAAAAATGCTTTTTGACAGCAGCCATCTTTAATCCAGAGAGCACCGTGCTGCCCTCTTTAGCTAGATACCTTTGAAATGTGGTGGCAGGCAATTCCACGTGACAGCAGCCATCTTTAATCAAGAGAGCACCGCGCTGCCCTCTTTGTGGTGGTGGCAAATTCCACGTGCTCTTGTTTGGAAACAAAGTCACATGCTTTTTTCTGACAGCTTTCATCCACCAATTTGCATCACAAACCTCAGTGCTGCACTTTTTAGCTAGATACCTTTGAAATGTGGTGGCGGCAATTTGAAAAATTCTATGTGCTCTTGTTTGGAAACAAAGCTACGTGCTTTTTTGACATCTGTCATCCGCCATCTTTAATCAATAGAGCACTGTGCTGCTATCATGCGCGCAATTTCGTCAGCTGTCATCCGCCATCTTTAATCCACAGAGCACCGTGCTGCCCTCTTTATGACATGTAGTAGCGGGCAATTTGAAAAGTTCTGTTAGCTGTCATCCGCCATCTTTAAACAAGAGAGCACCGTGCTGCCATCTTTAGCTAGATACCTTTGAAATATGGTGGCGGCAAATTGAAAAATTCCACGTGCTTTTGTTTAGTAAACAAACTCACGCGCTTTTTGTTAGCTGTCATCCGCCATCTTACATCGCAAACCTCAGTGCTACACTCTTTAGGTACATACCTTTGAAATATGGTGGCGGATAATTTAAAAAGAAAAATTCTACAGCAGCCATCTCTCGACGCTAATTGCACAAGATGGTGGCTATACATGACTCCTTAAAGGTGCTTATGCAAGATGGCCGCTATACATAGGTTCTTATGAGACGCCCTTGGGATGCTTGCGTAAGATGGCGGTTATACAAGGCTCCTTATGAGACGTCCTAGGGATGCTTGCGCAAGATGGTGGTTGCTCTTATGAGGCGGCTCAAGGGTCCTTGCACAAGATGGCTAGAGACGCCCTAAGGATGCTTGCGCAAGATTGCGGACGCAAGATGGCGGCTATACACGACTCCTTATGAGACGCCTTAAGGGTGCTTGCGCAAGATGGCTGCTGCTCTTATGAAGAAAGCTAGCTTAGAGGCTAACGTGTCATGCTAGTTCGATTCATTAAATTTGGGGCTTAAATATAAAATGTTAAATATCTCGAAAACGGTGCATCGTTGAGCAAAATGGACAAACATTTTCTGCCCAATACCTCGGTTCGCAGCATGAGGAACATGATAGCATAAGAAAAACATAGTCTAATGATGAGATCAACGGTTCGGCTCCTACTTAGGCCCTTTGGCATTCGCTCTGTTTTAGCTTGTATTAAAATAATAATAATAATCGTATGGCCTCAGCTACCGTGTGCAGACATTTCAATTTGACGCCATCTGGCTGTCTGCTCGTCAATTTAGACGTTCCGTTTTACTCTAGGCCCCCACTAGATGGCAGACCGAGTAAACCGAAACTCTCTTGGGCGTCTATGGCTGAGATTTAATTAATTTTGTCGGGTAAACACCAAATGTGTCACCAGAGATCTTTTACATGCCGACATCGTACGACATGGAGTGTCGAATGGACTTTTTTCCGCCCTTCAAAAATCCGACTACCTCTGCCGGGTTTGAACCCGCTATCTTGGGATCCGGAGGCCGACACTCTACCGCTGATCCACAGAGGCAGCTTTAGCTTGTATTGAAGCAATTCTTCGTAACATGATGAGGTCTAGCTATGGTGGAGAGTATAACGAGCCGTGCAGGTTCGATTCATTAAATTTGAGGCTTAAATGCAAAATGTTAAATATCTCGGAAACGGTGCATCGTAGAGCAAAACGTACAAGCTTTTTCTGCCCAATACCTCGGTTCGCAGTATGAGGAACATGATAGCATAAGAAAAACATAGTCTAATGATGAGATCGACGGTTCGATTCCTACTTAGGCCCTTTGGCATTGGCAGCTATCTAATTCTACAAGATGGCGGCTATACATAGCTTCTTATGAGACAGCTTAAGAGCGCTTGCACAAGATGGCTGCTGCTGTTATGAGACACCCTAGGGGTGCTTGCGCAAGGTAGCAGCGACAAGACGGTGACTATACACAGCTCCTTATGATACGGCCTAGAGGTGCTCACACAAGATGGTGGCTGCTCTGATGAAGAAAGCTAGCTTTGCATCGTGCAGGTATCTTTACAGCACTAAACCTCATACCTTTGAAATGTAGTGGCGGGTAATTTGAAAAATTCTACGTGCTTTTTCTTAACAGCAGCTATCTTTAAACAATAGCGCCTATACATAAGCTGTTAAGGCCTCCTCTTATGTCAAGACATAGCTCTATCGAACAAGTTTAAACCTGAATCGGGATAGCTAGAGTAAGCACGTGCTGCAGTAATGACGTCATTATGCATGTTTAGACTTGCAAATCACAAAAGAAACATAACAAGACTAGAATCGAACACTGCACTCTATGCCGTTAACTTTATGATGTGATTGGAACATTGATTGAAGTGTTTAGAACACTAAATAAGTGATCAAGACTAAAATAGAACACTGTACTCGATACAACATTTGTTTAGAACATGTCAGGGGATACCTTTGTTCTAAGAAGATTAGATTACCGCACTTTCCTTGTAGGGCTAATAGGCTAAAGAGCTAATGGGCAAAAGGGCAAAAGGGCTAAAGGGCTAATGGGCAAAAGGGCTAATGGGCTAAAGGGCTAGGGTGCCTCTCCTGTAGCTCAGGTAGTAAGTATATAATGATGAACGACTAAGATTTTTGCTGACATATATCACAATACTTTCCAGTGTGAAAAAGATCTACTTGTATGTAGAACATTGTCATATAACTCACAAATGCATACTGCCACAAGCATACTATGATGGGTGGTATAAGCTGAGGGGCAAACAAAGCTACTACCTATTCCACAAACATCGCACTCTACTTCAACCTTCTCCATAAGATAAACTATTTGCTAAATTTTAAAGAAATTGCATTTTATGAACTGCAAACATTCATCCCTACCTTCCATAAGGTTATTTGTACATATCTTAAAACATTCCTGGCTTGTTGAGGTCCTTAGAGTATATAAAGTTGATTCTAAAATAGTGACATTTCTAGCAACTACCATGCAGACATGGAAAACTACTATTAACCTCCACAATGGAGAAGAATGTGTGGTAACTGACCTCATTCCAATTAAAAGAGGCATTTTCCAAGGGGATTCCCTCAGTCCGCTATGGTTTTGTCTTGCTCTGAACCCACTATCAGACTTACTGAGTTCAACAACATATGGATTCACTATAAAAAATAAGCAAAGAACAATCTACAAAATTTCACATCTGCTGTATATGGATGATCTGAAACTGTATGCTGCATCACAAAGACAACTTGAACACCTTGTCTCAATTACCCACACTTTCTCCACAGACATCTGCATGAAATTTGGACTCGATAAATGTGCTACTCAGACAATTAGGAGGGGTTCTTTCTCGGCACAGGGCATCCACTCTGAAGCAACAGATATCTCACCACTGATAACAAATGAAACATATCGATATCTTGGATATAACCAATCAGCCAGGTTTCAACACAAGGACACAAAACAGGCATTGAGACTGACATACATTGAACGAGTAAGACGAATTGTACGTTCTAAGCTCACAGGAAAAAGCATCGTTAAGGCCATCAACATGTTTGCTATACCTGTTCTCACATACTCATTTGGAGTCATAAAGTGGACTACAACTGAGTTTAAGGATCTTCAAACGAAAGTGAATGTGTTACTGACAAAACACAATATGCATCATCCAAAATCATCCTCAGAAAAACTCACTCTGCCTCGTTCTGATGGTGGTCGTGGACTAATAGACCTTGAGAAATTATACAATGAACAAATTACATTACTAAAGTGCTACTCCAAACATAAATCAGAAACCTCGGCCCTACATAGTGCAATGGTTGTGGCAGATAACGGTTTTACACCCCTCAATATGAACACCCTGGCTTCACTTACAATGTCATTCTCCACAAATGACGAAAAGATCGTTCTATGGAAAAAGAAACCTCTTCATGGGCGGTATCCAAATGAGTTAAATCAGCCATATATCGACAAACAAGCGTCGCATGAGTGGCTGACACATTTGGATATATACCCAGAAACAGAGGGCTTCATGTTCGCCAAACAAGATCAAGTCATTGCCACAAGGAACTACAGAAAGCATATACTACATGATCCGTCTGTCTATTCAGATCTGTGCCGACGATGTAATACGTCTTCAGAAACCATCCAGCACATAACCTCAGGTTGTCAATTAATGGCAAACACAGACTACAAGTAAAGACATGACCAAATTGCAAAAATCATTCACCAGAAATTAGCCCGACAAAGAAACCTAATCCATTGTACCACAGCATATTGGAAGTACAAACCCAAATCAGTCTTGGAAAGTGAAAATTACAAAATTTACTGGGATAGAAGTATCATCACTGATAAAACTATTACCTGCAATAGACCAGATATAACTTTTGTAGATAAAAACAAGAAAATCTGCTTCATAATTGACAGAGCATGCCCTAATACTCACAACCTTCAATCAACACATACAGAGAAGATTTCAAAATACACAGATCTGGCCACAGAGATAAAAACCATGTGGAAACTCAACAATGTTATCATACTTCCAGTAGTGATTGGATGTAATGGTATTATACCAAAGACACTACACAGGAGCATTGAAGCCCTTAATCTCCACCCTCTCACTTACAGAGAATTACAAAAAGCAGCAATCCTGGCCACTTGCCATATAGTAAGAAAGTTTATTGGCATGAACCATCCACCATACACAGAGGACTAATGAAAATCGTCCACTAATAATTTCGGCCGTTTGTATGTAATAAATATCTCATAAATATCTGTCAAGTCTATTTGTCAGCAATGTTAAGTATATACCGATATGTATGAAGCATATGTGCATATGTACCAAATAGTACTTCTTTCATGTACATTGTACCGAAGAAGCTCATAAACCCAATTATAAAATTGTGAATTATATATAACAAAATATAATAATAATAATAATAATAATAATAATAATAATAATAATAATAATAATAATAATAATAATAATAATAATAATAATAATAATAATAATAATAATAATAATAATATTATTATTATTAATTATTAATCGATACGGCCACCTGTGGGCCACGTTTACACAATCTTCCTTCTGTCACGCAGACTGATACCCTTCTCTTTACACTCTCGCCAAAGATTCTTGAGTCTTTGACTTCTTCTTGCTCGTTCTTCCACCGAGATGTTCCGTGGCTTCGTATGTTGCTCTTCAGACGCATCCCTCAATCCCGCAACCTTCTTCCTAAATGATGTCCTTTCTTTTATATCCTCCTCCTTGATACCTATTTCTGCCAAGTCATTGTGCACGTGTGTAAGCCATCCCGGTTGTTTTTTCCACCTTTCCTGCAGAAGAAGTATCCTGTTGGTCAATCTCTCAGGGTTCATTCTTTTGATATGTCCATAAAACGTCAGTCTCCTTTTTCTCATCACAGTCGTGATTCTTTCTGCTGTCTTGTAGAGCTCCAAATTTGATCTTAACCGGAATGTGTTTGGGTCACTCGTCGACTTTCTAGGGCCTAAGATTTTTCGCAAGAATCTTCTTTCTCTTTTTTCAAGGACTGGGTCAGCCATCCTCGTCAAGGTTTCTGCTCCATAAAGGCACTATGTTCTAACCACTGTGCAGTAATGTTTTAACTTGGCCTGAATTGAGAGAGACTTGGACTTATAGGTGTCATGACATAGTCTGAATGCCAGCTCCATCCTTCTCACCCTCTCCTTTAATCCCTCCTTTTCATAATAATAATACTTGTGTGTTGTCACGTCCTAGTTCGTGAACCATGAGCACTGGCTGAGTGGTCCTGAGAGTTGAGATGCCAGTTGCTATGTAACAGGAGTGGGGATCTTGAACATATATTTTGAGGTGTAGTCCTCCTTGTGCTCAGGTGGGATCACTGGTGGTCCGTAACCCGTTAGAAGAGAGATCCTTCCTCGGACTATGTGAGTAGGGTAGCATCTTGCATTTTATGCAAGTCTCGGATGTATGCCGGTCCCGCGGTGTAGGGGTAGTGGGCCTCCCTCTTACTCGGAGGCCCTGGGTACGATTCCTGGCTAGGTCAGGGATTTTTATCTGCATCTGAGGGCTGGTTTGAGGTCCACTCAGCCTACCTGATTACAATTGAGGAGCTATCTGATGGTGACATAGTAGCCCCGATCTAGAAGCCAAGAATAATGGTCGAGACGATCCGTCGTGCTGATGTATGGGAGTAATGGAGTATCACTTCCATTTAAGAGGCAAGGGACTCCTTGGAAACAACTTGGTGAAGGAAATGGAATTCGATGGGAAGCTCTCAATATCAGTGGGGCTTATGGAAGGAAGTAGAACTGGCCGAGTTGGCAAAGAGGATGCATCTGGATGTGTTAGGAGTAAATGATATTCGGCAAAGAGGAGATGATGAGGAATAGATAGGAGTTTATGAAGTTCTCTTAACATGTGATAAAAAGCAAACAACTGAGTGTGGGGTAGGATTGTTCATCAGGAATATGATTGGATGCAACACAGTTTCTGTTAGGCACATAAATGTGCAAGTAATGTGCATAAATTTAGCAGTTGGAGGAATTTAGACGAGAATGGAAAGGAAAGGAAAGGAAAGGAAAGGAAAAGAAAGGAAAGGAAAGGAAAGGAAAGGAATGGGTAGCAACAAGGGTATTGAAAAGAGAAGTTAGGGGAAAGAGACCAGTTGGAAGACCAAGAAAAAGGTGGATGGATCAGATTTGGAAGGACATTAGAGAAGTTGGATTGGATGTGGCAGAAGTAATGGAGCAGGAAAAGTGGAAGAACAGAAATGAGTGGAGGAGGCTTGTTAACCACACCCAGGCGACTGGAGTGGATCATTGATGATGATTTTCTCAGTGTATTCACCGTCTGAGGTTGCAGATGAGAAGGAAGTTGACAAGTTTTATGAAGCACCAAGTGACTTGGTGAGGGTCAGCAGTAAGGATAGGATAGTACTAATGGGCGATTTCAATGCAAAATAATATATAAGTAATAATAATAACAACGTAAACGTTTCCACCTTTTCAATACTAAAATATATTCACAAAATTATAAATTACACGGTACTAGTTTCGACCCAATATCAGTGGGGCTTATGGAAGGAAGTAGAACTGGCCGAGTTGGCAAAGAGGTGGAAATGTTTATGTTGTTATTATTATTACTTATATATTATTCTCAGTTCAATACGGACCAAAAACATGAAATTCATAACCATTAATTTCAATGCAAAAGTTGGAAATAGAAGTGAAGGATATGAGAAGGTGGTGGGTAAATGTTGGGAAGATGTAGAAGTTAATAGGAATGGTAAGCATTCACTGGATTTCAGTGCTAGTGTGGGGTTAGCAGTTACGAATACATCCTTCAAGCATACGGCTATTCTTCAATACACAAGGAAAGATAGGGGCACCAGATCCATAATAAACTATATCATCATCATCATCATCATCATCTAGGTATTCTGCCTTATGGCAGGTCTATTAATAATAATAATAATAATAATAATAATAATAATAATAATAATAATAATAATAATAATAATAATAATAATAATAATAATGTTATTTTGCTTTACATCCCACTAACTACTCTTTTACGGTTTTTCAGAGACACCAAGGTGCCGGAATTTAGTCCCGCAGGAGTTCTTTTATGTGCCCGTAAATCTACCGACACGAGGCTGACGTATTTGAGCACCTTCAAACACCAGCGGACTGAGCCAGGATCAAACCTGCCAAGTTGGGGTCAGAAGGCCAGCGCCTTAACCGTCTGAGCCACTCAGCCCGGCTATGGCAGGTCTTGTCATGGGATGAACCTCTTCCACTGTTGCCTGTCCTGCGCCAAGTTTTTCTTGTCCGAATATTTATTTCCTTGGATATTGTCCAACATTTCTTTTTTTCCCCTCTTCCTTGTTTGCCTTTCACCATTCCTTCAATTCCTTCTTTCAGTAAACAGTCCCTCCTCATACAATGTCCGATCCAGTTCATTTTTATCCTTCTAAAGATTTGTAACAGACTTCGTTCTTCTCCAACTCTTCGTAATACCTCCTCATTCCTTACCCGGTCTTCCCATTTCACTCATTCTATTCTCCTCCATACCCACATCTCTTGTGCCTCCAATCTTCTCTCATCTTTCTTTCTCAATGTCCAAGTCTCTGCGCCATACAGCGCTATGCTCCAAATGTAACACTTAGCAAGTCTTTTCCTCAAATCTTTGTTTAGTGGTCCACAAAGTGGTTTTTTCTTAAAGCCTTCTTTTGCTATGGCTATATCATAACAAACTTTTAATTCAGGTCATCTCTTGGGGATATACATACAGGTATTCTGAGGAGTTTTTGATGGTACAGACCACTTTGTTAACTGTAGTGTAAAAAGTACCTCCAAGCCTAGGATAGCGAAAGTGAAATCTGTAAGGTAGAGAATCCACACGATGGGGAAATTAGACAGAAGTACATGGATATGATTAGTGAAAAGTTCCAAACAGTAGACAGTAAGCAGATTCAGGACATAGAATGAGAATGGGAAGCAAGGGAATGTCTAGAAACAATGGCATGTAAAGATGGAAAAAAGCAAACATCTTGTGGAATGATGAAATGAGGGCAGCTTGAAAATGCACAAAAAGGAAGGCATATCAGAAATGGCTCCAAACAAGAACTGAACCCTTATGTGGTCCGAGGGGTCTCGGGTTTGATTCCTAGCCAGATTGCATGGTTAATTCCTCTGGCTTGAGGGATGGCTGTTTATTCATAACATGTGTACTTCGATCGACTCACGCTCATTTTGCTCTACACACTTATTTTCTGTATCGCTGATTCGCGGTTATTTTGCAACGCACATATGGTGTAACAAGAAACATCTTAATTGAAGCTTAGATGGTGTCGTCACCTCCCACTATCAGCCATCTAGTGGTGAATGAGAGTACCAAACCTTCACTATCGGAGAAGTCTTCCTCGTGAAGATGCGGAGAGACACGTTTTCTTGACATGACAAAAGCCCTAAACCTTATTATAATTCATTCATTCATTGTTGTGGCACAGTTTTTTGACGTGAAATTGGGTGAAACTCTGGTGTGGTAGGTTGTTTATGGCACTGCAGCTGTCCTGGTTCACTGCTATACTTGGCTATTTTGAGTAGGGAGAGCCCTATACAGACATGTCAGGTTGTTTTCTTTCTGAAACTTTCTTTCATCTTTTCACTAACTGTAGTCATGAGTCAGTTAGGCCTAGATCAGATTTGTGGTTTTATGGGCTCAAAGCTCTTTATATTTGGAGGCAAGAATATACCCAAGCTTGAGGAAGGTGCTTTTAACACAAAAAGTAAGAGTCTTTATTCAAATGCAGAAAGATTGTTTTTCAAATACTGGTATTAATTAAAATATATTTGGAAATTAATTGTGAAGGCATCATAAAAGGGCATCATAAAAGGGTATCACAGCTGACATAGCACCTATGGGTGCCACATTGGACAGAGCTGCTATATAGATTAGTAAATAAATCACAAAATTAGAGAATTAGAGTAGGTGAATCTGACCCTCTAACCATTAAGAGGGGAATTCCTCAAGGCAGTATTATTGGACCTTTATGTTTTCTAATATAGACTGTATATATAAATGATATGAGTAAAGAAGTGGAATCAGAGATAAGGCTTTTTGTGGATGATGTTATTCTGTATAGACCAATAAATAAGTTACAACATTGTGAGCAACTGCAAAAGGATCTCGACAATGTTGTGAGATGGACAGTAGACAATGGTATGATGATAAACGGAGTTAAAATTCAGGTTGTGAGTTTCAGTAATAGGAAAATGCCTCCCATGTTTAATTATGTTCGTGGGGTGAAAGTTCCTTATGGGGATCACTGTAAGCATCTAGGTGTTAATATAAGGAAAGATCTTCATTGGGGTAATCACATAAACAGTATTGTAAATAAAGGTTACACATCAGGGTGTCCCTTAAAAGAGCAAAAATTTTTTTTTTTCATTTATTGAAATGCATACCCCGTTATTGTGTTTATTAGTCTATTAGTTACCCGAGTACAGAATTTAACTTCCTACATTAATTTTAACCCATGCCGACGGGGCCAAAAATTTGAGGAAATAGCTGCTTAAAGTGTCTCTTAAATGTAGTTGTAGATGATCACTCAAACCAATTATCTTAGAGAAATATAAATGAAAACAGAAATTTATATAATGCTCTAATTTTAAGTAACCAAAAAGATACAATTTTTATAGTTAATCATTTGGATACTTCCTCTTCAAAGTCTCTTTTTTACAGTCTGGTAAATTTTTCTATGTTCTTGCACACAATGTAATAAGAACTGTTTCTGTTCTTCATCCGCAGTAATAAAAACCATGAAAGTCTGTCATTAGTTTAACAGCTCTTTCAGCTGTGTCATTAACTGCTTTTAAGGTAGAAACCACCTTTCTAGCTTCGACAAATGCCATGTTGTCTTTCCATGAAGATACAATTTCTTGAAGGAAACTACTGTGAAGCTTGTCGTGAAAATAAAACTTTACTCTTGACAGAAACAAAATCACTCAAATATTTCTCTAAAACAAGATAAAAAATACTTGTAGTGCCTATAAATAAAACAAATAAGTTCTAAATTAAATACCAGCTCAAACACTACTAGTCTACTACGTACCATATAGAGAGCCAGACATCTCTTCTTTCGATGGAACATATCTCTCTCTGGAATCACCAAAGCTTTCTATTTGTAAGTTTTCTACAATGTTTCCTTTGGTCTGCTCATCAACTTCATTATAAAAAATTGAAAGGATGGCTATTTCCTCTGACAAGTACCACAAGTGTTGACTGAACTTGTTTAAAGCCACATTGGAAATCAACTTGTCAACTTTGTCATAATCTTTTAAGGTCGTTAAAAAACAAAAATTTTGATTCGGCACTTTTATCACCAAACTACATCCAAGCCAGGGCTTCACGTAAACTGCCACAATGAATAAACAAACATCTTGTAAAGCTTGTTTGTCCTTAGTGCTCATTTTAAACTGGGACTTCAGTAAACACATTTTTAAGGAGTAAATAGCTCTTGCCATTCATCATGCTTGATCCATTGCACCAGGAGATCTGATTTTTATTTTATTTTTAATGTCTCCACCCAGAAAAACAATAGCGAGTTCATTGAGCTCGCGATGATCATCTCGTTCAGTCGATTTTGCCAGCTCATTGTTAAGAAACATCACCAATTCAATAATATTTGCCTCGCAGAGATGTTGTTGGACAAAATCAGTGCATGGTTCGATGGTACTAGGATTAATATTCTTCCAGTTGTCTGTAAACTTTTTGAACAATGGAATATCAGGACTGCTAGTGATTTGTTGAATCTTTCATTCAAACACACTTTTAAGCACCAGTTCGTTTATGATGGCGGCAAGGAAAGATTAACAACTCTCTTTCTACTTTTAGCTCTAAAAGCACACAAGCTCCGTTCAAGCATCCTGTATTAGATGCTCTTGTATCACAGCACATTACTTGTACCTTGTCATCCAAGTTCCAGTCATGAAGGGCATTTGATACTGCTTTCGCTTGCTCTTTGCCGGAAGAGTTGTTTAACTTTGGCACAGCAAGAAGTTGTTCTTCCTCGTCATGTGAAATAATAATTGGTAGGTGTTCTTCTTTAGAAGCCCGCCTGGTGGCCATGATCGTTAAGGCGCTGAAGTCTAAAAACGGTCTAACACCGAGGTTAGCCGGTTCGAGTCCCGTTGGTCGAAAAAATTTTCACCATCAGAATGTTGGCCGGTAGGGTAGGGGAGGTGGTGGTATACAATTTCTAATCACTAGATTGCGTGCCAAAAGCCTGGATTAAATTCCAAACCTCTCCGCAGTGCTCATATGGAGTGAGGGCATATGACGCTGTTGATGGTGATTCGTCCGTCGGATGGGGACGTTAAGCCTTGAGCAGACCCCTTGGTGCTATTCGACAGGAGTAGGCTATGTGCCGGCACCGGGTTTCACCCTCTCCCTACTATCATATATCACGTCATTCATTTCATCTCTCATTAACTCCTCTGATGAGGTTGACGCCAGGAAGGGCATCCGGTCATAAAAAAACCGCCACGACAAATTCATCTCACCTCATACCCGACCCCGTAGGGAAACGGGACAAGGGTTGGACAAACAAGGTGTTCTTCTTTAGAACCTCTTATGTCCAGAGCAGGTAACAATTTTCCATCCCAATGAACAGTAACCACTTCGGGCACGTTATTCTGAAAATCGTATATAATGGATCTCGCTCTATCTTTTCTTATTTGTGTTCGAATGCGTTGAATAGAAGATTTGTTGATCGGGTAATTGTCAGAACTAAGACCAAGTGCTTCTACTACAGACTGAATTATATAAACAGAATCTCTGATGCTTAGTTGACATCTGCCTAAAGTTGCAACTAATCTAGATGTGATAAAATCTTTTCTTCCTCTTCTTGTCGACGTAGCTAAAGAACTTATAGATTGAGATGTGGATGGCAGAGATTCTTCCAGGCTTTCTTCAGAGCTTCTAGATTGTTCTTCTACATCTTCATGTGTATCAAAGTTCTGTAAAGTTGTAGATTCCAATGAGCTCTCTTCTTTGATTTTTATTCTTTCAAGAGCATCAGCATGTGCGATATCGAATAAATTATCTAATTCAAGTTGAAAGTTCTCCCCATGGCGCCTAGGTAAATCCTGAATCTTTTTGCTATTTTTTTGCAGTTCTCGCCAGACCTGATAAAAATCCACTAACTTCTTAACACAAATAGGCACAGCTCTGGTAGTTATTCTAGCCTTTTCCCAGAATACATTGCACTTCCGAATGACAAGATTTGCGCTTTCACTAACAGTCTTCTTAACCTCACGTACATTGAAAAATAGAACTGCGAGAACTTGATGATTAAATGGTAATTTTGCGCGTTATTTGGTGATTTACTTCACCAACCAAGAAAATACTTTTTTTATTGCTCCTTAGTTCCACTGACATCTTCAAAATATAAAACAATCCATGCTAGCTACTCGATAACCGAAAAGTAATTGACAATAACAATAAGAGTGTGCCACTCTTTTGACGCAACTTGTAAAGACATGTTTGCGCGCGAGTCAGCACGGGTTGCACTGTTCCAAATAAGGAAAAAAATTGTTTTTGGGTGTTTTAGGTCCAAATGAATAAAACAATAACCTATGCATTGCAAAATTAAAACGTTGAAAAATAAGGGACACCCTAGTACACATATGTGCACATGGTTGTGAGGGTATTTAGGGGTTGTAGCAAGGATGTAAAGGACCGAGCTCGATAGCTGCAGTCGCTTAATTGCGGTCAGTATCCAGTATTCGGGAGATAGTAGGTTCGAACCCCACTGTCGGCAGCCCTGAAAATGGTTTTCCGTGGTTTCCCATTTTCACACCAGGCAAATGCTGGGGCTGTACCTTAATTAAGGCCACGGCCGCTTCCTTCCCGCTCCTAGCCCTTTCCTGTCCCATCGTCGCCGTAAGACCTATCTGTGTCGGTGCGACGTAAAACAACTACCGGGGGGGTAGGATGTAAAGGAAAGGGCATATATGTCTCTGGTAAGACCTCAACTAGAGTATGGTTCCAGAGTATGAGACCCTCAGCAGGACTTCTTGATTAAAGAACTGAGAAAAGCCCAAAGAAACTCAGCTTGATTTGTTCTGGGTGATTTCCAACAAAAGAGTAGCGTTACAAAAATGTTGCAAAGTTTGGGCTGGGAATATCTGGGAGTAAGGAGACAAGCTGCTTGACTAAGCCATACGTTCTGAGCTGTCAGTGGAGAGTTGGCATGGAGCGGTATTAGTAGTCGAATAAACTTGAGCGGAGCTTTTAAAACTAGGAAAGATCAGAATATGAAGACAAAGTCGAAATTCAAGAAGACAAATTGGGGCAAATATTATTTACAGGAAGGGGGGTTAGGGTTTGGAATAATTTATCAATTGAAATGTTCAATGGATTTCCAAGTTCTTTTAAACCATTTTCGAAAAGACTAGGTAAATAACAGATAGGGAATTGGTCACTTGGGCGACACTTTGCTGCACCTTGATTGTTCTATATTACCATCTTGGGTGAATACATTCAAAACAGTTTTGAATTCCAAACCTGACATTCAGTTCTCTGACATCACTTTAGTCTTGTAAATGCTGATTTTTAAGTTCTAAGATATAAATCACAGGCTTTCAACACAGTCTGCCATTAAGATCACGCCGTTGGCATATGCCACACTGCTTACTACATTTCCCCCCGACTCAGTTCCTCCCTTCACTTTATACCTTTCACTAAATTGTCCATGTAAACTATGAACAACAAGGATGGAAGATTACAGCCTTGTTTAACCCCTGTAAGGCCTTGAAACACTCACTCTGCCAACAATTTTCACTGTAGTCCAATTGCCAACATAAATGCCTGTAATTGCTTTCAATAAATCTACTCTTAATACAATAATTCCTCTGTACAGCTAACATCTTTTCCATTGGTACACTATCACATGCCTTTCTAAATCTACAAAATGTACATAACTTAGCTGCCTATCCCTCCCATAGCATTTTTCTGTTACTTGACGCAAACTAAAAATCTAATCCTGACACTCACTCTGTGGTCTGAAACCGCTCTGGTTTTCATCCAACTTATTCTCAACCATTGATTGCACTCTCCCTTCCAAAAGGTGGTGGTGATTATTGTTTTAAGAGGAAGTACAACTAGGCAACCATCCTGTATGTAACATTAATCAGAGCGAAAAAATGTAAGTGATCCGACACTTCTAAAAATGATACCAGCCAAAGGAAGGCAAGGGCCACGGAGGGCGGGAAACTTAAGGACTCCCTAGCCCTCGCAAAACTAATAGCGTCGGGGTCGTAAAAGAACAAGAGTTGACCAAGAGAGGTCAGATAGGATAGATGAAAGTGAAGAGCCTGGCACAAGTAAGTGGAAGCAAAGCCAGGACTCAGCTAAGAGGCCCATGGTCACCAACCCATGCTCCAAAGTTCAGAGCCCATGGGGCCCCTTTTAGTCACCTCTTACGACAGGCAGGGGTGCTGTGGGTCTTATTCTACTGCCCCCACTCACAGGGGAATCCCTTCTAAAATGCCACAGAACACCTTGCTTGGTACACACATCAGTGGAATAACTCGATAGTTGTTATAATCTTTCCTGAAATCAAAGTCAGTTACAATTTAGTGTATTATGGATCTAGTGCCCCTATTCTTCCTTGTGTAGTAGTGAATAGCCTTATGCTTGAAGGATGTATTCGTAACTGCTAATCCCACACTAGCACTGAAATACAGTGAACACTTCCCATTCCTAATGACTTCCATATCTTCCCAACATTTACCCACCACCTTCTCATATCCTTCACTTCTATTTTCAACTTTTGCATTGAAATTGCCCATTAGTACTATCCTATCCTTACTGCTGACCCTCACTATGATGTCACTTGGTGCTTCATAAAACTTGTCAACTTCCTCCTCATCTGCAACCTCAGAGACACTGAGACAATACTCGTCCAAATTCCTCCAACTGCTAAATCTATGCACATCATTTGCTCATTTATGTGCCTAACAGAAACTGTGTTGCATCCAACCGTATTCCTGATGAACAGTCCTACCCCACACTCAGTTGTTTGCTTTTTATCAAATGTTAAGAGTAATTTATAAACTCCTATCTCTTCCTCATCATCTCCTCTTTGCTGAATATCATTTACTCCTAACACATCCAGATGCATCCTCTTTGCCAGCCCAGCCAGTTCTATTTCATTCTATAAGCCCCATTTATATTGAGAGCTCCCCATCAAATTCCATTTAGTTCGCCAAGTTGTTTGCAGGGAGTCCTTTGTCTCTCAAATGGAAGTGGGACACCATTACTCCCATACATCTGAGACTTGCATAAAATGCAGGATGCTACCCTACTCACATAGTCCCAGCAAGGATCTCCCCTCTAATGGGTTACAGACCACTGGTGGATTGTAAAGTCCTAGCCGCCTGAGTACAAGGAGGGCTACACCTCAAAATATGTTCGAGAGCTCCATTCCTATTCCATAGCAACTGGTATTTTGACTCTCAGGACCATTTACTAGGCCATAGAGCCTTTGTTCATGGTTCACGAACTAGGAAGTGACAAGAGTAACCCACAGCAGCAAAGATTTACTTTTGTTAGTCAAAAGTATTTTTAAAAAAGGGAACTTCTTTTACAAGTACATTTTTTGGGACAGAGCCCTCATATTATAGAAAAAGAATTTATCAGGCTGTGATTTCTCAATTGTTAAGAACCACTGGTATTTTGATATAGTGGAAACCATTTCTTCTCAGTTTTGTCTTAGTTAATGGTTAGGGTATACAGTCTGTCAAAACTAATTTATTATTAAATAAAATTGAGAAAATACTTGAAAAACAACAGATTTTACCCAAAAAAGAACCAATTAGAATACCTACACATTTCATTCGTGAAAGAACATCATCAGATTCTATCAAATCACACTTTTAAAATATTATCATCAGCTTCTATCAAACCACACTTCAAAAATTAAGAATGATTAATAAAGTGCTCTTAACAGGTATTAAAAAGCAAAGTACTGAGTGTTGGGTAGAACTGTCCATCAGGAATACTATTGCATTTAACGTAATTTCTGTCAGGCACATAAATGAGCGAATTATGCACGTAGATTTAGCAATTGGAGGAATTAAGACGAGAACTGTTTCAGTCTCATCAAGTAAGGGTACAGATGAGGATGAAGTTGACAAGTTTTATGAAGCACTGAGTAATATGATAGTCAGGGTTAACTTAAATAAAGAGTAAGAGCGTTTATGTTATAACATGTGTCCACTCTTCTAATGATTGTTGAAATGTTAACTTATGGTTTCCTCTCCACTCACTGGTCCATGTAAGGCTGAGGACATGTTCGGCTTGCCAGTGTGTACAGTAGCTATTTTTATTAGTACACTCCATGAGAGTGAACTACGTGAAGGTCTTGTCTTGTGGGTGTAGGCATGATTGTAGAGCTACGAATGGAAAGGAAATGGCCATGGCCTGGAGTTGAAGTGGGAAACCACTCCGAGGTTTGCCGTCAGGGGATCGAACTCGCCTGTCTTCGGAGTACGGAGCTAGCAACGATAACTGCGTGCCGCAACGCACTGAGCTAACTTGTTCGGTGGTGTTCAAGTGGGGATACAAGAAATGAAAGTGTATTTTCTGATCGTTGTTTGAATAACTACGAACTGCGCGCGGAAGAAGAATCAACCAATCAAATGTTACTGTGTGTGTGAAAGCATTGCAGCCATGATCCGTTGCAATCAGGAATAGAGCTATCTGATGAGATTGGTGTATGGTCTAGTTTTTCGTTTGTGACACATATCTAGCCTCTATTAACTTTTAATCTTTAAGCATTGATATTTTTTATCTGTTCGATATTAAGATATAATATCGTGAAGTGTAGCTATCAAATGAAGCATTTAAGTTTGGCATGTTGGTTACGCGGCTTTAAGGCGGGAAAATCGTTCTTAAACATCACCAAATCTTTCTCGTAAGCGTCAGATTTTGCGGGTGAAGGTTTTGTATTTTACTGTGCAATATTTTTAACTGTTTTTGGAAGTTTTAAAGTTAAATTTGTAGTTTATATCCTTGTTCTGCAGACGTATTATCATTGGTGAATTTATAGATATTTTGTAAATGTAGCAAAGTTTGTTTATTTATTGTCTTGGTTGTAATTTTTGTGAAAGCTCTATTTATGATTTACAATGAAACGGAAATTGAAGTACGACGACGATGAAGTTGCATGTAAGAAGAAGTGTTTAAATGACAGTGTCGAACTGAATGGAAATGGTCACAGCGAATCGTCGTCTACCAGTCAACTCGATTACGACCCAGTACATTTCCTCCGCTGCCACTCTCGGAACAATGATGTTGCCGATGTACAGACACAGGTAACCCATGTATTTAGCTTGATTTTTCACCTTGTTTATATTTACTCCCAATCACCTCTTTATCGTAAAGGTTTTAATGCTGTATCCTCTCAGACATGAGGGATTGTTGCACCTTAAAAATTAACTATGTCTATGGGTGAGGGGAACTAGACCTGTAAAACATTTTCCTCTATACTTTGAATGCGCCAATCCGAAATTCTCCTTTTTCATAGGCAAATGCTGAGACAGCTCCTATTCATAGGCCACAATAAATTCCTTCCACTTCTTTACGCATTTCATTCATCATTCATTTCATCGTAGTTAGTTCTTTAACTGAGGTTGGTGTTAGGAAGGGCATCTGGTTGTAAAAATATGCCATTTCATTTCACCTCATCCTTGACTCCATGTCAGGAAACAGGACTAAGAGGTAGACATACCTTAATATACTTGTGAAGGGAAATATGCCCACCACCCCCACCCCCCACCCCCGACGAGCCCATCCCCAAAAGAAACTTAATTGTAACCAAACACTGAGACCCTTCACTGACCACCAACTTCCGTGGGATGACTTTTGCTAGTTGAATGCAATTAGATGTAATAGACAATTTTGCTGCGCTTATTATTTATTTATTTGGCGTATGATGGATAATAACAACCTATAAACTATTTACACAACCAGTGAAATATGAGTACAAAGCAGATACAAATTATCATATCTATACAGTCAAAGAAAACAATTTACAGTTTGAAAGAACAGGAAGAAAACACAATATATTTACATCACTATCCACCTATCAACTCTGACAGTTCGTATATACACATTGAGTGTGAGTGATGTACATCTCACTAAATGTGAATGTCCAAACCTGCCACCCACTTCACTGCTTCAGGTGTTGCTGAGTTGAGATCTTCCATGGTGCCAGTAAAAGCACGGAGTGGACATTCCTGCACTACATGTTTCATTGTTTGTCGAACCTCGCCACAATCACAGTATTGAGAAACTGACCAGCCCCAGGTGTGTAAAGTAGATGCTGTTCTACTTACTCCACATCTCATGTGATTTAGTCTACTCCAGGTGCAGCGTGGCAGATCGAAGCCTGCCAGTTTTGTGGATGGGTTATTAATATCCACTATTGCCCGAGGTGGGGATAAAGACCACTCTGTTAACCATTTAGAGGTGGGGTTGAAGTCACTGGATGTTATCTTCACGGCAGTCTTCCAAGCAGGCTGGCGAGACTTAAGGCATGTGCATTTCTGTCTGATATACTCATGAACAGGTAGGTGTTCATTCTTCAGCATTCTGGTCCATAGCTGAAAAAGGGCCTTCTGTCTCCTGATATGTGGAGGTAGTATATTGCTGAGAACTGGTAACCTTTGGGTTGGTGTAGCACGAAGTGTACCAGTTATGATCCCCATGGTTTGACGAAGTTGTGAATCTACTAGCTGTGTGTGAGCACTGTTAAGCCAGACACCAGAGCAGTATTCTGCTGCAGAATAGACCAAAGCCAGAGATGTTGTCCTTAATGTGTTTCCATCCGCTCCCCAAGAAGTTCCAGCCAGTCGTTGGAGAATGATATTACGACTTTTTATTATGTTGGCGGTTTTCTGCAGGTGATTTTTGTACGTAAGAGACCTGTCCAATGTTACTCCTAAGTAACTGGGATTGGCACAATATTGTAGTTCATGACCCTTGAAGAAGACCCTTGGATGGTAGTTTGCTTCTGCGTTGTTCAGATGGAATGTAGATGTCACTGTTTTCTGTGGGTTGGGATGAAGATACCATCTTTGAAAGTAGTCATCCAACAGTTCTTGGTTAAGAAGTATTTCAGCTTCTTCGAAGTTGGGTCGTTGAATTGTAAGGCAAATATTGTCTGCATATATGAACTTTCGGGACACTGTTTCAGGCAGGTCATGGATGTATAAGTTGAAGAGAGTAGGAGATAGAACCGACCCTTGAGGCAGACCATTGTTGACTTTGTGGAATTTGCTTATGTTGTGTTCTGAGTGAACTTGAAATAGTCGGTTGCTTAACATTCTGTCAATTAGTGTAGTAATTTTTAAGCAAGGAACAGCTTTAATCCTATCTGAAACCAGTGCTCACCTCATCTTTGTCTTAGGATCCTAAAGAGGGTGGGCCAATGGCTGACGCTCCTTCACTGCTTTCAGCTTCCTCTCCGATTTCCATCTCGTTCATTCTTCCTCCGTTTGTCTTACGTGCCCATACCGTCTAAATGATGATCTAAGGGTTTGTTTTGCTCCTTAATAAACAACACTGTCTATGAGTAAGGGGATTTAGACCTTTTGAATTTGAATGCCCCAGTCAAAAATTTTCTGTGTGGCTGTTTAGTAAACATCTGTGACATGTCAGACTAATGGTTTCTTGTCTCTAACCAGGAAGTGCGCAAACCAATAAAGAAAGGCAGAATGTGCCGTGTCAACTGTTTGTTGCAATTGAGCGTTGTAGGTGGATCATTTAAGAACTATCGACAAAAGACGGTCATAGTGGTTTGATTTTGTATTGGTCCATATTGACTACAATCTCTGTCCCAATAAATTCACTACCGGGCGAGTTGGCCGTGCGGTTAGGAGCGCGCAGCTGTGAGCTCGCATCCGGGAGATAGTGGGTTCGAATCCCATTGTTGGCAGCCCTGAAGATGGTTTTCCGTGGTTTCCCATTTTCACACCAGGCAAATGCTGGGGCTGTACCTTAATTAAGGCCACGGACATTTCCTTCCAATTCCTAGGCCTATCCCATCGTCGCCATAAGACCTATCGTTGCAACGTAAAACAAATAGCAATAAAAAATATTCACTGTTATATTTGAAATCAGCCTTGTCAATAGCCTACTTAAAGTTACTTAATTATATACATACATACATTATCATTAAA
The DNA here is from genome assembly GCF_040414725.1 of Anabrus simplex. Taxonomy (NCBI): domain Eukaryota; kingdom Metazoa; phylum Arthropoda; class Insecta; order Orthoptera; family Tettigoniidae; genus Anabrus; species Anabrus simplex. The sequence continues at coordinate 96,846,422 of NC_090276.1, read as the reverse complement.
GACTGTTATGCCTTTCAGCGTTCAGTCTGCAAGCCCCTGTGAATTTACTAAATGTCGCCACAATCCTCTATTTGCAGCTAGTGCTGTGGCCTCATTTAGTTCTACACTTCTTATCTTTAAATCGTTAGAAACTGAGTCTAAACATTGTCGTCTTGGTCTTACTCTACTTCTTTTACCCTCCATGACGAGTCCATTATTCTCCTAGGTAACCTATCGTCCTCCATTCGCCTCACATGACCCCACCACCGATGCCGGTTTATGGGTACAACTTCATCCATAGAGTTCATTCCTAAATTAGCCTTTATCTCCTCATTCCGAGTAGCCTCCTGCCATTGTTCCCATGTGTTTGTACCAGCAGTCATTCTCACTACTTTCATGTCTGTTACTTCTAACTTATGAGTAAGATATCCTGAGTCCAGCCAGCTTCCGTAAAGCAAAGTTGGTCTGAAAACAGACCGATGTAAAGATTGTTTCATCCGGGAGCTGACTTCCTTCTTACAGAATACTGTTGATCGCAACTGCGAGCTCACTGCATTAGCTTTACGACACCTTGATTTAATCTCACTTACTACATTACCATCCTGGGAGAACACACAACCTAAATACTTGAAATTATCGACCTGTTCTAGCTTTGTATCCCCAATCTGACATTCATTCACTTCTCTTGGATTTCTTACTTACTGACATCAATTTAGTCTTCCCTCAGGGAATTTAAGAAATTAATAAATAATCCTCAATTACCAATACTTGATGACATTGCCGATGTTCATCTGAATCGTCTAAGGTCCCGAAATCCACCAATAAGAACTGCAATAGAACTGAAGAATACCAGCTTCAATATTACTAAGGAATGGCAGGGAAGACAAGATACTAGGCCTGAGTCAACTTTGCCACACCTAGGACCGTCACTGCCACCTGGATTTGAGCTTCCTCAGAAAACCTGGTCTACTCTTAATAGGATACGATCGGGCCATGGTAACTGCGCAGATTTCCACTACAAGTGGAAAAGATTTCCTGCGCCTAACTGCGACTGTGGTGCCTCCAAACAGACCATCCTGCACATTATCAGCGAATGCCCAAAAAGAAAGTACAGTGGTGATATCAGTGACTTTGCTCATGTGCTTCCAGAGACAGTTAGCTATATAAATAACCTGGATATAAATATATAGTTTGTTTTTCAAAACCATTGTGTGTTGTATCTGTAAAGCCATACGCTAAATAATAAATAAATTTAGTCTTCGAAAGGCTAATTTTCATACCATACTCATTGCACCTATTTTCAAGTTCCACGATATTAGACTGCAGGCTTTCGGCACAATCAGCCATTATGACCAAGTCGTCAGCGTAGGCCGGACTGCTCCCTACATTTCCACCTAACTGAATCCCTCCTTGCCATTTTATGCCTTTCAGCAGATGATCCATGTAAACTACGAACAGCAAAGGTCTAACCCCTGTAAGTACTCTGAACCAAGAACTCATTTTACCATCAATTCTCACTGAAGCCCAATTGTGAACATAAATGCCTTTGATTGATTTTAATAATCTACCTTCAATTGGGAACATGCATCATTTTCAAAAATATTTTTTTTGAAAAGCACACCAATGAAATAGTACGTAAACGTATTACATTGTGGTATGCTGCCTTGTTTTCTACCATTAAAAAAATATTTAATAGTGCCTTTCCGCAAGGCGAGTGAAACGGCCTCTGACGTAAGCGGCGCGCTGTGACGTCACGATCCAGTACCGCATGGAGCTCTACCAGCCGTTGTGCATCAGCCGTTGCTAAAAGCCGATTGTTTATTATTCATGATCGCGAATAACTTCAAAATGACAGAAGAAAGGTTCAAAACAGCACAATCAGACAATCTATCATGTGTAAATGTCACCATTCTTGAAAAATAGTGACGTTTGTGGCCGCAGAAATTCGCGGATAACAAGCAAGTTTGTAAGTGGCGTCTTTTATATACGTGCAATGTACTGTAACCCATAGTATTAGGATAACAACGAACCTGGATAGAAATCACACTACTTTCAACATTTCCTTCTAGACTGATTCCCCTATTAAAGAATAACATTAAATTTTCGGGCTTTCAGCATTAGTAAATTAAGAAATCGGATTTCAGCACTAACATAAACATATAGGTAGAATTATAGTACTAGTCCGCTTCTGTGGTGTAGTGGTTAATGTGTGCCACTCCCGGCGGCCCGGTTTCGATTCCCGGCTCTGCCATGAAAGTTGAAAACAAATAGTACGAGGGCTGGAACGGGGTCTACTCAGCCTCGGGAGGTCAACTGAGTAGAAGGGTTTCGAATCCTACCTCAGCCATCCTCGAAGTGGCTTTTCGTATTTTCCTACTTCTCCTCCAGGCACCTAAGGCCACGGCCGTTTCCTTCCCTCTTCCTTGTCTATCCCTTCCGATCCTCCCATCCTTCAACAAGGCCCCTGTTGAGCATAACAGGTGAGGCCGCCTGGGCGAGGTAATGGCCCTCCTCACCAGTTTCATCACCATACTCAAAGTCTCACGTTCCAGGACACTGCCCTTGAAGTGGTAGAGGTGAAATCCCTCGCTGAGTCCGAGAGAAAACCAACCCTGAAGGATAAACTGATAAAGAAAGAAGGAAAGAAAGAAAGATCATAGTACTATAGGGCTATAATCTATCATTCCCAAAAAAATATGTATTTATGGTTGGGACAACTGGCCTACCCACTTCCGGGGCCCATGAAAGAGAATTAAATATCTTTGTGGAGGGAAAAAGTTAAACATGATAAAGATAAATATGACTTCATCTAGTTTTCACAAGTCGGGCTGAGTGGTTCAGACTGTTGAGGTGCTGGCCTTCTGACCCCAACTTGGCAGGTTCGATCCTGGTTCAGTCCGGTGGTAGTTGAAGGTGCTCAAATACGTCAGCCTCGTGTCGGTAGATTTACTGGCACGTAAAATAACTCCTGCAGGACTAAATTCCTGCACATCGGCGTCTCCAAAAATCATAGAAGTAGTTGGCGGGGCGTGAAGCCAGTAACATTAATTACATTTGGCTTTTAACAAGCTGAGCATATCAGAAAAGAAAAGTGTCCTGGTGACATTTTAGTCGGTCAATACAGGAATGTCTTTGGGTGCTGTGACTTTTTTTTTGCGTCACACCGTCACATATAGGTCTTATGGCGACGATGGGACAGGAAAGGCCTAGGAATTGGAACAAAGCGGCCGTGGCCTTAGGTGCAGCCTCAGCATTTGCCTGGTGTGAAAATGGGAAACCACGGAAAACCATCTTCAGGGCTGCCGGCAGTGGGGTTCAAAACGCACTATCTCCCGGATGCGAGCTCACAGCTGCGCGCTCCTAACCGCACGGCCAACTCGCGCGGTATTTTTACCCTTCGGTTTATTGACTTGGCTTGTATAACCTAAAACTTAGGCTAAGTTGGATAATATTTTAAACACCTACATCACTATTTTCACTTGTGTGCAATTATGTTATTTATTTCATTAATATTATGATAATTATTATAATTGAGCATTGTTAACTTATAAGACCCCAACAGACAAGCATTGGTTTTGTGCAGAGTTATACATTTGTTTCCTTTCAATTGTACACGCCTATTCTTTGTTACATTATAGAGTATTTAGACATAGCCTAAATTTCTTTACCAATTAAGCTCTTCAATAAAGACATACATAACTGTCCCATGCCAAGATATATTGGTAGAATTAGAGCTGTCAAAATGGTTCATAACCCCTTTGATTTATTATCTTGACATGGATCACCCAAAACATAGGTTAGGTTTGGAGAATACTTTAATAATCAGCATTATTTAGTGCACTGTTTATTACTTTAATATTCCAAGATGTAATTGAAGCATTTAAATAAAGCATCATACATTAAAATTTAAAGTTTTACCACTAGAACAGCTGACATGGAAAAGTGATTTGAAAATTCAAACAAATTCATCTTACGTTAAAATCTTCAAAAAAATAAACTGTAGACTTTTCCGATATATCACCAGCATTTCTCCAGCTCGCCAAAATTCATTTCTCCCTAGTTTTAGCGTCTTTGGAACGTTTATAAACAATTTGTTTGGTATGGTATGCGATGTGCTATTGCACATCTGAACTCTACACCATTTATAAGTTTTCTGCCTCACTGTCTGCGCAGGATTCATTTTAAGTCTAAAATACACCTCTGAGATTATTATCCAATGTATAGACCTCGAATTTAACCATACTAGACACTAACGTAAAGTAGAAATACGCGAAGTGTATCCTGCTTCTCACAGCACACTATGTGTTATTTCGTCTGCTAATTCAGTCAACCTGTACGATGACGTCAGGCCAATGAGATCGCGTACTTGCGTGACGTGACATTTTCGTAGATTTTTATCATGTTTGGAGTTATTATTTGTACATTCTGATCACATATTTGAATTCTGCATGCAATTTTGAATCAGATTAGCATATTTTTAATTAAAACCCCGGATCATGCATGTTCCCTATTCCGTAGTCCCCCAGTATAGCAAACATCTTTTCCCTTGGTACCCTATCATATGCTTTCTCTAGATTTACGAAACATAAACACAACTGCCTATTCTTCTCGTAGCATTTTTCAGTTACCTGGCGCATACTGCAAATCTGATCCTGGCTGCCCCTCTGTGGTCGGAAACCACACTGGTTTCCATCCAACTTCCTCTCAACTACAGATTGCACCCTCCCTTCCAAAATGTCAGTGAATACTTTGCCTGGTATACTAATCAATGAGATACCTCGATAGTTGTTGCAATCCTTCCTGTTCCCTTGCTTATAGATAAGTGCAATTTCTGCTTTTGTCCAATCTGAAGAAACCTTACCAACACTCCATGCTAATCTCGCTACTCTATGAAGCCATTTCATCCCTGCCTTCCCACTATACGTCACCATTTCAAGTCTAATTTCATCTATTCCTGCTGCTTTATGACAATGGAGTTTATTTACAATCCTTTCCACTTCCTCAAGGGTAATTTACCAACGTCATTTTCCTCCTCTCCGTGAGCTTGGCTGTTCGCAACACCACCAGGAAAATTTCTGTTTACGTTGAGAAGATGCTCAAAGTGTTCCCTCCACCTCTCCAGTGATTCCCTGGGATCTATTATGAGTTCACCTGAATTACTCAAAACACTGTTCATTTCCTTTTTCCCTCCCTTCCTAAGATTCTTTATTACTGTCCAGAAAGGTTTCCCTGCTGCTTGACCTAGCCTTTCCAGGTTATTACCAAAATCTTCCCACGACTTCTTTTTGGATTCGACAACTATTTGTTTCGCTCTGTTTCTTTCATCTACGTACAAATCCCTGTGTGCCTCGGTCCTTGTTTGGAGCCATTTCTGATAAGCCTTCTTTTTACGTTTACAAGCTGCTCTCACTTCATCGTTCCACCAAGATGTTCGCCTTTTCCCATCTTTACACACAGTTGTTCCTAGGAATTCCCTTGCTGTTTCTACTACAGCATCCCTGTATGCCACCCATTCTCTTTCTATATCCTGAACCTGCTTACTGTCTACGGTTCGAAACTTCTCACTAATCATCTCCATGTACTTCCGTCTAATTTCCTCGTCCTGGAGATTTTCTACCCTTATTCGTTTGCAGACAGATTTCACTTTCTCTACCCTAGGCCTAGAGATACTTAGTTCACTACAGATCAGATAGTGGTCTGTATCATTGAAAAATTTGCGAAAAACTCATACATTCCTAACAGATTTCCTGTATTCAAAGCCAGTTAAGATATAGTCTGTTATGGATCTGGTACCCCTAGCCTCCAATGTGTAGCGGTGAATAGCCTTATGCTTGAAGAATGTATTCATAACAGCTAAACCCATACTAGCACAGAAGTCCAGCAAACGCTTCCCATTCCCATTAGCTTGCATATTTTCCCCACATTTACCAATCACCCTTTCGTATCCTTCAGTTCTATTTCCAACTCTCGCATTGAAATCGCCCATTAGCACTATTCTATTCTTGCTGTTGACCCTGACCTCAATGTCACTCAATGCTTCATAAAACTGTCAACTTCATCCTCATCTGCACCCTCACATGGTGAATACACTGAGACAATTCTCGTCCTAATTCCTCCAACTGACAAATCTAACCACATCATACGCTCATTTACGTGCCTAACAGAAACTATGTTGCGTGCAGTGGTATTCCTGATCAACAGCCCTACCCGATACTCTGCCCTTCCCTTTCTAACACCCGTCATGTACACTTTATAATCTCCTAGTTCTTCCTTGTTATCTCCCCTTACCCGAATATCACTTACTCCTAGCACATCCAAATGCATCCTCTTTGCTGACTCAGCCAGTTCTATTTTCTTTCTTCCATAAGCCCCATTAATATTGATAGCTCCCCATCGAATTCCATTTCGTTCGCCAAGTTGTTTCCAAGGAGTCCCTTGCCTGTCAAATTGGAGTGGGACTCTGTTACTCCCATAGGTCTGAGGCTTGCTTAAAATGTAAATTCATGAAGCAACATGCTACCCTACTTACACATAGTCCAAGTGAGGATCTCTCCTCTAACGGGTTATGGACCACCGGTGGATTGTATAGTCCTAGCTGCCTAAACACAAGGAGGACCATGACTCAGAATATGTCCGAGATGCCCACTCCCATTCCATAGCAACTATTATCCCAACTCTCAGGACCACTTACTAGGCCACTCAGCCGTTGCCCATGGTTCACGAACTAGGACGTGACTACGGTAACCCATTATATATGATCACATACTACACCGTACATGTTTTGACAACCTTAGTGTCCTCTTCCTCAGCGGTTTACTCAAACTACCAAATATCTCTTGTACCTATTTATTTTTAATTATTATTAAACACCAATCACACCCTCTTATAACCTGTAGGTTACAACATATTTAATTCTAAACATCTCGTAAGTAATATATGTGGCATAAACAAACTCAAAACTACACTCTTCTATTTACAATCTTATTAAAATGTCTATTATCTACAAATCAATTTATTGAAATCTGCATATTTTAAATATGACTGAAATATTTCAACCCAGAGTTCACTTCGGCTAAATGTTGCGGCTACTTCTGTATATAACCATCTATCCTCTAACACTTCCTTTCTCACTCCACAATAAATTAATATTCTCTTTTTGCCATTGATGCTTTCACGGCCCGTACTTGTGGACACGATACTGTATAGACTTTTGGGCTTATGCCGCTATCACAGTTCTCTGCAAAATGTAAAGAATTTCACCTAATTTTCTTGACACGGCATAAGCATAAGCCCAAAAGTCTATACAGTATCATGTCTATAATATTCTCTTGTAGACACTTAATTGTCCTTGACCTTATTTTTTGTTGTTGTTTGAGACAACATGTTAGCCAGTTGAACATCAATACTAGGATCTATATCTTACTCCTCAATTTGCATATTGGCAACAGGAATGAGTTAGCCTGAAAATTTATAAAGTCCAATAACGCACTTGTAGCAGATTTTAGAAGGCAGTGAGCAAAACACAAAGAAATAATATTTAAAAAAAAAAGAAAGGAGGAACCCGATGTCGAGAATTGATTAAGATGTGTTTTTGCTGGTAAAGTGTTATTTTTGTACATATAGCAGAGTAAATAAATGTATTAAATACTGATTAGTGACCAGCTGTAACATTGGTGACCCCGACGGTTATGTGAGTAGAAGTATAGATAAGAAAAGTGTTTTTCCACCAATCAATACACAATTTATTTTAAATAGATTAAACTAGTACCGGTTTCGGCTCTTTAACGGCCATCATCAGCTAGTACATGGTTTGTTTCCAGCCATTAGACAATTCACAAGTTGTTATTGTATTAGACATCCGGATGTCTAATGGGGGATGGAAATGTGTCGCGACTTCAAGTTTATTTATCATCTTCATATATTATTTGATAGTGTTGTGACTTTGTGCCTGACAGAGTGTGAAACTGACCCATTTCTCCAATATTCATAAACATTGTGTGATTTCGCCTACTTGTTTTTACGGCTGACGATGACCTGGACTAAGGTCGAAACCGGTCCCATTTAAATAAGAATGTAATTACTACATTTCTTTCTTTTATGTATTGAATTGGTTGAACTTCAATTATTTAATTTTTAATATTAATAATTTCAATACGGAACAATGAAATTTTTATCTTTAAAGACATTGACATAATTTATAAAAATTGAACTGTGATTTCTTAAGGTAATAACACTAAGGAATGGTAGTTATAAAGTATGATGTTGAGACATAACATATACAACACATGTTAAAATCATTGTAAACAAATTTAAAATCTTTGTCCGAAAGAAAATTTGTGTCATATAAAATTGTAAAAACAGTACATGTCTGACACTGAAGTGGATCCTCTTGTTAAGAAAATTCGAGCATATGCATGTCCGAAAGAAAATTTATGTCATATAAACAAAAATTCCAATTTATGCTGGACTGTGGAATCATCAGGCCATCACAGTCAGAATGGGCTAGTCCTCTTCACTTGTTAAACAAGAAGGATGGATCTCTTCATCCATGTGGAGACTATAGGAGACTGAATGAATGAACAGTTCCAGACAGGTATCCTGTTCCGAGACTTGAAGACTTTGATCACATCTTGGATTGTACAACAATTTTTTCCAAAATCTATTTATTCAGGGCGTATTTTCAGATCCCAATAGCAGAGGAAGACAAGCAAAAAACAGCCATATCAACATGACTAAATCTGTAATAGCTGCAAAAGAACTTTAATTTCTAGGGTACCTGATTATACCAAATAGTACGAGACCACTTCCTGAGAAGTTACAAGCAATGAAGGATTATAAGTTACCTGAGACCGTGCGAGACTTATGCACGTTCCTCGGTTTGATCAACTTTTATCGTCGTTATCTGCCAGATACAGCAGAAACTCAAGCTATTCTACACGAATACAGTGGAACCTTGGATTGCGAGTATAATTTGTTCCGGCAACATGCTTGTAATCCAAAGCGCTCGTATATCAAAGCAAGTTTTCCCATAAGAAACAATTGAAACGTGGATGATTCGTACACAACACAAAAATATTTATTAGCATACCATTTCTAAAACAAAATATAACGTAAAACAAATTAAAGTGCACTTTTCTTTACAATAGAATCATTGTTGGTGTGAGGGAGACGAGAGATGACATGAGAAGAGTTACTGTGTAGCACGAATTTCATTAACGGAATCACTGCTACCTGTTGGCTCACTGGAATTGTTTTATTTTGATGCAACTTTAACGAGGAACCTGTCCAATGATTGTTGCTTTTGCCTCTTTTTGAGGATTTCATGAAAATGTGACATTGCATTGTCAATGAACTGATTCATCGCTCGCACTGCTACAGCCTTATTCGGGTGGTGATTTTCTACAAAATTTTGCACCGTTTCCCACATTTTGCACTCCTCCCGAATCTCAGTTGAAGTGAGAGATTTCATTGACTTTTTCTCCTCCTCTTGTCCGGACGAGATTTCCATAACCTCTTCCTGTTGGTCGCGATGCAGATCCATCAGTTCGTTGGTGGTCAGTTCCTGGCTATGTTTTTCCACCAGCTCTTGGAATGTCCACGTTATTCACCTTCAGTCCCATAGTCTTCCCTAAGGACACAATTTCATCGACAGTCGGCGGCTCATTGTCACCAACAATCCCCTCAAAGTCACATCCAAGAACACATTCAGGCCACAGCTTTCCCCAAGCAGAAGTGAGAGTTTTCTTGGTGACTCCATCCCAGGCTTTATTGATAATCTTTAGGCAGTTCACGATGGAGAAATGATTTCTCCCAAACTCTCGGAGGGTAAGGTTTGTTCCTTCGGTCACTTTGAAGCATCGCTGAAGTAGTGCTTTGGTGTATAGCTTCTTGAAGTTCAAAACGACTTGCTGATCCATAGGCTGGAGTAGTGTTGGGAGGTAGAAACTTAACCTTAACGAACTTGAATTCCTCCAGTAAGTCGTCCTCAAGGCCTCGAGGATGAGCAGGAGCATTGTCCATAACCAGCAAGACTTTGAGCGGCAGATTATTTTCCGAAAGGTATTTCTTCACTACAGGACCAAAGACCTCGTCCATCCATTCAACAAACGAACAAGGGAGGGGAAAACGTAGGCACACGTGACGCTCGTATTGCGGAACGTCACTCGCTTATCAAGTTACAATTTATTTAAAATGTTTGCTCGTCTTGCAAAACACTCGTAGACCAAGTTACTCGCATTCTGAGGTTTCACTGTATTTGAAAGGAGCTAAGAAAAATGACAGCAGAAAAATTGACTGGACCGACGAAGCCAAGAAGCAATTTGAGAAATGTAAAGAAGACCTGATTAATGCTACATTTCTGAATTTTCCAGTTCGAGATCTGCCTATAGCCCTTTTCACAGATGCTTCTGATCAGGCCGTTGGAGCAGCATTACAGGAGTATGAAGATGCTGGTTGGAAACCCATAGCTTTCTACTCCAAAAAGCTAAGCATTGCGCAGAAGAATTACAGTGCAGATGATAAAAAAATTGCTTGGAATATACCTGTCTGTGAAACAATTCAGGCATCTCATTGAAGGTAGAGAATTTACCATTTTTATGGACCACAAATAGATCACCTACGCATTCCAACAAAAGAATGAGAAGGCATCCCCTCGGCAACTATGGCACCTGCAGTACATCTCGCAGTTCACGACCGACATACGTCATGTCAGTGGCAGAGATAATGTGGTAGCTGTAGCCGATACTTTGTCAAGACTTGATGAAATTCAGTAATTGATTATGAAGTCATAGCAAAGCATCAAGAAAATGATGATGAGCTGAAGAAGTTATGACAAGACAATACATCACTGAAATTGTAGCTTACTTTATTGTAGCTTACAAATTCTTCTTTCACCATTACGATATGGTACTCCCCCTCCTGTCATCTGTAACCTGTCTCATCAGTAAACACTCCAGCTCTGTGAGAAAATTTCTGTATTCATAATATCACTTCTCAGCCATGATTCAACTCATGTTACAATATCTGATGAATAAGTAAATATTAATTCTAGTTTGTTTTTTTCATTTTTTTTCATTTCATAGAAACTTCTCTCAGTTGAAGGTTGCCACAATGACAATTAGATTTATAATTTCAGGTTACAATGATAATTTTGTTCCTTACATTATTCTTATGTCATTAAAGTGCACAAATTATGACATTTAGCAAAGATTTCTAAACGATGAAATTGAACCTTGTAATGCGAACAATGATATAGTTAACAGTAGTGGAAAGTCTATAAGTAAAAATGCTTCCGGATATTTACTATGAATCAAGGAATATTCCCTTGTGTACTTTAATGTTCTTCAGTCCAAAGTTGTTTAAGGTATTGTTGGGTTTTAGATCGGCTTCTTTTCCCTATCAACATTTTCTGGCTGCTCTTCTACAACAACAATAATAATAATCTTGTGGCTTCAGCTGCCTGTTCGTTCCGTACTAGATGGCAGAGTAAAGTGAATCTCTCTTGCCTATCACACAACATGGAGTGTCATCCACCCTTCAAAAGTGTCGTTATTTCTTCTGGGTTTGAACACGCAGTCTTGGGATCTGGACTCTCATGCACTACAGTTTAACAATGGAACATCACCCTTACTTGACTGCCTATAGGGAGCGTGCACGGCCGCTCTTAGCGCCTCTAGCGGAAGAAGTCAGTAACATTTTGGTGATCTTGTTTTGAGCGGTCAGTCCAGGCTGTGTAACTGTGGGTGTGAAATTGTGGTGGTAGTAGTAGTGTATCAAAATGCCTAAATCAAATAGAAACTGTTGTGCAGTGAACTGTCACAACACACAAAGAAACACGCATGGAAAAGGAATTACATTTCACACATTTCCTGGTCGTCCTTAGGAATCGGGCAGATACAGGAAGTGGATTTCGGCTGTGGGAAGGATAAAGTAAGTACAGTAGGCTACCTTATTTCATTTGTGATGTAAATCACACATGTATCACACATTTTAAACATACCAGGTATGCCAAGTCAAGAACACGTTCATTTAAGTACACATTGAAATAGTACATTTCAATTAGGCACTGCAGCAGGTTCGTATGTTTACATTCATGTCCTTCCATGTGCACGTGTCTTGACTACGCCGAATAATAATAATAATAATAATAATAATAATAATAATAATAATAATAATAAATATTTCCCTGCATTTCAATGCAGATGGAACTCCATCGGAACCCACCAAGTGCTCCGTCATTTCCAGTGAATATTTTGTTGGAGGAAAGTCAAGTGATATTGAAAATCATCCATCATATATACCATCTGTGTTTTATGAGAGCTATAAGAAGAAACCAAAAAGAGAATGTGATGTATCCCGGTTTTAAGAGCGAGTAAACGAATGAAATGCTCAAATATACATACGGGAGATAGTAGGTTCGAATCCCGCCATCGGCAGCCCTGAAAATGGTTTTCTGTGGTTTCCCATTTTCACACCAGGCAAATGTTGGGGCTGTATCTGAAGGCCACGGCCGCTTCCTTCCAACTCCTAGGCCTTTCCTATCCCATCGTCGCCATAAGACCTATCTGTGTCGGTGCGACGTAAAGCCCCTAGCAAAAAAAAATATACACATGTCTTCTATTTCAGGAAACTCATGAATTTATTGTTAAAAATGAGTGTGTGAAAACTTACATAGGTTCGAACCCCCACTGTCGGCAGCCCTGAAGATGGTTTTCCGTGGTTTCTCATTTTCACACTAGGCAAATGCTGGGGCTGTACCTTAATTAAGGCCACGGCCGCTTCCTTCCCATTCCTAGACCTTTCCTGACCCATCGTCGCCATACGACCTAACTGTGTTGGTGCGACGTAAAGCAACTTAATAAAAGAACTACATAAGTCGGTGCAAGCAGCATTTGAGATGGAAGCAACGACTTTCGAAATCACTAGTGTTTTTAGTGGGAATGATGTAGGCACACAGTGCTACTCAAGCACAGTACCTTCAAGTATTTTGGAAAAGATGGATCAAAGTTGTGGTCTAAACACCCTCCCCACTCCCTGGACATATGCAGAGGATTTCATGGATACCAGAGCATAAAAAATGAGGCACAGTTGAAGGATTTTACAAGTGTTTCATACGAAACATTCAGTTTTTTACTTTCCTTCTTTGTTTCTAAAGTGTCTATAAATATAAGTAATAACGATGATTGTTTACTCTTTTTAATGAAAATGAAATTGGACCTTTGCTTCTTTGGCAGTTATATTTGGTGTATGTCGGATGAGCGAATATTTTTTACTGCTCTCGGAGTAGTCAGGAAACGCACTTGTAATTTTATTTTCTGGCCTAGCAAACTATCCGTGCAAAATACTTTGCCTCGCGCTTTTAAAACATATCCTGACGCACGAGTTATAATAGATTGCACAGAAATTAAATCAGAAACGCCAGCAAGAATAGATGAGAGATGTTACCTGTATTTTTCGTACAGGTAAAAATTTTATTAGCTGTGGCCCCAAACGGAACTATTCTTTTTGCTTCCCCTTGTTATGGTGGAAGAACTAGGGATACTTTTATTGTTAACAATTCAGGCTTCCTAAATTTGAGTGAAGGGGACGTTATATTAGCCGACAAGGGATTCCCAGATTTTAAAACACAGTCACCTCATTCTTTACTTGTTATGCCGCCTTTTCTTCATAATGGGAGATTTACGGAAGATGAAGTGTTACAAACTCGGAGTGTAGCAAGCGTGCGAATACATGTTGAAAGATGCATACAGAGGGTGAAAATTTTCAAAATCTTGAAAAATATTCCGTATATCAGCAACATTGTTTACGTAGCTTGTGTTAGCAAATTTCTTACCACCAATAATAAAGAACGTAGAACTGTAACCCCTGCATATAATCTACTCGTATAAATCTATCTTATCAGAACTTCGCTTGGCAACATGACGTGTTATCTACTTATTCCAACTGAATTCCTGTTTATTTGCTTACTGGATGCTGCCTGTCAATAGCTTGTCAAAAGCTGTCTATTTCACCGGAAATCTCACTCGCGAAATTTGAGTTTTCAGAGATTCGTGGATATGAGTTAGTGACAATAATAATATCAGGTTTAAATGTATTTTTATGTGCACAGCAATACAACTTCCATAGCATTACTTCATATTTATCTCGACGACAAGATGCAACGATATTTTTTGCCGTAACTATGAAGCAAGTCTTCCAGCGGAACGCGCTCTCACCGTATTAATTCTCGGAACTCCGCCAGAGCGCTCTGTTGCTAGTACCGTGCACGCTCCCTATACTCTCATCACTGCTGCCTGAATGTCTCCCTATAACTTGTACCATTGCGGTTCATACCCACCCATAGTGATGAAGAAACTGAAGACCTAAATGACCTAGTGTGGGACTAGTTAGTGCTAGAGTAAAAGTAAGTCAGTGTATTAGGAACAATTCTGCAACAGAACGCTAGGGAAGTTTTATTTTTCTCCTTTTAACATACCACGTGGTCGAGCAGCTCGTCTCCTTTCTCCCAAGTCTTCCCAGCTCAAACTTTGCATCATTTTTGTAACGCTACTCTTTTGTCGGAAATCACCCAGAACAAATCAAGCTGCGTTTCTTTGGAATTTTTTCCAGTTCTTGAATCAAGTAATCCTGGTGAGGGTCCCATACACTGGAACCACATTCTAGTTGGGGTCTTACCAGAGACTTATATGCCCTCTCCTTTACATCCTTACTACAACCTCTAAATATCCTCAACCATGTGCAGAGATCTGTACCCTTTATTTACAATCATGTTTATGTGATTACCCCAATGAAGATCTTTACTTATATTAATACCAAGGTATTTACAATCATCCCCAAAGGGAACTTTCACCCCATCAACGCAATAATTAAAACTGAGAGGATTTTTCCTATTTCTGAAACTCACAACCTGAGCCAGTTGGTTGAGGTAAATCCAAGACCCTTGGTATTATAATCCAGTGTGTTTCTTTGTTCAGGTGTGGCAGTGTGCATTCGAGCCTGATCCATACAGACAATATCGGACAACAGACATTGTTGCAACATGTGGAGGGAACAGTGTCTGTTTCATCAATGTGAAGGAAGGTGAAGTCGTGGGAAAGTATTATGCTGAAGATAAGACGTAAGTACAAAAATACATTTCATGGTAACAAAAAGTTTGGCGACATCTTTTTTTGTGTGCAGCAAAGAACAAGTGATTGCTGGAGGCCGGTAGATATCTAGGAAACATTCGGAGGCTCCGCGCTTACCGCTGCATGGTGCTCGTTTGTTGCTATTTCGTGTCAACTGTTTATCACGATTGGTTTCTTTACAGAATGAGAGGATTGTTAGGAATAAGATTTTTTATCGTGTCACAGTTAGTAATTAAATCTGTCTGTATTGAATTCTGTGAGTGATGCCATATTTTCTAAATTTCACCCAATTAGTGATGGGATATTCGATTCATTTTACTGAATCGATTCATTTGATTCTGTTCACGTTACTGTATCGATACAGTGATCCGATTCGCGGCACATTAGAGTCACCGCTTCTACTGCATCTGTGTAGCATGTAATGGCAAGACAGCAGCAACAGCATTCATTGTTCGCTGCTGCCATCTGGTCTTCATACTATGAACTCCTTTCTTAGAAAAAAATGCTAGTCACTCTAATACATCGAAGGTTTCTGGCGACGCAGGATGGGAAAGGTCCTGGATTAGGAAGGTAGCAGCCATGGCCTTAATTAAGGTACAGTCCCAGGATTTCCTGGTGTAAAAATGGGGAAACTACAGAAAACCATCTTAACGGCTACCGATGGTGGGATTCGAACCCACCATCCCCCAAATGCAAGCGCATAGCTATGTGATACTAACTGCACGTCCAACTCGCCAAGTCATTTTTGAAAATATGTACTATATTTTTCTATCAGCAGAGGAATTTTTTTTAAATCGTCATATTTTGTATAGCCTACCCGAGATGTACAGTAGCCCACTGGTTTTCTGATTCAACATACTGTTGGTTAAGTTATTGCATCAGTCGGCTCACTCACTGTCCACATTTTATTGAAGTCTTGTGCAACGATGTGACATACGAACTGAGACAATACTGAGCCGTTCTTCCCAATATAAAACAGGTACTTTTGAGTGGTCATGAGCATGACTTATAGGGCAGGCTAGAGTCAAGTTTAATTAATTGTGAAATGTCAACTAAGTTATAATACTAAGATTCGTTAAACTAATAAATAGTATAACCTAATAGCCTATCTACTTACTAGCTACTTTAGAATTATGTTTTGACTACCTTTTTAACACTGAAAATAAATCCATCTATTATTTAAACCTCCCTGTAAGAAGAGGACATTGAATGCGAGTGGGTATTATTTTCAAATGAACTGAGCTCGGGAGTCCATTTAGCGTACGATTCTTTCAGTGTTCCATGGCTCTGTATGTATTGCTTCAGAGGAAGCCCGGCTCTCCGCCAGTGTCCGCTGTCCAGTAAGCCGATAAGGAGCCGTGTGTATCTTGTGTCTCACTGAGCTGTGCTCGTTCATGATTCTTTCGGTGTGCCATGGTTCACTGTATGTCTCGCTGCAGCGGAAGCTCGGCTCCCCGTCAACGTCCAGATCAGCATAATTAAATATATTTCTAGGGGTGGGTTGGTGCCTCCCTAATATTGACAATGAACAACTCAAAGTCATGCATTTCTTCAAGATTTAGCACAGTTTTGTAACAGCTTTTGTCTGTGAAGGAAAGACCAAGTCATTTGTGGGGGTTGAGGGGGAAGGAAAAGGAAAATAGAAAAGGGGGCCTTCTTTAATTATGACTGATGTCAAAGTTACGGGTAGGAAGATGTAAGTACCTATATTCTTAAGTAATGTTATGGTGAAACAGTTGTTGAATATGGTAGACAGAGATGAGAAGGTACTGGATAGTCAGCACTCTGACCAAATTAGAAGGATCAAGGTGCAGGTACACTCATTAAAAACTGTTTTGTACCACCTGTGTAGGACTTAGTCTCTCATCTTTAAGGACTGGATATATGATAAAAGCAGTTTTTGAAACTTTGTATAAAATAACCATTAATTTTTCTGTTCAAAGAGAGTATGCGATGCTCTCCAGGAAATTTACCCTCAGTCACATGACAAAATTTTACGTTATGAAGGAAAAAGTTGAGAAGGGTGAGAAATATTGATTTTTAAATTTTATCGACATCTGTTAGGCTCGTCCCTGAACTGAATTATGAAAGCAGTGATGTCACCTTAAGGAAAAGTGAATATTGAATTTTTACGACCACATTGTAATCGAAACAGACTTTCAACGTATTAGGTCGTGTTACGTACATGTAGTACGTGTTGAAGAGATGTTAAGTACAGAACAAAAATGGCCAGCCGGACACCAGTGGGATCCGAACCCACAACCTCCCGATTTCGCGTCGGTTGCTCTACCAATTGAGCTATGGTGGCCTAGGCCATCTTTGTTCTGTATGAAAGGATCTGAGCTACAGGTCTGGCACTGCTGCAAGCACACTGTAGAGTGCGTTTAAGTCGCCCGTTGTGGGGCATGTCAATGAATATTGAATTTTTCACGACCACATTGTAATCGAAACAGACTTTCAACGTATTAGGTCGTGTTAAGTACATGTAGTACGTGTTGAAGAGATGTTAAGTACAGAACAAAAATGGCCAGCCGGACACCAGTGGGATCCGAACCCACAACCTCCCGATTTCGCGTCGGTTGCTCTACCAATTGAGCTATGGTGGCCTAGGCCATCTTTGTTCTGTTTGAAAGGATCTGAGCTACAGGTCTGGCACTGCTGCTAGCACACTGTAGAGTGCGTTTAAGTCGCCCGTTGTGGGGCATGTCAATGAATATTGAATTTTTCACGACCACATTGTAATCGAAACAGACTTTCAACGTATTAGGTCGTGTTACGTACATGTAGTACGTGTTGAAGAGATGTTAAGTACAGAACAAAAATGGCCAGCCGGACACCAGTGGGATCCGAACCCACAACCTCCCGATTTCGCGTCGGTTGCTCTACCAATTGAGCTATGGTGGCCTAGGCCATCTTTGTTCTGTTTGAAAGGATCTGAGCTACAGGTCTGGCACTGCTGCAAGCACACTGTAGAGTGGGTTTAAGTCGCCCGTTGTGGGGCATGTCAATGAATATTGAATTTTTCACGACCACATTGTAATCGAAACAGACTTTCAACATATTAGGTCGTGTTATATACATGTACTACGTGTTGAAGAGATGTTAAGTACAGGGAGGTTGTGCGTTCGGATCCCACTGGTGTCCGGCTGGCCATTTTTGTTCTGTACTTAACATCTCTTCAACACGTACTACATGTACGTAACACGACCTAATACGTTGAAAGTCTGTTTCGATTAAGGAAAAGTCTTCAAATGAACCTTGGAAACAGGTTGTGAGCCTAACAAAACCATACCTTAAGTCGCAGTGGGAATTTAACCTTGGCGACTTATCTTCCTTGATGTTCCTGCATTGTCTTCATGTACGAAAATACCAAACAACTAGCTTGTGCATGAAGATAATGTAAGGGCCAAGTACACGAACCCTGTTTAGTGTGTTCAGCGTTTAAGATTCTTAAAAAAAGTAGCAAAGCATCATTTCTGGTTATTATTTAAATCCCTGAATATCTTAGATTAAACAGTCAAGTTCTAGTGGTTACCAAACATAAACGGTGATTAGAAGCGAAGGTAAAATGGCTGCCAGATTTGAAGGTGAACTGTTATATCTGGAACAGAATGAAAATGATTGCAAGAAATTAGCGAGAGAAAATTTGTTGAAAGGTTCCGTTTATCTAAAGAAACAGTTTCATTTCTTCTGGAAACAATGCAAAATAATGTACAATTTCCTCTTTTTGCTGACTTACCGCTGGTTCATTTAGCATCGTTGGAGGTGATACTGCTAATATACACAGAGCAGCTGCAGCTGCGACTGGTAGCCTCATTGTGTCAACACTTTATATAATTGCCGGCGTCACAGCTTTTTAAATATTGCTAGATTTGCTGGTCTAATAGGGATTCTAGTCATTTAACGAGATGTCGCGGTGGTGCGAGGAGCAAGTCTCTAGTCGGTAACTCGAGGTGGTGTCGTGAAGTTTCCGAGCGGTAGTGCAATTATGCTTTAGTTGCACATTTACTATAATTAATTAGTACTTCATAATGAACAGTTTAATAAGGAATATGCAGGAGCTCGCATTGTCTGTCACAACTAATGTTTGTAGCTAAGAGTGTAGAGTCTGTTACTCGTGCCGCGACTTCTCGTCAGATGGAACCATTGAGTGTACTCACATTTGCATCAGATCTCCAGGTGCAGAAAATGCAGGGATATTTCAAAATACGTGATGTTATTTTTCCATAAACTGCAAGACAATAAGTGACAGTAATTTATTTATTAGCGATATTGTTGTTTGGTGGCCCGGTTCTGTCCATGACAATACAATATTTAAGGCTGCACAATCCAAATGAGTTGAAATACAAGAAGGCTATTTATCGGGCCTATCATTGCAAGCCATTTCTCTTAACATGTTTGCTGAATTTACAAACCAAGGAGGAGCATATGTACAAGAGGGATCATACTAGGAGCAGAAATGCTGTAGAAAGACAGCGGAGGTTTTCTGCTCTCTCCGATGGTTAAAGGTTTGAAGTGCATAAAGCTCTAAATATAATAGTTGCTACAACAGTATTGAACAGTATTGCAATTTCAACGAGAAAAAACCCTCCTGAAGATTTAATGGTATAACAGATTATCGAAAAGCAGGACAGTGGTGATGGTGCACTACACTTGCCTTTGGGTTTTATGTCACAACTTAAGTTTTTAGAAGGAAATCATTCGATTGCGAATGTAAAAACTTTCAAGTTCCCTAGGTCCTTTCAATCCTGAAATTGCCAGCGTCTCGCCCCAGTGTGGCAGTGGCTCGTGTGCCGTAGAGACAAGCCTCCCTTGCATGACAATATAACATTAAAATAGACCATCTAGTCATAATCTTACTACTGCCCATTTTTCGAAGAAGAAGAAGAAGAAGAAAAAAACCCACTGAAAGAAAAAATGTACTCAATCACAAACATTTTAAATTTCTGCCAAATTTCCAGTTTGAAACTTAAGGGTAGGAAAATTATGTGAGGAGAGGGTAAATAACGGTATTTGAAGATGCGGAGATTGTCCTTGTCCATTTGTTTTAGCGTTTGTTCTTGTCTCTTTTTCTGTTACTCCCTGTTCCTGTCTCTTGATACAAGACTAGAAATGTGACGAAATACTGCGGCCTTGCGGTTGCCTGAGCGGGTCATAACTTGAATGGCACTTTCTTTCTATGTACTTTGGCAAGCCCACATAATTTGGAAGTGTTGTTGGGAGCGTGTAGATAAGATACTCTGCATGTTTCAGGGAGATGTTCTATTCATTGGCTTGGACAACTCTGCGCAATTCCTGGATGAATGAAGGCGTGAGAGCTAACATTCTGGCTGTCGGAGGAGCCAAGAGCACCATTCACTTGATCCATCACGCCAACTCCGTGGCCTTCCTCAAGATGACCTTGAAGAAGGGCAAGAAACTGGTGATTAACAGCCTGCTCTTCCACCCTCTGCTGGCCAACATTCTTTTTTGTGAGTAACATTCCATTACTTTTATTGTTTAAAAATTATTTGTACATGTAATGTGGTAAGTAGTTTGACTTGATCTTATAATCTATTAGCTTCATAGTCCGTATTGATAGTTCAAACACACAAGTATGAAGGATGAGTTCTCCACCTAATCAATATTTTATATAGTGTCAATATTATTTACATAACAGGACAGTACCGGTTTCGACCTGTAAATAGGTCATCTTCAGCTGTTGAAGAACCTGCTTAATAGCGACTGTACAGAATAAATACTATTAAAATTGAACAGGAATGCCATTAAAATAAACATGAATGTCACTATTCAAAAAAAATACTTAACATTAAGATATATACATGTGGTACAGTTTTGGGGTTAAAAGGCTCTTATCGTGGCCCCAGGCTTTCTACATATTTCAAAAATGATATTTGTTGAGGTTGATATTGGATACAGTTCTTAGAGTTTATGAAGAATCACGGACATTCTGGTGTCAGGCTCGGATACCTAATGTTATATGCCAACATTATGTCCAACGGTTTTATGAGATGATACAAAGTGCATTGATGGGCCGCAAATATGTGGGGACGTCGTGTTCATTAGAATAAAAGGTGTAGTAACCTGTTTACAGATACATAGCTCATTCTCAGTCTATATCAATGCTGAAAAACATGCTAGTTTATATTAGACTTCCATGTTGAGGTTTATGTTGCTGTGTGCGACATCATCATCATTTCCCAACTCCAGTTTCCCGGGTGTTGTGTACTATCGTTCGCCATCTTCTTCTGTCTTCATACATTTCCTGTTCTGGTACGTCCTCCCTTTTGTGTCCTGTCTCCTCCACATCTGATCTTACAGTCTCTATCCAACGTTTTCTTAGTCTACCCTGTGGTCTTCTTCCTACAAGATTAAGGTCAAAATATTTCCTGGCAGGTCTTTCCCTGTTCATTTCCATCATGTGCCCATACCACTGAAGTCTGCATTTCTTTATGACACTGGTAATAGGAACTTCAATACCAGCTACTTTCCTATTCACTTCATTTCTGATCTTGTCCTTTCTGGTAGTTTGGTTCATGGTTCTAATGAATCTCATTTCAGTTGCTTGGATTCTGCTAAGGTTTTTGTTTAGTAGGGTACATGTCTCTAAACCGTACATGAGGATTGGTACGAAGTAAGTGTGGTACATGATTGTTTTTGCTTTTTGTGGTATTTTGCAGTCCCAGAGAAGATTTCTGACTTGACTGTAGAAGTTAGATGCTTTCTGTGTCCTGCTGAGTACTTCCTGCCTAACAGTGTTGTCTTTTGAGATTGTGCTTCTGAGGTACTTGAAGTGGGAAGCTGATTCCACTTTTGCTCTTTCCAGAAATATATTTGAAGTTGTTCCTTCCCTCTTGATGGTCATTTCCACTGTCTTTGTTTTGCTCATCTTCAGTCCAAAATTTTTGAATGTGTTGTTCCATTCATTAAGTTTCTTCTGAACTACAGCTTCTGTCTCTCACCATAAAAGCACATCGTCAGCAAATATCAGGGCGTTTGGTTCACTGTCCATTTTCTTGATAGATTTGATGACCTTGTCCATTACTATTACGAACAGGAGTGGTGACAAAGCACTTCCTTCTTGGACACCTCTCTTTGTTTCAAACCATTTTGATCATCCGTTGCCTATCTCAACACTTCTGGAATAGCATCTTGACTTTGTCAATTAAGTACTTTGGCACCTTTAGGTCTTCCAGACATTCCCATATCTTGTTTCGAGGAACACTATCATATGCTTTTTCAATGTCCATAAATGCAATCACAAGATTTCTTCCGTATTCCCAGTAATTTTCTGTCAGCATCTTTACTGCAAAGATCAGATCCACAGTACTTCGACCTTTCCTGAACCCGTGTGTTCTTCCTCAAGCAAAGGTTCCACTATCTTCCTAAGTCTCATTTCTATGATCTTTTTCAGCAGCTTCAGTGAGTGTGACAACAGCGTGATGCCTCTGTAATTTCCACAATTCCGTCGATTGTCCTTTTTGACTCCTTTATCTCCAATCTTCTGGAATTTTGTTTCTATCCCAAATCACTGATAACACTCTATATAGCCAATTCAAGGCTGGTATTCCAGTTGCCTTTATTATGTCTGAGCTGAGATCATCAAAGCCTGCGGACTTCCCATTTCGTGTGCTCTTTAGTGCTGTTTCTCCCTCAATCCATGTTAATGGTTATTTGTTGTTTTTGGCTTCATCTACACTACAGTCATTGGTGGTGATGTTGCCCCATCTCCATTTAACAGCATGTTGAAGTACTACTTCATTTCACCCCTGATCCCTTCCTCTGTTTGTATTAAGCTACTATCATCTGTTTCCAGTGCGAGGATGTTTATATACAGTAAAATCTCGTTAATTCGAAGTCGTTGGGACTAAAAAAATCGGACTTCGAATTACATGATTTCGAATTAACCGCCAGTTCGCAATTCAGAAGTACCAACCCTCGCTGCGTTATAAAATATTCTAAGGCCCATTACTGCATGCAGTTAATCTTGATTCACAGTTTATACCTTTCAAATGCCATGAAAAAAGAACTTATTTCCAAAATGTATCCAAGAAGGTGCATTTACAGTATTCAAATAATGCACTTGGATATCTCACTGGCAAACATAACCTCACGCAACGAAAGAAAGAAGAAAAAGCACGATTCAAAGACGAGAAATCTATGCTGGCTCCCATGTGCAAGTACTTTATTCATTAAATTACTGTACTGTAAGCGTTTTAGATGCCTTGTATTTACACAGAAAGTGCCCGATGTCCTTAAAATCAAACTTTCCTATGACTATCCTTGTACGATTTCCCGCCATGGCACTTCTCTTGTAGGCTACTTCAGAAATGTAAATACTTGCCGCGTCACAAAGTGACATGCAGTCACCTCGATTCACGGTTTAAACCTTTCAAATGCCATGGGAAAATATTATTTCCAACATGTATCCAACAAGGTGCATTTACAATGTTCAAATAATGCACTTGAGTTAATAACTTACAAACATAACCTCACGCAACGAAAGAAAAATATCACAATTCAAAGACGAGGATAAATAATGCTGGTTCTCCTGTGCAAATGCATTATTTTTTGGATTTCTGTACTGTTTGCATTTTTAGATGCTTTGTACTGGCATGGAAAGTGCCCGACGCCCATAACATTGTGGCTTATCGATCTTTCCTATGACGAGGGGATAAAGTTTCTTGCTTCCATGTGCATTGCAACGCACTACAATGACCCCCATCCCTCACACTTGTACGATTCCCCCGCTGCCACTTTCTCCTTTAAAACCATATGATCGTTTGGGCTCGCATTAAAATAAAGTAATGCAGTTTCATCGGCAATGACAATATTATCAAATTATTATAATTAATGAACCACCTTTCCAATACATAAAATCCTTATATTTAGGATGAAACCATTTAATCACAAATTGGACATGTTTCACTCAACTTTGTGAGCATCATCAGCAATAGTTAACATAAATCATTGGTGGGTCAGGGCCCTGATCCTGGTGTATATCACAAAAGAATGTCTAATATACATTGATAAAAATATATAAATTTAACAAATTTAAAAATAATCAATAAGATTATTTATGTCTATTAAAACAATTTTTTTTTTTTTTAAAATCATTCAGATTGTTTAAAATGTAAAACGGAACGGATGGCTTAAATGTTAAAAATAGTATATGGTAATTAGATGTTCTTAAAAATCGTTGTCCAACATATCTACACTCGATTATATTAAGACTGTTTATGATAAAATCAGTTTTTCAAATCAGGGTGAGTTCTTATTATAGACTATGTTGCTGTTTTTAAGAATAAACATGATGAGAAACGCTAAAATCGCACATGATGGTTGAAAAACGAGTTCACTGGTGATAAAATGTCGTCTAGATCGGCGTAATTTAGCCTTTATGGGACTCCTTGCGTTGTAATTTCTGCCATTATTTTATGCAGTAATATGTTGAAATTGTTCTTCTAACGAAAAAATGCTGATCTATTATATCACTGGTGATAAAATGTCGTCTAGATCGGCGTAATTTAGCCTTTATGGGACTCCTTGCGTTGTAATTTCTGCCATTATTTTATGCAGTAATATGTTGAAATTGTTCTTCTAACGGAAAAAATGCTGATCTATTATATGAATATATAATAAGAACTCACCCTGATTTGAAAAACTGATTTTATCATAAACAGTCTTAATGTAATCGAGCGTAGATATGTTGGACAACGATTTTTAAGAACATCTAATTACCATATACTATTTTTAACATTTAAGCCATCCGTTCCGTTTTACATTTTAAACAATCTGAATGATTTTTTTAAAAAAAATTTTTGTTTTAATAGACATAAATAATCTTATTGATTATTTTTAAATTTGTTAAATTTATATATTTTTATCAATGTATATTAGACATTCTTTTGTGATATACACCAGGATCAGGGCCCTGACCCACCAATGATTCATGTTAACTATTGCTGATGATGCTCACAAAGTTGAGTGAAACATGTCCAATTTGTGATTAAATGGTTTCATCCTAAATATAAGGATTTTATGTATTGGAAAGGTGGTTCATTAATTATAATAATTTGATACTCTGAACTCCAATACGGTTGAAAAATGAGATTTATAACTTGTAATGACAATATTGTTCGGTGCCTACGAATTTATTATATGAGCCACGTTTTTTTTTTCTTTTTCCGTCAACTGTCGGCATCGCCAGTGTTCGCGGATTCTGTTTTCCCGCACACTGCCTGTTGTGTGATATTACGGCATTCCTTAAAATTTTGAATACAAAAGAATTCCGATTTCATTCAACTTCGTAATCATGAAGCGCACTGTAATCCACCGAAGTGGGTGTAAATGCGGAAAGCTATGGTACCACTCCACATTCCGAAACGCGCGTTGTATTATGACGCGGATAGATTCAGAGTTGAAATTACTCTGTAACATACTACTGTTTTAAAATGTAAAGGCTGTTTCGAATTAAAAGTCTAAATTTCGGTAATGGGGCCGACATTGTACTTCGAATTACGAATTATCCGTATTAAACAATTTAAATAACATGCAAAACTGTATCTCATGTTTCCGGGAACGAGACCTTCTTCGAATTAGGCGGGATTTTGAATTAACCGATTTCGAATTATTGAGGTTCTACTGTATTCATTTCTTTTACTGTTTACTATTTTGTATAGTAGTTTCCTTTTTCCTTGACAGTCTTACTCTATCCTTGTAGTAAAGTCATCCCAGCACTTTTCCTTTCCTTCCTGGATCAGTCTTTTTACAGCCAGTTTCTTTTTCCGGTGTTCCTGTGCTAGATGTTCAATTTCTAATTCATTTCGTCTATCATCTGTTTTCTGTTTTTCGAGGTCTAATTTTTTCTTCAGTCTACTTCTTTTACTGCTGTCTTCACTCGGTCATTCCACCAAGGTGTTTCCTTCTCTTTTGGTGTGGCACTTGTTTTTCCACAAATTTCCGTGGCTTCTATTACAAGGGTTTCTTTGAATAAGGACCATTCTTCTTCTATTCCCTCTTTCTCAGTTTTGGGTAATTTAGCTGTTATCATCACTTCATAGTTTCCTTTCTTCTCTATGTCCTTCAACAGCCATGTCTTGATCTTTGGCATTTTCTTTTGTTTAATTTTGGGCCCATGAACTTTTAGGTCAGAGATTAATAATTGATGGTCGCTATCTAGGCACTCGCTGGGTATGACTCTAACATCTGTAACATACTGACCCGCTTTTCTATCAGTGATGATGAAGTCGATCATAGTCTTGAGCTTTCCATCCCAGCTGTATCTCGTTATTTTATGACTGTCCCTCTTCTGATACCATGTGTTCTGTATGATTAAGATGTTTCGCACACAGAAATCAATCAGGTTCTCTCCTTCAGAGTTTCTGTTACCATTGCCATGGGGGCTAATGATGTTTTCACAAGCTAGTCTTTCTTTGCCAACTTGGGTTCCCTCAGGTGAATTTTAAAAAATCTGAGAAAGAAGAAAAGGAAGGTAGGTATTAGAATAACTGATAGAGAGTGCCTGTTTAATAGGTTGTGTACATGATGTGTGTGTGTGTGTGTGTGTGTGTGTTACGTGTGAACTGGATATGTCCTTGAGCATTGTTAGGAGCGTGCTGCACATTGTTGCGTGTATGTCTTGTGGCTGTCGTAGCATTAAGAAAGAGAGGTGGCGGGGAGGGGGAAGCGGCTTGTGTAGGGCGTGGTGTGGAGTGGGGTGTCTCTTTTGGGGTGTGTGTTGGTTTGTGTTTGCTGATTTTTTTTTTTTTTAAATGTGCCTTTTAGAATGGGTATGGCTGTGTTGAAAAGAATATTTGTTTTATCTGTGATTTCGTTTAAGTTGAAAGTAGGATTAGCGTATTGGTCCATGCTAATGTAAAAATCTTCCATTATATTTGTTACCGCTACTATAGTGGTAACACCAAACAAGGCACAAACAGAGTTAAAAGGGGAAGTTAAGAGCAAACTACACAATATAAAAGGTCACTACACACTTGGTAAAAAAACAGTAGGTGACATTACGCGGATCTCCAACAAAACATGTACGTAAATATCAGTAGGGCCAACTAGTGAACAACAAACTGGGAAGATAAAAAGGCTGGGAACCTACCAAAAGCATGGACATGGCTTAGATAGCGGATTCCGAAATAAATCCCCGTGATCCTTAGATTTAAAAAAATATTATTACAAAATAATTTTACAAATACATTTCAAATACAATTCCAAGTTACGAGCTATAAGTTCAGTGATATACGTAGCCTTTTCGTGGCAGTGTAAATTCCAATTTCAAATCCTCAACTATACATCTATTTACCCCAATGCAGTTGTACAATGCAATATACAGTGAAGTGGAAGAGTTTCTCCAAAATCTAGCGTACCTCAAGTGATACAGAACTACCAGAGGCAAACCCCTAGGGAAATAAAATTAAATTACAATCTACGTATCTTAGTGAAACAAGAAATGGGAATGCCTCGGAAATGAACAGGTAAGTCTAGCTGAAAAACTAAAGCGTCATAAGTAACTAATTTGGTGAATCTAGGCGAGGTTAGGGCAGACTCCTGTATGAAGAGCAAATCGGAACATTACCGAAATTTTATCAGGAACGGAATTCAAGAGTGCTTACCCGAGGAGAGTGCCATCCCGGAAACCGGGGGACGTCAACCAGATAGGCTGCTCGCAGACAGATAGACCAAGACCGACAGAATTCAGGATACAGAATTGATTCGAACACTGCCTTGCTCACTATATATAGGAAATTCCGGCCTTGGAGGCAGCCAATCAGCGTGCACGAGTTCCCTATCGCCACCTAGACTCACCAATCACAACCTTACTTTCGATCGCGAACTTTGACTAACATTCTAGAATACGCATGATCGCGAAAGTCGTATTTTTCCAGAATAGACAGAACACACTTTCTAGAACACATACCAACAAAGTAACACACCCTGTACAAAAGTTATGTAACTTTCTGGATCTTTCCAGGAGCTATAGACAGAATTCTACAATTTACAAATGCCTATGTTACATTATACAGTACAGGTTAGGTCAATAAAAATAAAACATCATATCGTATTTTACAAATAAAGTCTTCAAAAAAATACATTCCACTCGCATTACATAGTTCACTTGTAACAATATTGAGCAATGGGCTTGTGGGGTTCATATTTAAAATTAGTGAATTTATGCTTGCATTCCTCAACATGTTGCCCTATGGATGAAAAGTGATTATATTTAGTGGTGTTGATATGTTTGTTGTATCGAATTGAAAAACATCTGCTGGTGCGCCCGAATCAGAATCATTGCATTTTATGCGGTATACTCCTGAGTGGCTGTATTTGTTATTCTCATTGACAGAGTTAGTGTTGTGTAAAATAGAAGCATTATTACATGTGGTTCTATAAGGTATTCTTTGATTGTGTTTCTTGAAAATATTGGTTATGGGGTGGATGTGGATGTTGTTAAATGTAAGAAGTGCGTAGTCTTTCTTAATTTTGCTGTTTCTGCTTAATTTGGATTTAAGTTGATGTTTTATTTTGTGAATGATTTTGTTTATCATGTTTCTGTTGTATCCATCATACTCCGCTATTTCGTGAATTATGTTCAGCTCTTTTTTCAATTCTTCCTGAGAGAGAGGTACGTTGAAAGCTCTGTAAATCATGCTGTAGTATGCCGCTTTTTTGTGTGCGTTCGGGTGAGTGGAATAAATTTTTATTGTGTTGGACGTTTGTGCAGGTTTCTTATAGATTTTGTATGTTAAGTGGTCTTCAGTTTTAGTGACAGATAAGTCAAGATAGTTCAAAGTGCGATATTTCTCAGTTTCCATAGTAAATTTTATATGTGGATCTATTTTGTTTAGCTGTTCAAGTATGTTGTTTTCGTTTGTGGACCTGCATTCTATAACAACGAAGATATCGTCTACAAATCTGCACCAGAATGATATATTGTTAATTTTGCTAATTTCTGCGAGGTCTAAGTGGTATGTATAGATCTCAGCTAGTATTCCTGAAGCTGGTGAACCCATGGGAAGACCTTGCTGTTTGTAGATAGTGTCGTGGAATCTAAAGTAGTTATTGTTTAGGGCAAATTCAGGTAAATTAATGAATTCACCTATTTCGAGGATGCTTAGATTACTGTGATTTTTCAAATTCGATTCTATTAGTCTATTGTTTTCTGTGTGGGTATGTTAGGGTACATGTTAATGATATCATATGATGCTAGGACATGGTGTTGTTCGATCTTCAGCTCTTTGGTGATGTTACAGAATTCTATTGAGTTTCGTACTGATTTCTTGGCTATGAATGTGTAGTGTTTTTTGAGAAATGTTGTATGAAGCATGGTAATTTGTAGATTGGGCTTGATCTATAATTTATGATCGGCCTCATGGGTACATCATCTTTGTGGATCTTGGGTAGGCTTTCACAGTTGGCAGTTGTGGATTCATTATGGTCACCTTCGTGGTTTCTTGTTCCTTAAGAAGGAAGTGGGTGTTTTTCAGTCAAGTTTTTAGATTTCTTTGAATACTGGCAGTTGGATCTTTTCGTTTGATTTGAAAGGTGTCGTCTAGGAAACATTGTTTAGTTTTAGTGATGTATTTGTTTCTGTTGATGATGACTGAGAATTACCTTTGTTATGCTTAATTTTGTCTTTGAGTTTCCTGAGTTGAGCGTTGTCAGTTTTGCTTTTATAGCTGCTGTTGTTTTTAATCTTGTTTATGTCTTGTGGTAATTTCTTCTTAACCTCGTGTTTGATCTCGTCGCGTAAATCATGAGATACTTTACTTAGGGCATTTTCGGTTTTGGCGATGATGGCTGTGAGGTTATGGAAGGTTGACGTGTTTACCCAATTGAGTTTAGGTCCTTTGCTCAATATATTAGTTTCTGTTTCATCAAAGTGCGTGTCTGTTATTCATGATGGGTGGGTGAAAAGTGTGTTCATTCTCTTTGTTGCATTTGAAGGGCGTGTTACTGTCTTGTTTGTTTTGGATTTGTGACCATTTAAGTGCATTAAGCTTTCTATCCAATGTGTTCTGTTTGCGGATTGCTAGGTTAGTTATTTTGTTTTGGGTTATTTGTTGGAAGTTGTCCCAAAAGCTGTGTGGTAAAATATGGGAAGCTTCTAGGTGTGTTTCATAGAGTTTGGTATTGAGGTATTGTTTTTAAATTCTTCCTGTAGAATAATTTAATTTCTTCTGTTAACCATAATTTGTTAGTTTTTTTCTGTGTGTTCCATGTCTGGTTGGTGTTCTTGTGTTTATTATTGTGTCTGTTAAGGAAATTCGGTACTAAGTTCCTAGACAGGCATTCTCTTAAAAAGCCAATGTTCTTGATCACAATTGCTATTTTAATTTTCAGGTTCTGATATGTAAACTTGTGGGTTACTGTAGTCACGTCCTAGTTCGTGAACCATGGGCAACGGCTGAGTGGCCTAATAAGTGGTCCTGAGAGTCGGGATACCAGTTGCTATGGAATGGGAGTGGGCATCTCGGACATATTCTGAGTCGTGGCCCTCCTTGTGCTCAGGCGGCTAGGACTATACAATTCACCGGTGGTCCATAACCCGTTAGAGGAGAGATCCTCACTTGGACTATGTGCAAGTAGGGCAGCATCCTGCTTCATGAATTAACCGAGCTCAGAACACTTTAAGCAAGCCTCGGACCTATGGGAGTAATGGAGTCCCACTCCCATTTGACAGGCGAGGGACTCCTTGGAAACAACTTGGCGAACGAAATGGAATTCGATGGGGAGCTATCAATATTAATGGGGCTTATGGAAGAAAGAAGGTAGAACTGGCTGAGTCAGCAAAGAGGATGCATCTGGATGTGCTAGGAGTAAGTGATATTCGGGGAAGGGGAGATAATGAGGAAGAGATAGGAGATTATAAGGTGTACTTGAGGGGTGTTAGAAAGAGAAGGGCAGAGTCTGGGGTAGGGCTCTTTATCAGGAATACCATTGCACGCAACATAGTTTCTGTTAGGCACGTAAATGAGCGTATGATGTGGGTAGATTTGTCAGTGGGAGGAATTAAGACAAGAATTGTGTCCGTGTATTCACCATATGAGGGTGCAGATGAGGATGAAGTTGACAACTTTTATGAAGCATTGAGTGACATCGTGGTCAGGGTCAACAGCAAGGATAGAATAGTGCTAATGGGCGATTTCAATGCGAGAGTTGGGAATAGAACTGAAGGATACGAAAGGGTGATTGGTAAATGTGGGGAAGATATGGAAGCTAATGGGAATGGGAAGCGTTTGCTGGACTTCTGTGCTAGTATGGGTTTAGCTGTTACGAATACATTCTTCAAGCATAAGGTTATTCATCGCTACACATGGGAGGCTAGGGGTACCAGATCCATAACAGACTATATCTTAACAGACTTTGAATTCAGGAAATCTGTTAGGAATGTAAGAGTTTTTCGGGGATTTTTCGATGATACAGACCACTATCTGATCTGTAGTGAATTAAGTATCTCTAGGCCTAGGGTAGAGAAAGTGAAATCTGTCTGCAAACGAATAAGGGTAGAAAATCTCCAGGACGAGGGAATTAGACACAAGTACATGGATATGATTAGTGAGAAGTTTCGAACAGTAGACAGTAAGCAGGTTCAGGATATAGAAAGTGAATGGGTGGCATACAGGGATGCTGTAGTTAGAAACAGCAAGGGAATGCCTAGGAACAACTGTGTGTAAAGATGGGAAAAGGCGAACATCTTGGTGGAATGATGAAGTGAGAGCAGCCTGTAAACGTAAAAAGAAGGCTTATCAGAAATGGCTCCAAACAAGGGCCCAGGCAGACAGGGATTGGTACGTAGATGAAAGAAACAGAGCGAAACAAATAGTTGTTGAATCCAAAAAGAAGTCATGGGAAGATTTTGGTAATAACCTGGAAAGGCTAGGTCAAGCAGCAGGGAAACCTTTCTGGACAGTAATAAAGAATCTTAGGAAGGGAGGGAAAAAGGAAATGCACAGTGTTTTGAGTAATTCAGGTGAACTCATAATAGACCCCAGGGAATCACTGGAGAGGTGGAGGGAATATTTTGAACATCTTCTCAATGTAAAAGGAAATCATCATGGTGGTGTTGCAAACAGCCAAGCTCATGGGGAGGAGGAAAATGATGTTGGTGAAATTATGCTTGAGGAAGTGGAAAGGATAGTAAATAAACTCCATTGTCATAAGGTAGCAGGAATAGATGAAATTAGACCTGAAATGGTGAAGTATAGTGGGAAGGCAGGGATGAAATGGCTTCATAGAGTAGTAAAATTAGCGTGGAGTGTTGGTAAGGTACCTTCAGATTGGACAAAAGCAGTAATTGCACCTATCTACAAGCATGGAAACAGGAAGGATTGCAACAACTATCGAGGTATCTCATTGATTGGTATACCGGGCAAAGTATTCACTGGCATCTTGGAAGGGAGGGTGCGATCAGTCGTTGAGAGGAAGTTGGATGAAAACCAGTGTGGTTTCAGACCACAGAGAGGCTGTCAGGATCAGATTTTCAGTATGCGCCAGGTAATTGAAAAATGCTACGAGAGGAATAGGCAGTTGTGTTTATGTTTCGTAGATCTAGAGAAAGCATATGACAGGGTACCGAGGGCAAAGATGTTCGCCATACTGGGGGACTATGGAATTAAAGGTAGATTATTAAAATCAATCAAAGGCATTTATGTTGACAATTGGGCTTCAGTGAGAATTGATGGTAGAATGAGTTCTTGGTTCAGGGTACTTACAGGAGTTAGACAAGGCTGTAATCTTTCACCTTTGCTGTTCATAGTTTACGTGGATCATCTGCTGAAAGGTATAAAATGGCAGGGAAGGATTCAGTTAGGTGGAAATGTAGTAAGCAGTTTGGCCTATGCTGACGACTTGGTCTTAATGGCAGACTGTGCCGAAAGCCTGCAGTCTAATATCTTGGAACTTGAAAATAGGTGCAATGAGTATGGTATGAAAATTAGCCTCTCAAAGACTAAATTGATGTCAGTAGGTAAGAAATTCAACAGAATTGAATGTCAGATTGGTGATACAAAGCTAAAACAGGTCGATAATTTCAAGTATTTAGGTTGTGTGTTCTCCCAGGATGGTAATATAGTAAGTGAGATTCAATCAAGGTGTAGTAAAGCTAATGCAGTGAGCTCGCAGTTGCGATCAGCAGTATTCTGTAAGAAGGAAGTCACCTCCCAGATGAAACTATCTTTACATCGGTCTGTTTTCAGACCAACTTTGCTTTATGGGAGCGAAAGCTGGGTGGACTCAGGATATCTTATTCTTAAGTTAGAAGTAACAGACATGAAAGTAGCAAGAATGATTGCTGGTACAAACAGGTGGGAACAATGGCAGGAGGCTACTCGGAATGAGGAGATAAAGGCTAATTAAGGAATGAACTCGATGGATGAAGCTGTACGCATAAACCGGCTTCGGTGGTGGGGTCATGTGAGACGAATGGAGGAGGATAGGTTACCTAGGAGAATAATGGATTCTGTTATGGAGGGTAAGAGAAGTAGAGGGAGACCAAGACGACGATGGTTAGACTCGGTTTCTAACGATTTAAAGATAAGAGGTATAGAACTAAATGAGGCCACAACACTAGTTGCAAATCGTGGATTGTGGCGACGTTTAGTAAATTCTCAGAGGCTTGCAGACTGAACGCTGAAAGGCATAACAGTCTATAATGATAATGTATGTATGTATGTATGTATGTATGTATGATATGTAAACGCAATGTTTTTTGCCTGGTTGACTGGGATACTATAATCTGTCAGCTTCATAGTCCGTATTGA
This sequence comes from Anabrus simplex, assembly GCF_040414725.1. NCBI lineage: Eukaryota > Metazoa > Arthropoda > Insecta > Orthoptera > Tettigoniidae > Anabrus > Anabrus simplex. The sequence goes on along the minus strand of NC_090276.1, from coordinate 96,812,545 downwards.
TAGTTTAAACACACAAGTTTGAAGGATGAGTTCTCCACCTAATCAATACTTTATTTTACATAGTCATCATCATCATCAGTTTTCCACTCCAGTTGCCCGGGTGTGGTTTACGAGCACTCTCCACTTCTGTCTGTCCATGTACCTACCACTCTTCTCTCAAGACAACATCCCAGCTGACTCCTCTTGTTCCTATGTCCTCTTTCACTTGGTCCAGCCATCTCTTCCTAGGTCTTCCTACCGGTCGTTTTCCGGCCACGACTGTGTGTAGCCATTGTTTTGCTGTCCTTCCATCGTCCAATCGTTTGACATGGCCAAACCATTTCAAACGGGCCCTTGTCACTTTTTCATTCAGGGATGGGTACACACCAGCTTCCTCCCTTATTCTTTCATTCCTTACCCTGTCCCTTTTTGTCTTCTGTACCATAGTACGTAGGGACTTCATTTCTGCGGCTTGTAATTTGCTATCCACTTGTTGGGTTGTTGTGCAGGTTTCTAGGCCATATGTTGTTATGGGGGTGAAGTATGATTGGAATAGAATCTGCTTTGATCTTAAGGGAGCTTGTTCGTTCCAGAGGAGGTTCCGAACTTGATGGTAAAACTGAGCTGATTTTTGAATGCAGTTGTTAATCTCATGCTGTATTCTATTATCACTTGAAATGATGCACCCAAGATATTTATATTGGTCTACTGTTTCCAGCTGTGTACCTTCTAGCATTATTTTTCCTTTCTTCTTCTGCCTGTTGACAGACATAGTAACATTTTTCGATTTATTTATTGTTAATCCGTGTGCTTTCAAATATTCATTCCAGGTGTTCAGCCTCTCTTGGACTTCCTTCTTTGTATTTCCCCAAATTACTACATCATCTGCAAATGCATTGATGTCCATATTGTTCTTCTGCTTAATTTCTTTCATGACTTCATCCATGACAGTGATAAAAAGTAATGGTGAAAGGGTACTGCCTTGTTGCACTCCTTTAGTGGTTTGGAACCAATCAGAATTACCGTTTCCTATCTGTACGCAACTGCAGCAGTCTTCATAAAGCATTTTAACTTTCTGGATAAGACCTTTGGGTACATTTTTCTTTCTTAAGCATTCCCATTTAGTCTTCCTTGGAACACTATCAAATACTTTTTCGAGATCCAAAAACACAAGTGTTAAGTCTTTGCCCTTCTCCCAATGCTTTTCTAACAGTATTCTAAGTGCAAATATGAGATAGGTAGCTGATCGGTGTTCTCTGAATCCATATTGTTCTTCCTGTAGTTGTGGTTCTGTTATTTTCCTTAACCTTTTTTCAAGTATTTTCTCAAATATTTTCAAACCATGAGACAATAAAGTGATCCCTCTATAATTGCTACATTTTTTCCGGCTTCTTTGTTTGAAGAGAGGTATTATTATTCCCTTTTTCCAATCATCTGGGACTTTCCTATCCTTCCATATTGCATTAATTACTCTAGGAAGCCACTGTATTCCTATTGCACCAGTTGCTTTGATCATATCTGCACTGACTTCATCAAATCCTGTTGATCTTTCTTTGGGCATACTATTAAGGGCAGTCTTTACTTCCTTCCATGTTGGCAGGCTCTCTTGGTCAGGCTCATCATTGCAGCTTAAACTGACCTGCATGGTTACATCATTGGAGTCTTTCCCAGTACAGTTGTATAAATTATCAAAATAGGATATCATGATCTTCCTTATTTCTGTCTCTTCCCTGACTATGTTACCATCTGGTTCCTCTATTGCTGTTATGTATTCATTGTCTCTTCTTATATTTTGTATTGTTCGGTAAAGTAGTTTAGAATTAACTTTGCTGTCTTGCTCTAGTTTATCTGTGAAATCAGTCCAAGCTTTCTGTTTTTCTTCGGCCACAATTTTCTTTACTCGTAGCTTCTGATCTCTGTATTTCTGCTGCAGTTCGTTTACTCTAGATTCATTCCTTTGACTTCCTTTTTGCATTTCTTTGTCTCTGGCTTTCCTGGCTTCATTTTTCGCTTTCACAGCAATCTTCACCCGATCGTTCCACCAAGGAGTTTCTTTTGCCTTCATTTTGCTATTAGTTTTACCACAAACTTCTACTGCAACTCCGACAATGCTTTCTTTGAATCTAGTCCACTCGATGTTGCCTTCTTTTAATGCATCTGATGGTAATTTATTGGTCACTTTTTTTGTGTATTCAGCTTGTTTCTCTGCCTTCTTTAGCTCCCATGTCTTGATTTTTGGTTTCCTGTATTTCTGAGGTCTGTAAATTTTAATGTACTTTATTGTTGCGAGGAGAAGTCTGTGGTCACTGTCCAGGCTTTCACTTGGTCTAACTCTGACATCACATGTGGTCTTTCCTGCTTCATTGTCTGATATAAAATAATCTATCAGAGTTTTAGTATCTCCATTCCAACTGTATCTTGTTAGTTTATGACTTAGCTGCTTCTGAAACCAACTGTTGTTTATTCTCAAGCCATTCCTTACACATAGATCTAGAAAACTTTCTCCTTCTGGGTTCCTGTCTCCATAACCATGTGGACCTAGTTACATTTTCATATCCAAGCCTGTCTGATCCAACTTAAGCATTTAGATCTCCCATTACTATGATATTTTCCTCTCTTTCGATAGCTTCTTCTAAATCAGTTCGGAATTGTTCTTTTTCCTCTTCGTTACAGCCAGTCTGTGGGGCATACACCTGGACTACTGTCAGCACACTCTTGTTAAGAGAGATGTTCAACTTAATAATTCTTTCATTAACATATATTACCTCACTGATGACATCAATGTCCTCTCTTAATATAAGACCTACACCATTTTTGGCTTCTGTTTTGTTTCCACTCCAGTGTAGTTTGTATCCTTTTACATAGTGTCTACATTATTTACATAGAAGGACAATACATCCACCCACATCCACCCCATAACCAATATTTTCAAGAAACACAATCTAAGAATAGCTTACAGGACTATACGTAATGATGCTTCTATTTTACACAACACTAAATCTGTCAATGAGAAAAACAAATACAGCCGCTCAGGAGTATACCGCATAAAATGCAACGATTGTGAAGCCAGCTACATATATTCGATACAACGAACACATCAACGCCACTAAATATAATAACTTTTCATCCATAGGGCAACATGTTGAGGAACATAAGCATAAATTCACTAATATCAAGAATGACATGGAAATTTTAAATATGAACCCCGCAGGCCCATTGCTCAATATTGTAGTTATTGATGATGATTATGTACTTGAATAATAGAACAGGGATGGTGTATTAATGTGTTTAATTAACACTCCAACTATCGTGGGGACGAAAGTAAAAACATGAATAATAATCAGAGAGAATAAAGATAATATTAGAAGCACAGAACATCAATATATAAAAGTCTTTGAAACAAACAAAGTTCAAGGAGTTTATAAAACATATATTAATACTAGAGGCCGCCACACACTCCCTCCGCAGTGACAGCGTCCATGTATTTTCGAGGGAAGGTGACCCTTCGACCTGATCTGGTGATCCGTGGTGTGGGTGTATTGGGTTGAGTGCTGCCTGTCTTCTTCTGAAGGTTGACAGTCTTTGGAATGGAACTCGACGGAATGTCCAGAGTAGTTTCTCCAGATGTGTCCTCCTTGTTGTCCGATGATTGGTCTGCCAGAAGGAAGGCAGGTTTCAATCTGTCAATGCTAACAGTTTGTTTCCCTGTTGGCATCTCCACCTCGAAGTGTTAGTCACTCCGAGACAGGACTGGGTATGGCCCGTCATATGGTGATTGAAGAGGTGTTCTGACAGCATCATGTCGAACGAAAACGAACTTGCTCGTCATCAGCCGTGGGTGAACAAAGATCTTTTTGTGGTCGTGATGTTCTGTTGGGACTGGTCTTAGGTTCGTTAACTGTTCCTTCAATTTGAAAACGAAGGTTGGGATGTCAGTTACTAATTTCTGTTCATTGAGAAATACTCCTGGTAACCTAATTATTGAACCGTAAGTCATTTCCACTGGCGAGGTGTTGACTTGCGGAATTATGTAGGAACAAAGTCCTAACAAGACCAGAGGAAGCTTCGAAACCCAATCATCAGACATCTGTGCCTTCAAAGCAGATTTTAATTGACGGTGCCAGCGTTCAATTTTTCCATTTGCTGCCGGATGATATGCTGTCGTTTAATGTGGACAATGCCCAGTGTGCTTGTGAGGCATTTGAAAAGTTGATCAGTAGTTATGATATGAGGCACGCCAAAACGAGATATCCATGTTGAGACTATGGCAAATGAAACTGCTTCTGCTGTGATGTCAGTTAATGGAACTGCTTCTGGCCATCGGGAGAAACGATCAATAATTGTTAGTAAATAGCGGTATCCTTGTGATGGAGGTAATGGTCCAACTACGTCCACGTTAATGTGACTGAATCTTGCTGCCGTTGGAGGTAATGTCCCACTGCACTGTTAGTGTGTCTCTAGACTTTACTTCGTTGGCAAGGAATACATGCTGATGTCCAGGTCTTTACGTCCTTTCTTAGTGATGGCCAAATGAAGTGCTTTTTTTACTAAATTAATGGTTGCTTGAACACCAGGGTGAGCTAGATTGTGTAGCGAGTTGAAAATTGCCTGTCGTAGTTGTTGAGGCACATGTGGGCAAATCATATCTTCAGTCATGTCGCAAACGAGTTCTTTACCATTGGGCAACATTATTGTTCGAAGTGCAAGTGACGTATTCTTAATGTGTGGAAGTTCTTCGTCACATTGTTGGCTTTCTGCTATTTCTTCCATGGTAACAATTGGAGGTATAATGATTGAAGCAATTCGTGAACAAACATCAGCTGCGATGTTCTCCTTTCCAGTAGTGTAACGTATGTTTGTGGTGAACTGTCCGATGAAACTAATGTGTCGTATCTGACGTGGAGAAGCTTTGTCTGAACGTTGCTTGAACATGAAAGTGAGTGGCTTGTGGTCGGTGTAAATCGGAAAATCACGTCCTTCAAGCATGTACTGAAAGTGCATCACAGCTGAGTAGGCAGCGAGGAGTTCTGTCATTGGTTGAGTAATTCCTCTCTGCATTTGTCAGTTTCTTGGAGAAGAATGCTAATGGTTGCAGATTATTGTCTTTGATTTGTTGCAGTGATGCACCAATAGCATAATTCTGAGGCATCTACCATTAAAATTAGAGGTAAATTTGAAGATGGATGAGATAGAAGTGCTGAATCGGCCAAGCTATTTTTTTAGGTCATTAAAGGCTTGTCGAAGATTTTCTGTCCAATTAATTTTTCTGTTGTCATTTTTCTTAGTCCCGTGGAGAAGGTTCAAAAGCTCTGCTTGTTTACTGGCTGAATTTGGCAGTGCTCTTCGGTAAAAGTTAATGAGGCCAAGAAACCGGCGCAGTTCTTTTATTGTGTTAGGTAACGGATAGTCAACAATGGTTTGTACTCGCTCTGGTAGCGGTCTGATTCCTTCTTCAGTTATCATATACCCCAGGAAAGGTACTTCTGTTGAACTGAAAATGCACTTGTTCATATTGATTCTGATGTTGAACTTACTGAGGCGTTCGAAAAGTATTTGAAGATGCTTCTTGTGCTCTTCTTCATCTTGTGATGCCACTAGGATGTCATCTGTATAATAGTACACAAAATCGAGGTCTCTGAGTATACTGTCAATATATCTTTGAAAAGTTTGAGCTGCATTACGGAGTCCAAATGGGGTGTGCAAAAATTCGAACAAACCAAATGGAGTTATCACTGCTGTCTTAGGTACATCGTCCGGATGTACAGGGATGTGATGATAAGCTCTGATCAGTTCTCTTTTTGAAAATATTCGTTTTCCATGTAGTTGGCTGTTAAAATCTTGAAGGTTAGGAATAGGATACCTGTCAGGCTTGGTGATGTTGTTGAGAGCACGGTACTCTCTGCAAGGTCTCTAGGATCCGTCTTTCTTGGGAACTAAGTGGAGGGGACTTGCCCAGGCGCTCTTTGACGGCTGGCAGATTTTCATATCGATCATTTGTTGGAACTCTGCTTTAGCTGCTTTGAGTTTATCTGGTGGTAGTCGTCATGCCTTTGCTGCTACAGGATGTCCTTCTGTGACAATGGTATGATAAACAGAGGTATCTGGTATGTCAAAATGGACGTTTTCATGGAGCAAGTTGGGAAGTTTCTTTAGAATGTCAGCATGTTTTTGGTCTGGTGGCATTACATAAACTGTTTCTATGCCCGAAACTTTAATCAGTGTGCCAGGTGTCTCTGCTGACGTTAATGGGTCAATGATATGCCTGTTCTTTAGATCTACTATAAGGTTGTAATGGTGAATGAAGTCGGCTCCAATAATCGATGATTGCACATCTGCAACTACGAAATTCCATGTGAAATTGCGCCGTAAGCCCAATCTGAGTACTAGGAGACGCTCTCCATAAATATTAATACCAGTGCCGTTTGCTGCATAAAGTTTACGATCTGTTTTTTTGGGGCGATCACTATCCGAAGGCGGAATCACAGAAATATCAGCTCCGGTCACCAATGTAGTTATTGATGATGATTATGTACTTGAATAATAGAACAGGGATGGTGTATTAATGTGTTTAATTAACACTCCAACTATCGTGGGGATGAAAGTAAAAACATGAATAATAATCAGAGAGAATAAAGATAATATTAGAAGCACAGAACATCAATATATAAAAGTCTTCGAAACATAAACAAAGTTCAAGGAGTTTATAAAACATATATGAGTTTATACACATATATTAATACTAGAGGCCGCCACAATATAATGGAAGATTTTTACGTCAACATGGACCAATACGCTAATCCTAACTTCAACTTAAACGAAATAACAGATAAAACAAACATTCTTTTCAACACAGCCATACCCATTCTAAAAGACACATATTTAAAAAAAATCAGCAAACACAAATCCACACACACCCCAAAAGACACACTCCACTCCACACCATCCACTCCACAAGCTGCTTCCCCCTCCCCACCACCTCTCTTTCTTAATGCTACGACAGCCACAAGACGTGCACGCAACAATGTGCAGCATGCTCCTAACCATGCTCAAGGACATATCCAGCTCACATGTAAGTAACAAGCACACACATCATGTACACAACCTATTAAACAGGCACTCTCTATCAGTTATTCTAATACCTATCTTCATTTTCTTCTTTCTCAGATTTTTTAAATTTACCTGAGGGAACGCAAGTATGAAGAGGGGAGCACCCACAACCCACTTTCATTGATTTCAATATGTCGCACACAGTAACATAAACCTCAACATGGAAGTCTAATATAAACTAGCATGTTTTTCAGCATTGATATAGACTGAGAATGAGCTATGTATCTGAAAACAGGTTACTACACCTCTTATTCTAATGAACACTACATCCCCGCATATTATTACATACTATCCACTTCATTCCATATCGATATTGTAATCAAGATAACAATTAAGTAAAAGGTTCCACCTGATCGATTTTTTTTTTTTTATTTAGCCTTTGGCTAAATTTATGCCATTAAAAACTTACAGAACATGTTTCGATTGCTTAGCAATCATCATCAGCCGTTTCGCTTAAGGCTTAGGTGAAGAAGCATAAAACATTTCATAATTAAAATTAAAATGGGTTAGTAAGGGACGTTTAAGTGGTGCGGGAGGATGGATGGGGGGGTTGTGTTTGTTAGTTAAGATTAAAATTATACAAATTAAAAACTATTCTAAACTAAAACATCTTTGATTTCATTCGTTGTCACTTGCACTGGTTCATTATTAAGTTCGACAGTTTTCCGTTAATGCTCTTGCACACTTGTCTTGATGGTATAGTGTTCTTTCTTTTTCTAGACCTTTCTTACTGTTCGGTGGAGAAGATTATGTAGATTGTTGGTCGAATTGTTCAGTTTTCATTTAGTTGGATAGTTTGGAGTACGATCTGTAACCGGCAGGAAAATGTAACTATTAATTAAAAATTGTTTGAGGGTATGTTGTCTAAAGAAATTATTTGCATTTAAAAAAATGAAACTGTAAAGATTAAAAACTTACCCCTATCCAATTATTCGTTGTACAAATTTTATTTGGAATCATTAAGTCAGGAAGTTTGGTGAACTACCTGTAACCGGTAGAGAAAACGTGTTTGTTAATTGAGAATACCTGGAAATGTGTTTTCTAAAGGAATTATTTATACTGTGAAAAACTTATTTAAACTTACCCCTGTCCAATTCGTTCTTGTTCCGATATTTACGTGCTTGTATTTGTCTCCGCCGTCCTCGACCTTGTGTAGTAGCTGTGTGGCGAGGACGTTTTGCAGGCTTGGTTTGGAGGGGGAAGGGGAAGTGACGGCGTGTTGTCATTTGTTGTCATGTGCAGGGAGTTGGCTTCTATTTGTGACGTAGCTGCTTTGTGATTGCTTCCTACTTTCGCTGGGCAGGTTCGATTGCCTTCTAATAACTCCATGTATCTCAATATGTGTTCAAACAAGGGGTTTCTTTGTTCGTTCGTTTCATTTAAATTTTTTTCCTTATTAAACAACTTATCCAGAAATATATGTATACTTCCCAAATTATTCATTAGTCTTCCTTTGTTTAGTCTTTTGATGATGGCGAGATCCTGATTGATATTTGTAAATTTGTGGCCTGTCTCTTTCATATGTTCGCCCATTGCTGAAAACCTCCTGTGTTTTTCTGCATTAACGGGTTCTTGGTATCTTATTGCGAAGTTGCGTCCGGATTGCCCGACATATGTGGCCTGACACTGTTTACATGTTAACTTGTAAATTCCTGAATTTTGAAACTTTCCTTCACTATTCTCATTGACTTTGTTATGATTAAAGAACCGGTGTCTAGTATTGTTGTTTGTTGAAAACGCTATCTCAGTGTTGTGCTTCCTAAACAAGTTAGTGATTGCATAAATGTTCGGATTATTAAAAGTGTACCTCACATATTTTTTGGTTCGTTCTGTTTGTATAGTTAAACTCGTTTGCTGTTTATATTTGCGTTTGGTGATTAGCCCGTTGATCATTTTTAAATTAAAGCCGTTTAGGAGGGCTTGTTGTCGAATGAAAGTTAGTTCTTTATTCCTCTCTTTATTGGTTAACTTCACTTCAGTCGAATTATCCCTTTGATCATTAACGATGGTGCTGAGATAAGTGTATTCCCGGACTCATTGAACAGGTTTATGGTATTCGACTAATACTGCATCATATAAACTCGCGGTAATCGCCTACGTTGAAACATACATGAATAGGGCAGTGGGCCGTAAGTATTCATTGTCTGAATGCAACATGTGCTACCACGTAACAGACAAATGCACGTCAAGCGACCAACATGTCTTGCAAAGCATATCGCAGACAAAAAAGCTGCAAGTTTGCGAAAGTAGGGGAGGATCTGCTTAAATATGTGATTTCGTTATGCAGCGTTGGATATGCCGTTTCTCACGAAATGCTGTATTTTAAAGAACAAGAAATAGCTGTTGCACATGGAATCAGTGTCTTGGATTTGAAGGCTATCCAAGGCTTGATGATTAATTGTATGCAGACAAATGAAAATTCTCTTCGACGAAGAACACCATTTTGCCACATAATGCCGAATGATTTCAACCGAAAAGTAATTGATTTTCATTGCTTTGTGATTGAGAATTGTAAAGTGAAGGAATATTTGCTCACACAAATAGGAACCACAGATCAGACACCAATCAGTTTCCGAATGCCACAAAGTCGAACAGTTGATAAGAAAGATCATTGAGTATTATCGTACACGCTACCGGAAGCAAAAAAGAATGATGTACTGCTGTGCTATTCACTTTGACAATGCTTGCTCTAACAGGTGATGGTGGAAAGCTTGCACCGTGTGTTGTTCAAAAACGAAAACCAGTGCCTGGAGTAAAATTTCCGTGAGGGATCCACGTTCGTATCCAAGAACAAAGGTGGATGGACACGTTTCTCGTACAAGATGTAAATGAATTGTTGAACTGTCCATACCATGCTTATTGTCGTTTCACAACAAGTAACTGTTCGAGCATCAGTGGTGCCAACTATTACGGATTGTCCGTAATTAGTACGGATTTCACCTCACGATTACGGAATTACGGTCAAAGGGGAAATTATTACGGAAAGCTGACATTATCATGAAAAATAATTTTCAACGGGAAAAAAGAAAAAGGAAAAAGGCTCGAAAGGATTGAACATTTCTCCTAAATCGTCCTCATTTCAATGCTTGTGAGTTGACAATGATACTTATTCGATTGTGATTTCCTTTTGCTACCCATAAGCGTTGTAAAATTCATTGTGAATGAAGGAGCTCAAGCGCTGTTCTTCTCCACCATAAATCCTTCAGTAATGTTGTATTTGCTGTGTTAAGTGCACTGACAGTTGACAGAAAGATTGAGAAAGAAGTGAGGCCTACATTAACCCTTTAAGTACCAGTCGCTTGTAGGTGGTGTATGCGAAGAATACCAGGCTTATCTTTAAGAAATTGCAATGTTTCAGTAAATTCATTATAACTTTCTTATTGAAGGTATGCCTCCGACATTTTAACTTATCATAGAAAAGGAGGTTCTTTACATGTTTTTAAATTCACAAGCTATGTTATATTAACACTATAAGAACTAAAAAATTATTAGTTTAACAATTATAAAAATGAAAATTGAAAAGTCATAATTGAGATAAAGAAACACAAATCAAAATTAAAATTATGCACTGAAAAATATTATTGTCTGCAGATGCGTGCTCTTGTTCACTATTTGCAAAATTTCAATAACCTAGGCACTAAAGTTTCTAATTTAAAAAATATTTTATGACCGGATGTTTCGAGATACAGCGGGGAGGGATCGAACCGTGTGTCATTTCCAACTGAATCTTCACTGAACACTGTGTTACGCATGTAGGCACTGTTGTCATTACTGCCTGCATCACGGCCTACACTGTCTTCATTTCCGTCACTTTCCGAATCAGCATCACTGTCACTTTCACTAATGACAATACCACGAGGTTTATTATACTGTGGAATGTCATCGCTACACTCACTTCCTGTCTCTGAAATAACATCACCAACATCATTATTACATGACCGTGATATAGTTAGTTACATCTTCATCAGACTCAATATAGTCGTCATTGGCATAGAGTCTGTTAATATATTCAGCTAAATCGTCATCATTCTCGAACACATCGCGCGCGGCAGAGGCGGCCATGTTCCTACTCACAAACTTTTACGGTGTACGGAATATAGGTCGCATTGATAAAATCATATCTCCGTAAATAAAGCGATTGGCGCGATAGTTGTTGTAGATTTAGAAACTACAGGTTCCGAAGAGTCTAGATCACCTTCATTGTGCTGCTATATGTCCGGAAACTAAGAACTACAAGCAAATACAAAACTGCTTGCGTAAGGAGCGCTATTGCGTTCCCGGCAATTTTCGCTCGCTCGCCGAGGAACGCTTTTGCGCTCTCTGGTATTCTAAAGGTTAAGCACATCTGCACTGGAATTGCTTATGGTTCAGAAGACAAAAATGCCATCAGAGTGGGAAGGATGCTTCAAGAAAACCTACTCTGAAAAGCTGCTGTTGCATGAGAAACAAGCTACAAGGAATGTTTTATCACATAACTAACAGGTTGTGTGCAAATGTTGTTGTGTAATATGATATACTTTCGGGTAGATTGCTAGAGGGAAGGGCAAAATGGGTGTCATTATCAAGAAGGGAGGAGCATGCTTTGAATTTGACTCGAAATTTTTCTCGGGGGCGAAGGGCGATTACTGATAATCCACATCAAAGGTTGGCACCTCTGGAGCATTCACATGACTCATTCATATGAGCATATGATCAAAGACTCAAAGGGCTCAAAATACTTGTTAATTACTTATCATAGTATAATATTATCAATATAAGTATATAACATCAAACATGAAAATGGCACAGTTATTATCACCATCCTGAATAAACTGCAAGAGTTTTGACAACATGGGCATATATCATTATATTTATGTAACACCCTGTATTTCTGGAACTTGAGATTCCACCCTTGAAAAATATGGTTTGAGTATCATCATTTCTACTGTAATACGACTTATTACTGAAAAACATAATTTTTCAAAAATTAATAATTTGGGCATTCATCTCCTTGTACAGTTACCCTCAGCTAGAATGCATAATTAGGAAAAACTTTTGTTTCTTGGAGTTTACTTTGACAGATATGTGTGTGTGTTCCAGGTGCTAACAGTGAGGGTGATATCGTTGTTCTGGACATAGGCACCCCGCTACCTCCAGACTACAGTCCCAAGTCTTCTCAATTGTACATGTTGTCTCACAAGTCTGAGGTGATAAGTCTGGCCTTCTCCATAGAGACTGGGATGTTACTGGCTGCCTGTAGTGAAGGGCTGGCTGGGTGGAAAGTCGGAAGCAAGGAGCTTAAGAAACTCAAGAACACGTCAGACAAGTATGTTGATACTTTTTTTTTTTGCTAACTCTTGTGAACCCTAATTTCATGTAACTTTCTTTCTTTTTTCTTGATACCATTGTTCTTAGAACTCTCTCTCCTGAGATTAGTGTTGTGCATTTAACCCATATGCACTCAGCTGCCATGTTTACTGACACTGATAGGAATCCACCAACTTTCTAGTATGCAGCATTGGTGTTGTAGATTGTAGTCAAAATGGCTTCAGCAGGACTGTTCCAAAATGCCACAAGTCTGAAATTGCCTATCTGCAACGAATAAGGTAGTGTAATAATAATGAGAAGAAGAAAAGAAGCCTTATTTGATAGAGTTAGCCCTCGACAACTCTTCTTTCCTTCTTTCTTTCTTTCTTTCTCCACTTCTTTTCCTAAAGAATAAAGAAGGAGAAGAATAGAACAATAAGGAGCCATATTTGATCGAGTAAGCCCTCATTAACTGTTTTTTTCCTGTCTTTTTCCTAAAGGAGAATAAGATGAAGAAGAAGGAGGAAAACTAATAGGTCATATTTGATTCAGTAAGCCCTCAGCCATTGTTCTTTTCCATTACTTTTCTTAAAAGACAAGGAGGAGGAGGAGGAGAAGAAGAAGAACCAAATAAGCCCTCGGGTACTGTTAGTTTTCTTTCATTTTCCACAGCCTTTCCTAAAGAAGAAAAAGGAGAAGGAAAGAAAAGGAAGAAAAGAATAAGCCATATTTGATCGAGTAAGCTAGCACACCTGTAGGCCTTTGCATCCAATACAATGTTCAATTTAACCTGGCAGGCTTCATCTTCAAATAGGAATACAGTGGAACCTCGATTCTCCATTTATGGAGGGACAATGAAGAAAGAAAAAGAAAAAAAAAAAAAAAAAAAACGCACAACACATGAGCACAGAAAATCTGGGAATGAATGAAAACCATCAACAATTTGGCTAAACATCACAAAAATGAAATGTGTATAATTATAATCTTACAAACACTCCTAAACCAAACCAAACTACAGCCCCAATGGGCCCTTGTCTGCCAAGTGACTGCTGCTCAGCCCGAAGCCCTGCAGATTACAAGATCAGTGTGACGAATCCTCTCAGCCGTTATTCCTGGCTTTCCAGACCGGGGTCGCCATCTCACCATTAAATGCTCCTCAGTTAAAGGTAATAAAGTAGGCTGAGTGCACCTGGAACCAGCCCTCATATCCAGGTAAAAATGCCTGATCTAGCCGGGAATCCAACCCGGCCCTCTGGGTGAGAGCCAGGCAAGTTAGACCGCGGGACTGGCTTCAAACATTAAATACCGGTACGTGAGTTAAAAATCTCGATATGTTATATTCATAAGAAACTAAGAACTTCGTAAATTGTACTAATGTTATATTAAGGTAAGGGTAAGGGTGGATTCTGCCCGAAGGAAGGTCTGAACCTCCGCAGAGGTGTGCCTGAGCTGGAGTTTACGTGCGGTAGGGTGGCCAGTTCCTTTCCACTACTCCATTCCCTTACCCCCCACCAACAGTGCGTGGCAACCCATCCAGATCTTGACCATGCCCAATGTTGCTTAACTTCGGAGATCTAACGGGATCCGGTGTTTCAACATGGTTACGGCCGTTGGCTAATGTTATATTCATTACAAGATATTCAGTTTTACTGGGCAGACTTAGTCAGTTTTCCTTGATACTTCTTTCAGTTCAGTAACTTTGATTTTTGATTTCGGATTTTTGAAGGGCGGAAAAAAGTCCATTCGGCACTCCATGTTGTACGATGTCGGCATGTAAAAGATCTCTGGTGATACATTTGGTATTTACCCGACAAAATTAATTCAATCTCAGCCATAGAAGCCCAAGAGAGATCCGGTTTACTCTGTCTGCCATCTAGCGGACCTAGAGTAAAACGGAACGTCGAAATTGACGAGCAGACAGTCAGATGGCGTCAAATCGAAATGTCTGCACACGGTAGCTGAGGCCATACGATTATTATTATTATTATTATTATTATTATTATTATTATTATTATTATTATTATTATTATTATCAGCCAAACTCTTCAGAAAATCTAATAACGCCAAGCTAAACAACAATCGACCACAAATAGTTTTTAATTCTCTAATCTAATAAAATAAAGCACATTAGATACAAAAGCGCCCAACATGATGGCAAAATTCCTTCCTTTCTTAATCTTCCATTGTAATTTGGTTACCGGTGTACTGTTTGTAGTCAGTTTCTGAAATCTCCTGCCGGGTAAATTAGGCCTGTCACTAATCACAATCAAATTGGAAAAAGAAAAAATATAATCAAATCTTCAGAAATTACAGTTATTAGTGTCCTTGAGCTCAGCTGGAAAGCGCGCTCACTGCACAAGTCAGTACTTGTGGGAAATGATACAAACTTTTTAAATGTAACGTGCACAAATAAAACGACTGGTTTTTATGACATTTTAACACAAAAACATACAATTCCCAGTCTTATATTAAGACCAAAACAATAATAGGCAATCCCAAGACCTCTCATGGCTTTTTTTATGTAAGGTGCAACATCTGTTCTGGTCTCAAAAACATAATTGTATACAAAAATATTAAAGTACTAGATTTGTGTCCGGCTCCATGCTGGCCTTTGGTCACAGGGGTCCCGGGTTCGATTCCCGGCAGGGTCGGGAATTTTAACCATAATTGCTTAATTTTGCTGGCATAGGGACTGGGTGTATGTGTTGTTGTCTTCATCATCATTTTGTCCTCATCACGACGCGCGGGTCGCCTGCGGGCGTCAGATGAAAAGACTTGCATCTGGCGAACTGAACTTGTCCTTGCACACTCCCAGCACTAATGGCCATATGCCATTTCATTTCACTAGATTTGTGTTAAGAAAGCCCAGTGACTATACATTGCCCTGAGGGAAGTGGCGATAAACCTGTTCGGCGATGCAGTAAAAAAAAGTAAAAATATAAACATTGAACCCTGGACATAATGTGGACATATTACAAGTATGACCATTTCCTTCTTCAAGTAGAGCTGTTCAAATGAACTGCGACTCCTTCCAGTTGTTGTGGCCACTCTCTGCTTTATGATTTCCAAGGATCAAAATGCAGTGCTAAGATGATCCATTATGAAAGTTCACCGCCGTTCGTTTTTCCAGTCTAATTATCGCAATGATGGGGCATTAACGCCAAGATCTATAAGTATGCCGTAGAAGTCCTTTCATGAGATACAGTTTCTTGAAATACTCTTCATCGAGCATTTAGCGTTGATGAGACTGAAATTTCTGGACGGTTGATCCGGGAAATAGTTTCTTCGAGGAATGGATAATGCGGGATTTATACAACGTGATTTAATTAGGATGCATGCGGGATCACACAAGTTGAATGAATAGTCCAGGAAACTGTAGTTTCCGGGGACGGATAATCGAGGTTCCACTGTAGAATCATTTCCGTTGGATACGTCGAGATAATTGATTTGGTTTAAGCAGACCCGTACTGTTTTAACTTTATTAAGTATAACAACTTGAAACCCATGAAGGGCATAGAAATGCCCCACCACAACAACATTAGATAATTGTTAACCAGTCCGTGGTTCAGGCGGCAGCGCGCCGGCCTCTCACCGCTGGATACCGTGGTCACTCCACGTGAGATTTGTGCTGGACAAAGCGGAGGCGGGACAGGTTTCTCTCCAAGTACTCCGGTTTTCCCTGTCATATTTCATTCCAGCAATACTCTCCAATAACATTTCATCGGTCATTCATTAATCATTGCCCCGGAGGAGTGCGACAGGCTTCAGCAGCTGGCACAATTCCCATCTTTGTCACTAGATGGGGGCTTCAGTCATTCCATTCCTGACCCGGTCGAATGACTGGAAACAGACTGTGGATTTTCATACACACTTTTTACAGGATATTGGACATATCTTAAATGATATTCATGTTTGAACTTAAATGTTATTGTATTGTTTTTAACCAGTTTTTTGTGAGGACATAAAAAGCTTTATATAAGGTCTTTTTCAAGGATGTGGTTTTAATCTGTAAGCTGAAGAAGATAATATTAACTCTCGAAACATGTACTTATATGTATTTATGTATTTGACGTATAGTAAATATTCTAGATTTTGAGTTGTATTGATAATGTGGACCTTGAAATAAGTAATAACTTTTAACACTCTTGCTACCATGTTCGTAGATTTTAGGATCGTGCTTTCCCGAAAATTGCCAAGCTCGTAGATTTTAGGGATCGTGCTTTCCCGAAAATTGCCAAACTCGTATTTTCTATGCGATGGCTCATTTAATCAAATGTTATTTTGCTAAGCAGTATTTCTGCGGGTCTGGACATCAGGGGGTTTATGCCTCGTAATGTTAGTAAAAACAGTGAGCAAGAGATGACACTCCAGTTGACATATTTTCAAGGGTACACTGTCCCCGTTTCTACCATCAGGGTAATTTGCCCCAGACTAGTCAGCCGCTCCCAGCAGTGCTCAGTTTGAACTATGATAAAAAAATGCCCTATAAATACATACACCCTGGATTTTGATGGGGAACATATAATTATATGGACATGGTGAGGTCAGCTAACAGCTACAAATAAAGCAAGGCGAAGCATGACGTCAGTTTTGGAGGAAAATCTGTTTATTAAAGTAAACAAGAAAAATATTTTAAAAAATAGCAAATATCAAATGATCCAAATTTTTACATGAGTCAGAATTTTTCTTTCAGCTTGATACAGTCCATCTTGAGGATCATAAATATATAAAAAATGTACAATGTATGCCAACACATACTTAACATATCAAATCAAATCTTGAAGTTAATTCATTTTAACATATTGGCTTGCGAGCTCGCATTACACACCTGGCTTTATATTTGTTAACACCTTCAACTGTACATGAGTACATTTCCCTTTCCTGTACACTTGACCTTGCGCAAGCTGTTGGGTTAGCTCGTTCCTACCGGCGTTACGCTCTAGTTTCAAGGTTCATATCTGTTCTAACAGTTTCTCTTATGCATGCCTATTCTCCTCTTTAATTCCTTCTTGTGCCTGCCTAATATTTTCTTTCACCTGTTTTATGTTTTCTCGTACCTGCCTATTGTTTTCGTCTGTCTTTTCCTGTGCTTGCCTAATATTCTCATCAGTCTTTTCCTGTGCCTGCCTAATGTTTTCACTTATCTTCCTGTTGTTCTCCTCCAACAACTTGCTAACCTCCTCTAATGTAGCCACTATTAAACACTTGTATAGAGACATATGGGAATGGCTGTCCTTGAGACATAGAGACCTAGTCATTCAGTCGAAAGAGTCAACAAATAGCTAGTGCCCTCACGTAAAATATTCAGCTCACTTAACGATAATCGCATACAATTTGGAAAAATAAATAACCTGTGCCGCATAGGTTTTAGCAGAGCTGAATATAAAGAAAACGATGAACTCTATCTCACTGTTATAAAAAAAAATTTCCTCAAATCTTGACGTCTCTTGAAAATAATAATAATAATAATAACAATAATAATCTGGTCACTTCTATCTCGGGCGCCATGCGTCATGCCCTTAATTCTACAGCCTAACTTGAACAAAAATGAAAAGGAATACCTCCCGACAGGTTTTCTTACTTCAAAATATACTTGGAGCAAATAAAAACTTACCCTGGTGGGTGAAAATATCAAATCTCTACTCTGCTATTCGGTTACCTCACATACTTTATATGCTTCAACACGCTTTGGGACATATAACCGGTCTGAATTTACCGTGTCATGTCGACCATCCTATTGTCAAATTTTGACATTGTAGCCTCGCTCTAATAAGACTTAAAAACACTCATACTAGGCATAGCCTTCCGTATGGTAAAGGTACCGAGCTCGATAGCTGCAGTCGCTTAAGTGCGGCCAGTATCCAGTATTCGGGAGATAGTAGGTTCGAACCCCACTGTCGGCAGCCCTGAAAATGGTTTTCCGTGGTTTCCCATTTTCACACCAGGCAAATGCTGGGGCTGTACCTTGATTAAGGCCACGGCCACTTCCTTCCCACTCCTAGCCCTTCCCTGTCCCATCGTCGCCATAAGACCTATCTGTGTCGGTGCGACGTAAAGCAACTAGCAAAAAAAAAAAAAAAAAAATGGTAAAGGTAAAATGGTTTTATTTACTTTGCTTATATGAATTTACATTTTACTTTCACCTTTTGCTTATCCATATTTTGGATATCGTGGATTCCACTTTCAAACCTAATTTAACTTTAATTAAGTACCACGTTCCTCGCGTCGTTTGCATCCGATAAAAATGGATACTTCGACTTAATCGAAATACAAAACACAATAACCTCATACATTGGGCAAGCAATTCGTATAACCACCGTGTCCAAAATACCGAAGAGGTGTGAGAAGCAAAACAAAAGCCACGCGTTGGCTGCGCCCCTTATAATCCCCTGTTTCTACCATCAAGCTAATTTGCCCCAGACTGGTCAGCCGCTCCCAGGGGTGCTCAGTTCGAACTATGATAGAAAAATGCCCTAAAAATACATACCCCCCTGATTTTGATGGGGAACATATAACTAATATGGACACGGTGAGGTCAACTGATAGCTACAAATAAAGCAAGGTGAAGCATGACGTCAGTTTTCGAGGAAAATCTGTTTTTTTTTTTAAATAAACAAAAATATATTAAAAAATAGCAAAAGTCTCAAATGATCCAAATTTTTACATGACTCAGAATTTTTCTTTCAGCTTGATACAGTCCATTTTGAGATACAAAAATATAAAAAAAAATGTACAATGTATGCCGACACACATACTTAACATAAATCAAATCAAATTTTGAAGTTTAATTAATTTTAAATGGGCGAGTTGGCCGTGCGGTTAGGGGCGCGCAGCTATGAGCTCGCATCCGGGAGATAGTGGGTTAGAATCCCACTGGCGGCAGCCTTGAAGATGGTTATCCGTGCTTTCCCATTTTCACACCAGGCAAATGCTGGGGCTGTACGATAATTAAGGCCACGGACACTTCCTTCTCATTTCTAGGCCTTTCCTGTCCCATCACCGCCATAAGACCTATCGGTGTCAGTGTGACGTAAAGGAAAATAACAAAAAAAAAATTTAATTTTAACACATTGACTTGCGTGCTCGCACCATGTACCTGGCTTTATATTTGTTAATACCTTCAACCGTAGATGAGTACATTTCCCTTTCCTGCATACTTGACATTGCAGTGGGGATCCCTAACCTTAAGAAAGGCCATGATTTAATGTGCAAAAAGGGAGACAAAAACTAATCTAACTGTACAAAATATAACATGCTGAGTTGTAAAACATCCTACCCAAAAAAATATACACCTCGAATCATGAGCGCAACAAAACACTGTGGAGTGGAACCACACACAATAATGGCAAATATACACAATCAAAGAAACAAAAACACGATGCCATATTTTCCAGGGCTCACCAAGAAAGCATGCAACATTCACGCAACTGTCATTCACTCTAAGCCTCGATGGAAAATATAAGGAAACATAATTTTAAACTTCAAGCAACACATCCTATTCAGCGTAGGTTCCTGAAACAAATTACTTGACACAAAATCAATCAACTGGTGGACTTTATAATGACACGCGCAAATCGTGGATTCTTGAAATAAATTTCATGACACAAATTCATAAAAAATAACAGAGGAGGCTTTAACTTTCAACACATAATTCAACATTGGTTCCTGAAATAAATCACATGACACAAATGTTTCTCAGCGCGGTTATATCACAAAAGGAAAACCAAATGAAACGTCGCGATATAAAAATCTTGTCTACTGCAACACGTAGTGACATGGACCAAAACCAATGAAATCATCACGAAGCATAGGCCGTTAAAATAAACTCCTCTCGGTAGACGCACATATCACCCTCGCCAACACGCGGCGGAATGACTCATAAAATAAAGCAGCAAATGCCAAACTCACAGGGTCCAACCCTTTTACATATGCTGCTCAACAGTCTACCCGAGGCAAGTCACAAAAACATGAAGATGCAAGCCTTTCAAATGAGGAACGTGTCCTCTTACTCATAATCATACTAAGCCATATAACTTGTCCCAAAGTTGCCAAAACTGAATAAGTATATGAAATTATGTCGTCTAACATTCGCTCGCATGAAAAGAAATACGACCGCGCTGGTCACAAATTAAAGCACTTGCACTCGTAAAGCTAAATTGAATAATAAAGTGGCCAACTCTGTAATAAATATCATAATCTGAAACTAGGAAATTGCCACATAGACAATCGATCATGTCTGAACATCTGAAAGTTACTGACATGTCTCAATCTTACAACTCGAGAAACTCGTATTATTAATAATAATAATAAATTTTACAGAAAAACCAATTCTGACTATTCAAACTCTGGATACGAAACTGGGTTCAAGGAACTCTTGAATCAATGACTAATTTACTCTCATCTTGATATTCAAATAGTTGTGAAGATGGCACTATCAAAATTTGTGGATCCAAATTCCACCCTCACACACTCTCATTCACACATCATGCAATAAATCCCAGAAAATGTGACGGCATGTTTCCATACGCTTTGAGCCCCCCTTAGTACTTTACTCTAGTCCTTCCTGACTTTAATTAACATTTTTATTTACATTTAAGCTCCGAGACATACATTGCGTCTAAAACATCAAAGCAAAACAAATCAAAACCCTGTGCAATTCCCTTCCAAACTTTCTCTTCCTGAGATACATTATTTCCTACTTTGACTTTCTGAACCCTTGAATTTAGAAAAGTTTTTATCCAACGTGTAACCCTTACGTCCAATCCTATTCCCTCCAATTTCTTTAATAATACTCCATGTTCCACTCTATCAAAGGCTTTGGAAAGATCTATGGCTATGCAATCTAACTGACCTCCTGAATCCAACTGATCTGATATGTCTTGCTGAAATCCCACCAGTTGTGCCTCACAAGAAAATTTCTTTCTAAATCCATACTGGCTCCTCATGAACCAATTTTTATCATCACATATCCCTCTGATGTACTTTAATATTAAACTCTCCAGTATTTTACAAACTCTACTGGTCAGGCTGATTGGTCTGTAGTTCTCTGGTTTCCTTTTATCACCCTTTCCTTTATAAATTGGTATTATTATAGATTCCTTCCATTCCTTTGGTATTACACTATTATTTATGACATAGTCAAAGAGAAATTTTAAATAAGGCACTATGTACCACCCCATTGTCTTTAATACTTCCCCAGTAATTTGATCACTTCCTGCTGCTTTTCCATGCTGAAGCAGTTGGATTTCTCTGAAAATATCTTCGTTTGTGAATGAGAAGCTTCTTGTTTCCCTCTGTCTCTCTCCCTCTCTATCTTCTGTTTCGGTTTCCAACTCTTGACAATCATCTACTGAATCTCTAAATTTCCTACTAAATAGGTTTGCTTTCTCAGTATCTGTTAAATAGTGTTCACCCCCTTCTTCCACCATTATAGGAATTTGGATTCCTTTTCTTTTTTGATTCCTGATATATGAATACAGCTTTTTCCATTTCCCTTTGTGGTTATTACCCTCTTGAAGTATGCCATTCATATAATTCTCTTTTGCTTCCTTTTTCACTCTATTCAGTTCCCTCATTAGCTGTTTTCTAGTTTCTCTACTCTCCCTACCCTCTTTGATTTTCCTGTTTACTATTCTACATTTTCTTTTTAATTTTCTTATTTCCCTTGTATAATAAACAGGGTCTGAGGTCATTTTACCCTTCTTAACAGGTACAAATCTCTTCTCTCCTTCTCAAATGATTCCTTTAAATTTAGCCCAAAGTGTATCCATGTTACTCCCTTCACTTATCCAACAACTGAATTGTGATTTAAGGTAAGTCCCAAATTCATCAACTTTAGTTTTTCTGTACAATTTCTTGTCTTGTGTGACCCTCTTATTAAGCCTGTTTGGTACAAGTCCTACATCCATTATTACAGCCTAATGTTCACCTATTCCTTCAATTACCTCAGTTTTATCAACAATTTCCCATGGTTTAACCAAGAATACATCTAGTAAGTTATTGAGACGAGTCGGTTCTTGTACTACTTGTGTAAATCCTCCCTCCCAAATTAACCTATTTGCCAGTTTCTGTTCATTGGCTTCACTTGCAGCTCTATTCCATTCAACTTCAGGCAAATTTAGATCTCCCCCAATTATTACCATATCATTATTATTGTTTTTACGAGTATAATCTATTATTTTCTCAAAGATTTCCATGTCTCTTTCCTCTATTCCAGGCCTGTATGTTCCTATAATTCCCACCTCCTTCATATTATCACAAACTAATTTTATCCCTAATATTTCATCCCTTTCATCGGTAAACCATTCATGTGAAAAGTAAGTTTCCTTCACCAGAATAAACACCCCTCCCCTCCCTTTTTATCTCCTCGGTCTCTACGATAGACTGTGTACCCTTCTGGAAATACTTCTCTATTACCCACCCCTTCTTTCAACCACGATTCCACTCCTATCACCACATCAGTCTCATAAGATTCCATCAATGTACCGAATTTTAATTGTTTATTTACTACACTTTGACAGTTTACCAAGAGCAATCTCAGACCCCCTTCCTCCCTAAAACTTGACTGTTGCAATTGGGTAACTTGAAATTCCTTACTATTCTGAGTTTCTTTTTCTAGTTGACTGAGCCAGCTTAAGTACAGCTGGCTCTTTCTACTAGTTTTCCTGGTCAGTATTATAACTCAAGGGAGTTGCCTGTTTTACTGTACATATCTTAAGATTAATAAAATCTAGAACAATATTTGATATCTTTCGTTTACCTGAATTGTTTAGATGGAGGCCATGTTTTGTATAACAGTATCTCTCAAAACTGCTGCATTCAATAGCCTGAGTATTCCGAAAATGTTTACAAATTTATTTTTTTTTGCTAGGGGCTTTACGTCGCACCGGCACAGATAGGTCTTATGGCGACGATGGGATAGTCAAGGCCTAGGAGTTGGAAGGAAGCGGCCGTGGCCTTAATTAAGGTACAGCCCCAGCATTTGCCTGGTGTGAAAATGGGAAACCACGGAAAACCATCTTCAGGGCTGCCGATAGTGGGATTCGAACCTACTATCTCCCAGATGCAAGCTCACAGCCGCGCGCCTCTACGCGCAGGGCCAACTCGCCCAGTTTTACAAATTTTAACAATATCTGTATTGACCTTGTCCACTTCAATGTTCACACACGAGTCTCTACTCAAATCATGCCTGTGGGGCACGTTCACTACAAAAACGTTAGTGTGGGTCAGCTTCCCTAGTGTATGTTTAAGTTGTGATCTTACATTCTTGGCGTCGTCGTGAGCTACGTCGTTCGTCCCACCGATGATAAGCACTGCATCGCCACTCCCGAAGTTCCTAGTTGCTGCTTCTACATTTTCCACAACACTGCTGATAGAAGCTCCTGGATATATTTCTCCGGTTGCTGCTATATTCTCGTTGTTAATCACTCCCGCAATTCCCCTTCCTTGGCTATCACCAAACACAGCTATCTTCGCTGATTTAGGCTTAACTGGGTCTTGAATCTGAATTCTAGGTCTAAATTTTAAACTCGGCACGGCAACGGCAGCGGATCGCGATGATTTGGTTTCACGCGCGCGTGCTTAATTGATTTCATAGGTTAGTTTGTATTTTGTCGCGTCTGGTTAAATTACGGAAAGGCTATTATGAAAATTTATAGTGAGAAAGGTATAATTTCTCTACCGGCGCTTTAAGTGTGTTTTCATCATATGTACAGTACGGTATAAGTTAGGATACGTGACACTGTTTGAATAAGAAAACTGAAACGTTTGCAACAAAATGCGATCAATCATCTTCGGTACAGTATAGTTTTCTCACTTTGTGCATTTGCGAGCTCTCTCGTTGACATTCAAAGGCGATGTTGGAGTTGATTAATAATACCCATCGACTGCTGTTCTCTAAAGAAAATTCGAAATGAAAGAGGATAACACGTTTTCGTAATAAATGCATAAATAATGTGGCCGATAGCAGTTGTTAACTTGTAAAAATAAAGACTGAATAAACGATATCTTAATTTTAATGTTATATACGGAAATTACGTAAGAATGTCATACACCTCAAGATATGGCAGAGTGCATCACTGATTTCAGAGGATATTTCATATCTTCTCTCGTCTAGTTACGGCTATTTACACGTAAATTTTTCGCGAGGAGGTTATTTCTCTACATGCGTTTCAAATATGTTTTCATGATAGGCTACATATACGGTTAGGTTAGGTGACGCTGTTTGAAGAAGAAAGCTGAGGTGTTTGCCACAGAAATCTCGGGAGTGATACCGTATTTCTCCGAATCCAAGACTTTTTTTCTCAGAATCTCATGCGAAAACTCTAGGGTTGTTGCATTCGCGGCCTAACAGTAAGTTTACCGCGGTAACCACGCTGCTTCTTTTCACACGCGCACAGAACTCATTGACGACCACTCCTTTACTACACATCGCTACCGGTTGTACAGTGTACAGTGCCTGTGTGTTTTTCAAATCTGCAGAATGGCATCAAAACATGTGACCCTTCGAATTCTTAGAAAAGCCATGGCTACTCAGTGGCAGAGTCATAACGCGTCTATTGTACTTGACGCTTAGTAAAATTAAGGTTTATAGATAGCAGGAATATTTTCGTGATGGATAGTCGTCTTGTAAAGATACGTGGAAAAGGTACTGCCGGGAAATTTTCAACGGGTTCTAGTCGATATTATGATGCCAATTTTAAGTTAATATTTTTTAAACACTCGGAAATGTAGAATAATTGTGCAGCCGCAAGAAAATACGGCATAGTCCTAACTAAAGCCAATATTTGGCGTTAGCGTGAAGACAAAGAGCTAAAAAAATGCGTACTGTACAAAAAATGCATTCAGTGGTCTACAACAAGGACGCTTTAAAGAAGTCGATGATAAAATTGTGAGGTATGTGCACGAAAAACGCAAGGGCGGCTGGCCATACCGTGGCATAATAAACTCGTTCGTTGACTTTTAACGTTCGCGATTAGGCCTATACATCGCTAGCTATCGAGTTTGGCTGCACCCGACAAGCGAGACGTCAGTGTAGCGGTAGCCGGTTATATCTGACGCTGCGTAAAAGTAACAGTTTTATAGACAGCAAGATGGATCGTTGTATTGTAGAGACGCATGGAATAGGTATTGCCGGAAAATTTTCAACGAGTTCTCTTCGGTATTATGATGCCAATGTTAAGTTAATGGTCCTTAAACCCGCGGAAATAAAGAATAATTGTGCAGCCGCAAAAAAGAATGAAATTGGCGTGACAAAAGTCAATGTTCGGCGTCTAAAAATAGTCTAAAAATGCGTAGGCCTGTACGATTTTACAAACTTCTTTCTGAGCCTGATTTTTAAATATTTTGAAGGGAAAAGTGGAGTTCATCTTGGATTCGGAGAAATACGGAACTATATATTTTTTCAGAATGAAATTAAACATACACTATCACATAGTATCGGATTACGAAAAATAACAAACAAGTAAGCCGTAGTGTGGATATCATCTGCGGAAACGCAAGTTTTAACAAACTGATTACCGCTTCATACCGATTTTAAAGTGCATGAAGGGTTTTCCGACTTTTATACAAAAATCGGATATAACAACAATCCGTTATGGCGAGTAATTTTTTTCGCTGTTATGAATTCTTGCTATAACGGACTTCTACTGTATCAGCGGTCGATTGAAAACAGATTGTAATCATTCATCATCTCAAAAATACGCAAATTGAAACAATATCATCGCTAACATAAACTAAAACTTCACTTGCGATGAAACAATAAATATGACCAACATTATTCATCACAATCTCTTACCATTACTCGCATATAAAACCATCACTTCACATTATTCATCTCATATAACATTCTACATTACCTTAAACACATCAATTCATTTCAACCTGACGTATATTATTATGCCATCATTGACCATTTGCCTGATTATTCCGTTGTATTCTCAGTCTTGAATAAATTCATAAATATCACCACATTTTACTATTAAGCCCTCAAAATCTTATATACGATCTCATTTCCATTCAGTTTCATGTCACATGTTCTTCTACAAACCTAGTGACTACCACAACGTCGCATATCATTCACCTAAAGGAGAAACTTAATCTCTTTTCACTTAATATTGACAGCATTACGAACGGAATACCTAATTATCACTGGTTAACTGCCTCCTATACATGGATTTGACGGCTATGTCTGATGATTACCTACCAACCTCTAACCTATTTATAGAAGTCGTCTTCTCATATGTTATTACTCCTACGATATTAATTAAGATAGCACTTTCAAAAGAAATGAATTTCATTTACAATAATAACTCTAATGACTTATCTTGCTCTGTATTCCCTCGTCATCACGTCTCGGTGATTAGACATGCAGGCTCGGTTCACTGCATTTCCCTCATCTATTTGGGAACTCCTGGGGCAGTCTCGGTCGGTTACCGGTCATCATGGGTTGGATCCGTCATCTCTTGTCGCCATAATCTAGGTAGCTGTGCCTCCTCTTCCTTAGTGCATGATGTTCTTGATCTCTTGCGCAATCCAAACAGAACAATACATCAGCATGGTTAATTTCGTCATCTTACACATATAGCCTCCTGTATGTATGTTTAGTCATCAGCCCGAAGGCTGGTTGGATCCTCAACAGTTCCGCCATGAGCTGTCATAGATGGTCTAGGCATCACTGAAGAGGCGTACTAGGGAAATGAGGAGTGAGGTAGTTTCCCATTGCTTTCCTCACAGCCAGAAGTTGCTATTACATATCAGTCTGCCAAGCCCACTGAAATGCATGCACCAACCGACCCTATGAGCAATATTTTCACAACATTCATAGCAGGGACTGGCTGCATAAAGAATGGCATTACTAGCATCGCTCATACCTCAGTCACTTTCATTTTGTCAAAGCCAAGGATAAGACAGAGACAGATCAATGAAAGTAACAAAATTGCTCTAGCCCATGCCAGAAGACATAGTGCACTGTAAACACTAGGTCCCGTCAGCAAAGGCATATAGCCTCCTATAATCTATATATCATATGGGAATACCGCTTGTTGGGTTATTCTAAGACTTGTAATATTTCAATTGAGCTCTGGTAGTAAACGTTTTTCTTCTCTCTTTCGCTATGCTGATATCACTGCTATCACCTCTCAAAGT
This sequence comes from Anabrus simplex, assembly GCF_040414725.1. Lineage (NCBI taxonomy): Eukaryota > Metazoa > Arthropoda > Insecta > Orthoptera > Tettigoniidae > Anabrus > Anabrus simplex. The sequence goes on along the minus strand of NC_090276.1, from coordinate 96,785,029 downwards.
CAATTATACCGGCTAACACGTCGTTTTATAAAGATATCATGACGTAGTAGTACGGAAGTCTTTTTACTCTGTAGGGACAGTTTCAATTTCCGAAGTGAAATATTATTCAGCACCGATATCTCGGAAAATAGTTCGTAGACAGTAACCCTTATCTAATGTCTTAAACTTTGTCTAGACGATATTGTTCTTCCTCTCGAGTAGTTCTGGATGAGGTCCTCCTTCTGTGCTTTTAGTGCGAATCGAATGTTATATTCCAATAATAAATTTTAACAATCTTCTTGTGTTTTTCTTTACCACCATCTTCTATGCTCCTTCTCATCAAGTACTTGACGAAAACAGTACTCCTTTGACATGTAGGAATATTCTGACGCTGTACCAATGACGTTTCCATGGCTCAAATTCCATTTTTGTTCCAATTAGACCTGCTTGGGAACAGTGAAATGGCACAATATTATATAAAATAAGAGTTTTGTCTGTACGAGAATTTAAAAAGGATTTTATTTCTGAATCAGTCATGTCCACAGTAACAAGGAAATGCACTTTTTAATTTTCCGTAATTTCTGTCTGTCTGTCTGCCTGTCTGTCTGTATGTATGCACATTAGAGTGTCCCTTAAAAGGGCAAACATTTTTTTTTTCATTTATTGAAACTCATACCCCATTATTGCGTTTATTAGTCTATTAATTTCTCCAGCACAGAATTTCAACTTCCTACATTAATTTTAACACGTGCCGACGGGGCCTAAAAGTTTTAGAAAATAGCTGCTTAAAGGGTCTCTTAAATGTATGTAGTTGTAGATGATCACTCAAAACAATTATTTTAGAGAAATAAAAATGAAAACAGAAATTTATATAATGCTCTTCTTGTAAGTAACAAAAAAAGATACAATTTTTATAGATATTCATTTGGATATTTCCTCTTCAAAGTCTCTTTTTTACAGTTCTTGCATACAATGTAATAAGAACTGCATCTGTTCTTCATCTGCGGTAATCAAACCATGAAAGTCTGTCATTAGTTTAACAGCTGTTGCAGCTGTGTCATTAACTACTTTTAAGGCTCAAACCTTCTTTTTAGCTTCCACAAATGCCACGTCTTTACATGAAGATACAGTTTCTTGAAGGAAACCAACAGATTCAGTCGTGAAAATAAAACTTTACTCTTGACAGAAACAAAATCTCTCAGATTTCCCTGAAACAAGATAAAAAAATACTTGTAGTGCATATAAATAAAACAAATAAGTTCTAAATTAAATACCAGATTAAACACTACTAGTCTACTACGTACCATATAGAGAGCCAGACATCTCTTCTTTCGATGGAACATATCTCTTTCCGGGATCACCAAAGCTTTCTATTTGTAAGTTTTCTACAATGTTTCCTTTGGTCTGCTCATCAACTTCATCATCAAAAATTGAAAGGATGGCTATTTCCTCTGACAAGTACCACAAGTGTTGACTGAACTTGTTTAAAGCCGCATTGGAAATCAACTTGTCAACTTTCTCGTAATCATTTAAGGTCGTTAAAAAACAAAAATCTTGATTTGGCGCTTTTACCGCCAAACTACATCCAAGCCAGGGCTTCACGTAAACTGCCACAATGAATAAACAAACATCTTGTAAAGCTTGTTTGTCCTTAGTGCTCATTTTAAACTGGGACTTCAGTAAACAGGAGTAAATAGCTCTTGCCATTCATCGTGCTTGATCCATTGCACCAGGTCTGATTTTTATTTTATTTTTAATATCTCCACCCAGAAAAACAATAGCGAGCTCCATGATCATCTCATTCCGTCGATTTTGCCAGCTCATTGTTAAGAAACGTCACCAATTCAATATTATTTGCCTCACAGAGATGTTGTTGGACAAAATCAGTGCACGGTTCGATGGCACTAGGATTAATATTCTTCCAGTTGTCTCTAAACTTTTTGAACAGTGGAATATCAGGACTGTCAGTGATTTGTTGGATCTTTGATTCAAACACACTTTTGAGCACCAGTTCGTAAATATGATGGCGGCAAGGAAAGAGTAACAACTCTCTGCTCTAAAAGCACACAAGCTCCTTTCAAACGTCCTGTATTAGATGCTGTTGTATCACAGCACATTATTTGTACCTTATTGTCCAGGTTCCAGTCATGCAGGGCATTTGACACTGCTTTCGCTTGCTCTTTGCCGGAAGAGTTGTTTAACTTTGGCACAGCAAGAAGTTGTTCTTCCTCGTCATATGAAATAATAATTGGTAGGCATTTTGCTTTAGAATTTCTTACGTCCAGAGCAGGTAACAATTTTCCATCCCAATGAACAGTAACTACTTTGGGCACGTTATTCTGAAAATCGTATTTAATGGATCTCGCTCTATCTTTTCTCATTTGTGTTCGAATGCATTGAATAGAAGATTTGTTGATCGGGTAAATGTCAGAACTAAGACCAAGTGTCTCTACTACAGACTGTATTATATAAACAGAATCTCTGATGCTTAGTTGACATCTGTCTAAAGTTGCAACTAATTTAGATGTGATAAAATCTTTTCTTCCTCTTCTTGTCGACATAGCTAAAGAACTTGCAGATTAAGATGTGGGTGGCAGAGATTCTTCCAGGCTTTCGTCAGAGCTTGTGGACTTTTCTTCTATGTCTTCATGTGTATCAAAAGTCTATAAAGTGTGAGATTCCAATGAGCTCGTGGAAGGCATTTGCTTCTTCTGCGAGTTTTCTCAGCCAACTTTTTGTCAATACCTTCTAGGCACCCTGGACGCCCTGACTCTCTTTGCTTTTGCAAGAACATTTTATCTTCTTCGATTTCTATTCTTTCAAGAGCATCAGCATGTGCGATATGGAATAAATTATCTAATTCAAGTTGACAGTTCTCTTCGCAGCGCCTATGTAAATCCTGAATCTTCTTGCTATTTTTTTTTTTTGCAGTTTTCGCCAGACCTGATAAAGATCCACTAACTTCTTAACACAAATAGGCACAGCTCTGGTAGGTATTATAGCCTTTTCCCAGAACATATTGCACTCCCGAATGACAAGATTTACGTTTTCACTAACAGTCAACATAACCTTAAAGTTAAAAGTTATTTTAGGAAAAACCTACGGTTGACCGATTTGTTAGAAATCAATACGATAAATAAAATAAATTGATCATTTAATTATTTTTTATTTTTTTTGCTTTATGTCGCACCGACACAGATAGGTCTTATGGCGACGATGGGACAGGGAAGGGCTAGGAGTGGGAAGGAAGCGGCCGTGGCCTTAATTAAGGTACAGCCCCAGCATTTGCCTGGTGTGAAAATGGGAAACCACGGAAAACCATTTTCAGGGCTGCCGACAAAATGGTTTTCCGTGGTTTCCCATTTTCACACCAGGCAAATTTAAAAAATTAATTAAGGCCATATGCCATTTTAAAATTACTTCTTCCACCATTTACATGTAGTGTAAAACCAATACCTCACTCCAAATGTGGTATACCCCTAAAATATAGTTTTGAAATTTTAAGAATTGAATTCACTTAATTGCCTTTTCTTTTTTTTTTAAGCAGAATGTCACTTGAGGTACATCCCAAGTAATTCCTACAAGGAAAGGAGTAATGTTACAATTGAGTGTTAAGAAAAGTTTTCTACAAAAATAATAATAATAATAATAATAATAATAATAATAATAATAATAAGGTCAACGGTACAGGAGGGAACACATGCCAGCCGGGAGAGAAAAGTGCCAAAATATAATGTAAGGGAACACGAGAAACCACCCACAAAACCAATTTTTATAACAGGAACATCAATTCATTTCCATCCACATTCATCAACATTCATCAACTATCAGCATTCTCCATAACATTAGCGTTCCCATAGCAACGAACACACGCTAGGTCAGTTCAGGGAATGATCCAATCACAGGTCGCCAATCAACAATAGGCCGAAAACATTTTTAGAGACAAGGGAAAAACAGGGCGCTGAAATACCACGAAAATGCGACCCAAATAAATAATAAAATTAGGTTAAGAAGCCCCAAAAGAAGTTTGAATGAAAATAGAAAACAAACTCAAACCCCACAGCCTTGTAGTAACTCGTTTGGTCAGTAACTTTGCCAAAACATTGTGTTAATCACTACCAATCGGGCCTAGAAAGGGCACCACCAAATGTTAAATATTTAATTTTACAATTTAAGATGCAAGTCCTCAGTGAACATAACTTGTTGACACACAATAACTTCTTGGAACAAAAAAGGAGAAGTGTTCGAAAACCACAAGGTTAAGTTACAGAATTTATATGACGCAAAGCTTCATTATGTTCCGGAGTGCACACCACTTTTCAAAATTTTCAGTTCACCACACGGAATCCGATAAAATGAGCGTAGTAAAAACACTTACATGGTATCAGCTTGCTGCGGCAGGGAAGTAGTTCCAACCTCCAATCTTTTCTTACATATGGCAGAGGGTATCCTTAAAAAGCACTCAGAATTTTCACCAGGGTGTAAGCCCAATCGAATTCACTTCTACCAGGTTCCGTTTTAAAGCTCAAAACCCATGCCGGCAGGCAGAGAGGAACGCCGCTCAAACATCCTGCTTCATTTTCAGAAGAATAATCGCGATTACCCAGGAGTCTCCAGTCAGTTCATAGCCACAATGATGGCGCGCGCATACACGCCCAGTGGAGGGGGATCATGTGCCGACGTAATTCATACCTTTGACACTAGAATGCAGGAGAATACAGAGAAAAAGCACCATCCGGGCACACACAACAGATGTGTATCTTAACCTTTTAAGCCAGTCGAAGTTTCAGTTTATTAACATTGAAAACTACGTTATCTGCGACCATGAATTACTTGTTGAATACGTAGCGGCAAACCACTATAAGAACACAAATTTCAATAGCGATGCAGCCAGTCGAAAAATGTTTACGGAGAGGGTATAAATTATTATGCTGGTAATAACGTTAGTAGGAATGGCACAATTAAAAGCATGCTTTCGTAAGAAATACTCAATCCAATGAAAAACCACACTTTTCTCACTTTTAATGAACAGTACTACACTGCCGAACTAACAGTCCAAAGTTACAGGACTGGAATAACCAGGACGCAGACATCCGTGATCCGTGAACACTCTTGGTTTTTTATCGGTGGGGTGGTTCGAATAGTGGATAGTCTCAGGGCAAAAACTATGCCCATTTACTTATAAGTTTCTTGGGAGTACCTGATAAGTCAGAAAATCTCAATTCACTACACTGGCGGGGGGAAAACTATCTGACGTGGAGGCAAATTTTTCCGCCAGGCCAGAGGAGAAACCACATCTTAGCTGCTAATTTCTAATAAAATTAATGTAGATGTAATAAAAGTGAAGAGGAAGAAGCGTTTCTTAAGAAATGGCTCTTTTCAGGGTTGAATTTTGAGTTATTTATTGAATTGTGGTACTATAATTTGGAATAGGCTTAAATTGTAATTCTAGACCAGTTCATACTACTACTACTGAAGTGAGCCTCTGTGCACACTGCTCATTCAAAACAGCGCGCCAGAGTAGGGATCGAATAGCTGGAATACTATGAAGAACCAGTGTGGTACGTATCAGCAGTACCAGAACCAGAGCAATAGCATGCTAAAAAAGAAAGTTATCTAACTCCCCAACTATTTCCCGTCAATATTCAGTTAGGCTGTTATGCTCGGTACGCAGCAGTAATCCCATCTATCGGAGTTGATTATCAGCATAAGAGACAAAGAACATCACAATAAACAACGGTCAATGTAATGTTATTGTTGATCAATATTGCGTCCTTTCGATATTGTAGGCCTTCACATTAATTTTTTTCTGGCTCTGAAATACCACTTTTCATAGTCCATACGTTAAAACTGAATAAAACATAAATGATCGGAAATTGTATTCTCTATAACTTTTGTTATGTAGTATTTTTCCATAGTACCAATAACATAGGTACATAAAAATTAAATTTCAGGTGCCTTCCCCTAAACTACCATTTCACCCAGGGTGAATAAAATTTTTTATTACCTAAACTGTAGTTTCTTATTCCCCGACTCTATATACCGATTTTCATTAAATCCTCTTTACCCATTTTCTCGGGGTTCGGTGTTGATATGGACTTAGCAACAAAAATACAAATTCATGAATATCTGTGTTGTTATATTCGGTGCGGTAAAAATGTATAAGACATAAATGATCGGAAATTTAATTCTATATAACTTAAGTCATGTAGTATTTAGCGATATGAGCACTAATAATATAAATATTTGAGAATTAAATTTTAGGCTTTCCTCTAAACTATCATTTCACTCAGCATGAATAAAATTATTTATAGCCTAGATTGTAGTGGCTCATCCCCCGACTGTATACATACCGATTTTTATTAAATTCTCTTCAACCGTTTTCTCGTGATGCGTATACATACAGACAGACAGACAAAAATTATGGAAAAGTAAACGCATTTCCTTGTTACTGTGGACATGACCGATGCAGAAATGGTAATTCTAAATTCCCATGGAGGGAATTAGATACTTTTCCACCAATAGAGCATATCAAAAATCAGATCAAAAATTAGATGTTGGCTTTTCAGGCGTTTGCTCTAGTGTCAGACCTAAGACGAAATGCTGGTAATAGAGCAAACGCCTGAAAAGCCAACATCTAATTTTTAGATCTGATTTTCGATGCAGAAATACCATTCTTTTCAAATTCTGAGCAGTGTACAGACAAAACTCTTATTTTATATATATATATAGATTTCTTTTTTGTAATTCTTGTGGGATAGAGGGACAGTTACCGTCTTACTAATAAAAAGTCCTCATACAGTTGTTTAACTCTTGTTTAGTTATACAGTGAATAAACCCTGTATAAGCGTTTTACATTTTTCTTACTAATAAACGAGGTATACGCATTGTATTACTGCACAACACGTATACACTTGTTCCAAAGCGTAGGAATCTCTTCCTGCAGTTCACTGACGTATTTCGCACGTTCACCGCCTTTATGATCGCTTCTGCTGGTTATCTACGAGCAAAACTTTCCGAAAAGTTGCACAGTAGCACGGCATATCGAAAAGGCAGTTGCAACACTAAGTGAGACAGCTGGAAATTGGCTTATACTGATATAAAAATTTCTTCAGCTTGCTTGTGTAATGAATGCCAAAAAAAGAAATGGAAAGGCGTAAGAAAAGATCAATAGCTCCTAACTGGGATAGTACGTAAAACGTAAGCAACTGTAATTGAATCGGCGAGTTGAAAATGGTACACATTCCAAAATCCTTACTTTTGAGGAGAAAGGAAAACCTGTTTTGTAGCTAAACGAATGGTTTGATCAAAAAAGTTTCTATTAGGCATTTATACATCATATTTCTGTGTATTCAACTACAAAGTATGGAAATCATATTACATACGGTTTTCATGTTATACCATTTTTTATGTCGAGGAATATGTCCCTTTTTATACTCAAATTTGAGAAAGATCTAAAATCTTTGTAGAGGCAGATAATGTATAATAAACTCGCAGTTTCAGAAGTCTATTAAGCAGTAACACAGTATTACACAAACATACGCCCAACTATGATTTCTTTTATAACTTAGTTATTCATTGTCATTCCATTAGGCAGTTGGAAATTGACGTATATTTATATCAATATTTTTCAGCTTGCTTGTGTAATGAACGCCAAAAAAAGAAATGGGAAAGCTAAGAAAAGATCAAAAGCTCCTAACTGGGGTAGTACGGAAAACGTAAGCAAATTTAATTGAGTCGGCGAGTTGAAAAGTGTACACATTCCAAAATCCTTACTTTTCAGGAGAAAGGAAAAACTGTTGTGTAGCTTAAAAGAAAGGTTTGATCAAAAAAGTTTCTATTAGGCATTTATACATCATATTTCTGCGTATTCAACCACAAAGTATGGAAATCATATTACGTATGGTTTTCATGTTATGCCATTTATTATCTCGAGGAATATGTCCCATTTTATAGGTACTCAAATTTGAGAAAGATCTTTGTAGGGGCAGATAATGTATAATAAACTTGCAATTTCAAAAGTCTATTAAACAGTAACGCATTATTACACAAAAATACGCCCAACCATCATTTCTTTTACAGTTATTCAAAGTGTTTTACTTTACCTCTGAATGGTGTACTGTATGTCTTCTATGTTAAAAGTATCGTAAAGATCATCAACGTTATCGTCCATTCTTTCAATGTGTGTTCAATGTTAAATGTATAAATCGAATATTTCACCACAATTATATTACTGTGGACAATAAATACCATGAAAATAAACTGCTCACTCGTTTCTTTTTCCGCTACTCGCTGCTATACAGCGGTTATACAAGGGTCCTGTTCTGTATAAGCAATTCAATGAATAACTATAACAGATGTATACACAGGAGGCTTATACGCGGTTTATTAGTAACGAATTTCACATAAACGGTGTGCCGTATTTCACGGCATAATCGTCGCCACCGCGTAATCGTCGCATCCTTTATTTACAATACAAAAATCGGACTTTAAACCTTTAATTACATAATCGTCGCACGCCCAAATTTTGTTCACTAATCCGGTTAAAAGGTAAATGGAACTGCAACGTAAGTTGCACATGAATGCGCAATTTAAATACGTGTATGGTTTATGGGCAATTTGGCAACACAGTCACGTTTGCGACATGTTGCACAACATATAAATAAATAATACCGGTATATGTACGACGCATGGCTTAGCGGTTGGCTATCGGCAGTTTGACAATGTGGTCGCGAGACAGTGTACTATTTATTCACCACCTACATATTATGAGTTCCCATTTGAAATACGTAAGGCTGTAAGTTATCGCTTATCGGCAACGTCGCCAGGAAATACCGGGTAGGTAGGTTGAGTGGACCTCGAACCAGCCCTCAGATACAGGTAAAATTCCCTGACCCGGCCGTGAATTGAACACGAGGCCTCCGTGTAAGAGGCAAGCACGCTACCCCTACACCATGGGGCCGGCTCCTGTGTTATTGCGCACGAAGTGAAATCCAAGATGATAACGCAGATTTCCACGGAATTATTCAGCTCACGGTCAGCCGAATTATTTACGATGTCTCAGTTGTCATCGCTAGACTCTTATCTTACTACTACGTCATAAGTGTCCAGGCATGGGATGAAAACTTTTATCCAAGCAGTCAAGATAATTATTATCCAATGCTATTAAAGTTTTATTTTATAAACTCGTCAGTACTGTAATGTAAAATCATCAATAACTGGGAAGAAATATTAACCTAATTACCGTATGTTTAAAAGAAATTGAAAAAAATGAATGTTTGTTACTGACGTCTCGGAATACAGTCAACTATACAGTAGATCTACACCGCGCTAGCTAGAGCTCCGGTTTGCGAGCTTTGCGCAAGCGCAGTAGTGTGTCGCAACCAGCGAGCTAAACTGATAAATTGCTGCATGCTTCCTTGCTGCCGAACAGTATTGGCTGCTCTGGAATGGACAGATCACCGATGCATTTATTTGTTTCAGATTTACGTGATTACTGTAGACATGTGTGCGTGAGAATTTAAGTTTTTAATTTGTGTTTGGGGTGTTTGCAGAAAGAATTTGTTTTAATAGTGAATAATTACGGAAAGTCATTTATATCGCAAAACATTAACGTGTGAAGCATTTATAAGCGATTATGGGTAAATATAGAAACTATTCCGCGGGCTTCAAGCAAAGCGTAATTGCCTTCGCTGAACAGCACGGGAACAGAGCTGCAGAAAGAACATTTTCAGCGAGTGAAAAGTTGGTGCGTGACTGGCAGAAAGTAAAAAAACAAGCTAAAAAGCACAAACCCTTCTAGACGCGCGTTTAGAGGTCCTAAAACAGGGAAGTTTCCTATAATTGACGAAGAAGTGTTTAGGTACGTCAGTGAAATACGTAACAATGGCTGCAGTGTATCGTATGAAATGTTACAAATTAAGGGACAGGAGGTAGCGAGCAAACACAACTTACCGGTAACTCAGTTTAAGGCGACTCGTGGGTGGATTAAGGGGTTCATGCGACGACACAATCTGTCAGTGCGAAGGAGAACAACAGTAAGCCAAAAGTTGCCTGCTGATTACACGGACAAGATTGTAAATTTTCACCGATTTGTCATACGTTTGCGCAAGGAAACTTCGTACTTGCTTTCTCAAATTGGTAATGCCGATCAGACTCCAATCTTTTTTGATATGCCTCGCAACAGCACTATTGCGCTAAAAGAATCACGGAGTGTATTAATGAAAACCAGCGGTAGTGAGAAGTTGCGATGCACGGCAATGCTAGCCATTACAGCTGACGGGAGAAAGTTGCCGCCTTACATCATTTTCAAGAGGAAAACGATGCCTAAGAATATACAGTTTCCCTGTGGAATTCATGTACGAGTGCAACCAAAGGGTTGGATGGACGTAGAACTCATGCTGGACTGGGTTAAAACTGTGTGGAATAGAAGACCTGGTGCACTACTAAAACAACCAGCTCTGCCTGTTTTAGATAGTTTCCGAGGTCACCTCGTGAACGAAGTGAAGCAAATTCTCACTACAAATAAGACACGACAGATAGTCATTCCTGGTGGCCTAACATCTGCTTTGCAGCCACTAGACGTATGTGTTAATAAACCCTATAAAGACCACTTACGTCGATTTTACAACGAGTGGATGATGAGCGGCGATCAGCAATTGACGCCCGCCGGAAATATCAGGCATCCACCCTTGGACTTGTTATGCTCGTGGGTGAAGAAGAGTTGGGATCTTATACCACCTGAACTAGTCTCCAAGAGCTTCAAAAGGACTGGGATTTCGAATGCACTAGACGAATCCGAAGATGACGCAGTGTGGCAGGGAGACGAAGAATCTGATACTGGTATTAACAGAGGCGAGGATGGCGCATCAGATAGCGAAACCTGCGATAGCGACACCGAAGATTTGGAATAAATTGCGTACCGGTAAGTCTGCATTTCACAACAAAGCGATAACTTTTTGCAAGTGTAATATTTTAACTTTAATACTCAAATTAATGACAATTAACTTAATACGTTCATTTTTATTTTCAGGTTGGAAAAACGTTCGCCGAATTGTTGCGAAAAATTATGAATTTTGTTTTAGACCATTTTAATTATTTTGATGTATAAACGCGAGTATTACATGCATCTTAAATTTGTATCAAATACAATTTAGTTATAAATACATTTTTTTGAGTAATACAAATACTTGTATTAAATATACATCGTATAATGGTCGCACCCTACAATTTTTTCGAAAATTTTGGTATAAAAAGTGCGACGATTATGCCGTGAAATACGGTATAAAGCTTGTATAAAAGTTATACAGCGTTTATTAGTAAGACGGTTAATCTTCTGAGTATCATGCTATTCTGCTGCTTTCTTATGTATGTCTGGGTGCACAGAAGTTTGTTGGATGGTATTGATGGTGTGGGTGGGTTTCCTGTATATATTAAAGTGTTGTTGCAGTTGCTCATAATGGTTAAGTCCAGGTAATTGAGGGCTTTATTGTTTTCTGACTCTATGGTGAATTTTATATGTGGATCAGTAGAGTTGAGAACTTCAAGTACTGTGTTGCTGTTGGTAACGCGGGAGTCTAAAATAACAAAACATGTCATCTACAAAGTGAGTCCAGTGTTGAATGCCGTTAATCTTCCGAATGATGTGAGAATGTTCTGAATGATCGATGTAAATATCCGCAAGGATCCATGGGAAGACCTATCTGTTGGTAAATGACATTATTGAAAGTGAAGAAATTGTTATTCAATGTAAACTTCAGAATCTGAATAAATTCATCCATTTCACCTATACTTAAATTGTTGAATTTGGGAAGATTGTTCTTGATCATTTTTATGGTGTTGTTAACGGGCACATTAGCATACATGTTAGTAATGTCAGATGAATGAAGAGTGTTGTCTTTTGATAAATTAAGGTGTTTAATTTTATTGCAAAATTCTATGGAATTCTTTACTGATGTATTGGCTTGAAAACGTTAGTGTGATTTGAGGAATTTGTGAATGAACTGAGATACCTCATAGGACAGATTATTTCTGAAATTGATAATCTACTTGAGTGATGTTAGCAGTATGCAAGCCACTGAATACCACTGTAAATAACCGCCAGCTGACGCAGAACTGCTAGATGTTGCTTCCACATCGAGCAACGTAAGCAAAATGAAATGTTCCCATAGTGCTTGTTAAAAACATGCTGAAATGCTTTTGGACATTGTCAGGACGGCACATGAAGATATGGTTAAAACTGACTCATTCTTAATTTGATAAAAATTAGATAAAATTAATGAATAGAAGGGGGGAGAGAGAGAGCGTGTTAGTCAAATGGCGTAGGTTAGATGAGACTTACCTCTCGTTGCGGCATGTGGTGCGTGGTGTATTGTTGTGTGCCTCATACTAACAGTTGTGAGATTCAAAGGAAAAGGAAGGGGTGGGGCAAAGGGAAATGTTGGGGAAAGGTGAGGAGAGAGTGGACGGGAAGGGGGGGGGGAATTAAGGCGGGGCCGAAGGATGTGGGAAAAGAGATGGCTGCTGAGGAATGGCACTGTGAATATTATGAAAAACTGAATTATGACTTGTTGGTTTGACGTTTCTAAAAATGGGAGTTAGAAGGTCAAGTAGGATATTTGGCTTAGCTGAAATGTTATTGAGATTATGATTCAGGTTAAAATATTGATGTACTGTATATGTATGAAGCAGGTTTCAGTAATGTTAAGTAGGAGTCCTTTGTTGATGATTTTGAGAATTTCCATATCTTGTTTTATGTCTGTGAATTTGTGATCATAGTCATGCATATGCTGTCCTACAGCTGAAAATTTATTGTACTTCAGAGCATTGACGTGTTCTGAGCACCTTATATTAAAATTCTTCCCGGTCCGTGTGACGTAAGAAGAATTACAACTGTTGCGATTAATCCTGTATACTCCTGATTTTGAAAAACTATTGAACTTGTTTATGGATGTGGCATTATGTAAGACTTGTGCATTCCTATTGTTGGTTTTGAAAACTACTTTTACATCATGCTTTTAAAGATGTTGGTGACCTCATAAATTTGTTCGTTGAACATAAAGATAGAAAGGGAGGAGTTGTTTTGCTTATCTTATTGATTATTTTTTTCAGCTGTTGCATCCATTAGATGTAGCCAAGTAGGGAACAAGTACACATGGATGTCTAAATTATTTATCCACTGCTCTAGGGATACTGAGACATCAGCAAAGTCTTTCCAGTCTCCACCGTAAGCACGCAGAGGGCATTCGTCCCTTATATGATGCATGGTCTGGACCACTGCACCACAATCACACGCTGGAGAGTCCCTGAAGCCCCACTGGAGAAGGGAGAATGCAGATCTTCCACAATTAGTGCGAAACCTGTTTAGTGATGACCATGTTCTTCTTGGCAAACTGAAACCAGGTGGGGCGTGGTTTGGATTAAAGAGGCTTGGCCACCCCGGAGCTGTACGAAACCATTGCTCTTTCCATTCCTCTTTTAAATTGAAACCAGCATCCATTAGATTCTTAGCTGTTTTCATTGGTGGCTTACGGGATTTCAGCCTTTGTCTCCAGAGATCTACAACATCCCTATGGATGGGTAGAGTTGGATTGGACATGATCTTATCATATTCTTGAACAAGGGCTCTTGAATGTCACAGGCTTGGTGGAGCAATGTGGGACAGGACTGGCAGCCAGTGCGTTGCAGTAGGCTTCAGAGTACCAGAGATGATACGCATGGTGGTGTTAAGTTGTACATCGACTTTCTTCATGTGGCAACTGTTAAGCCATACTGAAGAGCAGTATTCAGCTGCAGAATACACAAGGCCAAACGCACTACATCGTAATGTGTCCGCTGAAGCACCCCATGAAGTTCCACACAATTTTAATAGAATATTATTACGTGATCTCAACTTAGATCCGAGGTTTTCAAGATGCTTTCTGTAAGATAGGGTTCGGTCGAGCGTTACCCCAAGGTACTTTGGATTAGGATTGTGCTTTAGTACTGAGCCATTGAAGCATACTTGGAGTTTTGTATTACCCAATTTGTTGTGGAGATGGAAGCAAGCAGTTTCGGAATTAAGAGCTAAGTGTATTCAGGTCAGGCGTCAGGATGCCTCAGTATGGCTGAAATCTGGATGTTGAATGGCAAAGGCTAGGTCAAAAACATATCAGCGTTTCGTCTTAGGTCTGACACTAGACTCATCAGAGTGGGATGTGTCAGACCCTACCCACTGATGCTGGGGTGTATGCAGGTGAACTTATCAGAAGCCCTTATAAGAGGCACAGTCTGATAACTGCATATGGGAGGTAAATCTCCACAATGGAATTATTGCCCGCCTAGCAATTCCGAATGGAAAATTCTAAATTCCCATGGAGGGAATTAGATATTTTTCACCAATAGAGCATGTCAAAAATGTCAAAAACATGTCAGATGTAAGGCTTTTCAGGTGCTGGTTAATAGAGCAAACGCCTGAAAAGCCTTACATCTGATATGTTTTTTACATTTTTGACATGCTCTATTGGTGAAAATATCTAATTCCCTCCATGGGAATGTAGAATTTTCCAATGGCTAGGTCGTCTGCATAAGAGAATTTTAGTGATTTTGTCTCAGGAATATCTGATATGTAGAGATTAAATAGAAGAGGTGCCAATACTGATTCCTGGGGAAGGCCATTTTTTAGTTTTCTAAGACAACTAATGTTATCATATATGACGGCACGGAGGAGCCTTTCGGTTAGCATATTGTTGATCAGTGTGGTTACAGTTTTGCAAGGGATAACTCGCTGCAGCCTCAACATCAATCCTTGCCTCCACACAGTATCATATGCAGCCTTTAGATCTACAAAGACTGCAGATGTTTTAGTACTCCTTTGAAAACCAGCCTCAATGTGAGTTGTTAGTGCTAGCACCTGGTCAACACAGCTTTGTTTCTGCCTGAATCCAGCTTGATCTATTGGGATCAATTCATTAATGGCCGAACTAATCCTATTGTACACAAGTCTCTCAAGGAGTTTATAGCAAACACTCAGCAGTGCTATTGGTCGGTAGCTATCGACTTGGTCTTCCGGTTTTACTGGGTTTCAGAATTGCAATGATCTTGCTTACCTGGAATTCATATAGCAGATGTCCAGACGATAAGATATTAGAGTAGAATTTAGTCAACCAGAGCCTTGTGTTGTGTTTGGACCACTATGTATCAGAAACTCAGGAAATTTCCCATCAAGGCCACAGCTTTACCAGGTTTGAGGCTTTTAATAGCAGTATCTACTTCCAGTTATGAAAATAGTTTCGAGTATATAGAGTTCTCCTGCAAGTTGCTTTTCTGTTGTTTGAGCAACTTCTTTACTTGGACGGTACGTTTCTTATCAGGGGGCGCTCATGACATATTAACAATATGTTCAGCTACTAGGTTGGGGGTGATGCAACCATTTCTCTTGTGGCAGGTTCTGTTTCCAGTAAGTTTCCTGAGAAGACTCCAGGCTTTTCTGCTGGACTGTTTGAAGTAGTGATGGGTCGTTCATGAACGAACTGACTCTTTTAAACGACTCATTGGAGAGAGCTAGCTCAATGAGAGTCGACTCTTGTAAGGGCTAGCTCCCTCCTTGCTCCCTGAGAGCTAGCACGAGCCGACTCTTTTATCAACTACGACTCCAAGAAAGAACTAGCTCGTCACATTGACTCTCGTTCATTTCTAGCCAATGCCACGCCTCAGATAGTCACGTGACATACAGAAGCCGCTTTCTTTTTTATAGGCTGCCCAGTCTAGCCGCTTCCCGCATTCAGTCAGTGCTCTGAGTCCAGTGGTTGTGGTCTGTCAGGTACGTTTTTGTGCCATAGTTCTGGCAACTTGCAACGTAACGAAACAATGAAATGAAATAAACAACATGTTATTGAGCAATACTTACCTGTTCACTTCCTGTTTGCACTCATAATCTATGAAGGATGTAGGGCCTTGTATAGATCCATTAGGTTAGGAGCAAATAAACGACACGAAGTTCGGGTTAACTAACCTCAACTAAGCACAAACAAACAGAATACTGCATATACCACTCGGCAAGTAGAAACGGCGTAGTTTTATTCTGTCTGAAATAATTAAGAAATACTCTTAAATGTGTTCGTAATTATGAATTAACATATTGCCAAAATCTTTTGGTTTCACGGTACAGTGGATAAAATAATAAGTTATACCGTAGTTTTAAATCGAATTAAGGCAAATAGAAAATAACACTAGTTTTGGCTTTAAAATATAGGCTAAATAACTCATACCAAAGTGTATACCGCAGTACACTTTCAAATAATTAGTTATTAACGTGTAAGAAGTCCGACTCCTTAGCTGGATGGTCAGCATTGAGGCCTTCGCTGCAGAGGGTCCTGGATTCTCGGCCAAGTCGGGAATTTAATTCTTCTGGCTCGGGAACTGCGTGTTTGTGTTTGTCCCAACACTTTCCTCTTCATATTCAGACAACACACCACAATACCAACCACCATAGAAACACGCAATATTGATTACATCCCTCTGCATAAGGTTAGTGTGAGGAAGGACATCCGGCCATAAAACAGGGCCAGCCGGGCTGAGTGACTCCATCGGTTGAGGCGCTGGCCTACTGACACCAACTTGGGATCCTGGCTCAGTCGGGTGGTATTTGAAGGGGCTCAAATACGTCAGCCTTGTGTCGGTAGGTTTACTGTCACGTAAAAGAACTCCTGCAGGGCTAAATTCTGGCTCCTCGGCGTCTCCGAAAACCGTAAATGTAGTTGGTGGGACGTAAAGCCAATAACATTATTACTTATTATAAAACAGGGCCAAATCCACATTTGCAGAACAGTTCGCACCCGCGAACCCACAAGTGTGGGAAAAGTGGTTGAAGCGGAAGAAGAAGTAGATAGTGTAAGGAATGCCAATATATCGAACATATACGACTCATACGGTTTAATCATTCTTGAAAAAAAAATAGAAGAGAGTGTGACCATACTGTACACGAAAAAAAGGCAAAATTCTATGCGTACTGTAGTATACTTGGTTATATGTACATTTGTGCTGATAGTAGTTTCCATTATTTTTGTTAAAGATCACGTTTTATCAGTTATGTTTCCTACGCTGCATTAATGAATGAAAGAATCTGTTGTTCCAACGCGGAGTGTCAAGTGAGAAACTTTCTGTAGCTCCAGTCGAAAGAGGATATTCTGATGACATCTTTTGAGTGAAATGTAAACTACGTGCACAGGAATAGAGATTCTTCTTATGCTTATCTAGATTGCCGGGGTCGAACGGAAGTATTGCCAATATCTCGAACATACGTCCCGTACGGTGCATTCAATCTTGAAAGACATCTTAAGGAGAATGGAACTTAGGCAAAGTAATATTAGATGTCATCAATCAATACTGTATATTTGTGTCACGTTTCTTCGTTACTGTGTATAAAACTTTATCATTGGATTAATTGCAAACGTTGCCAGCAGTGTACATTTGTTTTATTCCAAGAGTAGCGTACCAAACTGGACATTATGTTGCCATGTGTTGTGGAAAAGGTGAACAATCTCGCGCCATCTCGCTCCTTCAAATAAAAACGGGAGTCATGATTAATCTAGAAAATGTAAAATCACACTATTCTTAAACAGTTATTTATTAACGTGTAAGTATTGCCAATATCATGAACATACGTCTCGTCATGGTGCATTCAGTCTTGAAAAGCATCATTTTAAGAAGAAAGGAACATGGGCAAAGTAATATTAGATGTTATCCATTAATACTGCATATTTGTTAAACATTTCTTCATTACTGTTGCAACTACTGCAAGCTTATTGAAATACTGAACAGATAAACGTTGACTCAAATAAGTGTAAATAACAAGGATAATGGGCGCCACCTGCAAAACAATTGCAGGAATATCTAATTATGTAGAGCAACGAGCCCCTCCCTCTCCCAAGGCGACGGTCATCAGGCTGACGAGGCTCCAGACTTGCTTTGTAACCTTACCTGTTGCTATATAACCCCTGAAATTAAATTTGGGTAACATGCCAGGTTCAGCCTCACTCCACTGACAAAAGACTCACTTAAAGTTTGATTCTATGACTTTACTCCCAGAATAAGAACTAATATGTGACAAACACCAACAAAATAAACACTTATGCAACCCACGTAGTGCTTGCTGTTTACATAGAGCTAATATACACAATACTACCCAACAAAATCATCTCTTCACGAGATTTATTCGTTTGCCGTCTACAAAGGCAAATTACACATCATTAAAATCATCACTAAAAATCGAACATCGAATAAGAACTAATATGTGACAAACACCAACAAAATCAACACTAATGCAACCCACTTAGTGCTGGCCGTTTACATAGAGCTAATATACACAATACTTTTAACATACCTCCAGGTAAGAGCCCCACTGCACTCCACTGTTACCGTGAATCCTAATCTGGTAAAGAAAAGTACGACGACTATTTCTCTACACATGGATGCAACCTTCTTTACTAACAGCATCCCTAACCTTATTTACACTTCTTCGTCGTCTTGAATTCTTTACAATTGCTGGCTGGACAGAAAGCGTTACATGTCCGGAGGCAAGCAAACAGCAAAATTCTCCACCAACTGAAGCTGCATACTCGGGTGACAAGTTCCAAACAAACACTTTCTTTTACAGAAAGTCCACTGCAAAGCCGGTAAGTCGTTGAGATTATACCATGTTCACTCCGTAACAGATACTCCAAACAATAGCAGATCGTATAGCAAACTGCGCAAATACGTCGCTCCCGCAGACCAGTACAAATGAGAAACACACAGTATCAGCATCAGAGTCAGAAACACAATGAGAATCAGAATCAGAATCAGAATGACTCGCCGCACACGCGTACCCACTTATATGTGCTTGCTACACGTGGTAATCGCGTCCTGAAAAGTTTAGTGGTAGCAACGCTCACACCGGCACTTCTTCCCGCGTCACTCTGTCAACACAAACCTCGCTCAAAACAAAGCCCTCGCATTGGCTATCGAGTATATGATGTGACATAGACCGTCCACTCATGTATGTCCACATTGATTCACTCCAATTCTTCAACCGATACAACCTGCCGTATCCCGTGTTTTCAAGCCACCTGTTGCAACACATCCAACTGACTTTAACCGTCCTTCCCGATATAGTCGCAGTTTTCCCAGTTGCACAATCCTTACGGCTAGGCCATATTTACCGACTCTTACCCAAACGGAAATTTATACAAAATATAATGATGAACATATGCAATATTCCCTAACTATACATTCTTCTTATAATATTACGTTTTTACATGGTAAATAAACAAAATTACATGATTTTAACCTAACAAACTATATACGAAAATTTCCTAGCCTAAAAACTCGGGGATCGTACATACGTACGGTTACAATACCTCCCCTTGATTTGTGAAGATTATATACAATACATCTGAGCAAATCACAGTCTTTTCAGTACAGCAGCCTACACAGCCTGTCAAAGTCACTCAGGATTTAAAGAAAATTCACATATTCTTCTTAACATACACAAAACATCCGAACTTACAATACTTCACCTTACATACCTCTTAAGATTGTGAATATTGTGTGTACCAATCATGTCACCTTTGTTATTCAACAGGTGATAAGCACATTTGCCAACTTTCTTACCTACTGTGTAAGGTCCCTGATACAATTGAAAAAACTTATGAATTTCTTCGTTGTCTGCAGATGAAATGTGTGGAACCTTTAGTAACACCTCCTCCCCTACTTTAAAACTATCTCCATGATGCCTCCCCTGCTGCATCATTCTCCTATCAGCTGACTTCCTTAAATTCTGCCTTGCTAAATCAATCACCATTGAAGATGCCACTTCTGCTGAGGGTAGATCTACCCTGGTTGCCAATCTCACACAAAAACTCTCTTCCCATTCTTTCACACACAACTTACACAGACTTTCATTCGGAACACATATACATTTCACAATCAAAACATCCCTCCTGTTCTGAAAACACACCACAATCGCACCTCTTTCATCAATACTCTTCCACACTTCAATGAAATCATTCGTACGATCTTCAGCATCAGATATTCCACTCAACATACGTTTGAATCGACCTCCTGTTCTCTCATACACATTGTCACTCTCAATTTCTTTGAACTTTCTCCCAATACCAAAAAGCTTTCCAACACAATTACTCCTCATAAAATCTTCAAACCCTGCATCCCCATAATATTCACAACCACTCTTATGATTCTCATTATGCACAAAATGTGACCTAACCTCCACTTCACAAAGAATTTCACCCACAGCATCGACAGTTTTCCTCCACTCATCCTTATCGGACATACCAGCTTCAACCACCTCAATCTCATTCACACAACCCTTCTCACACTTTCCTTCACTCACACTCTCTCTCTTCCTGAAATCACTACTATCACTGAACTCGAGATCCCGACCATTACTACTAAATTCTCCCACTTCCATATCTTTCATCGCTGTTCCCACTCGCACATCATTCATGCCATCAACACTGTTGCTCTTGACCCTCTTAACGGAAGTTTCATTAATCTCAAAATCATCACTACTTTGACACATTATCGACGTAACATTAATCTCCTCAATTACACCATCCTCTACAACATGATATGTCTTCCTCAAAGACTCCTCCTCCACAAAATAATCTTCATCACCTTTACAAGTAACTTCCTTTTCAATTTCTGCAACTTCCGAAAGAGCATCAATTACCACAGTGTTATCACCATCAATTTTAGCACATAGTAGGTCCTCCGACAAATCCTCCTCCTTTTCTTCACACCCCTTACCCCCAAAATCCCTCAAATCATCACCTTCCCTCCCTACAATAAAGAATTCAATAATAGGATTAATGGGCATGTTACTTAAATTACCCTTGTCAGCAATGTGGTCATTAATCAGATCCTCTTGAACATCTATTTGATAGTTAATTTCCTTCATAGCACATGTTACAACAGCATCTTCATTTAGGGACAAGTCGCCTGACCTATCTCGCCCGCCCCTTAAGCGTTTAAATTTCTTCTTGGTGGCTGATCATCTTGATTTGGATTATGATTCCCATTCGATCCTTGTTCATCCCTGTCCCGATTTTCCACATATCTGCGGGACTCAGAACCTCTGCCATAACCACGGTTATTCCTCCCTGGGTCTTGCCCTCTGTGGTTGCCACCTCGATTGTTTTGGTCAGGGTACCGATGGTACTCTCCTGGACCATTCTGTCTCTGTCCACCATTCTGGCGGATATTGGAATGACTGTCACTATTCCTAGCAGAACTTAAGGAATCGAACCTCTCTAACAGCTGTTCCATGTCCTTAATAGTTTCAATTCTCTGCATGCATGCTGCCAACTGAACCTCTTCAGAAAAATGTCCCAACATCCTTCTCACTATATCCTGTTCTGATGAATTTAAGTTCAGGCTCTGATTTAGTAACACATGCTCCAAGAAGTACTGAGTCATGCTACCCCCTCCCTGAGTCCTATATCTGCCAAAATTAATTTTGTCTTTAGCTTTCCCTTGAATACTATTGTTCCAAAATTTGGCTTTAAAGGCTACCTCAAATTCACTCAAGCAAGTAATCGTTTCCCTGTATACATCATACCAGAGTTTAGCCTCCCCCATAAGAGCCTCAGAAATCTTAACCTCTATGGTATCCCACTGGGTGATACCATCTGACAGCCCTTTCCCAAATCTTTGTTTAACTACCTTGAGAAATTCCATAGGACCTAATTGCCTATTATTGAACCGTGGTAACTCTACTTCCTTGACCACCTCAATCTGCTGTGCTACCTCAATCATGTTTAACCCCTTCGACTTTAAATTAGTAAATTCCCACTCTAACTTTTCAGTTTTCTCTTTTGTTTCCTTAATTCTAGTGTCCACATTAATTCTCATTCCTCGAATTTCTTCTGTCACACTAGACTTCACACCGAGCTCGATAGCTGCAGTCGCTTAATTGCGGCCAGTATCCAGTATTCGGGAGATAGTAGGTTCGAATCCCACTGTCGGCAGCCCTGAAAATGGTTTTCCGTGGTTTCCCATTTTCACACCAGGCAAATGCTGGGGCTGTACCTTAATTAAGGCCACGGACGCTTCCTTCCCACTCCTAGCCCTTCCCTGTCCCATCGTCGCCGTAAGACCTATCTGTGTCGGTGCGACGTAAAGCAACTAGCAAAAAAAACTAGACTTCACGCTCTCCACTTTCTCCTCAAGAATAGATCTAAGTTCACTTTTGTCCTTCTCCATCTGAACATGTTGGTTTTGGAATTGAGTGATTTGGCCTTCAACTTTACTCTCTATAACATCCTGCCTCATTTTAATCTCATCCACCTTCATAAACTTCTCTTCCACCAGTTCAAACCTCCTTTCTGTATTAATCTTAACACTCTGCAGTTCTCTGTTAATGCTTGAAAATTTCTCTTCCATTTTCTCTGTAAGCATCTTGCCAAAACTATGCAACTCCTTCTGTTGACTCTCAATTTTATCACTTAATTCCTTCCCCTGATTACTAATTTTACTACTCAAATTATCCGCTTGATCACTTAATTTAGCCAACTGCTCTAATACTAACTTCATAAACTCATTATTACCCCCCATGTTACTTTGATTTTGCTCACTAACTTCCCCTTCACCCCCCATTACAATTCCATACACTTTTTCCATAGACATATTTTCACTCAGACAACTACTTTCATCAAAACTTTGTATGCTTGTGTCAGAGCTGCTCTCCTGATCATTAACAGACATGCTTCCTTTATGCACTACACTTCTCAAATTTATAGGATTACTATTATTCTCACTAATATTCATGCTCCACTGATAAACATAGCACTCCAAACATGACGACACCGATACATAACTCCTGACACAAGCCCACTAAAACACTGGACCAAATGTGCCTACCAAGGTCATATAGCAAGTCTGGATATCATTCTGCCTCACGTTGGCGGCGCCAATTGTAACTACTGCAAGCTTATTGAAATACTGAACAGATAAACGTTGACTCAAATAAGTGTAAATAACAAGGATAATGGGCGCCACCTGCAAAACAATTGCAGGAATATCTAATTATGTAGAGCAACGAGCCCCTCCCTCTCCCAAGGCGACGGTCATCAGGCTGACGAGGCTCCAGACTTGCTTTGTAACCTTACCTGTTGCTATATAACCCCTGAAATTAAATTTGGGTAACATGCCAGGTTCAGCCTCACTCCACTGACAAAAGACTCACTTAAAGTTTGATTCTATGACTTTACTCCCAGAATAAGAACTAATATGTGACAAACACCAACAAAATAAACACTTATGCAACCCACGTAGTGCTTGCTGTTTACATAGAGCTAATATACACAATACTACCCAACAAAATCATCTCTTCACGAGATTTATTCGTTTGCCGTCTACAAAGGCAAATTACACATCATTAAAATCATCACTAAAAATCGAACATCGAATAAGAACTAATATGTGACAAACACCAACAAAATCAACACTAATGCAACCCACTTAGTGCTGGCCGTTTACATAGAGCTAATATACACAATACTTTTAACATACCTCCAGGTAAGAGCCCCACTGCACTCCACTGTTACCGTGAATCCTAATCTGGTAAAGAAAAGTACGACGACTATTTCTCTACACATGGATGCAACCTTCTTTACTAACAGCATCCCTAACCTTATTTACACTTCTTCGTCGTCTTGAATTCTTTACAATTGCTGGCTGGACAGAAAGCGTTACATGTCCGGAGGCAAGCAAACAGCAAAATTCTCCACCAACTGAAGCTGCATACTTGGGTGACAAGTTCCAAACAAACACTTTCTTTTACAGAAAGTCCACTGCAAAGCCGGTAAGTCGTTGAGATTATACCATGTTCACTCCGTAACAGATACTCCAAACAATAGCAGATCGTATAGCAAACTGCGCAAATACGTCGCTCCCGCAGACCAGTACAAATGAGAAACACACAGTATCAGCATCAGAGTCAGAAACACAATGAGAATCAGAATCAGAATCAGAATGACTCGCCGCACACGCGTACCCACTTATATGTGCTTGCTACACGTGGTAATCGCGTCCTGAAAAGTTTAGTGGTAGCAACGCTCACACCGGCACTTCTTCCCGCGTCACTCTGTCAACACAAACCTCGCTCAAAACAAAGCCCTCGCATTGGCTATCGAGTATATGATGTGACATAGACCGTCCACTCATGTATGTCCACATTGATTCACTCCAATTCTTCAACCGATACAACCTGCCGTATCCCGTGTTTTCAAGCCACCTGTTGCAACACATCCAACTGACTTTAACCGTCCTTCCCGATATAGTCGCAGTTTTCCCAGTTGCACAATCCTTACGGCTAGGCCATATTTACCGACTCTTACCCAAACGGAAATTTATACAAAATATAATGATGAACATATGCAATATTCCCTAACTATACATTCTTCTTATAATATTACGTTTTTACATGGTAAATAAACAAAATTACATGATTTTAACCTAACAAACTATATACGAAAATTTCCTAGCCTAAAAACTCGGGGATCGTACATACGTACGGTTACACTGTATATAAAGCTTTATCGTTAGATTATTTGCCAATGTTGCCAGGAGTTGTTTATTTGTTTTATTTCAAGAGTAGCTTTCTGAACTGGACATTGTGTTGCCATTTGTTGTGGAAAATATAAACTATTTGCGCTATATCGTTCGTTCCCGGAAGTCATACAGAGCGACCGGAAGTCATGAAGAGTGACCGGAAGTCATAAAGAGCCGTCTGCCCTAAACCGGATGAATGAATGAACGAACCTGGAGCGGAGAGCGGCCTCTGACTTCCTGGCTCGCTCCTACCTTCCCGCTTCCAAGAGTCGACTCTTTTGAACGACTCTCAGTTAGGAGCGGGAGCGAATGAGCTAGCTCCCTCAAACGAGCTAGTTCGACCCATCACTAGTTCGAAGTCCTTAGTCTCGACTGTATTGTTCCACTTCTGCTGGCGAGATTCATCTAAACTCTGTAACAGAGCACTTGCTATTTCAGGATCTCTACCCTGTAAATACTCCTCATAGAGTCTCACAAGTTTTATTCCATCCAGGGATATACTCTTTCTGTAGCCCTCTTGGAATATATTTCTTGGCAATTGAGATAATAAGTCCAGGAAAACGTTCGTAGTTAAGACTGAATAGGCAGTATGAATCGGACACATTTGTCAAGATCTTCTGAAAAGCAATCCCACTTGGCTTTTTTGTAATTCCAGTGTGGTCAAGGTGTGCTTTTAACCAAAGGTATTTGTATTCTTGTAGTTATCATGATAGGTCTGTGTTGACTGTGGGGAAAGTTTTCCGTTACTTTCCTTGTAGTAGGCAGGACAATACCATTTACATCTTCAGTGACGAAGTAAAGATCAGGATTATATTCTCTCTTCCAACGGGCTGACTTAAAGGTTCCTCTATCTTTCACATCGAAAACCAAGTGTAGATTATTAGCTTCGGCCCAGGTGACTAGTTGAGAGCCACATTCATCTGTATCATCATATTTCCAGTTCGAACGATGATTATCGACATATATTGGTGGATGATTCTGGGTGAGGAGCACTTCATTTGGCCAAGCCACAGATGGTGGTTTATACACATTTACCACTTTGATGCTGAAATGAGCCGAACGTCTCGTAGATTCGAACGAGCATAGGTTGCTGCCCCATACGTCTGGTGGTAAGTTGCCCCAATAGCGATATAACCAGGGATCTTAGCTGTTCCTCAGCCGCAGTATGAGTTGTTTTCAAGAAGGATTCTAGAAAGATGTTCACTCTTTGATCTGGATGTGCCTTCGATGTTTATTCGTAAAGAAGGTCCTAGTATCTTTGCAGGTAGGGCCCTTCTTTACTGGAGAGAATCAGCTATCTTTAAAAAATTGATTTTTTTTTTTTGCTTGCATACCGTATTCGTTTTTGTCCATTATGACAGTAGTGTTACCTTTATCTGCTTTCATAATTATAAGATTATTATCATTGATTTTTTTTTTTGAGAGCATGTATTTGCTTTTGAATTGAATCGAATCCTTGTAGCTATTGTCGTCATGAGTAGTAAGGGGTGAATTACGGGAGTTAATATCGTTTCTTGGGTTAAGAATGGAGTTTAATTTTCATTTTACTTCAATTCTTACTTCGTCTTGTTTATCTGCTGGCAATTTGCTAATGGCTAATTCTGCTTCTACTGTTGTAGTGATGGCTGTGTTCAGAGTGTTAAAATTAGGCCAAATTGGCTGAAATGGAACTTTCGTCTTAATTCAATGGTACTTTGGACAAATTTATGATCGGAAATTGGTTGGGCATGTAGGTCTAGTGTTTTTGTTGGTTTCTTTGGCATAGTTATTGTTTAGTTTAGAGTTCATTAAAGTATGCAGCTTTTTCTCTAGAGTTGATATATCAACTTGGGCTGGAAATAGGTTCCATTAAGCACCCAAAAGTAAACGTGTAGTTTCGAGATGTCTCTCATATAATGTATGATTTAAAAAAGGACTATCTTGTACAAAAATTTTTGGTCTCCTCTCTCAGCCAAATCTTACTTGTTCCAGTTTGGTTTTTAGTAATTTGAAAATAAGAACGATGATTCTTAAACTTGCTTTTAAGGAAGTTGAGTGTCAAATTGTGAGCGATACACTGTTTGAGAAATTTGAAATCTTTGCCCAATTTTAATATATTGACTTTGTGACCTAAATATAAATGGGCTTTCTGTTTTGCATGGTCGGCTACGTAATCATAGGATATAAACTACATGTTTTTGATCCATATTGAATTGTGATCACAATAATAATTATTAAATTAATATCGTATGGTCCACCTTTTTCAATACTATATTATGCAAGATAATTGAATTACATTACTAAACTAGGGACTAGTTTCGGCCTTGGCTTGCCATCTTCAGCCTTAATGTAATACATCTAATAAGTAAACAAATGTAAAAACACACAATTGACATGAGTGACTTGAATGACTTGAGAGGTATCGCATTCTTATTTAATTTCAATGTAGAGAATTAAAATTAAGCGATCGTTTACTTAGCCTTTATTTCTAACGAATTAACAACTGCTATCGACCACGTTATTTATGTATTTATTACGGAAACATGTTCTCCTCTTTCATTTCTGATTTTCTTCACCTAACAGCAGTTGACGGGTATTACTAATCGACTTCAACATCGCCTTTGAAATGACGGCGAGAGGGCTCACAAGTGCACATAGCGAGAAAATGATACCGAAGATGATCTGTCACATTTTGTGGCAAATGTTTGAGTTTTATCATTCAAACAGCATCACCTAACCTAATCATACTATATGTATCATGAAAACATATTTCAGGGGTAAGTAGAGAAAAGATAACCTGCTTGCTATAAATTTACATAATAGCCTTTCCGAAATTTAACCAGACACGAGAAAATATAAACTAACCTCAGAAAGCAATGATGCACTCTGCCATATCTTGAGGTGTATCCCATTCTTACTTTATTTCAGTATATAGCATTAAAATTAAGTGATTGTTTACTTTAGCCTTTATTTCAAACTGCTGTCGGACACGTTATTTATGCATTTATTACGAAAACATGTTCCCCTGTTTCATTTTGATTTTTCTTTACAGAACAGCAATCGATGGGTGTTACTAATTGACTCCGACATCACCTTCTAATTTAAATCTAAATCTGGAGTATACAGATTCAAATGTAACAACTGCAGCTCCTCGTACATCGGACAAACTGGCCGCAACTTCAACATCAGATACTCCGAACATGTCAACGCCATTAAATACAACAGATCCTCTGCTATAGGACAATACACACAGGACTCCAAGCATAATTTCACTAACATTCAAAAAGATATAAAAATACTTAAAATCGTTAACACTACTGAAAATTGTTTTATTCACCTTGACCAATACTTCAACCCTAATTTCAATTTAAATGACATTTCTGAAAAACCCAATATCCTATTTGACTTCCTAATTCTTCTCAAAAATTCTCAAAAATTTTCTACTTCCAATAACCCACCCTCCTAACCCACCCTAAACTACCCCTCCTTTATTTCCCTATCTTATCCTTTCCCATCATCTTTTAACTTCAAATCCTTTTAATCTTCTCTTATCTACTAACCTTCTTCCTTTATTAACTTATCCCATCTTTTCTTTTCACCCCTCCTCTAGAAAAAAAAATAAATTAAAAATCCTACATCAAAAAAGGCTTTCACGGCCGCAGATCAAACTGCTGTCGGACACGTTATTTATGCATTTATTACGAAAACATGTTCCCCTGTTTCATTGTGATTTTTCTTTACAGAACAGCAATCGATGGGTGTTACTAATTGACTCCGACATCACCTTCTAATTTAAATCTAACCACCCAAAAGCTGGTTCTATTGCTGTGATTAAAAATCCTACTTTCCAAATTGAACTGTATACTAATGTACTATATTGCCACCTGCATTTTGGGTTTTCACATTCAAATTTAAACTCGTGCCTTGCGCTGACTTTGACTACTTCAATTACGACCTGAATTTTTATCTTCAAGAAATAGCACACTGTGCATATAAGTTTTTCATTTGTTTCCGGTATTGTGCTTTTTACCATTTTTCTGTTCACAATTGTTTTTTACGTCAACTGTTCTAAAAAATCTACAAGATCCTAGTTACATATTTCAATTATATTGAATTGTATTAAATGTATGTACTGTATGTATATATATATGTAAATTTATGTACATTTTCGCGACTGAAGCAAATACTGGATCATTAAGCTATTCATCAAGTTCAGTCGGCGTTTGAAAGCATAGTGCCTGACGTTGAATATGTTGCGCTGACCTTTGGGAGCTGGCAATTTACTTCAACTGAGCTACTCGTCTTCGGCTTCTGCACGATTTTTCATCTTTACATTTGTTCGATTGTGTTGTGACTTCGCGCCTGATATTGTATGAAAGCTGGCTCATTTAACTCTTCTCCGCTTCTCGTATACATTTTGAGATAGTGCCGAACTTTGCGTGTGCTATGCTGCTGTTCAGAAGATCGCGCCTTACTTCTTTTAAGTGACTTACCTTCTACTTCTGAATTTTACAGTGCCTATCCCCGTTGTTTTATTATGCCTCTTCAACTGTTTTTGTGGGGATTTGATCTTTAATTTCTTTCTTACTAATGCATTGTTTTTTGCGTTTTATTCGGCTGATGATGACTTGGATTGGGGTCGAAACCGGTACCGCTTCCACTTATAATTAAATATGAATGTAACACTACATTTCGTATTTATTTGTATTGAATAGGTTGAACTACCTTATTTATTATTTCAATTTCATTATCACTTTCGAATGTCGACGAGAGAGCTCGCTAGTGGACATAGTGAGGAACGATACTGTAGATGATTGATCGCATGCAATATAATCGCTGGGTGCATATGTGCTATAGATGTTGATTCCCATAGAGAATCAGAAATATTTGTTCCGAATGAGTAAATTTATAATACCAATATAAATGGTCCGTTATTGGACATTATAAATTTTCCAGCTAACTCATTCCTGGTTGCCAGCGTTTCGCCCCCGTGTGCTAGGCTGGGCTCATCAGTTGGTACCTAGCACACCTACCAATTTATAATGTCCAATAACGGACCATTTATATTGGTATTATAAATTTACTCATTCGGAACAAATATTTCTGATTCCCTATGGGAATCAACATCTATAGCATCTGATGGCCAAACAGGCATCAATCTTTAGTAGTGAGACGAAGTCTTTCATAGTGCATTGGCACTGCCGGTGGCTACAATTAGCCTACGCAGTGGCCTCCACGGTATGCACTAGCCATGCGTCTTGGTAGGTGTGCTAGGTACCAACTGATGAGCCCAGCCTAGCACACGGGGGCGAAACGCTGGCAACCAGGAATGAGTTAGCTGGAAAATTTATAATGTCCAATAACGAACCATTTATATTGGGTGCATATATATCGGTGACGGAAATAATTGCGCACGCTTAATTGCACGTAACAACGGATGCGAGAGCAATAGGGCTCTCGCTATAACCGAAGGATAATACACATTTTAATGTAGGAATTTTGAAGGGACAGGCAAAAACTGTCACTATAACGGGGTTCTCGTTATATGCTGTACTCGCTATAGCGGACTCCTACTGTATTACTTTTACCTTACCTGCAGTGAGCCACATGATATTTAAAGGTTCTGTTTCATGTGAAGAAGACTGTGGTACTGGCTGCCCATTTTATAGGTGGTAAGCTGGTTGCTGATTTGGCAAAATTACTGCCACCTTAATAGTCCAAGGAAAAGGTGTACCTGCCTCGAAAACAACCCATCAAAACAGATACAGGGTTCCAAGAATCACAATTACATGGCATCCAGTACAGTGTTGGAGGAGCCGATGGAACAGTCCGAATCACAGGAGCATGGAATTCTTGAGTTTGCAAGTAGATGGTGCGCTAGATAAAAGCATGAAGGTTAGCCTAAATACATGGAAGGCTGTATTTTAATGTGATGATGATGATGATGATGATGATGATGATATGTCCTCTCTGTTGGCAGGTTTGAACTCGTCGAGTTTACGATGCCTAACACCAAGAGTAAAGCGATGGGAGAACAAACAACGAAGCTGGTAGACTCTGTGGAGGTGTTGGAGGAGGGGCTGGTGGCTACCAAGTGCGCCCTGAGTGGGAACATCTACATCTGGAACATAAAGGAGAGCCTCAGCAAGGGGAATTACAACGTGGAGCCCACGCACGTGTTGAGGTGGAGCGACACGGACAACTACTTCATGTACATGGGATACCACCGCAGTAAGTGTCTGTCCTTTGCTACTAGTGAGAGAAAATAGCTTCCCTTATTATCAGCCTTCTGATGGAAATTAAAATAAATTAAATTAATTTTCATTGAAATTTTTGGGAGCTATCCTGCAGATGAATTCTATTTATTTCAGTAGCAAAGACTTTGTTATAAACAATTTAGAGAGAATCGTTTAGAATAGCAATTGGCATATCTTTCAGAATATTCGTATGAGTTCAAACCATTTGAAAATATTTACGGAAGGTTTGTAATTGCTCCACATGCACCAAACAGCACTTGCACTATGAGACTTGGACATCTCCTTAACACTAGAACGGCCAAACATTCCTCATACCTATAAAGGCCGCAGGCGGTCATTTTGACCGCTGCCGCTTACTGACATATACCTAGGATGCAGGATCTGGGAAACATGAGAATGTTAAATAATTTATTTTAAAACAACAGTTAACCATTATGATGAATTGTATAAAGATCAATCCATTCTTAAATATTAATAATTGTTCATATTCTCTCACTTCTAATAGGTAACAATGGAATATTTCGGCGGACTTGCTATTGAATGCCTTTGTGAAAAATTATGATAAAAATAACAGTCTCTGTTTGTTTACAAGCCTATTTAGGCACTTGACAAGCAATTTATGCAAGTTATTACTTTAAACGAACATTTTCCACAGACTACTTTGTTGCACGAAGAACATGTGTCAGAGGTTTTGTTCTGTTTACAATTGGAGTTCACTTGACATTGTCGTCGCTTACGACTGGCACATTGAACCTGAATCTGAGGCTCAGGCTGAAGTGTAAGGAGTTCAATCAACCGGGATCTTGTCTTCACAAATTCAGATCTTAGTTCTTGTATTACTTTAAGAATATAATCATGTCGAGAGATTCTCTGTCCCTAAGTTCCTTGTAGACTATCCATGAATTTATTGCTGCTAGATCAAGTACGTTGTAAAATACATGTACAGGCCACCTTCGGCATCCAGCTCTAGTGGAGTATTTACACGCCATTTGATCTGCTACATCCACACCATACTTAATTCCGTTATAAAATTTGGTAGTACTAGGGAGCTTCTTGTTATCTTCACTGACTTGAACGCTTGGGTGTAGAGTGCTTAGCAGAAGCACATTCTTGTTCACTTTTCCTTGATATACTGTGAGAGTAGTGTGATCTTCCAAACGACAGTCTCGTACAGATTCATACGTAGTGCTTTGATTGACACCGGAATTTCCTTCCTCACTCGATTGATTGTTCCAACAATACTAGTTTTCTTCTCTTTCAGTCTCTCAGCCAACTTTACTGATGTAAAGAAGTTTACGTCCTTTCATGAGGTATGGGTCCATAAGTTTCATGACAACATTTTCAGGCAGTGACTCATTCGCAGGTCGAATTTAGTCTTTCCCAAGATAAGGAAATCCATTGCACACATACTTAGAATCAACGTCTACCAGTAGCCAGAATTTTATGCCAAATTTATCTGGCTTGTTGGCCATGTACTGCGTGAACCTGCACCGAGCTTTGCTGGGGAAGAGTTGTTCATCAGCTGTGACATTTGCTCCTGGTTTATAGCACGCATAACAATTCTCAATAAATCTATTACAAATAGCCGAATCCAAAGCAAATTTATCTGTCTGCAAACGAGTGGATCTAGTTTTACAGAGATCAAAGTGCAAATACCTTAGAATTTCTTTGAACCTGTTTCTTGCCAGAGCGTTAGTGAAAACAGGGGGACCCCATAAAGACCCCATATGATCTACAGCTAGACTAGTGAGTTTATAAGCTCCACGGGCGTATAACAAAGCAATAAAAGCATCTAATTCTCTCAAAGATATAGACCAATTATTATCCGTTGTCTGTCTACGAGCTTCGGTCTCTGTGCACATCTTTATATGCTTCAACATGGATGCGTCAATGAATAAACGCCAGGCACTAACGTTGCTGTTAGTCTCTATGTTACGCTTAGCGTGAGTAGGCCCTGCTGCCTCTTTCAGTACATTCTGAGCAGCCAACCTTCCAGGGGGGTTCCCACTACTGTCTACAACAGTCCAAATAGTTGTTCCATCATTACCACATAACTGATCCCCGGGTGCAAATGAAGAAGACTTTACCAGTTCATGACCTCTCCCATCTCGTCCCCTTCCACTTCGAACAGGATGCCTGCTGCTAAGAGATCGTCCTTTGCTGCAAGATTGATCACGACTGGTTGAAGGAGTAACTGTGTCTATCGTAGGTGCGAAGTCCACTGTGTGCATATTTTCATCATCCGAATCACCATCACTATCCGACATATTATCACACTGTTGAGGTATAAAATCCTCATCGTCACTCATTGCGTCTATATCTGATAATGTATCTTCGTCACCTTATTTGTCTTCTCCTAGCTTGCAATGCGCGGTTCTGCTAATAATTGAACAAGAGTAAGTTTTTGCCGCCGAGCCATTATTACGCACTATACGACACAAGGGACAGGCACTAACTCGTCCACTCGCAACCACTGCTAGAGGCATACTATTTAGTTACATCATACGCCCCTATAGCGTCACTTGTAAATATATCACAGCAAGCAAACAGTGAGCAGAATAGAGCTCTCCGTATCAAGGAAGTGAAGCGGTCAAAATGACCACTTATGGCCTTCCTGGGTATAAGGGACAATATCGGTGTTCCCTTATTATCTATGGATGTAATTTTTGATGTGAATGTACGAAACCCTAAAAGATTAAAAGTCACAAAAGAACAACCTCATGCGTAAAAAATTACGAGCGTGGAAATACCTTGAAATTCGCTAACGGTCAAAATGACCGCTCTGGCCGTTCTAGTGTTAAGTCTCCTTGGACTGGTTTTCTTTGCACTTTTGGATCAGTAGTTAAATTGTCTACTTGTTCAATCGAACACACGTACCTGTTATGTCTTCATACAGTTCGTATTGTGTTTTTTAAAGCAGTCAGCCACGCTTGTTCTTAGCCTATTGTTTCTTAAGAGATCCTATTTCCGAGAGAAACCACAAGAACTTCAGTGAGGATTTCACTTTCATTGCATTCATGGCAACGGTCATCTTGGCTTCTGCTATGAACCCTTCGAACTACGACAACATTGCAATAATTCATCTTTATGACCTTTGTCCATTGGGAAGAAGATAGTCCATTCTTTATGGACATCGGACTGGTTAGATTTCTTCCACTGCGAGGAAAGCTGCGATGGGGTGGGGTTGCCCAGGCTTCATATTCCTGATCGTGCATTTTCTTTTTAATTATCTGTACGTTTGGCTCTTCATCAATTCCCAAGTTGAAATGTCTTCAATTGCTGTGTATTTCTTTGAAATCTCTGGGGAATAATGTAAAAGCATATTTCGAGTGCAAATTCAACGCGGCACGTCTCAAATGATGTCACAGTGGCTTGAGCAAAGCCGACTTAGGAACTAGTTACAAGACTAGGCTGTGCGGAAAGATTTCACATTTGCCACTATCAACGTACGCTGTACTTCTGCCAGTAGATGGCAGGCTCGCTATGTGGGCAATCCCACATAGGATAGATGCAAGTGAGGAGCCTGGCACAAGTAACTGGAAGCAATGCCAGATGGTGGTGATTGGTGGTGATTATTGTTTTAAGAGGAAGTACAACTATGCAACCATCCTCTATATAACATTAATCAGAGGGAAAAAGGGAAGGGATCCGACACTTCGAAAAATGAAGATATCGGTCAAAGAAAGACAAGGGCCACGAAGGGCGTGAAAATGATAGACTCCCTAGCCCTCGCAAACCTAATAGCGTCGGGGTCGGAAAAGAACAAAAGTTGACCAAGGTAGGTCGGATAGGATAGATGAAAGTGAGGAGCCTGGCACAAGTAAGTGGAAGCAATGCCAGGACTCAGCTGAGGGGCCCGTGGTCGCCAACCCACGCTCCATGGCTTTATGTATGTAAGGTGCAACATCTGTTCTGGTCTTGATAGCATAATCATATATGATAATGTTAAAATACTAAATTTGTGTTCAAAGGAGTAGTTTTGATTTCTGCCTGAAAGCCCAGTGACTGTACAGTGCCCTTAGGGAAATGCCATAAACCTGATCGGTGATGACATCGAAAAAAGTAAAAAAAAAAATAAACATCTAACTCTGGACATAGTATACATTTTCCAAGTACGAACATTTGATGAAAATCGTTCTGTGTTCTAGTAGAGCTGTCAAAATGTTCTGGCTCCTTCCAATTGTGGCCACTCTCTGCTTAATGATTTTTGATAATTCTCTGAACATTACCACCCGAATGCAATGCTAAGATGGTCCCTTATGCAAGTTCACCGCTGATCGCTTCCTCAAATGACTGCAATGGCGGGACATTAACACTAAGATTTGTAAGAATGCCGTAGCTGTCCTTGCGTGAGATGCAGGATTTAGCTTTGATGGGAGTGAAATTTCTGGACGGTTGATCCGGTAAATCGTTTCTTCGAGGAAGGGATAATGTGGGATTTTTACAACGTGATTTAATTAGGATGCTCGCAGGACCATGAAATTTCAACGAATAATACGGGAAAACATAATTTGTGGCAACGTATAATCGAGGTTGTGGTGTAAAAAAAAAAAAATTACATTTTAAAAACACCAACAAGGAGAAATTTTCTTAGAAACGCGAACTATACACGTCGCGTCTGTTTAAAGTTGTCATAGGTAAGTCTAATATCTGAGCTTTTTGCACATATTTTATGTGTAGATTAGCATCCACTTTCTCACTAAACTTTATTAATTTTCCAACATCTATAAACTGTCTAACTTTCTTCTCCATAACAATGTCCTGCAAACCACAATGCGTAAGTACAGTATTATTTATGGACTTGTTCACTTATGAATGTAAAATTAAGCATACACATGTCAGCTGAATGCGTAAGTACAGTAGGCCTAATTTATGTACGTTGTTACTTGTTATACACATAAATACAATAAGCCTAATTCATGTACAGTGTTACAATAGTCACTCAGGCCTCTTTTAGTCATCGCAGAAGTAAAATGCGCCCACCTGCATGCACGAGTGCACTCGCTTCCGCTGGCTGTCGAGTAGTGTAAAACTCCCCGCGCTTTCCAGCGATCCTTTACAACACTGTGTTCAGTGTGGGCAATTCCGTATTTACTCGCGTATTAGATCTCCTTGGCTTCTGAAAAAATACTGTATTTACGCGAATATTTCCCGCACCCTAACTTTAGGAAACACCATTTTGAGAAAAATGAAATGAACCAGAATTCCTTCCATCGAAACAGTAACGTAGGCACAAACAAACATTTCACATCGTTCCTCGAGCTCCACGCGGTATTTACGCAAATATGAACACGACGGATATAGCTACTTTGCTTGAACATATCTGAGATGATAAAAATGCATTATCACTGCTATAAAATATATTTGCCTAGCAGGTAGTAGGCCTTCTTACGTGACAGATATTTCATTAATCTGAACTTGCAATAGGCTCGATTCTCTGTAGATTAGAAGATACTTTGTCTCTTGCATCACTAGAATCCTCTCCTAAATTACTTAAAAATTTGTCACACTCCACGTCTAAAACACTTCTCACACGCAATCTCCTTTTACTCGGATAATAACACGGCCAGTGGTGGATAATTCTTTACGTGCACTGTAAACACTTTTAACAGACACACCTGCGAACTCGTTTGTTAGTTTTGCGATAGAAGTAAAACTTGTTAATTCGAAGTTGTAAGGACGCAAAAATGTGACTTTGAATTGCGTGATTTCAAATTAATTGTCAACTTGTAATGCAGAAATGCCAACCCTTGCTGCGTCAGAAAATATTCTAAGACGCATTACTGCAAGCAATTAACATTGATTCACAGTTTAAACCCTTTAAATGCCATGGAAAGGCTATTTCCGAAATGTATCCAACAAGGTGAATTTACATTATTCAAATAAAGCACTTGGATAAATCACCGGCAAACTTAACTGCAAACAAGAAAAGAAAAAAAAAAAAAAAAGAAAAAGAAAAGTATTCAAAGACGAGGGCAAATTATGTTGGCTCCCCTGTGCAAGTGCCTAATTTTTTGGATTACTGTAATGTTTGCATTTTTACCTGCCTTGTACTTGCACCGTAACTTCGTGGCTTATTGAACTTTCGTATGACGAGGGGAGGGTGCCTTTTGCTTCCGTCTGCATTGCAACACAGTACATTGACCCCATCTCCTTTAAAACCATTAGTACGTTGTTCTCGGTGTGAAAAAAAAATGTGGTTTCATCAGATCGACATTATTGTTCGGTGCACACAAATTTATTTTAATTATGAGCCACGGTTTTTCGCCAGCTGTTGGCATCGCCAGTGTTCACGGTCATTACGTGATATTGTGGCGCCCTTAAAACACTGAATACAAACGAATTAAGATTTCACTCAAATTTAGCAACTGTGAAACACATTGTAGACACACCGAAGTGTGGAAAGCTACCCCTGCACGTTCCGGAAGACGCGTTCTATCGTGATGCCGAGAAAATTTGAATTGAAATTACTATGTAAAATACTGCTTTCTAAAAACGTGAAGGCAGTTTTAAATTAAAAGCGTGAATTGTTTACCATTTAATTATAACACATAGGGGCAGTTTTCATCCACCTGCAGTTACACAAAGCATAACTGTACACCCAACATCAAAAACTATGAGAACCAGGAGCATATTGACATCCTTGACGCAAATAAAACCCGCACCCCAATTTCAAGCCTCAATTTTTTTTAAAATTATGCGGGGATTATTCGCGTAAATACGGTACATCTCACATAAAACACCCCCCCCCACCGTAATTCATTAGAGAAGAAGCTGTGAAGTGAGTACAAGTCTTATCACAGCTCTGATGACATCGCGCACATTTGTGAATAGTTTTGTGTCTGACCCGCGCATTGCAAGCATGCATCAGTCGTGCTATATGTCTGTTTTGTTTTTGTAGTTCAGAATGTCCGCCAGTGTAATGGTTAGCACAATTAGCTGCCATTCTCGGGAGTCTGAGTTTGATTCCCGGTCCCATACTATGAGCTTCATTTCCGTATTGATTGTATGATTATGATAGGACAGCCAACCAGGCAAAAAGAACGGTGTATAAATATCAAAATTTAAAAATCAAAATCACAAATGTAGTCAAAAGCATCACCTTTTTAAAAGAATGCCTATTAAACGATCTAATACAAAATTTCTCAAAAAATACAACAACAAACGCAGGAACACTAACCAAACCCGTAATACACAGAAAAGGACAAACCGAATTTGGCTAAAAGAAGAAATTAAATTCTTGTACAAGAAAAAACACCACCTCAATACACAATACAATACAATGACCTACCAGACAGTTATTGGGACAGCTTGCAGCAAATAACTAATGAAAAAATAACTAATATAGCCATCCAAAAGCAGAACACATTAAATAAGAAGTTAAATGCATTAAAACAATCACATAGCCAGGACACGCAGAATAATGCACTCAACAGACAACATTTGACCAAACCTAACGAAACAATCAACATGAATTTCATCCACCAATGAAAAATCTAACAAACACAACATTCAGTGAAACAGAATCCATTATACTGAGTAAGGGACCCAAACATAATTGGGGAAATAATTCAGTATTTCAAAATATCACCACTATCATTACTGAAACCGAGAACGCCATAAACAAAATACCCCATGAACACCGCGACAAAATCAGATATGAAATTAAGAAAAGATTACTACAGTACATGAATAGTATCAGTAAGGAGAACAACAATCAAGATACCAAAAACTATACACAACTTAAAAAACTCAAAAACAAAATCAAACAGAACAATTTACTAATAACTAAAGCAGATAAAGGCAATACAACTGTCATCATGGATAAAAACGAATACATAACCAAAACCAAAACTTGTTTCCAAGGTGAAACTTTTCAAGTCAAAAACAAAGACCCTACTAACAACATCCAAAGAAATCTAAAAACTTTACTAAAGAACACCCATTTTCTTTTAAACGAACAAGAAACTATGAAACTCATCACAATGAACCCAGGACTACCCACTGCTAAAGCATACCCAAAGATTCATAAAGACAACATTCCAATGAGGCCCATAATAAACTATAAACCAAGTCCTACCTATAAATTGTCACAATTTATTCAAACATTTCTCAAAAAACATTATATATTTTTAGCCAAAAAAACAATAAGAAAATAGAATTCTGCAATATCACTAAAGAAATAAAAATAGAACAACACCATAGACTAGCATCATATGACATAATAAACATGTACCCCAACATACCTACACAAAAAACCATAAAAATTATAGAATCTAATCTTAAAAACTACAGCAAAATTAGTACTCGAGAAATAGAAGAGTTCATAAAATTACTTCACTTTGCTATCAACAACTCTTTTAAATTTCATGACACTATATATCACCAAAAAGGCTTACCAATGGGATCCCCAACATCAGGTATATTAGCTGAAATCTATATAGATCACATGGAACACCAAGAAATCCAAAAACTAGATAATATCCTCTTCTGGTGCAGATTTGTAGATGATGTATTTGTTATAATAAACAATAGACACACTAATGAAACCAAAATCTTAGAGCAATTAAATGGAATAGACCCCCATATAAAATTCACAATGGAAACAGAAAACAATTACACCATAAACTATCTAGACATATCTATAACCAGGCACGATGACCATTTAACATATAAAATATATAGAAAGCCCACTCACACATCCAATACAATAAAAATAAACTCTACCCACCCTAACGCACACAAGAAAGCTAAATATTATAGTATGATATATAGAGCTTACAACATATCACTAACAAAAAAAAAAAAAAAGAACTAAATAAAGAACTTAATTTAATCCATGAAATAGCCAGACAGAATGGATATAAAAAAATAAAAAATCAACCCAAATCCAAATTAATCAGAACTGAAAAAACCAAAAAGGACTACGTAATATTCACCAATAACAACAGCTATATACATCCCGTAACGAACATCTTTAAAAAATGAGGCCTAAAAATAGCTTATAAAACCACATGCAGCAATGCCAATATCTTACATAATTCTAAATCTGTTAACAATATAAATCGATACAACCACTCAGGAGTCTATCGCATGAAATGTAACGACTGCGAGGCCAGTTACATAGGACATACTGGGAGGAACTTCCAAATACGATACAACGAACACATAAATGCAATAAAACATACACAATTTTCAGCCATAGGACAACATATCGAAGACCATAAACACAAATTTACAAATAGTGATAATGACATGCAAATCCTAAGTACCAACCCCAAGAGCCCCTTGTTCAGTATCATGGAAGAATTTTACATAGACCTAGACCAATACGTCGATCTAAATTTTAAGTTGAATGAAATTACAGAAAAAACCAACATCCTTTTTGACACAGTTATTCCCCTCCTAAAAAGTAATTATCTAAAAAGGGTTAAGAAACAACATCCGATACATACAAAAGAACCGCCCAAAGATACCTCCCACTCTAATCGCACTCCCCCAACAGCCGCGAGCAGCAGCCACAGAACTCGATGTGCTGCCGTGCAATGCACATCACAGCCCACACGCTATCATTTAGACATTAAAAAATGTAAACCATTTGACATAGTATATAACGTCATATTAAGGTGCACGTCGCAAACTAAACACATTTTTATACGTACAATATGCATTACTATTAACTCAGCATAGACAATGCATCGAACCGAACACTAAACCACGACCTAGTTCTTCATAGACAGTGTCCAGATCACTTCAAGTTACACATACTACCAACTGAAGGACATCGTGAAATAAGCAACATAATCACCAGAAGAATAAAATTTCGAAATGTTTTTAATAATTAATTATAAGATTTAACTTAAAATAGTGATCACTTTAAGAACATTATAAGGACTTGTCTTTTACATTACGTAATCTTTTTATAATTGAAGAAGAAAGGACTCATTTTACCATTTTAACATATAATTTATTTTAAACGACCTGTCAAATTGGTCAATTTTCATGTATGTACAACACCTTTTTATGTGATGTTTTAATAACTATATTTGTATATGACAGCTGAGGATGACCCTCGAGGGGTCGAAACCGGTACTGTGATTACTGTAACTAATAGTATATAAATAAATGTATTGATAAGGTGGAGGCTTCATTATTATTCTTATGTTGGATCTTGAGTATGGCAAATACTCGGCAAGATAGTCTTCCTTTTTCCACCTTCAGAACCACTTGTTGGTAGTTGCCTTAAATGTCATGTTCTTCCATTTATCCTTAGCTTCATGAAAGAAAAATGATCTCCATTATTATTATTATTATTATTATTATTATTATTTCCGATGAGGCGTGCTGAGGACCACGTGGCAATTTCAATTCAGTTCTTCATACTTTGTTGTTTTCTCTTCCGCTCCTTCCAATATTCTTTCATCCTTTCACTATGCTCTTTCCTTCTGTCCTCAGACCACTTCGCACCAGGCTTCTTGTTCAATCTTCCTTGGAATCCTTCCATACTTACTACCCTCTTTCTTAAAATTTCTGTGTCCATAGTTTCTTCTTCTCTTATGTTATTTCTTTCTGAATCTTTCTTTACTTCTTGAATCCAGCTAGTTGTTGCCTTTCTGTCCCAAAGGTACTTGCAAATCCTTTTTGTTAATCTGGAATCATCCATTCTGTAAATATGTCCAAAAATTGCAATCTCCTTTTTCTTATGGTTTCTGTTATGTTTTCTATGCTCCTGTATATTTCATCATTAGATCTTAATTTCCATACTTATGTTGTTTTTAAAGGGCCTAAGATTTTTCTCATGATTCTCCTTTTTAGTACCTCAAGTTTATCTAATCTATAGTTTAGTACCAGGCATTCACTTGCATATAAGCATTCTGGTTTCACCACTGTAGTGTAGTGCCTTATTTTAAGATTTTTAGATAGACACTTTTTGTTATAAAAATTCTTTGTGATACCATATGCTCTTTCCATCTCTTTCTTCTACTGCAGATTATTATTATTATTATTATTATTATTATTATTATTATTATTATTATTATTATTATTATTATTATTATTATTATTATTATTATTATTGGTTAGTTTGTTTCTTTTTCAGGTTTCTTGGAAACGGAGGCAGTTTTAAATCACTTGCCTTCCAGATTAAACGAGGGGAAACAACAACTCTCGTTGCCATTTGGGACGCCCTACACCAGATACAGTTACAAACAGCAGCTAGATTCTATGATTGTGTTGCCGGTATTGACACAAATTACAAAGGATATTTTTCAGTTGTACTTCTAGCTCTCGGTGATGCTGATGGTTTGTTATGCTATAGACTTCAGAGAGTTTGGAAGAAATAGTGATGGGTCCGTGTTTCATAATTCAAACGTATGTCCGACTCGTTGGCTGAATGGTCAGCGTACTGGACTTCAGTTCAGCGGGTCCCGGGTTCGATTCCTGGCAGGGTCGGGGATTTTAACCTTAATTGGTTAATTCCAGTGGCTCGGGGGCTGGGTGTTTGTGCTGTCCTCAACAACCCTGCAACTAACACACCACACATAACGCTATCCTCCACCACATTAACACGCAGTTATCTACGCGTGGCAGATGCCGCCCACCCTCGTCGGAGGGTCTGGGGCTGGCCCCGGCTAGAAACAGCCACACGAAATTATAATTCAGACATAGGCAGACTTCTGATAGATGATAAATTAAAGTTACCCCCACCTTCTGGGCTCCAAAATGATGCATCATTTGCATGTCCTTAATATCTGGTGGGTGATGAAGCATTCCCACTCAAAACTAAGCTCAAGCGACCCTATGCAGTTAGGATCTTTGACGGTGAAAGGAGTG
The DNA here is from genome assembly GCF_040414725.1 of Anabrus simplex. Lineage (NCBI taxonomy): Eukaryota > Metazoa > Arthropoda > Insecta > Orthoptera > Tettigoniidae > Anabrus > Anabrus simplex. The sequence continues at coordinate 96,742,394 of NC_090276.1, read as the reverse complement.
TGTTTAATTATACACTCAGTAGAGCATGGCGCAGTGTCAAATGTGCTTTTGGCATGCAAGTGTCAAAATTTAGGCTTTTTGAATCACCAATTTCAATAAAAGTCTCCAAAGTTCTGCATTAAAGCTGCATCCATTTTACACAATTTCATCAGATTGAAAGGAGGACATTTCACCAATCCATCTGCGTCAGTAGAAGGTGAAAATCGATGCACAACATTATTCCCGACTTGGCCGTCCTGCATTCGTCCAACAACAACAGGAGCTCAAGAAATAAGAGATCAACTCTGTACATATTTCATGAAGCCAGAAAATGCACTTCCATGCCAAGAAGCGTTCAACATTCATTTAGCTACCTAATTAAATTGTTAACTTACAAGAAAAAATAACTTCACTCTGTCATGTTTTCCCATTAGTATAGGTCCTTTTTTAAATTTGGGATAAAGATACTCCACTTCTGCTGTAAAATTTATAGTAGTTTCCTCTTGAGCTGCATATATTTAAATCACTATACTAAACTCACATGCGAACTGTTGTAACATGTCCTACGAAATGCAACTGGCTATACCTCAACGAAACATGCCCGCTGACACATGGGACAGTCCTTGACCGATAAGTGTGCTGGCTTCCTCTTTATTACACCTGCTGCATCCACTTGGAATGTGTCCTTTTTGTCGCATCCCATGTGTTATGTCCCTTGTCCAATTAGTGTGTGCTCTGCCTTACAGTGATGCGCTGATAAACAAGCTGAAACCTGCAATTCGCAACAAATGCAGAGGTCTGTTGTCGGAAGGAGTTCTTTAGTTGCATGACAATGTGCGTCCACATACCGTCACCCATACCGCTCAAACTCTTCAGACACTGCGTTTCGAGATGTTGAAGCATCCTGCGTACAGTCCTGATCTCACCCCGTTGGATCACCATCTGTTTGGTCCACTTAAAGGTTTTCTAAGAGGCCATCGATTCAGCTCCAATCAACAGGTGAAGGAAGCAGTGCATACTTGGCTTGTTGCGCAACCTTTTTTTTTGCACAGAGGGTATCAACGCTTATGAAACAGTGGACCATGTGCAGGGTGACTATGTTGAAAAATGATATCAATAAAAAGTGTGTACTCTCTTTGTAATATATTATGAAAATTGATTGCAAATACATATTTACTTGTCCTTGTAGTTCTTGAATTCCCTATTTTTAATTTGCTTAAAAGGTTTTTGATTGAATAACAATGTTTTATGTGTGAAGCAGCCCTTTAAACGAGGTGAAATGTAATGACTCAATGTTAACTTTGTAGGCGCTGGTCTTCTGGCGTGTGGTGATGACAAAGGTGCTCTCTGGCTTTACAACATCCACGATCTGTTGCGAGGAGGAGAGGGCTCCGAGGGCGTAGAAGTGGACCCCGACCTGATCCTGGCATGGCCTGCGCTCACAGACACCTACATCGACAAGAAGCGGAAGTTGAGCCTCGACGTGTACGACATTGTGGTGGACAAGGTGGCCATCCACCACGAGGGCGAGTATATTGTAGCTGTGACCAGCAATAATATGGTGTGCATCTGGAAGAGAACCTCATCACCAGTTTGACGCATGTGTTGAGAATTGTGGACATCAGTTGTTAATCTGTTATAGGTAGAGAAAAGGTTACAGGACTTGAATGTCTAAGACAGAATAGGCTACATCATCAAAAGTTCAGTCCAGTGTAGCATAGTAAGGTTGTCTGTTAACCCTCTCCTGATATAATTAAATGATGTTCTCTCCAGAACATTTCAGCTGGCTGATTATTCGTTTATGCTGCAATTAGTTTGAATATCATCATCATCAATGTCCCACTTCAGTCGGCCAGGTATTATCGTTAAGTGATTATTTCATGTCAGAGCATTCAGATGACACTCTGCTCCCAAAAGTGAGCGGCATCACTTTTGTCTTTAATGTCTTCAAGTGTGCAGTTGGCAGGGTAGAGCTGACGTGTGGGACAGTTTGTATTGCCATCTCCATGTTACTCAGTGGAGCTGATGATGTAAACAACAATCATCACCACCAGTCCAGGTGATGTCCAGGAGGTGGAGATTCAGAGAGACGTTCTGTTCTAGCTCGCCTCAGATCTCGACAACTTTCTTGGTGAATAGGGCAGTGCTGATATTGATTTCAGTCTCTTAAGTGATGTCGATGTCCTCGTACCTTGCCTTATGCCAGATGGAGTAATACCAGTTATGCAGTAAAGTTTCTCATTGGACCACTCTGCAGGACTTGCAGACTGCCACAGAGAAACCAAGAGCAAGAGCACAATTGGATGTTTCGTAGTGCTTAGCTCATGAAGGATGTGGGTTGACACATAGCTTCTTGCTTGTTAAAGCTCGGTCGAGGGTAAGTCCCAAATACTTAAAAAAAAAGAATAAAAATGCTGCACCAGTCGTTTACCCTCAGCTGCCTTTTTTCAGGTGGGTCTTACTGGGGTTTTGTAATCAGTGATTCTTCTTGTAAAAATATAAGGGAGAAATAATATAATTCCATACTATCCATCATCATATGTCCCACTCCAGTCCATACTATCCACAAGAAGAGAGTAATGTGGGTCATGAAACTAGTCTCGTTATAACCTGTGCTGTCACTTTCCACTTTGCTGAGTGCACTTAACTAATTTTTACACTCACACAACCTCATTTTTCTTTCACCATTCGTCTTATCAGTAAAATATTTCCATCCCATGCTGATGTCACACAACCATTTGTTACTGTCTTGTATATTTCATATTACATGACACATGTAAGAAGTGCCCTACACATCATTGTTATTGTTGTCCGTCTCTTCAACAGCCCTCTCCCAGTATTGTCTACGCCCTTCTGTTCTTCTCTGTATTTCTCATCTGTATTCCCTTCTTGCAGTCCTGTTGACACACTCCCTTTCTGCTTTCTGGATCTATTACCACCTCTTCTCAATTTTTGTTGTTGTTCTTAATTGTGTCTTTCCTGGTTTTCTGGACCATGGTGTACTTTTACTGCTCATAGTTTCCAACCTATACATGACAGTACTTGCTCATCCCACAGCAGTTGTCCTATCTGGTGGTAAAAGTGTGTTGCCATAAAAGTAAAAATGAAGTAACATTGGACGTACACTATGGACAGGAGAGGGTTAAGTTTCATCGAGACGTTTGTTTTGTAGAAGTGATTTGTTTGAAGTTAGTTCAGTACAAAGTATAGTTTATGTGACCAGTGAAATGTTAAAATAAACACTAAGAAAGTTAATTCCTAACAGCTGAGAACTGCATATACAGAGCTAAGAAAGTAATATCTTGCAAACTCGGAGTCTCATTAGATAGTAGACTTTAAGAGTGCAGCCAATACGTAACTCAGAAATATTATAATACAGGGTTTTGCAAAATTGAATCAGTCATTGTTAGAAGGCACTAGGTTGCTTTCTTGATTGATACTTATCAAAGAACTAAGTGTGCTGTCTGCCACATGTCCATTGTTGTATGGCGTTGCATGTATTAACCCTTTGCAGTCCAAGTGATTTTAAGTGGTAGCATTAATCTAGTCCAAGAGAATTTTGAAGATACCTTGTCTAATGATCAAGAGTTCATATATTAGCCGGTAGATGAGAGGTACACATATAAAATGAGTACGATAAAAACGAATTTAGTGTCAAGTTCTACTTGATGTATTTCATGCGATGGGCAGCGATGTCAAGTCAGCCTCAACGTCAACTCTTATTTTGACAAAAAGGATAAACCTTCCACTTGTGATTCATTGTTACAAAGAACTAAGTATTTTTTTCAAGAAGCAATGCAACAAATAGAACTTTCTAGAATAAGCTTACACACGGGATAGTAACAAATCTTCAAATTAAAAAAGAATTTATTTTGATACAGAAAAAAAAAATGGACTTGGTTCCTTTTAACAATGACTGATTCAATTGTAGGTGCAACCTGTTGAGGGCAATAAAACCAGGAGAGAAATGAACGTTGTCGTTGATGCTTTATGCTCCATGTAGGATGTCAAGGTGGTGATTATTATTGTTTTAAGAGGAAGTACAACTAGGCAACCGTCCTCTATATAACACTAATCAGAGGGAAAAATGGAAGGGGTCCGACACTTCGAAAAATGAAGATATCGGCCAAAGAAAGACAAGGGCCACGAAGGGCGTGAAAATGAAAGACTCCCTAGCCCTCGCAAACCTAATAGCGTCGGGGTCGGAAAAGAACAAGAGTTGACCAAGAGAGGTCAGACAGGATAGATGAAAGTGAGGAGCCTGGCACAAGCAAGTGGAAGCAATGCCAGGACTCAGCTAAGGGCCCCGCGGTTGCCAACCCACGCTCCAAAGTTCAGAGCCCTTGGGGCCCCTTTTAGTCGCCTCTTACGACAGGCAGGGGATACCGTGGGTGTTATTCTACCGCCCCCGCCCACAGGGGGGGAGGATGTCAAGAGTTGCGGCACCTCACACGTTATTTCTAATGGCAACGCATGAAGGCAGCCATGGTGTTGGTAAGCCACGGTGAATACACCTGTGGTGAGCAAGAAGTATCAAACATTGACTTGGAAGTGCGCCGGTCCTCTGTCGTGTATGTACTGGGAACGTTGCCTTTCCCCAGGAGGTCACGCAGCTCGTGTTGTAGAAAAATGGAAATACATACAACCATTAATATTTAGAAATCTATGCCCGAGTGTTAGTCGGGCTGCCAGATTTAATTCCATAGTAATTTGTTAACGACGTGTATTATGAATGTACAACTTATCAAAGAACTGCTATGTACCGATTGGTCTTGGTGTATATATGTAATTGTTCGTACATCTTCGAGCGAACTCTTAGATGTTGTTCCTCTCCCAAAATTTCCGCCGCACACTTAGTGAAGCAGGTATTTTAGGTGGAGCACTTGTATGTCGAAGGGTGAAGTCCCTATAAATAAAACTATCCTGACTTTGCAACAATTGAACTTACTTCTGAAAAAAAATTATATGTAGAAGTTTTCCATGTGAAAAACACTCCTCATTGTAAGATCCATAATCATCAGGTAACTGTGCTATCTTTTCTTTTTTGCCTTTCCTCATAGAGTGAGTAAAAAGGATCTGTTAGTAAATATAAGCTCCATCAATTCCAAAATCTTGAAACAGCCCTAGGATTCTGAATATTGATATGAGCCAAAAGCCTGACCTTCAAAGTGTTAAGTCTGCCCTGTAGAGCTCTAGGCCATCCCGTGAGGTGCCATGACAACTGCTACATATATGTGCACCGTTAGGTGCTGTGACAGTCGCATCATATCTTTGTTTCATTGTCCTCTTCAGATTGTACCCATAATTTTGGACGATCCTGGATTCACATAAAAGAACGTGATTGGCTCTCCTTTCTGTGTGGCATACGTATTCACATGTTATGTTCATGTTACAGATTCAGTGTTAATTTATTTCATGTTAATACAATTAGTTGTAACTGCAAGCACTTGAAAAGTTAGTTCTCAACCTGATTCTTTGATATCCTCTCTGCTTATCATCTGATACACGTTTGGAAGACTTTGAGACAAACAGCTGAGCTGAGACATGAATGAGCTTGAGTGAAGCTTTAAAAGGTAGGAAAGATTCATATTCATTTATAGGAAGAAGAATTAGGAATTGTAATAACAACTGCCACTTGGGTGACAGCCCTAAATTTTAATCAGTGAAGATTTTTGTGAATTGACTGTGTGTGTCCCACGATAGCACTCATGTTAATCATATCCTACCATTCAGATGTTACATTTCCACAAACTGGCTGATTCGTAGTGCCATTTCTTTCCTTGTAACTGTAATACCAATTCCCAAGCCCAGTAAAGATCCAAAGCTTTTTGGATAGTTATAGGGCAATAGGATGGTGAACCGGCAACTTGTGTGCACCATGGATGAACGAAGTCTCTTCACTAAGTACAGTGGAACCTTAATTATTCGCTCCCGGAAATTACATTTTCCCGGATTATTAATTCGGATTACGTGGTCTCGCGAGCATCCTAATTAAAACATATTCTAAAATCCTGCATTGTCCGTTCCTCGAAGAAGCGATTTCCCTGATCAACCGTTGAGAAATTCTGTCCCATCAATGATAAATCCTTGATAAACTGTATCTCACAAAAGGACGGCTACGACATACCTGTGGATGTTGGCGTCTGTCATTGTGATAATTCGAGCAAGTACTGTACTAGAAAAGCAATATAAGGCACCATCTTACCATCGCATTCAGGTTGTTTAGCGAGTCCTCGGAAATCAAAGCAGTGTATGGCCACAACATTTGAAAGGAGATAGAACACATTTCGACAGCTCTACTTGAACACGGGACGAGTTTCATCAAATATTCGTACTTGTAAAACGCCTGTATTATGTCCAGGGTTAGAGTTAATTTTAAAAATTTTTTCGATGTATTGCCGAACAGGTTTTCGGCACTTTCCTCAGGGCACTGTATATTCACTGGGCTTTCAGGCAAGAATCAAAACTGTTCCTTCTTAACACAAATGTAGTATTTTAATATTATCATATACGATTATGTTATCAAGACCAGATCAGATGTAGCACCTTTCATACATAAAGTCATGGAAGGTCTTGAGATTGTGTATTATTGTTTAGGTCCTAATATAAGACTGGGAATTTTACATTTTTGTGTTAAAATGTCATAAAAACCGCAGTCATTTTATTTGCGCAGTGTTGCATTTAAAAAGTTTGTATCATTTCCCACTAGTACCGACTTGTGCAAAGAGTGTGCTTTCCAGCTGAGTTCAAAGTCACGAATAACTGTAATTTCTAAAGTTTTGATGCTATTTCAATTTTATTGTGATTAGTGACGGGCAGAATTGAATATAATGCATTCGAGAACATTGAGATTTAAAGTCGAGAATTTCATTATTGAATAGAGATTACAAAGAAATGAATCAGATTGTACAAGATCCACCTTATCAATACAAGATGTGTTGTTGGTTAAAATTACAACCTCATTTATTTATTGTACCGGTTTCAACATCTGTGGACTAATGGGGCAAGAAAGTAAAACTTATGAAGAGACTCGCCTCGGTAGGCTGGTTGCGTGTGCTGCAGAGCTGAAGAGGAAGTTGTGTGGACCGGCTAGGGAAGGAGTGTGTTAGGGAGGTGAGGGTCAGGGAGCATCAAAAGTGTTAGTCCTACCTGAATTTTAAACATATTAAACACTGCAATGAGGACATCAAACAGAATTTTCGGTTTCTCAGAGATGTCATTTAAAATAAAGTTTGGATTAAAAGTTGGTCTAAGTGAATGTAGCAGTTTTCAGTAGTAAGCTAACCCTGTCAAGGATTTCAATATCCTGGTCTATTCCGTAAAATTTGTGCTCAACTTCATGTATATGCTGGCCTACCGCGGAAAATCTATTATACCTAAATGCATTCGTACGTTCTGTATACCTGATTTTTATGCTCCGACCAGTTTGCCCGAGATATGAGCTGCTATAAGATTTATTCCATCTTTTCAATACAATTGATTTTATGTTGTTAGAAAATCATAATGCTCCAACACTTGTTTCACTTGATTTCAAGCATCCTTATAAAATCAATTATATTGAAAAGGTGGAATTAAAAAAACCCACTATATTGTAAGCATATTATAGCAAATTTCAATACGGGTCTATTAGCTGCTGCCGTCATTGCTTCGAAATCTGTATACACCTGATTTTGAGAAAGGGTTAGATCTATTGATCAGGTTGGAATTGTGTAGAACGTCCGAATTTCTATTTTTAGTTCCGAAAGAGATGTTAACATTATGTTTCTTTTAAATATATTGGTAACGTTATATATGGTTTTATCAAAAGTGAAAGTGGAAAACAATTTTGATTTATCCTTTGTTAAGTTTGATTTAGAGGGATGCTTAAATTTATTAATTATGCGTTCAATAAAAGTATTGTTATAACCATTGAACTTGGCAATAGCACGGATAATATTCAATTCCTTATTCAGATCTGTTTCAGACATGGGGACTTCAAATGCGCGGTCCACTAAGGTGTTGTAAGTGGCGCATTTTTGAGTCTGAGGATGCATTGAGTTGTTTTATTTTTGTTGTGTGGGTGTGTTTTCTAAAAATTCTATATAAGAAAGAAGAAAAAAGTCTGGTGATTGTTAAATCTAAAAAATTGATGGAGCTATTAATTTCTGATTCCAATGTAAAGTTAATATTAGAATCTGCTGTTGATGATGATGATGCTTGTTTTAAGGGGCCTAACATCGAAGGTCATCGGGCCCAATATTAGAATCAGTGTTATTGAGATTTATTAGCGTTATCAGCGCATCAGTAGAGCGTTCATCTAAGATGATAAATGTGTCATCCACATATCTGGCCCACATCTGAATATTGTTGAATCTCACATCATTATCAATTGCCGTGTGTTCCAAGAAATCCAGGTATATTTCGGCCAAAATGCCGGAGGCTGGTGATCCTATAGCCAAACCGTTCTGTTTATAAATTACATTGAAATGAAATGAAATGTCGTATGGCTTTTAGTGCCGGGATATCCCGGGATGGGTTCGGCTCGCCAGGTGCAGGTCTTTCTATTTGACTCCCGTAGGCTACCTGCGCGTCGTGATGAGGATGAAATGATGATGAAGACAACACATACACCCAGCCCCCGTGCCACTGGAATTAACCAGTTAAGGTTAAAATCCCCGACCCGGCCGGGAATCGAACCCGGGACCCTCTGAACCGAAGGCCAGTACGCTGACCGTTCAGCCAACGAGTCGGACATAAATTACATTATCAAAGATGAAATAGTTATTGTCAACTAACAATTTTAAAATGGACATAAAATCAGATATTTCTAGTTAACTTAAAAGAGCATTGGAATTTAAATTCTTCTAGATAACAGAAAAAAGCTTTCCGATTTTTATTCTAGGATACTTATTAATTATGTCAAATGAGTGTAAAGTGTGGTAAGTTAGGAGTTTGAAACTGTCTAGTTTCTTAACAACTGAAGTGCATTCTGAATGGATTTGTTCGAGAGGAATGTATAATGTTTTTTAAGGAATTGTTGTGTAAAATGGGACAGCTTGTATAAGGAACTTGGCCTATAATTTATTATGGGGTGTATAGGGGCACCAGTCTTATGGATTTTTGGCAGTGTCTTCAGGGTCGGTAAGCTTGGATTCATGTTGATAAGTTTTGTTTTTCTCTTTTAGTTAAAAGAAAAGATGTGTTTTTCAGTGTTTGTTTCAGTTGTTACATTGGGTAGGGTCTTGGTTGATCATTGAAAATGTACCATATCTAAAAAAGTTTTTAATTTTTGAAATGTATTCAGATTTTTCCATAATGACGGTAGTGTTCCCCTTGAGGTTCCAACCTCACTGTCGGCAGCCCTGAAAATGGTTTTCCGTGGTTTCCCATTTTCACACCAGGCAAATGCTGGGGCTGTACCTTAATTAAGGCCACGGCCGCTTCCTTCCCACTCCCAGCCCTTCCCTGTCCCATCGTCGCCATAAGACCTATCTGTGTTGGTGCGACGTAAAGCAACTAGCAAAAAAAAATTTTTTTAAAATAAAGTATTCCGCTTGGCAGCTTTAGTAATGATCAATAGGTAGGGACCTGAAAAATTAGCATCTATTTGTTTCAAAATTAGCATCTACTGTATTTACAAAGTTAAAATAATTGCACAGTATTAATAACTTTAACGATTCCAAGTTTATGAAATGCAGTTATTGTCCTTTGTTCACTCACAGTACAAATTCATTGTTCCAACGAAAGCATTGTCAGTACTTTGGCATTGCTTTTTTTCAAATTTCACCGTCTGTCTGTAACCACTGTGTTGTAATGAGACAACACGCGCTCGCTATCTACATTGTTCGTTGGGGTCTACAACAATTCAAAACAGTATTTAGCAAATATCCTGAACTATGTCTGAACTGCAGTAACACGACCTAATAGGTTGAAAGTCGGTTTCGATTACAATGCGGTCATGAAAATTCAATATTCATTCACCTAGTAATTCTTGTTAGTGTGGAATATCATGAAGGATTCAGGCATGTGAAGAGCTACTTTGCAGACCTCGCACTCCCATGTTTAGGCATAATTTTGATATTTTGAAAAACAGGATTTACCCCCGGAATTCCAGTGAATGGTATTTTGGTAGGAATACCTTGCAATGGACAAGCAGATTCCCATTTTCACTCTTCAACTTTGTTTTTTCTTACGGTGCGTCGGAACATTTACATTTGCAATATTTACATCTGCTTCTTCACTCGTATTACTATCATTAACTTCACTAAGCACAGATAACGTATCCACATCACTAGATTCACAGGAAGAACTTTCAGATATATTATAATCTTCTTCACAATCACTATTCAGGTAATAGCCTCGTGCGTGCTCATCTTTAGTCACTGAATACCCGTGACATCAGCTCAATGCTATCTTCAATTTATGGAGTTACTCCCCTCAAATACAGCTGAAGAAATTTCCTTCTGATATAAAGAATGATTGTAATGCCATCTGTTGAGTTTTTAATGTACTGCCTTCCCTTTAACATCAATAAAGCAGGTCGCTGCATTACTCCATACATTCGACGGTTAGGTAAGCCGGGCACAGGCTCACGCATCCCGTCGATTTGATGGTTAGGTAAGCGGGTGGGTTAAGAGTGTTTGCAAGATTATAATTATACATGTTCTGAGGTATCTGTGGAACAGCAGAGGTGAAAGAAGGTGCAGGCTGGAATGGGTCTAACTACAAGTCCGAAAGATGAATTAAAAATTTAAATAAAGGTTATATTTTCAATAGACAACAAGATTTAACAAATTTTCACTAGGTGAAATAACAATGAAGAAAATCAGGTACAATTATAACTTTACAAACGAAAGCACAAGTTAAGGGGTCCTTACAAATCCTGGGCTTCGAGCCCCAATTTTACAGTCCTTGAGCTCTCAGCTCACAACCACAAAATACCAAAGGTCAGAACACCCCTAATTCCATGGAGCACTTGCTCCCACCTAGTAATGTCAAGCCTCCTAGAGGCACCGTTCAAAATACCAGAAAGAGCTGATCCGCTCTCAATCTTTCAAGCCTATAAAAGGCACTACCAGACTGTACCATTAACTGGCATCAAGGCAGAACTTACAAATATAAACAGGGGTATCTCGTACCCAATCTACTGGATCTTCGCAGGAAGTTAATGGCCCAAAGTACAAAGATGAATGGAGGCGAGTACTTGCACTCCTACATGAAAGCTTGTTAAAAACCTAAGTGGTGCTAGGCCGATTCAACAGGGGCTATTCCCACACTAGGGAGGTGACTCATATAAGAAAATTTTAATACATTAGGAAAGAGAAGAAAATCGGTTATGAAAACGTAGTCACTTCAGATCAAAATGCAGGGGAGCTCGAGAGGGTAAGGCACTCTCTATCCCCGATTTACAGTTAAAGTAACATGAAAATTTTACATCAAAATGGTATAGGTTACATCAAAAACGGTTTCGGACCTTCCCCGAGGATTAAACTGCTGAGCTAGCAAGAAAATAAAGATGTTAAAAACGGCCATTACCTTTTGAAGGGCTGCTGACTGATAAAAGAGGCGCTTCCCGCCTCCTGCTATTTTTCCATACACTAAGCTAGATGTTGTACGAGTGGCCGAGAGCCAGGAAAATCAGCAGTTTTTATGTACTCGGGGAAGATTCGAGACCTTTCATGAATAATTAAGACACACCCACATTCGTTTATTGGGTAGCTTACAGTTACACATCGACATTGGTAAAGAAAGACACCATTGGCTGAAAATTAATTACAGAAATTTACGATTGGCTAATTTCAAAACTGGCGGAAAGAAAGATTAATATTCCCAACCCACAAATGAAAGAACAACATTTAGTAAAAAACAAACTTATGAATACAAAATATCTTCAAGAAAAGTTCCATCACTTCGCACCAGGGTGCATGATCATAGTTTTTGGGTAGAGACATCTGTGAGAGAATGTCCACACTTCTTGATAATTGTAAACAAAAACAATTCGAAATTAACTCGGTGACATCTTCTGATAAACGGTTGAATTACTTCAGTTTTAAAGTTCAGAGTTTCAACTGTAGAGGAGAACTTTAAGGCGGAAAATTCAAATGTGCGGCGTATAGGTATACCAACCGGTACAATACATATTTCATTTTTATGATATTTAGCCACATTGTTGATGATTTCTATTCGTTCCCTCATTTTCTGTTTTCTCGTGTTGTACGTTTTTTTCCATTGCCCCTCCAAAAACTGAGAATCAAGGTTCAACTGTATGCGTGTGGTTTTCAATCTCATCGGTCTGCCACCGATCATCTGGCCAGACTATAGAGCGCCATTGAGGAGTCCTTTCTCCAGAAATTGCTGTGTTTCTTGAGCTGGAAAAAGCTTGCAATACTACCTGGTAATACAGGATTCTCTCCACACTACACCAGTGGGCATTTTGCAGAAATTTGCAAATGTTTATTGAGAACTTAACATCCGTCTGCCTCTTTCGAGTCCCACTAGGAAATGCATTTTCTCAGTATTACATTCAACACAGGGATCTGTACTGACTGTCATGCTGTTTGCAATCACCATCAACAGCATAGTTGCCGCTGCAGGGCTCGCGGTCATTCCATCGCTGTATGTAGATGATTTAGCTCTACATTACAGCTCCAGAAGGGTGGCATTTGCTGAAAGACAGCTACACTAAGCTATTAACCAAGTCGACAGATGGGCCCTACAACATGGGTTTCAATTTCCAATGACAAAGACCTCAGTTGTACACTTCTGTCGACGCCGGCTTGTGCATCTTGAACTAGAGCTTAGCTTGCCAAACAGTGTCTTACCAGTGGTAGACACCTGAAGGTTCCTGGGTCTCCATTTTGATAAGCGACTAACGTGACAGCCCCACTTCTGTGAGCTGAAGGTTGCATGCATGAGGAGACTTAACGTGCTTAAGTTTCTCAGCAGCACTTTGTGGGGGCTGACCCTGTGATGCTGCTACATTTTTACATGGCAATGGTCCTTTCCCTATTGACCATGGTAGTGTGGCTTATGGTTCAACATCGATATCTGCGCTGAACATTCTAGATAGTGTTCACCATAATGGAGTCAGGCGGGCAACGGGAGCTTTCAGTACTAGCCTCGTTCCCAGCCTACTCGCTGAAGCGGGAGTTCAGCCCATACAGATTAGGAGGCAGCAGATACTCCGCACGTATGCTGTCAAAATTTGTAAAATCCAGCAACATCCAAGCTATCAGTGCATCTTTATAACCCAAACCGCCGAATGCCACACGGCCAGTTGGGATTCTAATTGATAGCTTGTGTTATGAGTTAGATGTGACTATCGGCGGTTGTCTTGGGCGGATGCATAGTGAAATACCTTCGCAGCTGAATATATGGCTAGATATACTCCGTAGATTGAAGGTGAACACAAATGCCTCTGTTCATTGGAGGCATTTGCAGGACTTCGTTCACCAGTATCCGGCCGTGTGATGTCTTAATGGATGGTGAAATTGTGGGATGCTCTTTCATCTCCGATCATATTAGAATGCAATGTCCTAGTGTCTATAGCGTATATACTGCGAAACTCTGCCAGTTTGCACTGATTGTGTGTACCGATGTGTTAAGTTCTCTTCACCCACTGGTGCAGCACATTCATGACCTTGCCACGTTGGGATTGTGGGAAATTAACTTGTGGAGGGAGCTGCAAAAGAAGTGGTTCTTTTCTCTTATTTACGCGATTAATCCCCGAATAAAAATAAATAAATAGAGGCACGAAAATGGGGTGCGGGTTTGATTTGCGTCAGTGTTGGATATGCTCCTGGCTCACCCTACTTTTCGATACTGGTTACAGTTGTGCTTTGTGTAACAGCAGATGGAAGAAAACTGCTCCCATATGTCATTAAAAACGGAAATAAATTCAGACTTTTTAATTTAAAACTGCCTTTACATTAAAAAAAAGTATTTTACAGAGTAATTTAAATTCAGCATTTCTCCGTATCACGATAGAATGCGTCTTCCGGAACGTGCAGGGGTAGCTTTCCGCACTTTAATTTACTTCATTGTGTCGACAGTATGTTTCATAGTTGCTAAGTTCGAGTGAATTCCTAATTCTTTTGTATTCAGCGTTTTAAGTAACGCCACAATATCACGTAACAGGCAGTGTGCAGAGAAGCAGAATTCGTGAACACCGGCGATGCCAACAGTTGGCAAGAAAGCATGGCTCATAATTATAATCAATTTGCATGCAACGAACAATATTGTCATCATCATCATCATCATCATCATCATCATCATCTTCCTTCCAAGTATTGAGCCATGTGTCCCATTATGGTCTTGCATTTTTCTTTTCGCAAGACTTGAAAGCAATCAAATGTCCTTCCGACGGGTTGCTAGCCTGTAGGAAGTAAGACCAATGGGGGGCTGCCACCGCTCAGCTAATGGACTAGCTGAAATTACAGCATTTCCTCCGTAATTGATGTAACATTGCAAGAGACTGTCCTCACTTTTCCGTATTAAAAGTCTGGAGGAGGAGCGCAAGCAGTTGTCAAACAGCTGAGTGCACTGACGTAAATGCAGGCAGAATTAGAAAGATGTCAATAGACTTGCGTAAAATTCGATGAAGTTACCATTTGCTTATCATCAGAACTTGACTGTCACCATTTGACTGAGTCCTTGCTAACGTCTGTAGAATTGCCCTACACTGGTAAAGTCTACAAGCAATTCGTGAATTTGAAAAATTTGACGTTAAATATTTAAAGTATGACAAATTTATAACCTATAATCAACAGTGTGCTTCAGTTTGTTATTTTACGAACGAAAAGAATATTAGTCACGCCTAAACTCAGCTGTTTTGAGAGTGCACTAAGATTTTATTTCCATAAGGTACAACATGTGGAAAAGCTCATGCCAATAGTAACAAAGTGATCTTAATGTGTTTTCCAACAAATAATTTTAAGACATTCAACAATTTTAACAGATTGTAAATGTATTTATAGACATTGTATTTTCAAATATTAGAACAAGGTTTTAAAGTTTCAAACACAGCAAATAGTTATATTGTTTTTAATGGGACGACGTAATATATAAAGCTTTGTATTCAAGAGAATTTTAATAGTTGTTATGGTTAAGTTTGTTAACAGTAAACAATAAGTGTAAGTTTTAGAATAATGTTACCGGTTTTAACCTTGTTGTGAAGATGTTCAAAATTTGAACGAAACATGTCCTATGTTTTTAATAATTTAGCAATAAATTAAGAATGAGATTCTAATTTTAATTGCTTTTAATGTATTGAATAGGTGGAAATCAAAGTTTTATTGATGTAACAGTTATACCGCCTTGACTTGGTTGACAGAGCCTCGTCTGTGGGAACAGGTTTGTTCACCCTGGGGAAGATGAGGTTGGCATTGGGGCAGGAGAGGTTATGTCATCACCATCATCATCATCCTTCCAAGTATTGGGCCATGTGGCCCATTACGGTCTTGCATTTTCTTTCCATTGCTTCATTGGACGTCCTATAGATCTCTGTCCTCTTGGTTGATAGTGTAGGATCTCCTTTGGTAGTCTTTCAGATTCCATCCTTTGAACGTGACGTTTCCAGTTTTCTTAGTAATCAAAGAGCACGTCTTCATTTCTTATACGATCCCATTTTGTACAGCTTGCTATTCTGTGCATGAACGTCATTTCACGTGCTGTAATTCTAGAGATGTCTTGAGTTCTTATTGTCCATGCCTCACTGCCGTAGTAAAGGGTTGATCTGGCTAAAGTGTTATAAAGATGTAAGCGAGTGTGATTTTGGACAAGAGATGGCTTCCTGATGTGGTTCATGATTCCTGTTGTTCTGGTAAATTTGGTTATTTTTGCAGAGATACCAATTTCCCCTTGGTAAGATAAATTGTATCCCAGATAATTGAATTTGTTGACTCTTTCCAAAATTTATTATCTAAACAGATTTTACTGGGGATAGGCTCCTCCCCCTTAAGGCCATTATTTTGCTCTTTCGTGGTGAAATGATCATGTCGAATTTTGAAGAGACTTACTGGAGATTAAATACTGACCCCTGAAGATCATCTTCTGATGATGCTATCAGTGCAGCATCATCAGCAAAGAGTATGGCATCTAGATGTGTGAGATATCTGCTGACTGGGATTGATCCATGCCTTTCATGCCTCCATTCCTGCATTATGTTGTTCATATAGATTATGAACAACAAATGTGAAAGTCCACAACCTTGTCTCACACCTCTGCTGATCGGTTCCCATTCACTCTGATGATTACCTAACTTTACTGCACATGTTGTATATGTTATCTATTAACTGTTGTGGGCCATTATCTCCTGCTAAGATATTAAGAAGTCTGTTCCTGTTAACTAGGTCAAAGGCTTTCTTAAAATCAACAAATGCTATGTGAGTTTCCAATTAAAATTTCCTGCATTTTTCTACTAAGACTTTCAAGGCAAAGTAAGCCTCAGCACATGAGCATCCCTTTCGAAATCCATGTTGTTAATTTCCAATCACATTTTCATAATACCTGAATAATTTTTCTTTGACAATATTAGAGTAAATTTTGTAACCTGAGTTGAGTATACTTATCCCTCTGTAATTTCCACAATCTTTCACACTGCCCTTCTTATGAAGAGGAATAGCTTTAGCTTTTTGCCAATTCTCTGGTGGTCTATTGCCGTTCCAGATTAAATTGATGAATTTGAGAAATCTTTGCTTGAAGATGTCACTGGAGTACTTGAATAGTTTTGCATTTATTGAGTCTTCTGAGTTTTCCGAGTACTAGCTCCAGTTCTTTGAGTGTAATGGTTTCCGAAGACTTGTTAAGAGATGTTGGCAGAAGAAATGGCTCGATATTTGAACCTCTCCAAAGGTTCCGAAAATAAATGAGCCACTCCGTTAGAGGTATTGCATTAATGTGTCTTTCACATCATTATTCAGTTTCTTGAGTATTTTATAGGTCTGTGGTTGATCACTTTCCAGGTGTGAAACAAAGTTTTCCCAACTCTTTCTGAACTTTTTCTCCACTTGCCTTTTTGCTTATTGCTCTCTTGTGGTGATACTCTGTCTTGTAATTTACTAGTTGACAAAAAGTTTTTATGAGCATTCCTTTTGTCTGAAATAACTTTTTAAATTTCTTCATCCCAGGTTCTTAAACCCTTTTTGTTCTGCCATTTTTTCTTAACTTCCAAACTCTCAGAAGCAGACAGCTTTAAAATTGAAAACAAATTAGTTCACTCTATTTCCACGTTGTCACTAACTGGTGTCACCTGTGTAAGATTATTAAGTCTGTTCTGGTACAGCCATTTTATACTGGAGTCTCTTAATGGGTTAACCTTGTGAAAAGTTTTAATTTCTTGTGCCGTTTGTTTGTTTCTTTATACCATCTAGGCCTCAGACGAATAGGTGCTACTAATAGATAGTGATCAGTTTCCAATTCAGGGCTCGACAGACTCTTGTATCCAAGACTAAATCTGCCAATTTACCATTACAAATTATATAATCTACAATCGATTTCTGATTTTGTGCAGACCACGTGTACTTGCGGCTGTCCTTGTGTGGGAACATTGTGTTCATGATCTTTAACTGGTTGAAGACAGTGAAATCTATTAATTTTGTTCTATTGTTATTACGGGTTGTTTCTCCATGGATTCCGAAGTGTTTCTGAATTTTTTCATTACCAGCTCTGGCACTGACTGAAGTCTCTCAATACAGTAATAGTAGCATATCTTGTTTGTTAATTTTATTGACTGTCTTTTGCTGATCATTATAGAACCTTAACCGAGCTTGATAGCTGCAGTCGCCTAAGTGTGGCCAGTATCCAGTATTCGGGAGATAGTGGGTTCGAACCCCACTGCCGGCAGCCCTGAAGATGGTTTTCCGTGGTTTTCCATTTTCACACCAGGCAAATGCTGGGGCTGTACCTTAATTAAGGCCAAAGCCATTTCCTTCCCACTCCTACCCTCTTCCTGTCCCATTGTCGCCGTAAAACCTATCTGTAGGATGCTAAATGGTTTATTTTGTCACCTATTCAATACATATAAATTTTTACATTTAGGAATTTATTATTAATTCCACTTGAGACATGTTTCGCCCTTCATTAAGGGCATCATCAGTCGAATCATCTCCTCAAGGCAAAAATCAGGTACCTGATTAGTATTTAACATGCACACATTAATATACATTACAATGGGAAAATTAAGTACGAGAAACACTTGTACAATGGTGATAGTTGACAATATAAGTTTATAGACTAAGTAGTCGGCACCAATGCGTAAAATTACTGGGTACAGTAATTTTAGCAGAGCTAGCAGTGGTGCTCCGAAGAATAATTGATGCACTCTTAGGAAATTATAACGTTTTTACAAATTATTTGCATTATAACAGTCAGGGGAGAAAGGGTATAGTGCTCGGCGTCGATGTTTGTAACAAAAATTACTGTCAATGGTTGGTAACTATACAGTAAATTTACATTATCCAATTGAACAGTTGAGAATTTATAGTTTATATACATATTTACAAGAGAGCCGCTTGGTGAGCAAGGATATAACACTGTCTAGCACCAAGTGCGTCCCGTTGTTTTAATCTTTGGAAGACGATTGCAGCATTGACATATCAGAAATATGCAGAGTGGTTTAATCTTATTTTATAATCACAGGGGGCAGGGAAAATATTCCATAGTCAAATGAGGTTCTATAGGCATCAGACTGAAAGTTATCTGGTTGAAGTCCCGGGTTCAGTACAGTGAACTTGGTCCAGCGTACGGAGACTCGTTGGGTGTCACTGAGTAAACGGTGCATTTGAATGGCAACAATGATGGCAGTTATTTGTAGGTAATTGTATTATTGGGAATATGTTGCGGGTTGAATCTTTCGCTTTTACTTTAGTTAACTCCTTGTAGCTTGGAATGTTATGTGAAAACATCGGTGTGAGATGCCAGTGAGACTTAAATTGATATTACGTAAATGAAAGTATGAATGTATTATGATCTTTTCCTACACACCAATTAATACTAATAACATCTCGATTACAGATAACTTCCACTTCATACAACACAACTTCCAACAACATGCTAGAATCCAGCGCACACCGGCACGAACATGGCGTACCATTACGGCTCCTCTTCGCAGACAGAATGAGAAGATGCCTCATCCCAGCTACAACGCTCTGACTCTGTAGTTATACATTCTAATCTCTCCACTGCAGTTCATAGCATAAGCAACTCCTTTCTATTTCACCAGACCAGCAACAAAAACAGTAACTTCGTCCCGAGGTCCTTCATACTTTCATTTACGTAATAATATCAATTTAAGTCTCACTGGCATCTCACACCAATGTTTTCACATAACATTCCAAGCTACAAGGAGTTAACTAAAGTAAAAGCGAAAGATTCAACCCGCAACATATTCCCAATAATACAATTACCTACAAATAACTGCCATCATTGTTGCCATTCAAATGCACCGTTTACTCAGTGACACCCAACGAGTCTCCGTACGCTGGACCAAGTTCACTGTACTGAACCCGGGACTTCAACCAGATAACTTTCAGTCTGATGCCTATAGAACCTCATTTGACTATGGAATATTTTCCGTGCCTCCTGTGATTATAAAATAAGATTAAACCACTCTGCATATTTCTGATATGTCAATGCTGCAATCGTCTTCCAACGATTAAAACAACGGGACGCACTTGGTGCTAGACAGTGTTATATCCTTGCTCACCAAGCGGCTCTCTTGTAAATATGTATATAAACTGTAAATTCTCAACTGTTCAATTGGATAATGTAAATTTACTGTATAGTTACCAACCATTGACAGTAATTTTTGTTACAAACATCGACGCCGAGCACTATACCTTTTCTCCCCTGACTGTTACAATGCAAATAATTTGTAAAAAACGTTATAATTTCCTAAGAGTG
Organism: Anabrus simplex; assembly: GCF_040414725.1. Lineage (NCBI taxonomy): Eukaryota > Metazoa > Arthropoda > Insecta > Orthoptera > Tettigoniidae > Anabrus > Anabrus simplex. The sequence goes on along the minus strand of NC_090276.1, from coordinate 96,722,537 downwards.
CATCAATTATTCTTCGGAGCACCACAGCTAGCTCTGCTAAAATTACCGTACCCAGTAATTTTACGCATTGGTGCCGACTACTTAGTCTATAAACTTATATTGTCAACTATCACCATTGTACAAGTGTTTCTCGTACTTAATTTTCCCATTGTAATGTATATTAATGTGTGCATGTTAAATACTAATCAGGTACCTGATTTTTGCCTTGAGGAGGTGATTTGACTGATGATGCCCTCAATGAAGGGCAAAACATGTCTCAAGTGGAATTAATAATAAATTCCTAAATGTAAAACTTTATATGTATTGAATAGGCGACAAAATAAACCATTTAGCATCCTACATTCAGTATCTTCAATACGGATTAACAATGATTTTTATCACTTGCAAAACCTATCTGTGTTGGTGCGACGTAAAGCACCTTGTAAGAAAAAAGAAAAAATTATAGAACTCATCCCTTTCTTGTGAATTGCTCTCCACTGGAGCGTGTACCCCTATAACTGTAAGATAACCCCAGGATAGTTGTAGTCTTAATTGGGTAATCCTTTCGTTCCAAACAGTGTAGCTATCAATTGTTGATCTTAATCTTTTGTGTACCATGAGCAGTACACCCGTCTGTGTTCTAGTATCTCTGTCAACCCCATTGTAAAACTGTAAATAATTTATCATCTCTTTTGATCCCTGAAGCTTTCTTTTTGTTTCTGAAATTGCTGCAATTAAAATGTCTTTCTTTTTTTTTTTTTTTTTTTTTTTTTTTTTTTTTTTTTTTTTTTTTTTTTTTTTTTTTTTTTTTTTTGTGAGAATGTCATCCAGCTGGTCATCCTTGTGTGAGATACCTTGTACATTCCAGGTAGCATATCTAAAAGTATTTTTCTTCTTCCAGTCTTTGTCCATTTCATTGTCCTTTTCTTTGCCAGAAGAGGTTATGTATTCCACATAAAGTAAATGTTGGATGTTATACAGAACAATAACAAAAAGGTTAATAAGCAAAGTTCTTCATTATATAGGTAAAATACATATAAAATGTTAAAGTTGGCCATGATGGAACCTTCCGAATCCAAGTGGGTGGCATTAGTGGTTTAACAAACTGAATTGTGTTTATTTATAGGCTGATTCATGTACTTTGTGGGGTATTGAGGTGTATAGTGCCCCAGTTAATGTTATCTATCATACCTGTGCTCCCATTATAAAAAACTTTCACTAAATAAGTGAGTTAAATTTTTGCCAAAACGACAGCCATTTTGATTTATATTGTTCAGTGTTTATTTATATGTCCAGTAGCTTTAGGTTTATACAGAGAAGCTAAAGATAAACCAACGCCATCTAGGCGGTAATTCCAACAAATTACTCAGGTAGCCGCTTGTTATCATATAAGTGTTCTGTGTCCATTAATCATTCAACGTCGGAATTAGGCTATATTCTCTATAATTTTGTTTCTCTCTTCTTGCCACCTTTAACTCTCTTTAAATATCCTGTGATACCTTTAATTCATTGCTTGCATTTACAAGGTGAAGTATTTTACACATCCCTACTTTCTGATAATGGTCCATGTTTGTGGGTTACTGTAGTCACGTCCTAGTTCGTGAACCATGGGCAACGGCTGAGTGGCCTAGTAAGTGGTCCTGAGAGTTGGGATACCAGTTGCTATGGAATGGGAGTGGGCATCTCGGACATATTCTGAGTCGTTGCCCTCCTTGTGCTCAGGTGGCTAGGACTATACAATTCACCGGTGGTGGTGGTGGTGATTATTGTTTTAAGAGGAAGTACAACTGGGCAACCATCCTCTATATAACACTAATCAGAGAGAAAACAATGGAAGGGATCCGACACTTTGAAAAATGAAGATATCGGCCAAGAAGACAAGGGCCACGAAGGGCGTGAAAATTAAAGACTTCCTAGCCCTCGCAAACCTAATAGCGTCGGGGTCGGAAAAGAACAAGAGTTGACCAAGGGAGGTCGGATAGGATAGATGAAAGTGAGGAGCCTGGCACAAGTAAGTGGAAGCAATGCCAGGACTCAGCGGAGGGCCCCGTGGTCGCCAACCCACGCTCCAAAGTTCAGAGCCCCTGGGGCCCCTTTTAGTTGCCTCTTACGACAGGCAGGGGATACCGTGGGTGTTATTCTACTGCCCCCACCCACAGGGGGTTTCACCGGTGGTCCATAACCCATTAGAGGAGAGATCCTCACTTGGACTATGTGCAAGTAGGGTAGCATCCTGCTTCATGAGTTTACTGAGCTCAGAACACGTAGCGGTGGGCATTTAACGTGCCTTGAATACGCACTAGAGGTGACGTGGAATCATACGCAATAGCGCCCCAAACCATGATGCCGCGTTGTCTAGCGGTAGGGCGCTCCACAGTTACGGCCGGATTTGACCTTTCTCCACGCCGACGCCACACTCGTCTGCGGTGACTATCACTGACAGAACAGAAGCGCGACTCATCGGAGAACACGACGTTCCGCCATTCCCTCATCCAAGTCGCTCTAGCCCGGCACCATGCCAGGCGTGCACGTCTATGCTGTGGAGTCAATGGTAGTCTTCTGAGCGGACGCCGGGAGTGCAGGCCTCCTTCAACCAATCGACTGGAAATTGTTCTGGTCGATATTGGAACTGCCAGGGTGTCTTGCACATGCTGAAGAATGGCGGTTGACGTGGCGTGCGGGGCTGCCACCGCTTGGCGGCGGATCCGCCGATCCTCGCGTGCTGACGTCACTCGGGCTGCGCCTGGACCCCTCGCACGTGCCACATGTCCCTGCGCCAACCATCTTCGCCACAGGCGCTGCACCATGGACACATCCCAATGGTTATCGGCTGCGATTTGACGAAGCGACCTACCTGCCTTTCTCAGCCCGATCACCATACCCCTCGTAAAGTCGTCTGTCTGCTGGAAATGCCTCCGTTGACGGCGGCCTGGCATTCTTAGCTATACACGTGTCCTGTGGCACACGACAACACGTTCTACAATGACTGTCGGCTGAGAAATCACGGTACGAAGTGGGCCATTCGCCAACGCCGTGTCCCATTTATCGTTCGCTACGTGCGCAGCACAGCGGCGCATTTCACATCATGAGCATACCTCAGTGACGTCAGTCTACCCTGCAATTGGCATAAAGTTCTGACCACTCCTTCTTGGTGTTGCATTTGCTCTGTCAGTCAGTGTACATGGATATGATTAGTGAGAAGTTTCAAACAGTAGACAGTAAGCAGTTTCAGGATATAGAAAGTGAACGGGTGGCATACGGGAATGCTCTAGTAGAAACAGCAAGGGAACGCCTAGGAACAACTGTGTGTAAAGATGGGAAAAGGCGAACATATTGGTGCAATGATGAAGTGAGAGCAGCTTGTAAACGTAAAAGGAAGGCTTATCAGAAATGGCTCCGAACAAGAGCCGAAGCAGACAGGGATTGGTACGTAGATGAAACAGAGCGAAAGAAATAGTTGTTGAATTCAGAAAGAAGTCATGGGAAGATTTTGGTAACAACTTGGAAAGGCTAGGTCAGGCGGGAGGGAAACCTTTCTGGACAGTAAAAAAGAATCTTAGGAAGGGAGGGAAAAAGGAAATGAACAGTGTTTTGAGTAATTCAGGTGAACTCATAATAGATCCCAGGGAATCACTGGAGAGGTGGAGGGAATATTTTGAACATCTCAGTGTAAAAGGAAATCATCTTGGTGGTGTTGCGAATAGCCAAGCTCATGGGGAGGGGGAATATTATGTTGGTGAAATTATGCTTGAGGAAGTGGAAAGGATGGTAAATAAATTCCGTTGTCATAAAGCAGCAGGAGTAGATGAAATTAGACCTGAAATGGTGAAGTATAGTGGGAAGACAGGGATGACATGGCTTCATAGAGTAGTAAAATTAGCATAGAGGGTTGGTAAGGTACCTTCAGATTGGACAAAAGAAGTAATTGCACCTATCTATAAGCAAGGGAACAGGAAGGATTGCAACAACTATCGAAGTATCTCATTGATTAGTATACCAGGCATCTTGGAAGGGAGGTGGTGGTGGTGATTATTGTTTTAAGAGGAAGTACAACTAGGCAACCATCCTCTATATAACACTAATCAGAGGGAAAAATTGAAGGGGTCCGACACTTCGAAAAATGAAGGTATCGGCCAAAGGAAGTCAACGGCCGCGAAGGGCATGAAAATGAAAGACTCCCTAGCCCTCGCAAACCTAATAGCGTCGGGGTCGGAAAAGAACAAGAGTTGGCCAAGGGAGGTCGGATAGGATAGATGAAAGTGAGGAGCCTGGCGCAAGTAAGTGGAAACAATGCCAGGACTCAGCTGTGGGCCCCGTGGTCGCCAACCCACGCTCCAAATTATAGAGCCCCTGAGGCCCCTTTTAGTCGCCTCTTACGACAGGCAGGGGATACCGTGGGTGTTATTCTACCGCCCCCACCCACAGGGGGGGAAGGGCGTGAAAATGAAAGACTCCCTAGCCCTCGCAAACCTAATAGCGTCGGGGTCAGAAAAGAACAAGAGTTGACCAAGAGAGTTCGGATAGGTTAGATGAAAGTGAGGCGCCTGGCACAAGTAAGTGGAAGCAATGCCAGGACTCAGCTAAGGGCCCCGTGGTCGCCAACCCACGCTCCAAAGTTCAGAGCCCCTGGGGCCCCTTTGGTCGCCTCTTACTACAGGCAGGGGATACCGTGAGTGTTATTCTGCCGCCCCCAACCACGGGGATTGGAAGGGAGGATGCGATCAGTCGTTGAGAGGAAGTTGGATGAAACCCAGTGTGGTTTCAGACCATAGAGAGGCTGTCAGGATCAGATTTTCAGTATGCGCCAGGTCATTGAAAAATGCTACGAGAGGAATAGGCAGTTGTGTTTGTTTCGTAGATCTAGAGAAAGCATATGACAGGGTACCAAGGGAAAAGATGTTCGCCATACTGGGGGACTATGGAATTAAAGGTAGATTATTCAAATCAATCAAAGGTATTTATGTTGACAATTGGGCTTCAGTGAGAATTGATGGTAGAATGAGTTCTTGGTTCAGGGTACTTACAGGCGTTAGACAAGGCTGTAATCTTTCACCTTTGCTGTTCGTAGTTTACATGGATCATCTGCCGAAAGGTATAAAATGGCAGGGAGGGATTCAGTTAGGTGGAAATGTAATAAGCAGTCTGGCCTATGCTGACGACTTGGTCTTAATGGCAGATTGTGATGAAAGCCTGCAGTGTAATATATTGGAACTTGAAAATAGGTGCAATGAGTATGGTATGAAAATTAGCCTCTCGAAGACTAAATTGATGTCAGTAGGTAAGAAGTTCAACAGAATTGAATGTCAGATTGGTGATACAAAGCTAGAACAGGTCGATAATTGCAAGTATTTACGTTGTGTGTTCTCCCAGGATGGTAATATAGTAAGATTAAATCAAGGTGTCGTAAAGCTAATGCAGTGAGCTCGCAGTTGCGATCAACAGTATTCTGTAAGAAGGAAGTCAGCTCCCAAACGAAACTATCTTTACATTGGTCTTTTTTCAGACCAACTTTGCTTTACGGGAGCGAAAGCTGGGTGGACTCAGGATATCTTGTTCATAAGTTAGAAGTAACAGACTTGAAAGTTGCAAGAATGATTGCTGGTACAAGCAGGTGGGAACAATGGCAGGATGGTACTCGGAAAGAGGAGATAAAGGCTAATTTAAGAATGAACTCTATGGATGAATCTGTACGCATAAACGGGCTTCGGTGGTGTTTTCATGTGAGGCGAATGGAGGAGGTTAGGTTACCTAGGAGGCTATGGAGGGTAAGAGAAGTAGAGGTAGACCAAGACGACGATGGTTAGACTCGGTTGCTAACGATTTAAAGATATGAGATATAGAACTAAATGAGGCCACAACGGTAAATTTAGGGGTGCAGCAATATCTGTAAATTTAGGGATGAACTTCATGAAAAAATCAAGCCATGGCTATAAATCTGCTTACACCTTTAGCATTTTTCGGAGGCTTGAAGTCCTGAAGAGCCTTTGTTCTAGACTGGTCGATAAAGACACCATTTTGGGATATTATATGCCCTAAAAAGGAAATTTGACCACGGGCAAAGTTGACCTTGGAAAGCTTGACAGTTAGCCCAGCCTTCCTGAATCGCTCTAACATTTCCTTGATGTGTATGAGACGATCCTCGAAATTTTCACTGTGCGCGATGACCAAATAGTGGTATACATAATTAAATTCTAAAGTCCCTCAGAATAGAATCTAGGAGTCTGGTAAGATCAGCAGTTCCCGTGGAGAAACCGAACGGTAAACGATTAAATTCATACAAGTTCCAATGTGTACAGAATGCAGAGAGATTGCTTGCCCCGCTCATCGAGGAAGATTTGGTGGTAGGCTTTGTTGAGGTTAAACGCGCTAAAAAATTAGCACCTTGATACCATGCGAAACATGAGTGTAGATCAGGAAGAGGTACAGACTGAAGTATCACCTTACTGTTCAACTGCCTAAAATCGAGGAATGGACGGAATCCACCACAGGGTTTCGGTACTAAGAATATTGGAGAAGTGGAGGGCCGAATAATGCCATCGCGGAGCATCTCATCAATGATATCCTTTAGAATTTGCATTTTGGGAGGAGCCAAACGATATGAGGCAGATCGAACCGGAATAATATCAGAAACATCAATTTTGTAAGTATATTGGTACAATCTAAACGATCAGTGAATTCGTGTTTAATTTGGACACATTTCCCGAATTTGGCCAGCCTGGTTATCATTCAGATGATTTAAATCAAGATCCGCCTCGACAAAATCGTCGGCATCCATGACAGCCATTGCAGTATACGAATATGTGACACGCATGCGAAACCTAAGAGATGGACAGAATTTGAAACTAAGACATTTTTCTTGTAAATTCAACAGTATCCTTACCTTGGATATAAAGTCAGCCCCAATGATATATGGACAAGACAGATCTTGCACATGAAACTTAATTTTCCGAGTGAAATTGAGGAAGCGAATCTGAATTGAAACTGAATCAACATTTTTAACTCTACCATCAGCACTAACACAATTGAGGACCTCAGGTTTAACAGAAGGAATTTTACATACCATTCTGCGTCCATCAGGCATACAACGCTACCTGTGTCAACCAGAGCACTAAAAGGTTCGTTATTGACTTCAATATCTATCATGGGTACACACAGAGATACGATCACATTGTGGGGAAAATTTGGTTTTCAGAGGATTATAACCCTTATTAGTACTTCCCGAACCCTTATTCGGAGCTACAGTGTTAAAAGTTTTTCAGCTCTAGTCGTCTTTTTCCTGTACGATCAAGAGGTTTACCGTAGCTGACCCTTTTGAAAGGACAATACCTTTGAAAATGTTCCAGTGAACCACAAACAAAACAACCATATTTAGGGTTGGTAGGAGATGACACAGTAGTACGTCTAACGTACGGGCACTTACTGCGCAAGTGGTCCTGCGCGCCACAGGCATAACACTTCCTGACACGGTTAGGTTTGGATGAAGTTAGAATAGTGTCCTGACTGGTTTTGACAAGCGATGGAGTAGGTTTATCAACTGCACGTGAAGTGTCGGCATATTTGATACTCTCCGTTTTCACGCACACAGCTCTAAGATCGGCAAGAGTACTAGGAGTGTCATTGACGGACAAATACGACCTATGTTGAGGAGAAATACCTTCTAAGATATCCTCAACCATCTCAGACTCCGGAACAGACAGCTTGAACACGTCGCAATAGAAGCACAAATCAAGGATATAGGTTGTCAACGTCTCATTCGATGCTTGGACTCTAAAGCAATACTTAGGAATCAAGGTTCTTAACGCTTTATTAGGAATATAAGTTCGCAGAATAAAATAATGGATTTTATCGGTTGACACTGAGTTATCGAGAGCCCGAGCAACTTCATCTTTAAGTACCCCAAGACAATTTGGGTACAGTGCACGGAAAATCCCCGTATTGTCAATGACATACCCATTGGCCCTTCGAATTAACTCCACAAAGAATCTAAGTAACCTGATAACTCTTCAATGGTGTCAATATTGAAATTGCAGTTCTGACCCTTGAACAAATCTAACGGAAGAGGGAACATTTAGATGAACAGTGTTCGTTTAACGCTCTTGTAGCAGGCACAGGATTATTAGATGCGACGGGTGTACTGACATTCTCAAACTGTACACCCTTGTCAGCTTTACTCATGGGTGATATTGAAGGACATAGTCTGAATCCCATGTGAATTGAACATGATACCAATACGATCAGACAATGTTGCACCGAGAGAAAGTAGTTCAGAACACTCTTTTAAACTCTGGACGTCCTTACAAACATCTAGTAAGTTGTGCATGCGACCTACAATGTGTGAAATACGTCCCTTAATCCTATCTAACTGATATTTTGATAGTTCAAGTTCCTCAAAATGATTTCAAATTTCACTAACTTCTAAGGAGTTCCTAATGAAGGTTGTATGCTCACGTATATCTTCAGAGCTAAGATTAGAAATAGCAATAGGCGCATCTCCGACACCAGACAGCAATACAGCGTCAGAAGCAATGGTACCAGTGCTGCTCAAATTACGGATCTTCAGCTTGTAACCAAGCTCAGCATACGAGGATCTGGTACAGGTCTGGCAGGCATCGCGGATGAATATATAACACAAATTAGCAGAACAATAAGCGGGTGCACCTGGCCAGTAACTAAATGTATACAAAATATGCATGGATACCCACAATGAATTGCTCCGCCAAGGTAATGGGTGAGGCAAATATACAGGCAGAAAAAGGGTAGGAAGAAATGAGCGTACCACCGTTTACTGACTTTCGGCGATTAATCATTTCTCAAGGTGAAATGTTGCTCACTTCGGTAGTCATAGAAAAACAGCGTAGCCAGAACCACGCTATCCTTGCTACCACACTCTGTGTGGCATACCAACAATCAAAGAAAGGGGCAGTCAAACAACTGGCGGCCCAACACCGCAACCCAGGTCTTCGATTGCTAGCACAACCACAAAAGAGACAAGAGGCGATCCCAGCACGAAATCACGCCAACTACTTAGCGAAGGCCTCGATTAAAACACAAACACAGGATAGGAAAGCGATGGAATCTGGGCAAAGCCAATAGGTTAACGACCATAACAGAGGATGGAAAGTGTCAAAAGGTAGAGCAGTTCGACTGAAATAACACCCTCGCACTTAAAGACCAAACTTTTATACCATTTAAATAGAAAAAGAAGGGTGGGTGGTCCAACATAAAATACATAAAATACATTGATACCAATTAATAAAAAAAAACTTACCGACAGGGTTCATTTAAAAAAGTGAACTACCACTCAAAGCGTGATCACGACGCTAGAAGTCTACAAACCAACCTATAAATAAGGTACAATAAGGTTTTTTTTAAAACAACTCAAGTTGAAATTTAAATTCAACATCATAACAATATTACTGTCCGAGCTAGGTACCTTTTGCCTTTTTGAAAGGGAGGATATAATGAGTACTCTTTAAAATTCATAATTTATGTGCACACTCCTGCGTACGACCGCCCGATTTACAATTTACCAAATTCTTAGAAAACAAAAGCCATAAGGCCCAACTGCTATACATAATTACATGGTTTGAGATACCTTAGTGAACACGGAAGCGTTTTAAAGGAAGCAATCAATTCGTATCCCAAAATCAGAAAGATAATGTCGAGAAGTAACATTAAGGTAGGCCAAATTCGAATAAGGTGAAGAGCCCATGTCAAAATAAATTAATGTTAGCCTTGAAAACCAACCACAAGGTTAAACAATAATATTAAAAGAAATGAACACTTTTCCGTGACCCAATTCATCACACAACAACCAGCAAGCGAACATCGCATTGCATAATCACAACACGACTCGCACCTTGACAATGCGCGCTAATCAGGATAACAGAAGACGGAAGCATATCACAACAATGCAATTAAATGGACGGCAGCTTCAGAAACAGTAGCCACCAATCAAAAATAAAAGGAATAATATTTATAACTACAAATGAAAAATCGAGGAAATAAAAGAAAAATGGGATAAAATTAAACCCAACGCACACTTCAATATTCAGTCGGGTGTAAAATTTACAAACGTTACATTAAATATTTAGACGCCTTTAGGAGGCTAACTACACAGTTTGTAAAACATTTTTTGGTTTCTTTTCTTTCCACGGGGAGGAATTTAAATTATTAACCTCAGATACAGCAATTTTACTTACCACAGCTCCTGTTAAAAGGGCAGTCTTTGAAAACCACATGCCAGCTGTTCTAGTTACATAGAAGTACCTCTTTCCAATTAACATTTTTGCTCGCCGGAATATAAGATAATTTATTGGGCATGTTAAAATTTTGATGAATTATATAGTTTCAACCACAAAAATGTGCACTTGATATACTCTTACAATGCTGGAAGGCGAATGGTGTCTTAAGGCGAAAAGCAGAAGTAATATTACATGCCGAGCCGACATATTGGATAAGGTTGAACGGGGCGACGTACTACAATCTCGCCGAGATAGTTTATACGTTATACAAGTTGCAACGTGATGAAGCTGTTTCACAAATCTACAACTGTGACAGCAATATTCCCACGATATCCGGCATGCTCTGATGGCGAAGAGAAGGGTTCACATAATACCTACCTTTAAAAGATAAACTTCAGACACGGTTGAATTTTTACCACCCACCGCTAAAGTTAACGTAACGCTGGACAGAAGGCACACGTTAGGGTGGTTTGAAATCAGTCACAGCCTCCTTACAGGCCGAAGTACCAGGAGCCCACACCACAGACATCTTGCCGGTAGTTAAGCTGGCGCACAACAACAACAACAACAACAACGGTTCCAGCGGCTGACACCAGGGGGGGGGACACTTCATACGGAGCGTCTGAAGCAGTTCTGAGATGGTGGTGGTGGTGGTGATTATTGTTTTAAGAGGAAGTACAACTAGGCAACCATCCTCTATATAACACTAATCAGAGAGGAAAATGGAAGGGATCCGACACTTCGAAAAATGAAGATATCGGCCAAAGGAAGACAAGGGCCGCGAAGGGCGTGAAAAGGAAAGACTCCCTAGCCCTCGCAAACCTAATAGCGTCGGGGTCGGAAAAGAACAAGAGTTGACCAAGAGAGGTCGCATAGGATAGATGAAAGTGAGGAGTCTAGCACAAGTAAGTGGAAGCAATGCCATGACTCAGCTGAGGGCCCCGTGGTCGCCAACCCACGCTCCAAAGTTCACAGCCCCTGGGGCTTCTGAGATGGACCAATCGATCTCCGCCAACTAATGAAAACTAAAATTCTCTTTTAGAGGGTTAATTTAGAAGGCAGAGGTTGGCATTACATATTCGGTTGCGTGGTACAGCAAATTCAAAACAACACCCTTATCGTTGCGCGCGAAGGGACCTTGGTCGTACGGTATGTAATAGTGCTTGTTAGACGAAAATTTGTTGAGATTCTTTCGCATTGACCCAGAGTTTTGATCCAGTTTTTTGAGAGTATGGTGTGAAATTATAATTATGCGCGTTCTTAGTGTGAAGAAATAGTATTATGATCATGAACGTACTTCACATTGAACTACCTAGCTGTTGCGAGTAAACGTCTGTGTGATTGTGCTTCTTACCTGCTGTTTGGAATAAATAAATTCCAAATATAAACTGTGTGCATTATACTGTGTTTTACTTTCATCCTTTCCTTCTCGTGTTTTCCATTCCCATACATAAAAGTCGTGGGAAGGGTTCAACGAACAAAAAAATGAGGTTATGTTCGTTCGTGATTTAGGCAAGTATGGGCGTTTTGGGGTTTTATATGAACTGCATTAACATTTTCAGTAATCAATGTTGCATTTATCACTTAATAGATGTAAATTTACATTAAAACGCGAACGGTGAAACAACGATATAAGCTAGCGTTATAACAGTATTGCCAACATACAAATACGGTAATTGCAGTTTACTTTTCAAGTAAAAGGCACGAGTGAAGCTTTAGATACAACTTTCCTACCGAAATACAATCATTATCTCTATCACAATTAAAATTTTAACAAAGTAACAACTATCACCATCGTGTTTACTACGAGGTACTACCGTGGGATATATTTCCTTATGTTGGCAGAGAGAAAGTGGCCACTGTAGCTTGCATGACCTGCTTTCTCAGCCAACTTTATTATACAGGAGTGACGGATCTATTTCTCTTACATGATCCTTGGCCGACACCAGAGAATAGTAGGGCAATAGGGTTCCCACAGCCCTCCAATCAGAGGCCGCGGAGCGGGTCACGTGACTGCTGAATCAGCAGCGCGAGAAATGTGAATTCCACGTGCTCTTGTTGGTAAACAAAGCCACGTGCTTTTTGACAGCTGTCAGCTGCCATCCTCTAAAAAGAGAGCATTGCTAACCTCAGTGCTGCCATCTTTACGGCGCTAAACTTCATGGCTGCCACCTTATGCACGTTGGCGTGCGAAATTTGAAATTCCACGTGCTTTTTGACAGCTGCCATCTTTAAACAAGAGACCATAGTGCTGGCATCTTGACAGGGGCTAAAACTTCATGGCTGCCACCTTATGCACGTGGCTTTCTCTCTCTCTCTCCCTAGAGGTCCACCGCCGTAGCGATGTGTCCTCTACAAAAAATATTGCCCTGACGAGGGCACGGCCGCCTCTTACGAGGCATGCGAGGAAATGTTTTACAAATTTTCATTCCCCAGGTGGTGGTGGTGGTGGTGATTATTGTTTTAAGAGGAAGTACAACCAGGCAACCATCCTCTATATAACACTAATCGGAGAGAAAATATGGAAGGGATTCGACACTTCGAAAAATGAAGGTATCGGCCAAAGGAAGACAAGGGCCACGAAGGGCGTGAAAATGAAAGACTCCCTAGCCCTCGCAAACCTAATAGCGTCGGGGTCGGAAAAGAACAAGAGTTGACCAAGAGAGGTCGGATAGGATAGATGAAAGTGAGGAGCCTGTCACAAGTAAGTGGAAGCAATGACAGGACTCAGCTAAGGGCCCCGTGGTCGCCAACCCACGCTCCGAAGTTCAGAGCCCCTGGGGCCCCTTTTAGTCGCCTCTTTACGACAGACAGGGGATACCGTGGGTGATATTCTGCCGCCCTCACCCACAGGGGGATTTCATTCCCCATCCTGAAGGGGTGGGACGGGCCACCTAGAGGGTGTCGCCCTCTCTCTGGCCAGGAGAGATGACGGGGTTGAGAAGAAGTGAGAGAAGAGGGAGATGCCTAAAAGGCGGTATGAATAAATAAAGGAGATGAGAATAAAGGACGTGTCGGTTATCTAGTACTTTAGCGACAGATTTACAAATACGGATGAGCTATGTGCGAGGTGTGGAGGTTAGAGTGGTGTACTTGGGTGGAGATGGAAGGTTAGAAGTTGAAGGGTAGCGGTGAGATTACAAAGGGAGGTAGTGAGGGGACTAAGGAGTTCGAACGTCGGTAGGGGTGTAGAGAAGAAACTTGTCGGGGGAAGGGGCGGACAGACTGGTTGACGAGGTTCGAAGGGACGAGGGGGTGTAGTCTGACCAGGTATGTAGGACCGGAGGCGTTCTGGATCCCGGACACCAGCTGCTTGAAGTTCCCGGAGTATTTCCCGTGCTGAGATGTTAGGGTCGATGCCGCGAAGTACACAGCTAGGCATAGCTGTGGACGATGGTGGTAGCTGCGTTGGCGATGATAGGGAGTCGGTGGTTGCTGCGACGTCAGCGTGTGGAAATGGTGGCGGTGGCGGTTCTGCGGGGAAATCCAAGACGTTCGTAGGCGGTTGCTGGGCGATAGGTTGTGCGGGAAGTGAAGTAAGAGGAAGGGATTATATCTTTATTGAGGAAGGATGGTAGGTTGTTACAGTAGTGGGGGAATATGGGAAGGGGTAGAGACTGAAGTGGTGGTGGTGGTGGTGGTGGTAGTGGTAGTCTGGGGAAAGTGGGAAAAGGGGCAGTGACTGTTGTTGCGACGTCCCGGGTGGAGAATCTACTTCGGCGAGCAGGGTAGCAGGATCTGCGTTGAGTTGGGCGGAGATGTTCGGAGGAGTATGCTCCACTTGGTAAAAGTGTTGGTAGATAGTAACGCCGGTGTCGAGGAGACGGGCCACATCGTCCACTCTGGGGATATACAGAAGAACCTGAGATGACCGTAATCCAGTAGTGCCGTCCAACAACCTGCAGACATCGTAGATGTGGGCGCCGGTTGAGACAGGTATGCATGGTGGTGTTGGGAAGGCTGGCCTCCAACTAGGTGCCAGCCTATATGTTTGTCTTGAGGTCGGCTGGGTAGCGAGTATAGATAAAGGCCACCCGGTCGAGCAAAAGATTTGAAGGTGCTGCGACGGAGAGTATGAGTCCGCTAACGAAGTCGATGAAGGTCCAACCCCCGGGAAACTTTGACTTGCACCTTTGAGCGGGTGGGGGAATCCATAGTTCAGAATGCAGTGCGCGCGCTTTGTAGCAGATCGATAAGCAGTGGATAGAGGAGGTGCACGCGCACATGTGATGTTTGCACACTGACGGAAGAAGTTTAGTACGATATTCGATGTGTATACATATCGACAGGCGCTCGATGCACACTCTAGTGGTAGAAAATAAAAACTTACTGCTGCTATGTTGGGCGGGATTTTAAACATGGCTATTGATAGTACTGTTAAAAGAGCATCGCTAACTTTAGTGCTGGCATCTTGGCGGGGCTAAAACCTCATAGCTGGCACCTTATACATGTGGTGTCGTGGGCAATTTCAAAAGAAAATACATACTTTTTAAACATCTGTCAACACAGTACCTAGAAGGTACTGGTCAAGATAACAGCCGCCATCTTTACCCACATGCACTTGTTTTGAACATGACTTACTCGAGTGCTGCTATCTTGATGGAGCTAAACCTTATTGTTACTACCTTATGGCGCGTGGTGGTGGTGGTGATTATTGTTTTAAGAGGAAGTACAACTAGGCAACCATCCTCTATATAACACTAATCAGAGGGAAAAATGGAAGGGATCCGACACTTCGAAAAATGAAAGTATCGGCCAAAGGAAGAGAAGGACCACGAAGGGCGTGAAAATGAAAGACTCCCTAGCCCTCGCAAACCTAATAGCGTCGGGGTCGGAAAAGAACAAGTGTTGACCAAGGGAGGTCGGATAGGATAGATGAAAGTGAGGAGCCTGGCACAAGTAAGTGGAAGCAATGCCAGGACTCAGCTAAGGGCCCCGCGGTTGCCAACCCACGCTCCAAAGTTCAGAGCCGCTGGGGCACCCTTATGGCGCGGAATTTAAATTGATCTTAACGGAACTTAGCGACGTCGCAGGACATTGCCAGGGGTCTAACGCTGCTCTTCTCAACCTACTGTTATCGTAGTTATGAAGCAAGCTGCCCTTGTCGATATACTATCTTATAGCAAGCTTCTGCCTTTTATATACTTACCATTTTATAGCGAGCTGACTGTCGAGGCTTAGCTGCGTTCCGCCTAACAGCGAGACGATTATCATTTGCCTAGTGCCTAAAATCAGAAACCGCGGAAACACATATTGCGCTAACCGTGCAGCCAACTCGCCCGGTAAGCGGTAATTTACAAAATGGGAACACAACTAAGGTACATCTTTCATCACTTGCCTAGTGCGAAAATCAGAAACCGCGGAAACACATATTGCGCTAACTGCGCAGCCAACACGCTCGGTTACCGCAAATTTACAAAATATGAATACAGCTAAGGTATATCTTTTATCATTTCCATAGTGCAAAAATCAGAAACCGTGGAAACACCTATTGCGCTAACCGTGCAGCTAACACGCTCGGTAATCGCAAATTTACAAAATATGAATACAGCACAACATGGGTTATCGAGCAGTAAAAATACCTCACTCCTTATTTTACATGTTGTTTACAAAAGACACTGATATACGCAGCATCTGAGCTAGGATCGAACAGCAGTCGCTTAGTAGGTCTCTCCTTCGGGAGGCTGTTACCATATCATTTTAGTAGACTAAGTGCTACAGGTTTTAGAATCGAACCCGGTTACAAGCATCAGCTCGGGAAAAGGCTTTCTAGCACTAGCTAGAAGAGGAGAGAAGCGTAAACTGTCTGTAAAACTAGGCGAAATAAAGAGGAGGACGGGAAGAGACTAGGGCAGATGAGAAGGGAAGGGACATCTAAGTCTAATGAGGAGGAGGGAATGTAAAAGGAAAACGTAGCTATGCCTCCTCATCAGTTGTTATTTGTCGGTTACAGTGTAAAACATCCATTATGTTTATGTGTGGTCTGTGTAGTGTAACTTGTTCAAGACTTGACAATCTTCAACGATATAAAGCTGTAAAGCATAACTTTGGAATATACGCATGCAAACAATGTACTGCTATATTCAACAGACGTGATCATCTCACACATGTAAATTCTAAACACATTTGTTTACCAGTAGAACGCGTAGAAACTTTAACAAACGATATATCATCGTCTCATCTTACTACTGCTAAACTCACACTACCAGTTAAAGAGATGCATAAGGAAGAAAAAGAAGAACTCAACGTCTCAGAGCTTTTTGATTCTATGCCGACAACATTGTTCTGTAGGTGTGCAAACATCTGAAGTTTCTTTCAATCAAACCGTGAAATACAGGTTTTTCCGCATTATCTGTCTAGCAAAACTCTGTTACCCTATGCAGATGTAAGATACTATAAAGACGTTAACATACTCGTTGAACGATTACAACTCCTAGGAGCTTAAGATGTTGGATTCACAGTGTATCAACCAGAGATTCAAGAAATAGAAGACGAATTACGTCGTAGGTGTATTATTGTTTATTAGGATGTTATTGTTACGTTACATGTGGAAATAGTAAATAAATATTTTAAAATGTTCTGCTTATTGCATTTCCTTTTCACCTATCGTAAAGGCTTTAGTTTACCTTGTTAACGAACATGTATGACTATGTTAACGTTATCGTTCTATCGGATACAGATATGTAAGAGGAGGAGGGGATTGTGCTGTCCTCTATAACGCTACGCTGTGGGATACAGACCTGTGAGGAGGGACTGTGCTATCCTCCGTAAATGTTAATAGGATGGACTGTGCTGTCCTCTGTATCGTCTCGCTGTTAGGAGGAAAAACGCGGCTAAGCCTCGACAGAGGAGGGATTGAGGTGTAGCAGGAGGGACTGTATTGTCTTCTGTATCGTCTCGCTGTTAGGAGCAGAAACGCGACTAAGCCTCGACAGAGGAGGAGGGATTAAGCTGACCTCTATAATGAGAAGGATAGACTAGCAAGGTTAGTCTTCTAAAATATAGTTTTGAGGAGCAGGGGATTGTGCTGTCCTTTATAACGTTACGCTGTAAGATACAGAACTTTGCTGTATCTACTTTCAACACGTGCATCATTTAAATTATTTTTTTATCTTTTTATTATTGAATTATACGATTGCTTTTTTTAAATTCTAATAACAGTATTTGATTTCTTAGATAAATGGAAAGGATTAACAATCTAGGACGGTTTAGAGGGACACCTAAAAGAAGACTAAATGATCTTCCTGTTGATGAACAAAGTTATTTCACTTCAGAGATTTTCTACGAGATTTGGTGTTAGAATATTGCGTATCTGTGAGGAATTTAAGGTATTTCTAATAGATATATGCGTTATCCGATTCAGAATTCAATAATATAAATCAGCGAACAATTGCCTTGTCATATCATGGAATAGAAAGCAATACATGTATTATTAGTTTTGTTGATATTTAACACATACATACCATAAATTAAAATTATTATTATTAATATATAATGACATGGCATCTAATTGAGAAACTATAAATACATGTTTTTCATCACGTATACTAAGTTGTATTATAATAAATTTAATGAATATTTTAGATATAAGTTCGTTTTTAATATCATGCTATAATGTTCTTGATGAAAAAGGGTCTTCTTTGCTAACTACGCATTCTGCGCTTAAGCTAAATGCCTCACTCGCATGTTCATTTGTTCTTTTTAAAGATAATGATGAAATTCACGAAACATTTTATACATAATAAAAATGGCAAAACTGTTATGTTCAGATAATATTTCAGAATGGTTTCGTGAGCACATTGTTGACGAATTGCTTGCAAAATTTCAAAAGTTTGAAGAGGGTGCGAGCAATACAGCTCTACAGAGTATTTTTATCTGGGCTGTAAATTTGATCCATTAAATTCAGGTATACAATATATCGAACTTCCGAAAGCCATTGCAGATAAAAAAGCAGTTATCAATATTCAGAATAATGATGATTATTGCTTTCTGTGGTGTATCACAATGGCATTAATGCCAGCAACAAATAATCGGTGAAGAACTGCACGATATAAAGATATGTTTATTGAGTTGCAACATACGTTAAATTCTGACTTTGTTGCTTTTCCAATAGATTTAACAAACATTTCCAGATGAGAGTAAAACAATCCTATTTTTTTCATTTTCTCTGTACGGTGTAAACGGAGAGAGTATTGTAGGACCACTTTATATAGCTTCTTCTCCAAGACTACACCATATTCGCCTTTTGTATGTGTGGGATCAAAACACAATCCACAACTGTTTTATAACAAAACTTTCACGTTTGTTAAGCTCCCAACTTTCATCAGACAAACTAAAGAAGTTTATATGTGAGAGATGCTTGCAGTACTTTTCAACAGAAAGCATGTTAGCTACTCACTTAGTTGATTGTACAAAACACCCAGCCGTAAAGCGTATTCTTCCAAATAGTAAAATGCCGAAATGAAATTTGAGAATTACTATCGACAGGAGCCTGTTCAGTTTACCGTTTATGCAGATTTTGAATGTTTTATAGCGTCTTTTCATCGTTGTCAACCAGAATTGTCTGAACCATATACTGATTATGTACAGAAGCATGCACCGTTTTCTGTTGCTTAAAAAGTTGTTTGTTCATACGATTCAACTTAATCATTCTTTAAGGTGTATCGAGGAGAAAACTGTACTGAATGGCTGTTAAATGAATTACAAGAGTTAGCACATCGGGTTCATTAACTTGTGCCACGTCCACTTCCAATTCAAATGACATTTGATGATATGATTATGCACGATAAAACAGGTGAATGCCGCATCTGTAAACAACCTGTTATATTCCCGGAGATTAAGGTTAGAGGTGACTGCCACTTTACTTGAAAATATCGTGGGCCTGCACATCATTCATGTAACATTTTATATCCTGTTTCTAAATTTATACCTTGCTTTTTTCATAACTTGACAGGCTACGACTCAACTTCGTTGTTCAAGAGTTTGCACAAAGTTCACTGTAATTGCACAAAATCACGAGCGTTTCATTTCATTCAGTCAACGTGTAGACGATATTAGCATTCGCTTTCTAGGTTCCTATACATGTATAAACTTTTCTCCTGATACACTTGTAAATGGACTTTCAAGCGAGGATTTCAAACACATTCATTAGTACTTTCCAGATCTTGAGAGATTTAAACTTTGTATTCTGCCATATGACTATACTCAAAGTTCTCAAACGTTAGAAGAAGCAAAATTACCTCCTGGCCTGCATTCACTAGTGTATTAAGTGAACATAGTACACCATCACTATGCTCACCCTCATATGATAAGCACACAATATCGATTTCAGATAAAGACTATATGCTTGCATGTAATATGTAATCAACATTTAATATAAAGTCAGGTGAATATGCTGACTTGTATTTAACTTTTACTCTGTGATGTGTTTGAAAAATTCTGTAAAATGTGTTCAACTATTTATGGATTAGACCCTTGCTATTACTACACGACCGGGCGAGTTGGCCGTGCGTGTAGAGGCGCGCGGCTGTGAGCTTGCATCCGGGAGATAGTAGGTTCGAATCCCACTATCGGCAGCCCTGAAGATGGTTTTCCGTGGTTTCCCATTTTCACGCCAGGCAAATGCTGGGGCTGTACCTTAATTAAGGCCACGGCCGCTTCCTTCCAACTCCTAGGCCTTTCCTATCCCATCGTCGCCATAAGACCTATCTGTGTCGGTGCGACGTAAAGCCCGTAGCAAAAAAAAAAAATTACTACACGACTCCTGGCAAACTCGATCTTCTTACTGATGTTAACATGCTTTAATTTTTGAACGCGGAATTCGCGCTGGTCTTTCTTCGCTTGTTAACAGGCATGCAATTGCAAATAATTCATACCTCAAGAATTATGATTCAGAGAAAGAAGACTGTATGGGTATGCAGTGTCACAGGCGTTCCCATATTAAAAGTTTGTATGGCTAACAGAAACTGAAATTGAACATTTTGATATTTTTCTAGCTGGTAAAGGTCCTAATCGTAGTTTCGTGTTAGAGGTTACACTTGCATACCGTTCCAATCTGCATAATTCACATTCTGTCCTTCCTTTTTGCGTTGGAAAAATGGTTCCGCCTGATAATACACCAAAGCATGTTAATCTGCTAGCTACTCTATCTCCAAAAACGCGGTATGTTGTTCACATTCAATGTGTTGTTCAATGTCTAGAATATGGGTTACAATTGGAGTGTATTCACTGTATTATTGTAATGGTCATAGCGTCCGCCATGTCAACTGGCAGTGGGCCCGGACCGGCACCGTATAATCCCACCCCTTACGCTTCAACTGCGCCAATCACTAGCAGCGCTAAGTGCTAGGCCAGCTTCACTCGCTTCCGCTCGCGGTCCCGTAGCAGAGGAGTATGGAAATGACTCCACGATTAATCTGGAGTGTTCCATCTCGCGATGGTCCTGGATCCATCCAGCATCCGGACGATTCTAGAAGAGCCAGCGCAGGTATATAAGAGAGGAACGACCTGCCTGGAGTCAGTGAGAGTTAGACTGAGTTAGAAGTTGGTGTGGTTCAGTCGTGAGCGACTGCCAGTATAGTAAAGTATGTTAACTGCCGTGATTATCGGACTAGTGTGCTACAGTGCGGACTGTCGGCGAAGGAGAGAACGTGTAGCCGTGCGACGCGGGACCTTGTGTGTGAGTGTAAAACTGTGTAGAGTGAGAACAAGTGAGAAACGAAGGGAGAGAGAGCGCGCGAACTGCGTAAGTGTGTGTTATGAGCAAAAGTTGTGTGTAGTCTTGTGTAGTTTAGTGCGTAGCTAATAAATCTTAGTATTGAAGCTACCAGTCTAGTGTTAATTGATCCTACTATGTGACAGAGCAATTAAAGGCATAATTACCCCAAGTGACAGCACCAAGGGTCTGACCGTGTACCAAAGGCACGGTTCAGATACGTGGAAACGTGCTAGACAAAGACAAATAAAAGGTAAAAAAGGGCACTTACCATTAGAAAATAAAACAGGGCCCACAAAGGAGCGGATAAAATACACCTGGTCATATCAAATTATCACCCCTTTTAAAGGAAAACACCAACACCTTGGGGAACAAGATATTTAATCAGCAAAATTAAGTAATTGGACAAATAGGAAGGAATATCCTCGCTGGAAAATAATAAAATTAAAAATTTAAAAATTTTTAAACTCAAACCAAAACCCTACGGTCGACCGTTTATAAAGAAAATAATTATTTAGTTCTTGAAAGACTTAGCAAGATAATATAGATTTATGAAACCCCTCATCAACTCTCAAGTTTTCTTACAACCAAAGGTTTTCTTTGTACAGTACAAATGTTTTTTTAACATCCTTTCAACCGTGAGAAACAACCATGACAGAAACAGTTTTTGATATTGATACTGAAAACCCCTTTTAGGATGTGTCAAACGACCCCCTGCAAGGATAGGTAGGTATTACGTGCACTTTTCAAGAAATTAAAATAATAATAATAATAAGCACCGAAACGCAGGGAGGAAAAATGAACAGAAGGTAAAATTAAAATCTCAAAGAAAAATTAAATGGACCAAGGAAATTCGCGGAGAAGGAAGAATTCATCATCGGCACATCAAATACAAGTCATCAATCCCATCACAACAACATCAACAACATTAGCATTCCCATGGCAACGACCAACAATGGGTCAAGAGAAGGAAGGGGCCAATCACAGGCCGCAAACAACAATAAGCGAAAACTAACAAAGGACCAAGAAAACAGACGCAGAAAATAACCCAAAAACCCAAAAGGGAGAATAAAATTAAGTAAAATTAAAATAAAATTAACCAGAGAAGCGAGGAAAAAAAGGAAACGGGACACACTGTACACTTAACACCCACATCCCTGAAGCGACTCGCTTGTTAAATTATTCCAGTAAAATGGTAGCCTTTATCACAAAACCTTTAGGCCTAGAAAGGTTATTAATAAACACTAGGTTACCCAATTACATTTTCGAAGAATCCAAAACGTTCTTTCACACAGTACGCAAGCCCCAATTTAACAGACATAATTACACATGCTATAAGTTGCAATTAAGAAGCCGAAAATTTAAATTTCCACAAGGCAAGACTTAGTCTTTAGATGACGCCAGTTACATAGTGTCGCACACACTTTCTTCACATAGGAAAATTTTCAGGTCTTTCACCAAAAATCAGTAAAGGTTTAGTTGCAACAACACTTACAGTTTCATCCAGTTTGAAGGTTGTGAGGACGGCTTCGGTAGTATATGCTACTTACTTACTTGAAGAAAAAACATAACATGCAAATTCCAGACGAGGAATAATAAACCAAAACACTTGCAGAATTCACCAGGGCAAAAGCCCTACGTATGTAACCTTAACCAGGCTCGAACATTTTCGGAGAAATCATCTCCTTAGGGAGAGAGAAGCCACACACGTCCATCTCTTCCTTTTCACCAAACAGCAATGGCGATTTCCCGAGATTCCGCAGTGCACGGCCCCAACGATCACATGTGTGCAGAGGCCAAGCGCCTGAGTGGTAACGTAGCTCGCGAGGTAGTACATACCTACGACACCAGAGTGCAGGAGAATACAGTCAGGCACAGATAGGACGTGCATACAGACAGCCGGGCAATAAGTTTTGAAAAGAAGAAGTAAAGAAGCGCCGAACCACTTCTAAGGACACAGTTTTTCCACAGCCATGAGGCCAGTTTCGAAAATATTTCCCAAGAGGGAAAAATTGTTACGCAGGTAACAACTACCCCGCCAACTCGTAACAACTGGTGTCAGAAGTGGGATCGACTGGTAGCAGTAATTTCGTAACTAGGAATTTCTAGTGATTCGTAAAATGGATAGCGAACCGTTTCACGCTCTCCTCAGTAAGTTCACTGAACTCTCATCCAAACAGGACGAAATCAAGAGCGAACTGAAACTGAAATTAAATGAACTTAAGGGTGGACAAGGTAAATTAGAACACGAAATGCGCTCTCTCGAAGGAAAATTAAATTGACATTATGCAGGACGTACAGGAACTGGTTGAAAAACAGATCAAAGAAATACCGCAGGTTGTGGAGTCAGGTTCGAGATCTGAAAGAAGAAGTAAGTGCCCTGCGTACTAGAGTGACAGCCATGGAGACTCGTGCTAGGGCCAACTGCAGCGACAACGGCTCCAGTGCCGGGAAAGTAAAAACCCGCGCTTCGACGGGACAACATCTTGGCGGACTTTCCGCGCCCAATTTGAGACCGTGTGCGGGCACAACCGTTGGACATCGGAGGAAAGGGCTGTGTACCTAATCGCCGCACTGGAAGGACCAGCAGCGGAAGTACTACACAGCCTTCAGCCGGGTGCCACTTACGACGAGATTGTTAGAGCGCTCGACAGCCGATACGGTGACCACCAGCTGGCAGCCGCCTACCGAATCCAGCTAAGGAAGAGCATCCAGCGCGATAATGAGACGCTGCAAGAATTCGCGCAAGATGCGGAGCAGCTAGCCCACAAGGCTCTGGATGGGCTGCCTCTGGACCACATCCAGCGGGAGGCAGCCTATACATTCATTGATGGGCTCCGCGACGCTGAGATCCGTCAAAAGCTGATGCTCAGCGGGGAGCATGACCTCAGAGAGGCCCTGACGTTAGCACTGAGGGTGGAGACAGTGAAGGGAACAGTGGCACCGTCACCAAGAATACGAGCCGTGAGAAGCGAGGACGCGCCGGAGACCCGCGCCGTTACGGGTGAACGACGCAAGCCGCCGCTGAGCTGTCGACGCCCCAACGAGATCACCTGTTGGAATTGCGGCGAGCCTGGCCATCTGCGGAGGAACTGCCGTATGGAGGCGGCCCCTGATCAGGGAAACGAGTAAGGGCCGACAAGGAGAGGGGCTCGTCGGCACCGTCACTACTGTCCCCTCGTTTCACGCTAAATATGGTCACCGAGCGGAGCGACGACAGCTTGATCGCCGACGGGTGGCTCGGAGACAGGCCGTGCCGAGTCACTATAGACACGGGGGCGGCATTGACCATCGCCAGGCCGGACATCGCTGAGGGACAGCCAGAGAGGAAACCCCACCGCCCTTATCTGCTGCGAACGGCCTCAGGAGACACCATCCCTGTCTTGAAGGAGGCGCTATTTCAACTGACGCTGGGACAACGACGCCTACGAGTCTGGGCCTTCGTCGCCGCCATCACGGATGAGGTCATCCTGGGCCTAGACACGCTACGGAAATACGAGGCGAGTGTCGACGTGGGACGACGTGTATGGTGGCTCGGCAAACAACAGGTAATTCTGCGACGCCCAGGGACGCAATCTCGAGTAGCGCGGTTAACGTTGGCCAGCGACGAAGTGATACCAACCAACAGCGAGGTGATGGTTACGGTTAGAGGAACCCATGCAAGAGGACAGCGTGCTCGTGGAACCCAGTTCGCCGACCACCGATCAAGAACTCTACCTGACCAGGACGTTCGTCCCGGCACGAAGCTGCGTGCCGGAACGAATATTGAATTCGACGTCGCGGGAGCAGAGGGTACCCAGCGGGACCGAGCCCGGGACTTTGAATCAGTCACGTGCGTCGTGCCAGTGGACGACGAAGACGCACAGATCCTGGAAGTAGGCGAAGGATTGGATAAGCTCCGGAAGATTATATCCGACGTCCGGAAACATTTAGAGGCGAGACAGTTCCGGGAGGTTAAGGAACTAATCCATGAGTATCAGGACATCTTCACTGCCGGAGGTGACTACGGAAAGACGGACAGAGTGTACCATCGCATTAACACCGGCTACGCCGCTCCAATCCGACAGCCACCTCGTAGGGTACCCCTGGCGAAGAAGTTGGAAATCGACCAAATGCTAGATGACATGAAGCAGCGGGGAGTCATCGAGGAGTCGAACAGTCCGTGGTCAGCACCAGTCGTCCTGATGAAGAAAAAGAACGGTGAACTGCGTTTCTGCGTCGATTACCGGAAGTTGAACGACGTAACGAAGAAGGACTGTTTCCCGTTACCTCGGATAGATGACACCCTGGACACGTCATCTGGAGCCCAGTGGTTTTCGACTCTGGACATGAAGTCTGGATACAGTCAAGTAGCACTCCATCCGGAAGACAAGGAGAAGACGGCGTTCTCAACCGGTCAAGGGCTCTAACAGTACACCGTGATGCCCTTCGGCCTCTGCAACTCGCCGGCGACTTTTGTGAAAACCGTCGAAGAGTGACTTTCCAGCGTCTGATGGACGCCGTGCTGACGGGGCTAACTCACGAAGCTTGCGTCGTGTACCTGGATGACATAATTATTGTTGAACGCGCGTTCAAAGAGCACATGGAAAACCTGCGGAAATTGTTCGAGAGTCTACGTGGGGCTCACCTAAAGTTAAATCCCGGAAAATGCCAGCTGTTGCAGAAGGATGTCCGCTACCTGGGCCACATCGTGAGTAGTATAATTGGATGGTTCGGCGGCCGCCTCCTCCTCCCGCGGGAAATTTGAATTTTGGCGGGAATTTTGAATTTTGGTGCGAGATTTGAATTTGTAAACAAAGCCACGTGCTTTTTGACAGCTGTCATCGACAACAACGCATCGCTAACCTCACTGCTGCCATCTTGACAGGCCTAAACCTCAGTAGTACCAACTTAACCTAACTAGCGCGAGGTAAACAAATCCACGTGTTTTTGACAGCCACGTGCTTTTTGACAGACAACAACGCATCGCTAACCTCACTGCTGCCATCTTGACGGGCCTAAATCTCAGTGGTACCACCTTAACCTAACTAGCGCGAGGTAAACAAAGCCACGTGCTTTTTGACAGCCACGTGCTTTTTGACAGACAACAACGCATCGCTAACCTCAGTGCTGCCATCTTGACGGACCTAAACCTTCGTGGTACCAACTTAACCTCACAAGCGCGAGATAAACAAATCCACGTGCTTTTTTGACAGCTGTCATCCGCCATCTTTAAACTACAGAGCACCGTGCTGCCCTCTTTTTCGCAGTAGCTGCAAATTCGTCACCTGTCATCGGCAGTGCTGCCATCTTGGCGGGCCTAAACCTTAGTGCTACCAACTTAACCTCACTAGCGTGAGATAAACAAATCCACGTGCAGCTGTCATCCACCATCTTTAATCTATAGAACACAGTGCTGCCCTCTTTAGCTAGATACCTGTGGTGGCAGGCAATTCTACGTGACAACAGCCATCTTTGAGCACCGTGTTGCCCTCTATGTGGTGGCGGCAAATTCTACATGCTCTTGTTTGGAAACAAACCCACGCGCTTTTTTTGACAGCCATCATCCGCCATCTTTAAGCAACAGAGTGCAGTGCTGCCCTCTTTGTGGCGGCGGCAAATTCCACGTGCACTTGTTTGGAAACAAAGCCACATGCTTTTTTGACAGCTGTCACCCGCCATCTTTAACCAACAGAGCACTATGCTGCTCTCATGCGGGCAATTTCGTTAGCTGTCATCCGCCATCTTTAATGAACAGAGCACCGTGCTGCCCTCATGCGGGGCAAATTCGTTAGCTGTCATCCGCCATCTTTAATGAACAGAGCACCGTGCTGCCCTCATGCGGGGCAATTTCGTTAGCTGTCATCCGCCATCTTTAATGAACAGAGCACCGTGCTGCCATCTTTGTGTTGGTATCTTTATTCTTTGACATGTGGTGGCGGCAAATTTTGCATCCACAATCTGAGAGCACCGTGAGGTACTCTTCGTTGTGGCGGACAATTTAAAAAGAACACGTCAAGGAATACCTTTGTTCTAAAAGAAAACAAGACTACAGTTCTGATCGGCTTGCGTAAGATAGCGATTGTTATAACCTCCTTTTCCCTGCTCTGTTAAGGCATAGCTTTATCGAATACTTGAAGATTGTATTACAAAAGAAGTGATTAAGAATATAATCGATACAACATATGATCGGAACATTGAATGATGTGTTTGGAGTGCACCTTCGTTCTAAGAGAATCTAACCCGAGACTGCCAGGTGAGAGGCAAGCACACTAAACCAAACCGTAGGAGCCGGCAATTCTCTTTCTATATAATAATTTCGTATGGCTATTTCTAGCCAAGTGCAGTCTAAAAATAAATCCTAGTCTTGTTACATCAGGAAGGGTAACTGGCTAAATCCTGGTTTTTGAGCGTCAGGAAGGGCAGTCGGCTATAAAACATGTTTTTAATCCCAAGAGAATCGAACCCGAGACTGCCGGGTGAGAGGCAAGCACACTAAACCAAACCGTAGGAGCCGGCAATTCTCTTTCTATATAATAATTTCGTGTGGCTATTTCTAGCCAAGTGCAGTCTAAAAATAAATCCTAGTCTTGTTACATGAGGAAGGGTAACTGGCTAAATCCTGGTCTTTCAGCGTCAGGAAGGGCAATCGGCTATAAAACATATTTTTAATCCCAAGGGAATCGAACCCGATACTGCCGGGTGAGAGGCAAGCACACTAAACCAAACCGTAGGAGCCGGCAATTCTCTTTCTATATAATAATTTCGTGTGGCTATTTCTAGCCAAGTGCAGACTCAAAATAAACCCTAGTCTTGTTACATCAGGAAGGGTAACTGGCTAAATCATGATCTTTCAGCGTCAGGAAGGGCAATTGGCTGTAAAACAGATTCTTGCGATTTAAACTCTTGCGTCAGGAGGGGGCACTCGGCTGTAAAACATATTTTTAATCCCAAGAGAATCAAACCCGAGACTGCCGGGTGAGAGGCAAGCACACTAAACCAAACCGTAGGAGCCGGCAATTCTCTTTCTATATAATAATTTCATATGGCTATTTCTAGCCACGTGCAGTATAAAAATAAATCCTAGTCCTGTTGCATCAGGAAGGGTAACTGGCTAAATCCTGGTCTTTCAGCGTCAGGAAGGGCAACCAGCCGTAAAACAGATTCTTGCTATTTAAAATCTCGTGTTAGGAAGGGGCACTCGGCTGTAAAACATATTTTTAATCCCGGCCCTGTTACGTTAGGAACCACATCTAGCTGTAAAAAAGGAGCTCCAAACATTTACAGTGTTAAGCTTTAGTAGCAGGCTATGTGCTCACACCGGGTTACATTTTTTGTTCCACTGCTTTTTTGTTCCACAGTCTTTGAAGTTGTATCGACGCAGTCAGTGAGGAATGCATGCGTTGACTGAAATTGCACACTCGGCTTCCGGCTGTAGTAACCTTGAACGAGGACACTGCGTGCTGATATGCCACTTGTAACTCACGGAACGTTTTCTTATCCGTGTAGCATTTAGCTGGTGTAAGTTCCTAACATAAAATATTATGATTGTACGGAGAGGTTAAAACACAGTGCCAGCACATAGCCTACCCCTATCGAAAGAGCCTGCACGGCGCCGGCATATAGGCTACTCCTGTTGAAGGAGCCTGTAGAAGGTTTAATACCCCTCAACAGCCCTTACTTAATGCCGGCTTTTTGCACACCCTCGAAACTGCCTAAGAATGTAATATACTACAGTAG
Organism: Anabrus simplex; assembly: GCF_040414725.1. Classification (NCBI taxonomy): domain Eukaryota; kingdom Metazoa; phylum Arthropoda; class Insecta; order Orthoptera; family Tettigoniidae; genus Anabrus; species Anabrus simplex. The sequence goes on along the minus strand of NC_090276.1, from coordinate 96,693,881 downwards.
GGAGAGGGTAAAACTCGGTGCCGGCACATTGCCTACTCCTACCGAAGAAGATTGCACACAGCTTATCACCTCCATCCGACAGATGAATCACCATCAACATCTTATACTCACAATCATTTTCGAAGGAGTCTGCACAAGGTTTAACGTCCCCATCAACAACCCTTACTTAATGCTGGCTTTTTGCACGCCCTCGAAACTACCTAAGAATGAAATATACTACAGTAGGGAGAGGGTAAAACTCGGTGCCGGCACTTAGCCTAGTCCTGCCGAAGAAGCCTGCAAAAGGCTTATCGCCTCCATCCGACTGATGAATCACCATCAACATCTTGTACTCAATCATTTTCGAAGGAGTCTGCACAAGGTTTAACGTCTCCATCAACTGACCCTTACTTAATGCTGGCTTTTTGCACGCCCTCGAAACTACCCAAGAATGTAATATACTACAGTAGGGAGAGGGTAAAACCCGATGCTGGTACATAGCCTACTCCTGTCGAAAGAGCCTGCACAAGGCTTATCGCCTCCATCCGACTGATGAATCACCGTCAACATCTTGTACTCAAATCATTTTCGAAGGAGTCTGCACAAGGTTTAACGTCCCCATCAACAGCCCTTACTTAATGCTGGCTTTTTGCACGCCCTCGAAACTACCTAAGAATGTAATATACTACAGTAGGGAGAGGGTAAAACCCGATGCTGGTACATAGCCTACTCCTGTCGAAAGAGCCTGCACAAGGCTTATCGCCTCCATCCGACTGATGAATCACCGTCAACATCTTGTACTCACAATCATTTTCGAAGGAGTCTGCACAAGGTTTAACGTCCCCATCAACAGCCCTTACTTAATGCTGGCTTTTTGCACGCCCTCGAAACTACCTATGAATGTAATATACTACAGTAGGGAGGGGGTAAAACCCGGTGCCGGCACATAGCCTACTCCTGCCGAAAGAGCCTGCATACAGCTTATCGCCTCCATCCGACTGATGAATCACCATCAGCATCTTGTACTCACAATCATTTTCGAAGGAGTCTGCACAAGGTTTAACGTCCCCATCAACAGCCCTTACTTAATGCTGGCTTTTTGCACGAGCTCGAAACTACCTGAGAATGTAATATGCAACAGTAGGATCGCCTCATCCAACAAATGAATCACCCTCAACACTCGTGTGCCCGCAATCATTCTCGCTACTTCGAGAGATAGCGAGTTCGAGCCCCTACTGTTGGAAGCCGTAAAAAAGCAAATGCTAGGCGAGGGACCTGCGCGATCGTCATAACATGTAATTACATGATCTAGCTAGATGCGGTTTTAGCTCAATACCTTTAAGTGCCTACAGGTAAGGAATACCGCGGATGTAGCTTAGTACCCTCCCGTTGAAGTCCAGAGTTCGAGGATCGCGCGCTAACTTTCCAAGGCTCGATCCGCTGCTGAACTCTTAAGTTCTGACACCTCGGCATCAACAGCAGGTTCGATCCCGGCTTAAATACATCAGCCTGCAGAACTCAGCGTAAGACCCTCAGGAGAGCTCTTGTTGCATAAACATTTCGTTCCAACTGTACTGCAAACGTCTGCAATTCTTGATATCCGCTTGGTAACAAGGAGCATATTTACTCGCTGCAGTCTGCTTGAAGCGCTCATAGTTCTTTGTGTGTGTCTATTACGTGCACATCTCCCATCTAAGTACTGTCCGCTGTGAATATTATTCTTCAGCCTTCAACTTAAGGTAAGCCTGAACTGTTAGTTACTGTTAGCAAAGCAACTTCTACGCTAGGTAATAAACATCTACATTCATATATGTTTGTTCTTTTCTTTTTAGGTTCAACTAGAATATTATCATTCGAGTTACAGGCTTGAAAGTACGCATTTCATTCATCCGAGTAACAGTCTGCAGCGCGTGCATTTTTAAGGATGTTTTCGAACTTTGAGTTGTAAAGATAGCTAGGCTAGCTGATGTACCGTACACTACATTCATATGTGTTTGTTCTTTTTTAGGTACGACCAGAATATTATCATTCGAGTTACAGGCTTGAAAGTACGCATTTTATTCATCCGAGTAACAGTCTGCAGCACGTGCATTTTTAAGGTATGTTTTCGAACTTTGAGTTGTAAAGATAGCTAGGCTAGCTGATGTACCCTACACTACATTCATATGTTTGTTCTTTTTTAGGTACGACCAGAATATTATCATTCGAGTTTCAGGCTTGAACGCACGCATTTTATTCATCCGAGTAACAGTTTGCAGCGCGAAGATTTTAAGGTATGTCCGACCTTTATACGTTGAAACTTGGTTTCTTCCGAACATCATAACTTTAGTCTAATCATAAATAGTTGTTCTCTTCAATCCTCATGCTATAGACGAGGTTAAATCATATAATTTCAAACTCACAGCAATGTCCGACCTCAATAGGTTGAAACTTGGTTTCTTCCGAACATCGTAACTTTAGTCTATTGATAAATAGTTGTTCTCTTCAATCCTCATGCTAAAGACGAGGTTAATCTTATAATTTCAAACTTACAGCAATGTCTAACCTCTGTACGTTGAAACTTAGTTTCTTCCGAACATCGTAACATTAGTCTAATGATAAATAGTTATTTTCTTTAATCTGCTTGTCACAGAAGATGTTAATCTTATAATTTCAAACTCACAGCAATATCTGACCTGTACAGGTTCAAACTTGGTTTCTTCCGAACATAGCAACTTTAGTCTGTTGGTAAATAGTTGTTCTCTTCAATGTTTTATGCTGTAGAAGAGGTTAATCTTATAATTTCAAACTCACAGCAATGTCTGACCTGTACAGGTTCAAACTTGTTTTCTTCCGAACATAGCAACTTTAGTCTATTGATAAATAGTTGTTCTCTTCAATCTTTCGTGCTGTAGAAGAGGTTAATCTTATAATTTCAAACTTTCAGCAATGTCTGACCTCTATAGGTTGAAACTTGGTTTCTTCCGAACATCACAACTTTAGTCTAATGATAAATAGTTGTTCTCTTCAATCCTCATGCTGCAGAAGAGGTTAATCTTATAATTTCAAACTCACAGCCATGTCCGACCTCTATAGGTTGAAACTTGGTTTCTTACGAACATCCCAACTTTAGTCTAATGATAAATAGTTATTCTCTTCAATCTTTCATGCTGTAGAAGAGGTTAATCTTATAATTTCAAACTCTCAGCAATATCTGACTTCTATGGGTTGAAACTTGGTTTCTTTCGAACATAGCACCTTTCGCCTAATCTCTATTGGTTGTTCTCTTTTCAGATGTTGCTACATCCAATAAAGATAATAGCGCAGAAGGCGAAAGCTAGAAAGGGAAATAAGAAAGAGGGAAAGGAATGGTTTAATAGGGAGTGTGAAGGAATGCGGAGGAAGGTGATGGACGCGTTAGGAGAATATAGAAGGAAAGGTGGGAGCCAAGAAAGGGAGTTTTTCTGTAGATTGAGGAAGGAGTATAAAAATAAAATTTGTGAGACAAAAAAGACGTGGTTAGAGGAACAAATGGAAGCCATAAATAATAACTGCAAGACAAATAATTTTGAGAGAGTTTGGGATAAGATTAATAAAATGATTAAGGGTGGAAGGAATATAGAGAAAACGAGTATTGAGGAAGTGCAATGGGTCAGACACTTTGATGAATTACTAGGGAATAAGGGGGATGAAAGATGGAGAGGTTCGGGAGAACAAGTAATTTGGAGGAATAGGAGAGTGGCAATTTATGACCTGGATAAAGAAATCACAAGGGAGGAAATCCTGAGAGTGATAAGCAGAGCCAGAGCGAAGTCGGCCGGGGGTTGTAATGGTATAAATAACAAGTTTTGGAAGGAAATTAGCAAAAATGAGATAATGATAGAGGGCATGGTTAAACTATTCAATAGGATATTTGAGGGAGGTAATTACCCTAAGGAATGGGAAACAGGAATTATATGCCCTATATACAAGGGGAAGGGTAGTAGGAACAATGTGAACAGTTATAGAGGTATATCTCTGTTGGATTCTTTGAGTAAAATATATACTGGGGTGTTAGCGAACAGAATAAGCGAGTGGGCGGAAGAAAATGAAATTTTGACAGATTACCAAGGGGGATTTAGAAAAAAGAAAAGAACAGTGGATAATATAATGATAGTAAAGACTATTCTAGAAAATTATAAGAATATGGCTAGAAGTACGGTTTATGTAGCAGCAATAGATTTTGAGAAAGCTTTTGACAAGGTGAATAGAGAGGCCCTATTAGAGAAATTAGGCAGGCTAGGGATTTCGGAGATGTTGAGGGCAGCGGAAGGAATATATAGGGTTGTCAGGTTTTGTGTAAAATTGGGAGAAGGGAGACTGAGTGGACCATTAGAGTCCAAGGTGGGTTTAATACAAGGATGAAAGTTATCGCCAATACTGTTTATTTTATTTATCAACGATATTTTAGAGGGGTTTGGGGCAGAAAATTGGGCTGTGCCAGTAATTAATGGTTTTGAAGTACCAGGACTGATATTTGCGGATGATGTGTTATTGATGACGCTAACCTCAGGGGCGATGAATAGGGCCTTAAAGTCAGTGATGCTATTTGCGAGGAAATGGGGATTGAGAATTAATGGAAATAAGTCTAAAATATTAGTATTCCAGGTGGACAAAAGAAGAAAGATAGAAGGTAATTGGGTAATTCAGGGAGAAAGATTGGAACAGGTAAGGAAGTTGGAATATCTAGGAGTTATTTTTAATGATAAAGGAACTTGGAGTGACCAGATCAAAAGGGTGAAATATAGAGGATTGGCAGCCTTGGCCTCAGTCAGAAATTTGCTAGTCAAATACCCGGGGATCAGTTATAAAACACTGAGGTTAGTGTTCAGGTCGGTAATCGTTGGGAGGGTATTATACGGCTCAGAAGTGTGGGGGCTGGATGAGAAAAGAGAGGAACTAAGAAGGATTGTTAGTAGTTTTGCTAAGTTAGTAATGGGCTTACCGAGGTGTACAGCAAATGTAGGGGCGGAATTAATGTGTGGGGAGGATTTGGAATCAGAGGGTGTGAAAAGAATAGTTAGATACTGGATGAATTTAAAAAGACAGGAAGGTGGGAGGGTATTACAGGCAGCGTATGCACAGCAATGTAAAAGCATGTATAAGGGTGGATGGTTAGAAAAAATAAAGGGATATTTGGAGAGGATAGGATTAGGACACCTGTGGGGGGAGGTTTAGTCGAAGACAGAAGTGAGAGGGATGTATATACTGGAAAGGAGAATTAGAGATATCCATAGGCAGAAATTATTGGGGGAAAGCAGACTAAGAAATTCGCTGACTGTTTTGACGAAAATAGAGGAGATAGCAGGGTTGAATATTAGATACGTCGATAGGTCAAAACGATATGGGATGATGTGGTGGCTTTTAGGTTTGCAAAGGAATACAGGGTGGATACAGGGGAGGGATAAGACAAGGTGTGTACTTTGCGGAGATGTGAATGATGACTTTCACTTGCTAAGAGACTGTGATGTAACGAGGGAGTTAAGACATGGATTATTGAGTGCCGAGCATCGGGAAATATTGGGGAGAGGGGATGAGAACGCAATCCTGAGATGGATTATTAAACAATGGGAAAAGGGGGTGAATTGAACAGGTATTTTTGTGCGACAAAAAAGGCCTGCGAGAGTAAAATGAAGGAGAGTGAGTTAGAGGGTGGGCAGGGGAATAGGGGGGTGGAATAGTTATGTATATAAGGGAAGGGGATAGTATGATAAAATTCTAATGGATTAGGGAATATAGGGACCGAGTACTTAGTTATGTGGAGTTGGGTAATAATACAGGATTGCATGGTCTGTTTGTTTTAAAGTTAGCTGGAATACAAGTGCTGAAATGCTGAGTGTTGTTGTTTGATTTATTGATTAGGTGTAGGTCAGGAACAATAATGTGACGCAAGTACAGAGCACAATAAGGACACTGGATGAATATGTTTGAACATTGAGTGAGTGACTGCTACAGCTAATGACTGCTAGAAGAATATTCTTTTCAGATGTTCCCCTGCTGTGAGGAATGCAATGTATCGTTTACAAGGCGAGATAACTTCATGCGCCATATGAAATCAAAACACCCTAGCATAACATCTGCTTTATGTAAAGTTTGTAGTGTGTATTTCGCTAACGTAGAGCGATACGAGGCTCACTTAGTAGAAGCGCATCAGGTATCTACTTGCCCTCAGGTAATAGGAGAAAAGCGTAAAAAAACGGATGTAGCTGTAGAAAGTACTAGTAGTAAAAACCTAGAAAAAATCATGAACTTCAAACTATTCACTGCGAGCACTGTAACACTGATGTACCATCTTCAAATTTTCAGGCACACTTACGGAGTAATGCACATAAAAATAATGCGTGTAGAAGTGGTAGTAACGCAAACATCGAGGAAATTAATACAGCATTTAAAAGTAGGATTTTTAGTTACAGAATTCGCACCAGTCAAAAGTTTCAGAGCACTTCAAACTTTCTAAATTGTGTTCAACCGGATGTACAACAGCTTCTTGCTAAATTTTTGTCCAGTCATAATTTATTTAAAGTTAATTTTGAATTTTTCGCCTTGTACATTAAAAGCACGGATGAATCCGAAATAACGGACGTTAAATCATTTAATACGAAGAATTTTGTCATAAGTCAGTCGACTAATTTTGGTGATGTACTTAGGGATGTCTCTAACATTATTTCAACTAAGAGCGAGGAATTTCAGGAAAAGGAATCAGGGTGGGCTTTAGTTGAAATAATGTATCTAGAAGTTAACATCAGTAAGTACAATCCTATGCGAGGTTCATCGTACATCGAGCTGCCGACATGGATTCAGCGAAAAGAAGCAGTTGTAAACATCCAAAACAATGACGAGGCATGTTTTGCATGGGCGGTGATGTCGGCTTTAAATCCTGCTAAATCAGACGTAGCTAAGAGAACATCATCGTATCCACACTATTCAACGCAGCTAAATTTCGATAGTATAGAATTTCCTGTGCAATTAAAGGATATTACGCGCTTTGAGGAACTAAATAACATTAGCATTAATGTGTATAGTGTAGAGAAAAAGTCTGTAGTAGGTCCTCTGTATTATACGTGTCATAAGAAGAGTACTCATGTTAACTTACTCTATATCGAAAACAGTGAGAATAGCCACTTTTGCTGGATTAAAAATCTGAGTAGACTTGTTGGTAGTCAGTTGTCAAACAGGTGTAACAAAAAGTGGCTATGTGATGGATGCTTGCAGTATTTTAGAACTGAAGATCAGTTAACGAAGCACTCCAAGAATGACTGCAATCATGTACGTACAGAGATACCTACTACAGGCAATAATGTTTTAAAATTTACAAATTTTCACAAGCAGATGTGGGTACCTTTCGTGATTTATGCAGACATTGAAGCCATCCTCACGCCATGCAACACATGCTCACCTAATCCTGACAACTCTTTCACTAATACTACGCACATGCATGTCCCGTATAGCTTCGCGTATTACATCAAGTGCAGTTATGATAGTACGCTTAACAAGTTAGAGCTGTATCGAGGACCTGATGCTGCTAAAGTATTTTTAGAAAGACTTGAAAGTGATGCAGTTCGTCTTGGTCATATTCTAAATAGTAATATTCCTATGAAGCCACTCACCGACATTCAGTTAAATGATCATGAACGTGCTACAAAATGTGGCATTTGTGATGGGGAATTTTCCGAAAATGACCCTAAATTCTTTGATCATGATCGTTTAACTGGTTTCTACAGATGTGCCGCTCATAATAGCTGTAATCTTAAGTACAGAGTTCCTAAATTTATCCCTGTAATTTTTCATAACTTATCTGGTTACGACTCACAATTCATCATTTCACAATTTGGAGCTTCAGATGAAAAAGTAGATATAATCCCTCAGAATAAAGAGCGGTACATTGCGTTTGCAATGTCTGTAAAAGTAGATGCGGAGCATTCTATAAAACTGAGATTCCTTGACTCGTTTCGCTTTATGGCGAGTAGCCTCGATAAACTTTCTAGTCATTTACAGCCTGAACAATTTACAGAAATTCGACGCGTTTTCCCTGAAGAAGCGCAGTTTAATTTACTTCGGCGTAAGGGTGTTTTTTGTTATGAATATCTTGACTGCTTAGAACGCCTCGAAGAACGTGCTTTACCATCGAAACAATCCTTTTACAGCTCGCTGAATTCAGCAGATATTAGTGATGATGACTATTTACATGCACAACATATCTGGGAGCAGTTCCACATTCAAACGCTAGGTGAATACTCCGACTTATATTTAAAGACGGATGTACTTTTGTTAGCTGATGTTTTTGAAAATTTTCGCTGTGTTTGCAGGAAAACCTACAGCCTTGACCCATGTCAGTATTTTACTGCGCCTGGGTTAAGTTGGCATGCCATGTTAAAATACACTGAGGTGAATTTGGAACTGCTAACCGATATTGATATGGTGCACTTTATAAAATCGTCTATTCGAGGCGGTCTAAGTCAGTGCAGTGGGCGGTATTCTAAGGCCAATAATAAGTACATGCCGAGTTTCGATTCTAGTCAGGAATCTCAGTATATCGTTTATCTCGATGCTAATAATCAGTATGGGTGGGCAATGAGTCAGCATCTACCGGTGAGTGGTTTCCGCTGGCTAACGCAGAGCGAAACTGATGCTTTACAGCTGCACGCCCTAGGCGATGAAGCTGATAAAGGCTATTTCCTCGAAGTTGATTTACAGTTACACACTTCTCATAATGACTTACCGTTCTGCCCTGAAAATGTGAAGTCCTCGTACATCGCATCAACGACGAAAATGCTTTGCTAATTTGTGTGATAAATCTAAGTATATCATTCATTACCGAAATTTAAAACAGTGTTTGCAGCATGGTTTGAAGTTATCCAAAATTCATCGCGTACTAGAATTTAATCAGTCACCGTGGCTAAAGCCATATATCGATCTGAACAATAATTTAAGAACGAATGCGGTTAACGAGTTTGAAAATGATTTCTACAAGCTCATGAATAACAGTGTGTTTGGTAAGACTATGGAAAATGTTGACAAACGCGTTGATGTAAAATTGATTACAAACTGGGAAAATATTAAGAAAAGGTATGGTGCTAACTATTTAATAAGTAAACCAAATTTCCACAGCTGCACCATCATACATGATAATTTAGTTATTATACAGATGAATCGTGTTAAGGTTAAGTATGACAAACCTACCTACGTCGGCTTTGCAGTACTTGAATTGGCTAAAACACTCATGTATGAATTCCATTACGATTATATGATGAAGAAGTACACGCATAATGCGCAATTGCTCTACACGGATACCGATTCGTTTATTTATCAAATCAAAACTGATGACTATTACAATGATGTAAAGCCAGACTTGGGTAGGTTTGATACAAGTAACTATCGTGCAAATAATCAATATCATCTACCGCTAGTGAACAAAAAGGTTCTAGGTAAAATGAAAGATGAATGTGCTGGGAATATTATCGATTCATTTGTAGGTACTAAATCCAAGTCATATTGCATAAAATTCTTAAATGAACTACAAATAAAGAGATTGAAGGGGGTTAAAAAGAATGTCGTTCAGAATCAGCTAAGTTTTGAAAACTATAACAATTGCATTAAAAGTAATCCACCTGTTTTGCATAATCAAATGTCTGTCATTAGAAGCAAGAAGCACCAGTTGTACACTCATTTAATTAGTAAGGTAGCCCTTAATAGTGATGATTGCAAACGGTTTGTCATTCCAAATTCTACCAACACTCTAGCATGGGGGCATAGTAGTATTGATAGGTACTACTTTACATAAAGCAGATGTGTGTAAACATTATGCTAGAGGTGTGTACTTTGTAATATATACGTTACGCTGTCTTACATCACAATTCACTGTACATATTGTATAAAGATAGGGAGAGGTACGCTGAGAGCGTAGTACGGCAAGTTTAAACTTGTACATACAAGAATTGCGACGAGAATGGGAGAAGTACGCAAACATCACTAGGGTGAAATGATTCGAGATAAAACTTGTACATACAAGATGTAAATAAGTAATGTAGAATTGGCATATTCTTTAATTTTTGTTAGGTATTACCTTCCTCCCGCTCCTTATTTGCAAGATAGAGTTTCGTTTATTACTCAAAGAAGAAAAGCAAGAAAAAAGGTGTTGAGCCGATTCGTAAGTATGTTATTGTCTAGCTCATGTTGAGAAGAGAATTGTTTTTCTTTTTCTAAACAGTGTTTGATTGCAATGCAGTGTTCAACAACATCGAACTATAAACGGTAGTATGTGTTCAAGTCTAAACTTGCACACTCTTGCTTTTGCAATGCACGTTCGATAGAGATGTAGCTTGATAGAGGAGGAAGAGCAGCTTAGTAAGTATGTTGAGAAGATATTTTTTTCTTTCTAAACAGTGCTCGATTCTAGTCATACAATGCAGTAAATAATAATAATAATAATAATAATAATAATAATAATAATAATAATAATAATAATAATAATAATAATAATAATAATAATAATAATAATAATAATAATAATAATCGTATGGCCTCAGCTACCGTTTGCAGACATTTCGATTTCACGCCATCTGGCTGTCTGCTCGTCAATTTCGACGTTCCGGTTTACTCAGTCTGCCATCTAGCGGACCTAGAGTAAACCGGATCTCTCTTGGGCGTCTATGGCTGAGATTTAATTAATTTTGTCGGGTAAATACCAAATGTATCACCAGAGATCTTTTACATGCCGACATCGTACGACATGGAGTGTCGATTGGACTTTTTTCCGCCCTTCAAAAATCCGACTACCTCTGCCGGGTTTGAAACCGCTAACTTGGGATCCGGAGGCCGACACTCTACCACGGATCCACAGAGGCAACAGCATCGAATTCTAGTATGCAGTTCAAGTTGTAATAAGTTTTGAACAGTAGTATGTGTGTTCAAGTCTAAACATGCATCACTGCGGGTATGCGAGCGGATGACAGCTAACGAAATTGCCCCGCATGATGGCAGCACGGTGCTCTGTTCATTAAAGATGGCGGATGACAGCTAACAAAATTGCCCGCATGATAGCAGCATAGTGCTCTGTTGGTTAAAGATGGCGGGTGACAGCTGTCAAAAAAGCATGTGGCTTTGTTTCCAAACAAGTGCACGTGGAATTTGCCGCCGCCACAAAGAGGACAGCACTGTACTCTGTTGCTTAAAGATGGCGGATGATGGCTGTCAAAAAAAGCGCGCGGGTTTGTTTCCAAACAAGAGCATGTAGAATTTGCCGCCACCACATAGAGGGCAGCACGGTGCTCAAAGATGGCTGTTGTCCCGTAGAATTGCCTGCCACCACAGGTATCTAGCTAAAGAGGGCAGCACTGTGTTCTATAGATTAAAGATGGTGGATGACAGCTGCACGTGGATTTGTTTATCTCACGCTAGTGAGGTTAAGTTGGTAGCACTAAGGTTTAGGCCCGCCAAGATGGCAGCACTGCCGATGACAGGTGACGAATTTGCAGCTACTGCGATAAAGAGGGCAGCACGGTGCTCTGTAGTTTAAAGATGGCGGATGACAGCTGTCAAAAAAGCACGTGGATTTGTTTATCTCGCGTTTGTGAGGTTAAGTTGGTACCACTAAGGTTTAGGTCCGTCAAGATGGGAGCACTGAGGTTAGCGATGCGTTGTTGTCTGTCAAAAAGCACGTGGCTGTCAAAAAGCACGTGGCTTTGTTTACCTCGCGCTAGTTAGGTTAAGTTGGTACCACTGAGGTTTAGGCCCGTCATGATGACAGCAGTGAGGTTAGCGATGCGTTGTTGTCTGTCAAAAAGCACGTGGCTGTCAAAAAACACGTGGATTTGTTTACCTCGCGCTAGTTAGGTTAAGTTGGTACTACTGAGGTTTAGGCCCGTCAAGATGGCAGCAGTGAGGTTAGCGATGCGTTGTTGTCGATGACAGCTGTCAAAAAGCACGTGGCTTTGTTTACAAATTCAAATCTCGCACCAAAATTCAGATTTCCCGCCAAAGTCAAATTTCCCGCCAAAATTCAAATTTTCCGCGGGAGGCGGAGGGGCCTCCCGAGAGCCGGAGGAGGAGGTGGCCGCCGAGCCATCCAATTATACTACTATCTTGTCATCGGAGGGAGTAGCCACGGATCCGCATAAGTTAGAAGCTGTCTGGGACTGGCCAGTGCTGAAGGACAAGCGAGGACTAAGGAGTTTTCTCGGCCTTTGCATGTATTACCGCAGACATCTCAAAGCCTCTTACACGGCTCACCGAGGAGAGGAGGTCTTTCCAATGGTCAAGCGAGGCGGAGGCTGCCTTCCGGAAGCTGAAGGAGTCGCTGTGTACTGCACCCGTCCTCGGATATCCCAAGACTGGGGAGAAGTTCATCGTCGATACCGACGCCAGCGACGCGGGAATTGGTGGGGTACTGTCAGAAGCGCAAGACGGCCAGGAGAAGGTGATCGCCTATTTCAGCAAGACGTTGTCAAAAGCTGAGGGAAATTACTCTGTGATGCGTCGGGAATTTCTGGCAATCGTGAAGACCTTGGAACACTTCCACAAGTATCTGTATGGGCAGCCTTTCCGCCTGCGCACCGACCACTCCTCATTGACCTGGCTCCTAAGCTTCAGAAACCTGGAAGGTCAGACAGCTCGCTGGGTGCAACGCCTTCAGGAGTACGACTTCACCACCGAACACCGACAAGGAATGAAGCACTGCAACGCCGACGCTCTATCGAGAAGACCGTGCCCTGCGAACTGTACACACTGCCAGAAAGTGGAGAGACAGGCAGTCATCGTGGACGTCCGGGCCGTGAGGGCCACGGCCGCTGAAGGATGGGATCGAGACGTCGTCAGGAGGGAGCAGCTGAAGGACGACATCGGGCTGATCTTACGAGAAGTAGAGTCGGGGCAGAGGCCGGAATGGAAAGACATCGCCTAACGCAGTCCAACCTATAAGGCCTTCTTGGCTCAGTGGTCGTCTCTCATGGTTAGTGACGGGGTACTTACCCTCATGTGGGAATCAACCGACGGAAAGAAGCACATTGCACAGCTGATGATCCCCAGGAGCATGAGAAAAGAGGTGCTGACCGAGTTGCATGCGGGCGCTACTGCCGGCCACTTGGGAGTGAATAAGACACCTAGATAGTGCCCGACAGCGTTACTACCGGGTGCACTTGAGGAACGATGTTGAGAGGTTGTGCCAGCTGTGTGACACCTGCACGGCGATCCGGGATCCACGCATCAGGATTAGGGGCCAAATGATGCAGTACAACGTTGGAGAACCATTCGAGAGGATCGCCATGTATGTCGCTGGACCATTCCCCGAATCCGACGCCGGGAACCGTTACCTACTCCTGGCTATGGACTACTTCACAAAGTGGACGGAGGTCTACGCCATCACGAACCAAGAGGCATCGACAGTGGTCGACGTCTTGGTCAAGAACTTCTTCTGTCTATTCGGTGTCCCGAGGGAACTTAATAACGACCAAGGCAGAAACTTTGAGTCCAGGTTGATGCAAGAGGTTCTGCAACGCTTAGGAGTGCGGAAGACACGTACACGCCTCTCCACCCTCAGTCAGATGGTATGGTGGATCGTTTTGTGAAAACCGTCGAAGAGCACCTCAGGAAGGTGGTTTCGGCGCACCAGAAAGACTGGGACGAGAGGGTCCCCTTCTTCTTGATGGCCTATCGAGCATCCACCCATGAGACGACGGGCATGACACCTTCCAACATGGTCTTCGGAAGGGAGCTCCGCCTGCCATGCGATCTAATGTTCGGGTCTGCACCTGACCAGCTGCAACCGGCGACAGACTATGCGTGGTAGTTGGTGGATCGGCTCAACGACATCCACGATTATGCCCGACATCATCTAAGGGTAGCCAGCGACAGGATGAAAGCCCGCTGCGACATGCTCGCGAACTCTGCGGGTTTCCAAGAAGGTGACAGAGTGTGGCTGTACCGTCCGGTGCGGACGAAAGGGAAGTCACCGAAACTGCAGCCACAATGGGAAGGCCCATATAAATCGTCACCAGGATTAACGACGTCGTCTACCGAATCCGGCGGCCTCCCCGAGGGAAGATGATGGTTGTTCACCTGGATCGCTTGGCACTGTATTGTGGAGCAGCTCGGGACGTGCAGCCTTGAGGAGGGGGCAGTGTAATGGTCATAGCGTCCGCCATGTCAGCTGGCAGTGGGCCCGGCCCGGCACCGTAAAATCCCACCCCTTACGCTTCAACTACGCCAATCACTAGCAGCGCTAAGTATTACGCCAGCCTCACTCGTTTCCGCTCGCTGTCCCGTAGCAGAGGAGTATGGAAATGACTCCACGATTAATCTGGAGTGTTCCATATCGCGATGGTCCTGGATCCATCCAGCATCCGGACGATTCTAGAAGAGCCAGCGCAGGTATATAAGAGAGGAACGACCTGCCTGGAGTCAGTGAGAGTTAGACTGAGTTAGAAGTTGGTGTGGTTCAGTCGTGAGCGACTGCCAGTATAGTGAAGTATGTTAACTGCCGTGATTATCGGACTAGTGTGCTACAGTGCGGACTGTCGGCGAAGGAGAGAACGTGTAGCCGTGCGACGCGGGACCTTGTGTGTGAGTGTAAAACTGTGTAGAGTGAGAACAAGTGAGAAACGAAGGGAGAGAGAGCGCGCGAACTGCGTACGTGTGTGTTATGAGCAAAAGTTGTGTGTAGTCTTGTGTAGTTTAGATCTTAGTATTGAAGCTACCAGTTGAAACATGCTAATGCAGCATTGTTCAAAGAATAGGTATCTGACTGTTCCGTCACTTCCGTTCACTATCTGTCGATAGAGGGCATCTGCCTCTATCAATCATCCCCCTCTGCACACACACAAGCAGCGTTTTTACGTTTCAAATGGATGTTTTATAGGTTTAAAAACGATGCTAAACTACTGCATCATTTGCGTGCTTCGATGATTGATATTGCCGGTAATGTAAAATTTTGAATTTGTATCATTTGTGTATGATCATTCTTTCCTTTCCTTTTTATTACGGCTGACCGAGACCCATCTTTGTACTCGGGGCGAGTATTGCATGTGTGTGAGTTGTGGGGGTGATCGTAGTGCGTCATAATCTGGGTCTCTGTTTATTTTAATGAGCTTCTCGTTGTAACATTTTGCCATCATTTGGAGGTATGGTCTGTGTGTCGGCCGGAAGATCTGTTCTGGCCGTACGCAGTGTAAGGGTGAAGATTCTACGCGTGACCGTGGGGGTCACAAACGTCCTGCTGTCTTTTGACCTGGTAAGCTATATATCTACCATTGACGTGAGACCTTATCGCTGGAATGTTGTATTGCACTCTACGATGTGCCCTGATTTATTTATTCGGACCGAGCTGCAGAGATTATTTGCGTTAGAGGGCAAATGATTGTATGGTTGAATGAATGGGTAGATGGATGGGCTGAGTGTTAAGATGTCGTATCGGTCTGTTAAAATCATATTTATTTGTTCTTTATCGCCCCTCATTTTCTTTTGGGAGCGAATCCTTTTGGTTCCTTATTGTACTTCCTGGTCTTTGTCGACCTGGACGTCGCCATGTTGATTTGTTTCTTTCATGGCCGCGCGCCGGTCCATGTTACTCTTGTTGATATGTTTAACATTCATTGCTCCGTAGAGCATTCTCTTTGCCTTTCGTGTTAATTTCCTTGGTCACGCGTTTCTCTGGTTTAAACTCATTATTTTTGATCTGCTCCTTGGTGTATGGGATTGGAAATGTGTGGGAGGTATTGTTCAGAAAAGGAGTTAAAAAAGATAAGGGACTCCCACGCTTGTGATTTAGTATTTTCTCCTCGGTGAAGGAATGACTGAATTAAATTCGTGCAAAGAATATTCACTTCGCAGATTTGAGTAGCGAAGTCACTGATTGTATTAGTGCCTACATCTCAAGAATAACTATACCAGGTGCATGTATGGAATGATGAGGTCACTGTACCTTGGCAAGATTGTCATTCGGACTAACGCCGAGTATGTATGTATTATCCTGTTATAATCACTGATTTTTCTTTAAATTGATCCTTTGATTGACGTTACATTTCAAGGTAAAACTTCAGTCTTCCTCACGCAACTTTGTATCATAGTAATCACGGCTGACGGTGGGCGAATGTAGTCCAGTGAAATGTCGTTCCCATAATTCAATACAGACAGAAGTTATGACCAACTTACGCGATGAAAATACCTAAGAGTGAGACAATGTCAAAGAATAACCATATGAAACAAATAAGAGTAACAATATCTGGCTATTTTGAAGTATGGTAGTGACATTTCATAGGGAAAATCTTCAGGCGATGGCAGAGTCAATTCGTGCCAACGCCAACCACGATTATATAAGAACGTGATGAAATAGTTGAGACGTTTCGATGCAGTAATTATGATTCCAAACACTAGAAACCATAGATAGCGCTAGTTATGCTTACATATGAATATTAAATAGAGGCTTAAATCCGCGTGACTTATGATTGAATATTAACAAGAAATAGAGGCCTAATTATTAGTAGTATGTAGCGTTCCCGACACCGGAAGAAAAAACACAAGGAAATGTAACGTGAATGTTAAACAATGTATAATAGACAAGAAGAATGTTTGTAAGTGGAACCAACCTTAATGTAGCGGAGGATCGGCGACGACATGAAAAAACAACACGATTGAACTTCTCATTCACTAATAATTTGACGTGACGGCCACACCATTCACATACTCTGCTATTTGAAATCAAATTGTGACGTACATAGTATTGAACTAAATCATTGAAGTTGTTCTTGTAATTCGATGAAAACTTGTTACATAACACATCCATCGCACGATGCCATGTCAGTATAATTAGATATGTTTTCTGTATCAACAATGGACAGATGCACTGGATGCGCTATGTACGAAGAAAGAAGTAGTAGGCTTTGCTGCTATCAATCCTATCATTTCGAGACCAGTAACCAACATAGAATGCCGTGGTGTATTAATGTGAAGAGAAACGTGATTGTGGTCCAAGCTAAGTACCGTAACATGTGAAAAGAAACGTAATTGTGGTCCAGGGCTAAGTATCCTAATATCTGAAAATAAAGGTAATTGTGGTCCAGGGCTAGTTCCTAAGTACAGTGGTTGGCAGCATCGGCGAGTCGTGCAAGTCGTCTGCGAGAAATAAACATAGGACAATCCTACCGCGCGTAGATATTGCCGATGCAAGCGGTAACCATGGTACTAATGTTGCGTGAGATGGACTGAAGTTCTAATCATTTCAATAAACCCTTATTTATTTTTTCTAGGATTTTTACTCCTAGTAGTGTTTGAAACTAACTTGTATTGCTTGAGGTGAATTACTTTTCCAGTTCAGGGTAATGTCTTTCGCCCTTCCTGACCGGGGTCCACGCCTAGTTTTCTCGTATTTAACTATGTGCGTACGTTAGTGAGAGGGTGGGTGTGGCTCACAGTCTAGTGTTCATTGTGCCAGCTCGTGACATTATTACGTTTAAGCACGAAGCATGGCTTAAACCGTATATGGATTTAAATACAGAGTATCGTCAACGTGCTACACCAACATTTGAGAGTACTTTTCAAACTCATGAATAACTCTATCTATGGAAAAATTATGGAAAATGTACGCAAACATAGCGATATTTATTTAATTAATCGATGGGATGGGCGGTATGGGGCACGCAAGTACATCTCAGAACCGAATTTTAAATCCTAATATGTCATTGATCGTGACCTTATTACTGTTGAAATGAAAAACTGAGATAGTTTATGCGACGCCAATTTATTTGCGAATGGTCTTACTAGATTTCTCAAAACTAAGAAGGCCCTAAGTATGCTATTTATTATGGATTTGGAAAACAGCAGTTTTCAGATCTTTCACTTTTGTATATGGATACAGATGATTTTTATTTATCATATTCGGAATACATACGTCTAAAATGTGATGCGAAACCATTCTGAATACTTCGCTACTTCTTCCTTTTCACCATGTAATCAGTTTGACATTAAGCCACTTAATAAGAAAATTATAGGTCTTACGAAAGATAAATGTGGTATGAATATTATGACAGTCTATTGGTTTAGCGCCAACGTTGTATGCATATGAGACAGAAAATTCACGATCTGTAAAAAGGGCAAAAGGCGTACGTTAATGTGTAGTTAGGCATTTACATGTTCAACACTATCGTAATGTACTAGCATCTGAAAATGCTGCTTCTTGTAGACAGATACGAAGACAATCACGCAGACATCATGTTTTTACTGCTGAGCACAATAAATGTTCATTAATTCCATTTAATAATAGACGTGTGTTGATTCTCTTACGAGTGTACCATGTGGGTCCAACAACAATAACAACACATAGCTGTGTTTATGCCATAAATGTTTTGTAAATAATATTCATATACATATAATAATTATGTGTAAGAAGGGAAAAGGATTATCTACAAAATAATATTACATCATCATTAATTAAAAATTCTATTTTTGTTTCTACATCACATATTCAAAATTTGACATTATGTTTATTTAAAAAAATTATGAATATGTAAAACATTTTCATTCTATATTTCTATAAAATCACAAATAATGATATTTGTTTACAATGTTTATAATCACTAATAATGGTGATAATGAATACTACAAAATGCTATAATTTTGTACTGTAGTAGATTAACCTGGAATATTAAAAAATCGCAAATAATGATGACAATAATGATGATGAAAAACGTAACCACCCCCCCTTTTACAGAAGAGAGCACATAATACAAGGTACATATAAAACAAGTAATGATTTAACAATCCAAAATAACAAACCTGAAAGAATAACGTCAACCGATGATACACCAGGAAAATCATTTTAAATTTCAACAACACATGGCTACGCAGGATAACCAACATGACACTTGGAGAAAGGATCTATGGGAAGCAGGCCGGGAAACCCTACAGAGGACGAGATCTTACGTGACGTTGTAGGGAAAGAAACGTGAGAGTATTAACTCTTTTGTCTGATTTTACTCAACATATAGAATTTAAACAAGGTATAAAGAACACCAATTAAGAGGATAACATTAATAATTAAGAAAAGGTTAAATCGAACCACGAGGTTCCTATCGGTGGTTCTTCAGAAAATTAAATAACACAATATTACAATTACATTTAAGGAGGTGAGCATAACTCCGCCGATGAAATCTAACAGGCAAGGTAAGGGTTATTCTGTCGGAAGGCAGGTCCGAACCTCCGCAGAGGTGTTCCTGAGCCGGAGTTTACGTGCGGTAGGGTGTCCAGTTCCTTTCCGCTCCTCCATTCCCTTACCCCCACCAACAGCGCGTGGCAACCCATCCAACTCCTGACAACGCCCAATGTTGCTTAACATCGGAGATCTCACGGGATCCGGTGTTTCAACACGGCTACGGCCGTTGACAATCTAACAATGGATATGACATAATTACAACAATCTTACAAGGCAAATACAAAAGTGTTTACAAGGAAAGGAAACAACGGAAATTTAAATTCTGCGCAGAGGCGTATAGAGGGGCAGTCCTCTCCTCATACATAGCAGCGAGGGACGCATAGCTCAGCAGGTGTACACTACATTACTGGTGGCAACTCGGAAGGAAAAGTAACATTTACACCAAAGGTTAATAAACGAAATTGCCTCCAAAATAAAGGATATGCCTAGTTGACGAACTAAGGCATTACAAAACCAAAACGCCGAAAACCCGGGTCTAAGGTAAACTCCGAACAAATGAATTTACTTATTAATTTAACTCTTGAGAAAAGAAAACATGCTTGCTCCGGAATGACTGGAGCGGCTTACAAGGTGCGTCCGATCGTTAAGACGTACGAAAACCAAAGACGCTGAACAGAGCCTTGCTCCTGCTAAGGAGAAAAAAGGCCGGAAATTGAAAAATACTCAAACAGCTCAGGGAAGCTACCTATGATTCGACCCGAACTTTTCACCAGTACAAATTAATGTTATTTTCGCCAATGGCATTACAGCACCATATATGGTAATGCGGGAAATATATTCTAGAGGTTTCGATTGCGAAACTCAGCGTTCTCGTGATCGAAGCCTCCACGTGACAACTACAGGGTGATACAAAACATGGGTTACAACAAACATATTACTGGAGATCTCCAATACTCATAATTAATATCAACAGTTCACAGACTTTCCTGCAAGTCTTGCAAATTCTTTAAATCCACAAATTTCACAAAAAATAAAACACATAGAAATTTGCGTAAATTTACCGCAACAAAAGAACAAATCTTCAATTGAATTCTTGAGAAATGTCAGTACCTTAGTTTCTTTCAATGACGGTTTCACCGACTATGAACTCACCACCGGCGACATCCTCCACCGCCTAATCTCGAGCTCAGCACTTAAAAAGCACTTTACATTAAATGGTAGTTTTAACTGGAGGTCTGAATTTTGTGAAAACACTGATATCAACACATCACCCAAATCAAAATAAAATCAAAATTTCCTTATTTGCAAATGAGGTGTCTACCTCGGTAGCAAATTGTACGCTAAAATACATTATTGTCAAGCACTAAATTTTAAATTAACAAGAGAAGAAGAAAATTTTCCTAGAATACAATATTATACAATTTACACTAACAATTTTTTCTATTAAACACACAGCTCATCCTTAATAAATTTATATTGTTTACAAAATTCTACTTCTAATATCTCCTGTACTTACAAATATAGTCATATTACTTCAAATAATACTATACAACTGGTATAAGGTTAAAATTTACATTGCATTTATTTACTTATTTATTTTTTACCCATTTTGGAACCTAAGTAGCATAACGACCTGCTGCGTCTTAACCAGAGCACCTTTTGCCGCCACTTTTCAGAGTTCCTGAAGGGCCTTCACAGCTACAGTGGCAGTCCCAGGGCCCTCGAAGTCCCCACTGTACTTCACCCCTACAGGCAAACCCCTACTTCCGCTGTCCAAACTCCATAGACCAGTGGATGGAATTAATTTATTCACACACATCGAATGCCCTCTAACATTTCATTTATATTCTCTGTTGCTGTTTATTCTCTTCTTGAATATCTGTACAGATTTTGGAAAAGGATCAAACACTACCCCTGGTAAACTGTTCTACTTCTTCATGCCCTTCCCAAAGAATGAAATTTTACCCCAATCACTTTTGCTAAAATGTCTTCTAATTTTATACTTGTGGTCAGTTCTGCCGATATAATTATTTTCCAACTGAAGCCTCTCCATTTCTCCCCATGCTTCTTCTTCTGTATAGGCTCTATATAATCCTATAAGTCTAGTTTTCTCCCTTCTCTTACTTAGAGTTTCCACCCAAGTTCCTCTAACATTCCTGATACCAGTACACTACTCTTTCTCCTGAAATCTCCTGTTACAAATCTTGCTGCTTTCCTCTGCACACTATCTATTTCTTTTATTAGGTATTCTTGATGAGGAACCCAAACACTGTTTGCATATTCCAATAATGGACGAACCATACTCAAGTAACTTTTCTCTTTTCATTTTTTGTTGCATCCTGTAAGTAGCCTCATTATGACATGTAACGATCTGTATGCTTTCCCAACAAAGTCATCATCATCAACATGACCCTTCCAGTGCAAATTACTTTCAAATCTCACACCTAAGTATTTGCACTTGCCATCTTTTGGGATAACTACCTCATCCAAAGTATATTCAAATTCAGTTTTAAAGCTCCTGTTTGTAAAAGTTGTAACAGTTGATTTGCCTCCATTAACCTTCATATTATTTTCTTCAACCCATTGTTGGATACTTTCAAGGACCCTTTGTAATTCTGAACAATCCTCAATGTTATTTATTTCCCTATAAACAATTATGTCATCTGCATACAATCTTGTTTTTGATGTTATATTGTTCCCTAAATCATTTGCGTATATTAAGAAACGTAATGGACCGATTATACTACCCTGTGCAATTCCCTTCCAAACTTTCTCTTCCTGTGATATATTATTTCCTACTTTGATTTTATGAACCCTTGAATTTACAAATGTTTTTATCCAACGTGTAACCCTTACGTCCAATCCTATTCCCTCCAATTTGTTTAATAATATTCCATGTACCACTCTATCAAACGCTTTGGAATGATCTATGGCTATGCAATCTAACTGGCCTGCTGAATCCAACTGATCAGAAGAGACAGAATGATAGGACACATCTAGACATCAGTTACTTTTTGAGGGAAGTGTACGCGGTATATGAAGGTTTGAATATGACAATCAGATTAGAGCAGATGCAGGGTGTAATCGTTACGTAGAATTGAAAATGTTAGCGCAGGATAGGGTGGCATGGATAACTGTATCAAACCAGTCTATGGACTGATGACCTAACAAAAGCAACATATGACAAACTCAAAAAAAGTGGTTTCTAATAATTGTGAATGGTGTATATTTTGGGTTTATGTCATGTAATCAACTATATAAACACTCTCAACGCTTTTCAAAAGGAACCTCATCAGGAGAAACAGAAAAATGAAGAATGAAATACGACGCATCAAAGGTTGCTAAGAGAAAGCAACAAAGAACTCAAAATGGTGCCCTAAGATGTAATAGGAATACCATTTTAGCCCCATGCTAGGACAACGAATGGCAGCAGTAAAGCATCTTTCTCTAATGGTTCTGATAATAATTGGTAGCCTGTATCGCGGTTGAAATTATCTGGGTGTTTACGTATTTCAATCACCTGCCTGATGAATCTGGGGCGATATTGTCTTATACGGGCAAGAACATCCATTACGTGGAACGTGACATCATGACCACGTGTTAAGGCATGATCAGCAACAGCTGATAAATCAGGTTGGGTGAGTCTGATACACCTGGTATGTTCTTTGATGCAAGTACATATCGTTATCGAAGTCTGCCCAATATAAACCTTACCACAAGTACAGGGAACTCTGTAGATACCAGGTTGTTGCAATTTAGGCAAACTGTTTAGTTGATCGCAGGAGTTTCCTAATCTTAATTGAAGTTCCAAATACGGTTCGTACATTGTACCTATGTAAGATTCTAGCAATAAGATCCGTCGTGTTACGCATGCAAGGTAGGTAAGCAGTTCTTTCTACATCTTTTTTTCTTAACAGACATCCGATTATGCGTCGGTCTGAGAACCGTAGAGATCGAAGCTTCGCTGTAACCGTTGCTCTCAAAGGTGGTTCTCAAGGTGTTAATTTCCTCTTGCAGAGCTGACACTTCACAAATCCTCCTCAGCCTGGTAGTCAGACTTGTAAGGGTACCATGTTTCTGGGCAGGGTGTTGGTGAGAATCTGTGTGGAGATATCTATTGGTGTGTGTAGATTTGCGATAAACAATGTGTTCTTAAAATCCATCCTCTTTCTTGGCGACGAGAACATCTAAGAATGGTATTTTGCCTTCAGATTCCATTTCCATGGTGAAACAAATGGAAGGGTGCTGGTGATTAAGGTGATCCAGGAAATGACCAAGATTGTCTTCACTTTCCGTCCAAACAACTATATCATCCACATATCGCCACCAGATCTTCGGTCTGCAAGGTGTCGACGACAAACCTTTCTCTTCGAAGTTCTCCGTGAAGAAATTAGCCACAACAGGAGAGAGACGACCTCCCATGGCCACACCATCTGTCTGTTTATAATATTCCCCATTGCATTGAAAGTAGGAGGAGGTCATGCAGGGATAGAGAAGCCTTGCGATGTCTTCAGTAAAAGTATCATTAATGAGAGACATAACACCATCAAGAGCACTGTCGTAAACAGAGACCCCATGTCGAGACTCACTAAGATATCGCCTGGCTGAAGTGATATAGCTTTTAACTTCTTAATGAAGTGTGTGGATTCCGTAACATAGGAAGGGGTGGTTGAAGTAGACTACCTAAATATTTAGAAAGGGTGTATGTACGGGAACCATTAGGCCTAAGAGGAACACCCATATAGTCTCGGAGGAGCAGCATACCCTTACTCACACTCCACGTCTAAAACACTTGGTCTATAGTAACATGACCGGTGGTGGAATGCAAAAACTTGAAAAAGACATTCGGATGTTAGTTTTGCGATACAGTAAAACCTCGTTAATTCAAAGTCTTTGGAATGCAGAAATCAGAATTCGAATTACGTGATTTTGAATTTACCGCCAACTTGTAATTAAGAAATTCCAACACTTGCCGCGTCACAAAATATTCCAATACCGTTTGCATTGAAGTACAATACATTGAATCTTCTCAAGTTCTCTCGTAATGCCAACCCTTGCCGAGTAAAAAATTATTCTAACATCCATTAGTGCACAGTTTAAACCTTTCAAATGCCATGAAAAAATGAAACTATTTCCAAAACGTATCCTGCAAGGTGCCTCCTGCTTCTCTAATTTCTTGTAGTGCTCTGAGGTTAGGCTCCCCTCTAACACAGTGTCGGGGAAGGGGATGTCCAGCAGGGCAGCTAGTCTTAAAACTTTAGTCCTCTGAGGTTAGGCTCCCCTCTAACACAGTGTCGGGGAAGGGGGATGTCCAGCAGGGCAGCTAGTCTTAAAACTTTAGTCCTCTGAGGTTAGGCTCCCCTCTAACACAGTGTCGGGGAAGGGGGATGTCGGGAAGGGCAGCTAGCCTTAAAACTTTAGTCCTCTGAGGTTAGGCTCCCCTCTAACACAGTGTCGGTAAAGGGGGATGTCGAGCAGGGCAGCTAGCCTTAAAACTTTAGTCCTCTGAGGTTAGGCTCCCCTCTAACACAGTGTCGGGGAAGGGGGATGTCCAGCAGGGCAGCTAGCCTTAAAACATTAGTGCTCTGAGGTTAGGCTCCCCTCTAACACAGTGTCGGGGAAGGGGGATGTCCAGCAGGGCAGCTAGCCTTAAAACTTTAGTCCTCTGAGGTTAGGCTCCCCTCTAACACAGTGTCGGGGAAGGGGGATGTCCAGCAGGGCAGCTAGCCTTAAAACTTTATTGCTCTGAGGTTAGGCTCCCCTCTAACACAGTGTCGGGGAGGGGATGTCGGGAAGGGCAGCTAGCCTTAAAACTTTAGTCCTCTGAGGTTAGGCTCCCCTCTAACACAGTGTCGGGGAAGGGGGATGTCGGGAAGGGCAGCTAGCCTTAAAACTTTAGTCCTCTGAGGTTAGGCTCCCCTCTAACACAGTGTCGGGGAAGGGGGATGTCCAGCAGGGCAGCTAGCCTTAAAACTTTATTGCTCTGAGGTTAGGCTCCCCTCTAACACAGTGTCGGGGAGGGGATGTCGGGAAGGGCAGCTAGCCTTAAAACTTTAGTGCTCTGAGGTTAGGCTCCCCTCTAACACAGTGTCGGGGAAGGGGATGTCGGAAAGGGCAGCTAGCCTTAAAACTTTAGTCCTCTGAGGTTAGGCTCCCCTCTAACAGTGTCGGGGAGGGGATGTCGGGAAGGGCAGCTAGCCTTAAAACTTTATTGCTCTGAGGTTAGGCTCCCCTCTAACACAGCGTCGGGGAAGGGATGTCGGGAAGGGCAGCTAGCCCTAAAACTTTAGTGCTCTGAGGTTAGGCTCCCCTCTAACACAGTGTCGGGGAAGGGGGATGTCCAGCAGGGCAGCTAGCCTTAAAACTTTAGTCCTCTGAGGTTAGGCTCCCCTCTAACACAGTGTCGGGGAGGGGATGTCGGGAAGGGCAGCTAGCCTTAAAACTTTAGTCCTCTGAGGTTAGGCTCCCCTCTAACAGTGTCGGGGAGGGGATGTCGGGAAGGGCAGCTAGCCTTAAAACTTTATTGCTCTGAGGTTAGGCTCCCCTCTAACACAGTGTCGGGGAGGGGATGTCGGGAAGGGCAGCTAGCCTTAAAACTTTAGTGCTCTGAGGTTAGGCTCCCCTCTAACACAGTGTCGGGGAAGGGGATGTCGGAAAGGGCAGCTAGCCTTAAAACATTAGTGCTCTGAGGTTAGGCTCCCCTCTAACACAGTGTCGGGGAAGGGGATGTCGGAAAGGGCAGCTAGCCTTAAAACTTTAGTGCTCTGAGGTTAGGCTCCCCTCTAACACAGTGTCGGGGAAGGGGATGTCGGAAAGGGCAGCTAGCCTTAAAACTTTAGTGCTCTGAGGTTAGGCTCCCCTCTAACACAGTGTCGGGGAAGGGGGATGTCCAGCAGGGCAGCTAGCCTTAAAACTTTAGTCCTCTGAGGTTAGGCTCCCCTCTAACACAGTGTCGGGAAGGGGATGTCGGGAAGGGCAGCTAGCCTTAAAACTTTAGTCCTCTGAGGTTAGGCTCCCCTCTAACAGTGTCGGGGAGGGGATGTCGGGAAGGGCAGCTAGCCTTAAAACTTTATTGCTCTGAGGTTAGGCTCCCCTCTAACACAGTGTCGGGGAGGGGATGTCGGGAAGGGCAGCTAGCCTTAAAACTTTAGTGCTCTGAGGTTAGGCTCCCCTCTAACACAGTGTCGGGGAAGAGGATGTCCAGCAGGGCAGCTAGCCTTAAAACTTTATTGCTCTGAGGTTAGGCTCCCCTCTAACACAGCGTCGGGGAGGGGATGTCGGGAAGGGCAGCTAGCCTTAAAACTTTAGTGCTCTGAGGTTAGGCTCCCCTCTAACACAGTGTCGGGGAAGGGGATGTCGGAAAGGGCAGCTAGCCTTAAAACATTAGTGCTCTGAGGTTAGGCTCCCCTCTAACACAGTGTCGGGGAAGGGGTTGTCGGAAAGGGCAGCTAGCCTTAAAACTTTATTGCTCTGAGGTTAGGCTCCGCTCTAACACAGTGTCGGGGAAGGGGATGTCGGAAAGGGCAGCTAGCCTTAAAACATTAGTGCTCTGAGGTTAGGCTCCCCTCTAACACAGCGTCGGGGAAGGGGATGTCGGAAAGGGCAGCTAGCCTTAAAACTTTAGTGCTCTGAGGTTAGGCTCCCCTCTAACACAGCGTCGGGGAGGGGATGTCGGGAAGGGCAGCTAGCCTTAAAACTTTAGTGCTCTGAGGTTAGGCTCCCCTCTAACACAGTGTCGGGGAAGGGGATGTCGGAAAGGGCAGCTAGCCTTAAAACTTTAGTGCTCTGAGGTTAGGCTCCCCTCTAACACAGTGTCGGGGAAGGGGATGTCGGAAAGGGCAGCTAGCCTTAAAACTTTAGTCCTCTGAGGTTAGGCTCCCCTCTAACACAGTGTCGGGGAGGGGATGTCAAGCAGGGCAGCTAGCCTTAAAACTTTAGTGCTCTGAGGTTGGGTCCCCCTCTAAGACGGTGTCGGGGAAGGGGATGTCGGGAAGGGCAGCTAGACTTAAAACTTTAATCTTCTGAGGTTAAGTCCCCCTATAATATGGTGTCGGGGAAGGGGGATGTCCGGAAGGGCAGCTAGCCTTAAAACTATAATCCTGTGTAGTGTGGCCCCCTGTCTATGGCCCATCGAGATAATAGCAGTAAGGTCAGGTTCGTTACCTTTTTCAAAAAAAATCCGTGGCACACAAAAGCATGTGGCTAAGTCCCGTCAAGATAACACCAGTGAGGTTATGGGATCGATCACTTTTCAAAATTCCGCGGCAAAAAGAAGTGCACGTGGTTATAACCTGTCAAGATGGTAGCAGTAACGTCAGCCACGTTCAAAAATACCGCGCCGAAACGAGTGCACGTGGTTAGGGTCTGTTAAGGTGACAGCAGTTTAAATTCCGCGCCGCACGTAGTCAAGACTGCAGCAGTGAGGTTAGCGACGTTCTCTGTCATCTTGACAGTTAAGTGTATAAATTTCATTATTCGTCCGTATTGAACCAAGATTACAATTTATTATAATTCGTATCCACCTTATTCAATACCAAAAATGTTGTTAAGATGAAATTACAACATGTATATTTATTTTATCAGGACTAGTTTCGACGCTTTATATTGCGTCATCATCAGCTGATATACACTGGAAACATTGGCAAACATATATAAGTTTATCTACGTCACACACATTTTAAAAACTATGATAAAGATTTAAAAACCATATTATAATTATACTATTTCCGAGTCCATATTGTCCAAGACATTTAGATCAGTATTTTAATCCAAATTTTAATTTGAATGAAATTTCCGAAAAACCAAATATTCTTTTAGATTTTCTTATTGAGTTTTTTCAAAATATACATATACCGGACAATAAGACGGTTTTTCATATTATGCTCAGTAGCTTTACATACTGCCTTCCACGATCACGCCCTCCGGAGCTCCAACAGGTTGCCGCCCCTCAGTTGCTCCTCCCTCCTTCCCCTAGTTCCCTTCTGTGACCCAAAACCAACCTTGACACGGGACTGCTGACACAACAAGGTTCACTTAGCTACACGGTGCTTTGCAAGGACAGCGATCTCACGAGGTGAGTCACATGTTATAAGACGTAAAGTTTCACACGTTTTCAGTTAAAGTGAAGGTTAATATATTCATATTATTTCAGGTCCGCATTGAACTGAGAATGAAATAATTGGTAACTTCATAAAGCACCGGCTTCTGAGTCCGCCTCTTTTCACGATCGCCACATTTCAACATTTTGAAGATCTCATAGAATAATTTTAATATGGTTTTAAAAGATTTTGAAGTGTCAAACAGTGCCAATGTCATTGAAGAAGATTGTTTAACCTTATTCTGCGACATTATGTTCACTACATGGCAATAGCCTGAGGACTTTATTGAACGGTTTTAATATGGTTCTACAAAAACATTTTAAAAGAAACGTCAAACCAAGTGAATGTTTTTAAGAAGATCGTGATTTTATTATTAGTTTTGTTTAATTTTAATGATTATTTAAACCAAATTGCATCAGATTTTAGCAATCCAAAGTTTAATAATTGCAAGTCTTGGACGATATGGACTCGGAAATAGTATAATTATAATATGGTTTTTAAATCTTTATGATAGTTTTTTAAAATGTGTGTGACGTAGATAAACTTATATATGTTTGCCAATGTTTCCAGTGTATATCAGCTGATGATGACGCAATATAAAGCGTCGAAACTAGTCCTGATAAAATAAATATACATGTTGTAATTTCATCTTAACAATATTTTTGGTATTGAATAAGGTGGATACGAATTTTAATAAATTGTAATCTTGACAGTTGTCAAAAGCACGTGGCTTTGTTTACGTGGTCACGTGATTAATTCCACTTATACTCGGAGTCCCTGGTATGGATTTCCCTCGAATAAACAATATAACCATCTGGTTTCTACCTCCTTGATTTGGCCGGGGTCAGTGACAAAAATGCTGACGAGGTGGTTTAGAACCCGTATAGCCCTACTACTGCCGTAAAGCTCATACTACTAATGTCTAAGGCGTATGCCATGATGGAGTCTGTATGTACGTAGACTTTTTCTCTCAGCAGCATGTAAGTTATTATGAACGCTCTGCCATCTGTTGAATATATTTGGATACTGGGAAAGGCAAAGAGATCTAACAGGGGATAGTATCCTTCCGTGATCAGAGAAAGTGTGTACTCTTTGGCTTGACAGGTAGTAATCAAACAAGGCTGCATGATATGACATTACTAAGGATGAAAACCACATACCAGAATTCTAACGAAAGGGTTGGTTGCTTAGCAACCTGCTGAGTGCAGAGTGTATTGCGGGTTAAGGTAAGATTTCCTCTGCAATTATCGGGGTGATCATTTAATGATTTGTTTTTATGATCAATCAATGTTGGATGAACTTAGAGACCTATCAATGTCTCATGATTCACCATCAGGTAATTCCGAAGAGAATAAAACAAAAACGAAGCAAATCGGTCCAATAGAACGGTCGGACGGATTTGTCAAATCTGTTTTAGTAAAGTATTTTAATGTACAGTATAGATAGCACTTTGCCTGGTCAATTTAATATGTGTCTCACGTCGTATCAACACAAGTAGGTCTTACGGCGACGATGGGATAGGAAAGGCCTAGGAGTGCAAAGGAATCGGCCGTGGCTTTAATTAATATACAACCCCAGGATTTGCCTTTTGTAAAATGGGAAATCACGCAAAGCTATCTTCAAGGCTGCCGACAGTGGAGTTCGCACCCACTATCTCCCGCGGCCCTAAACGCACGGCTAACTCGCCCGGTTAAAGTTAAAGGGGGAGGGGCACAAGATAATTTTGGCCCAGAAGCGTTCCAGTAGTTTAGTTTGGCACTGGGGATGAGTGATCTTGGTTCTTATGCGAATCTCCTTCATTGGCTGCATGGCGCCACAATCTCTAGGGGTTAATGCAACCCGACTTGCGACGAATGTTTTCCTCTTTGGACATGAATTAAAACCATAATCACCACTAGTAGTCTTAAACAGTGATCACGACCACCCTAGGATGATGTGCCAACGCCGAGTGAACAAGCTGCCGCCGAAATGCCTGAGAGGTTTCTGGGCTCTTTTTCTTCATTTCTATCCGAAGCCCTATATTTCTCCCTCTAACCTCGCTATCTGCCTCGGATAGTGTGTGTGTGTGTGTGTTTGTTTGTGTGTGTGTGTGTGGGTGCGGGTCTCAACAACCCCAATCACAAGCTTTGGGTCGCGGCAAATTGGTGAAAGGCTACTGGGAGAATAGTCGCTAGCGTCTCACCTCCAGAACGGGAAGGGCTTTGTTGAACTTCTCCTCGACTGTTCGTGGAGCCAAAGATGTAACTCTACAAACTATATTTGTAAGGTGGCACCCAAAGTATGGCATCTCAGAAGGCGAAGAAAAGACTGATCTTGTTGAAGTTTGTTATTTAAAGAGGCCTAACATCTAGGTCATTGGCCCCTGGAAGGAATGTAAACAATATGCTCTATAGCACTAGACAGTGAAAGTGACCAGCGTGAATGGTCAGTGTTAGTGGTGACGTGGACAACATGCGCAAGCTATGTGGATTTATTCTTCACAGTGAGCCACACCCCTCCCATCGCGGAAACATCCCAGTACAAATGAATACCATGAGAGATTTGAGGCGTAGATCGCGACTAGGAAAGGCCTAAAAGCAGCCTTGAACTGGAAAAGAGCCTCTTTAGGAAACCAAAAATAGTAAGAGACTAATTCTAAAAGTAATAAAATTCAAGTACATGTAATAAGGATTTATTAAAATCATAAAATAAAGTTAGAAGGAAAGGAAAATAATCAATTAAAAGGATAAGAACGGGTACATACATAAGCAGTCCTGGTCCAGTAAATGGCACAACATTGTTATGTGAGCATGAAGTTACAAAACCCAAAAAATATTAAAACATTCGGCTAGCTCACTCAGTTAAGTACAATACCATTATTGAATGTGCCAGTATTAATATTGGTGCCACAGACCAGAAGAGATCGTTCTTTCCACGAGTATATTTCAATTCATTTTTCACACAACATCGTTCCGACACCACCTTTATACTAAAAATCACCACAGATCGTCTAACTCCCACGCACCAAGGAGAAAACCCGAGTTGGAAAATAAAATGTGTAGGATATCAGAGAAATAACTCCGGACCAAGGAGATAATATTAATAACAAAAGGGGAAAATCCCAGGCATGCACATAGCCTAAATGAAAGAAACATAAAACATGGCGGCCCTATAGGTAAGCGAGCGGCCAAGACAGGTGCGAAGGCAAAAGAAATAGCACCATACGAAAATGCATGAATAAGATACAGAAACAAGATCAAAATGTAAATTCAGCCGACTGATACGTCATCATTTCACTCCCCTTTCATACTAACATTCGCGCACACATTCAGGCACAGCCGGGATCGGCAAGCATTATGAGCACCAGCGTCAATTAAACAACGAACTCAATTTCATGTAGCATGACTCCAAGGTCACAAACGAGGTCATATTTACATCAGAAGTTGCGTGAACAGAATTCGTTTGAATTCAGCTGTGGGATCAGAGAAATCCCGTAGTCATGCACAAACCCATCAGGGTTCGCACTTCTTACGACACGAGTGGAAGCTCGCGCCGACACCAAGGGCAAACTTCATCAGATGGCAAATTACATAAGAATGTAGCGCACATGAACAGAAGTAATATGAGACCCAAGCATCAGCATATCATAATCACAATAACCACAAGAAAAAACATGCAGTCCATTCATACTGCGGAGCGAACGACACATATCAATCAGCTACTAATAATAGAGCAAATATTACGAAGGAATAGCCGAACAAATAATACGAAAGAAGTATATTAACCAGCAAGGAAAAGAGAAGGAAGGTGGTATAGGCCAAGTTTGAATCGTTTAAAGACTTTTCTGTAAGTAAAAAACGCAACTCCGATCTGCGTGGGGTCCATTTTATATTCTCTCAAAACCAAAGCAACGATTCGAGTCAAAGAGATAAAATTAAGACCTCGTCGGAAAGATACGAATCCGTGTCCAACATCGAGGGAGCTGCCCTCTCTAGTATAATCACGGAAGTTGTTAAGTCATTCAAAGTGAAGCCAGAAGAGGCCATTAGCAATAACAGAACAGTAATATTTATGAACTTGCCATGCAGATATGGCTCAAAAGGGATTTAATAAAAGCTTTTGACAATGACGTGATAAGGAACTTTGCAAAGGAGGTACTGTATAAGCAGCTGACGAGGTGTTTATCTCGACTTACTGCTGCAAAGAATGTACGGTTTGACTGTTCGCCCGTAAATACCAGCTGCAATGAATTGTCGATGTTCGTTCGTCGACGTATGCATATGAGCCTTTGAGTGTCGAGTGTCTTTTTTATTCGGAGGGCCCCCCGAAGCCCACTCTCCCTGCGTGGCAATCGGCTCAATCTACACTGCCTCCGACATGCTATTATTTCTAAGAACAAAGGAGATAGCAGGGAAGAGTTGGATTGGTACTACAGGAGTACCTGCCTGTTTGTACGTCAGACGGTTTATCAGGCAAGGTTTGCGTTGGTAAGGTGTTGTTAAAGCGTGGTATTGAGGGATAGAAGAAAACCACATATCTCGAAAGAGAAAGAGCCTACATGTGAAACCTGACAAATTGCCATAGCACATGCAAGAATGTGGTTTCTGGATAGTTCCAGGTATTTGTGTCAGTAAAGAAGAAGTATTGTGCACCAGCCATGATCCATATTCTCGCCATTCCACATGTCAAGGGATCAGTCCTTCTGGGCACTGACGTGACTAGCCTTGTCGGTTGGGGAGCCGTGCGACAAGTACCACTGGCGCCCGCCGCACAGCGCCACCTCCTTTGGGTCCCTCGTACCCAGTCTCCGATCCCGGAGAATGAGGCCAAGCCCCCTGGGAGGGGGTCTCCTGGATGGGGCTGTGTCATGACGCCGGGCCTCCGTCCTCTCTGCCCACGCCATGGCCAGGTACACAGGGCAAATGCGATGAGAGTCCGGGTGGCCCTCCGCGTAGTTGGCGCACACCGGCTCTCCCTTAAATGCTGCGAAGGCCGTGTAGTGATCCCCCCCAAAACGCTTGCACCTCACTAAGAGCCACACCTCTCCTGCCGGTGGCCCCACCTCATACAGCGGAAACAGTGCAAGAGCTGCCGAGGAGGACGTTTCCCGCTACCCGCTGAGGTCCTCTCCTGATTGGCTCCTGGATCGACTGTTGTCCTGAGGTTGGGTGGCACTCTCCTGGTGGGCCGACGACGTCTTCTTCTTCCTGATGCGGGGCGATGCCTCCTTCCTGGCTGGGGCGGTCTCTTCTCCACTGGGGAGGTGGCCTCGTCCTCCCGGCCTGGCGACCCTGGGGTTGCGGGTGGTTCCGCTGCAGCGCCGGTTTCTGCCTCCTCCTGGCAGGCGGACGCTCCTGATCCTGTGGGGCGCACATCGTTGTCTCGAACATGACACACTCGCTGGCAGGCCGGGCCTGTGTAGTAGACTCCGAACGCCAGGGGACGTCCTCCTCTACAGCCGTGTTGCCGTCTGGAGCGCCTTCCTGAATTGCGCCCTGGAGGTAGGCCCTTCCTGTTAGGCCTTGGTGTGCGTTCGCCTCACACTTCGCAGTGTCGAACCGCTCGGCCTGGGTCGCACAATTGTAGGGGCGGCGTGCTCGACGTCCGTGTTGGCGTCGCAGGTCTCCGGCGTGGATGGAAGGACTAAGTCGGTATTAGGGTGTGTCTTCCCACTCCACCGCCATCATCGTGGTCCAACTGAAATAAAAACCTGAAAAAGAGCTAGAACTGAGAAGTGCTACCCGACAATGGTTGCAGTGCGCACACAGAGTCGAGTGCACACCTGAGCACATTTAAGAGGCTGGTAGTTCTCCGTCTCTTTCTCAAATTTGTGGTACCCGCATGCCATTGCCGTCCTGCTAGGAACACCGGCCTCTCCTAGCAGTGGGACATCAGGCAGCACTTCTACAAGGAGGAAAGGTCCTCGACGTCCTCTTATCCATCGCTTTATGAGAACCTGGTTCCCCTCCCATAGAAGGCTTTCCGGTCCAAATCAGTGAGTTCGTCATGTGCGGACTACTCAGGCGTAATTTGTAACGGTGGCTTCAAGTATCAACAAGCACTGAATGTTCAAAAATATAGATGCAAATGAGTAAAACTACAGGTTTGAATTTATTTTCGATATTACATTTTAAATCTTTTGTGCTCTTGTCGAAGTTGTGCTTATACAAGCTAAAGGGCCCAAAGTAAAATTATTTCTTAAGATATGTTATTTCTCACTAACGAGTAGAAAAAGTACATTTGACCAAATTTGATGGGATTGGAAATCACAAGGTAGCGGGATGAACTAGTCCACCATGTTTGATGAACTTGAACTATGAGAGACAGACGTCTGCAAAAAGCTCTATTACTAACATTTGGAAGCTCAAGTAGTACAGTAGATGGCACAACATAGAGTCGGCTCAAGAGAATGAACAGAAAGATCAGTCTACGTCCCCATGCATAGGAGAAGACAAGAAGGGAATTTTAAATAAGTCAATTTGTCATCATGAACGAGTTGTGATGATCTT
The DNA here is from genome assembly GCF_040414725.1 of Anabrus simplex. Classification (NCBI taxonomy): domain Eukaryota; kingdom Metazoa; phylum Arthropoda; class Insecta; order Orthoptera; family Tettigoniidae; genus Anabrus; species Anabrus simplex. The sequence goes on along the minus strand of NC_090276.1, from coordinate 96,659,160 downwards.
GATATCGAACTTTCTATAAAGAATTCATTTTGTAGCGTCTCCATGCCGGTACAACAACATTGAGGGACTCTTTACCGAATAAACAGCATAAAATTACCGTATTCTCAACAAATAAATCAAACAATGTGTCAGATTCAACAAAGTGCGATCGTTGCTGAGAAACGGAAGAATGCAATTAGAAAAATGAAGCGAAAACTTGATGGTGAAGAAGCGGGTGAGTTTTTGTTACAAGTTACGTTGTGTTCTAGAGCTGATTGCTAATCTGGTTCTTGTGGACTACGGCTCAACGTATGGTATTTATATAGACTTTGGAAATGTTTTGTTCTGGTTTGTTATTTATTTACAGAATAAAGTTGCTAAATACTATGTATACGTTCATACAAATTTAGTGGCACCCTGCGTATGCAATTTAGTCTCTCACACTTTTCACTCCTCAGAAAACATAGTAATTTGAAGCTCGCAAACCAGTTGTCCATTGTAACGTTCTTTCAAGGTCCATGTAGACTTAAAAATATTTTGTTTTAGTTTATGACTTTTCAGTCCCAAGGACATCAGAAAATATAATATCACTGATAAGAATCCAAAGAATGAATCGCTGTCAGAATTGTTACTGTGGACGCTCTCTACAAATGAAGTTGGAGCGTTTCCTGAGACATACGGGAATTTCCCTTACGCCACGAATATGCGAGACAATATTATGTGATCTATTTCTATCGCAAGAATTGGGCATCTCTTTCTTCCACTTCATCACCCTCTCCTTTCCAAGAAATAAGTTAGCACTACTTCTGCTGCAATATCTTCTCTGTGTGTTCCATGTTCACTGTATATTTAAAAAGTCAGGATCAGCTTCAGAATCTTCATCTGATTTCATAAGATAGGAACCCATAGCACCTCAAGGATACGTGGACGTTCCGTTTCTTGAACACTTCCTGTATATGGGCCATGATTTGCGTTCGTACTGCGGTGGAGATACACAAAACGCCAGTATTCTAGCAAAGCCTGTTTTAACGATTAAAACAAAGCTGGAGTGTAACACTCTTACCAACAATAACGTAAATTGAGCCATGTCCACTGTTGCCAACATGTTCAGAAACAAGGCAGACCCAACAGTGGGAACGTACAAAGAAACAAATAGTAGAGGATGTGGTGGTGGTGGTACTAGGCAACCATTCTCTATACAACACTACTCAGAGAGAGACACTTCGGAAAATGAAGGGCCAGGAAGGTCGTGATAATGAAAGGCCTCGAGTGCTCTAATACCATCTCTCCCCTACTTCATAGGCCGCACTTCCAGCAGTAGAGCATACGGATTGCATACTTACCATTCCAGAAGTCAGTTGTCAGATAGTTTAGATACCTTCCGGGTAGATTTTGTGGTCTCTCTGAAGATTATAGTTCCTTTCTCAACTGTCTTGTTACAAAATAAAATCGACACTTCATATAACGTAACACAAGTTCAGGGATAACGTCCGCAACAGGGTCACCGCAGCATCCTAATTCTTTCTAATTAATAGTGATACTGTGCAAAGTGTCCAATCACTCGTAAAATATATCGCCCCATAGGCACGAACACATTAGAAACTGGTCTCCAAGGATGGGTGAATATCGTTGCTATCAATACTGTATTTATTGTGAGGGCTGCGGCAAGTATTTCTTCTGTAGGCTCTCCATGAAGCAGGCTGACACATATACATGTACATAATATACACTTTGCGACCTTGGATACATTGAGTACTACATATCCTCCTAGATAATAAATCAAGCACTCCTTTGGAAGACCGCGTCTATCACTTAATTAGACCTAAATTGTTCCCCCAGTCCGGTCATCCTTGTTCTCAGTGAACTCTAGTGCTTGCCTTATTCTATTTTGTACATTTTCTACTACGGGCGTATTTGTCTCTTCTGTCTTCTTAGCCAGTGTTCTCATTTGATTGACGAATGATGTTCAAATTAGGACTCACAATTACTACCCGATGACAGTTGGGATATAAAGAGACTGCAACATGTGGTCGTCACGACTTAATGAGCGCATTGCACCGAAGTGGCGTTCTAGTGGATCTTGATTAAACTTGGCTGTGGGCACAGATCGGAATCCATTATTCCATAAATAATCGGACACCTGTATGGAGCTCTCAAGTGTTACTGCTAGGGATTCAAGATTTCTTTCTGAAGCAAAAGTATTACTCTTCCCACTGAGGCTATCTCTCCATTTTATTAAGATTGAGTCTCTATAAAGAGCCCCTGCTGGTGTAGAAGTATTTAATTCCCGAGTGAACGTTTCTGTCTTCTTTATCTGTTTTCGTTAGTTTGATAGTTTCGTGAGATATCCTGGCAAATAAGAGGCGGCGCCAGTTTTCACTTTCTTTAGGGCCTTCTACCTGTTCGCCTTGTATTACAAACGAATCTGATTTAAAAAGAAATTCATCAGAAAAATGTTAATCGTAAAGATAACACTTCTCAGAAAGCATTTTGTATATTCTGCTTCATTTTTAGGCGGTTTGAATAAGTGTTTACCTTTCGTAGTTTTATAGCCAGACTTTGTCCTCGGTGTGTCTGTAACTGAGCGCTATATTTACAGCAGCCTCCGAGGCTCAGGCGGCAGCGCGCCGGACTCTCATCGCTGCGTTCCGTGGTTCAAATCCCGGTCACTTAATGTGAGATTTGTGCTGGACAAAGCGCAGGCGGGTCTCGCTAGAGCATCGGGTTCTGGGAGGTCAGATAGGAGCCTGGCACAAGTAAGTGGAACCAATGCCAGGACTCAGCTGAGGGCCCCCTGGTCGCCAACCCACGCTCCAAAGATCAGAGCCCCTGGGGTCCCTTCTAGTCTCCTTTTACGAAACGCAGGGGATACGGTGAGTGCTATTCTACCGCCCCCACCCACAGGGGGTAAATGGTAGAGGGGTGGTGGTGGTGGTGATTATTGTTTTAAGAGGAAGTACAACTTGGCAACCATCCTCTATATAACACTAATCAGAGGGAAAAAATGGAAGGGATCCGACACTTCGAAAAATGAAGATATCGGCCAAAGGAAGACAAGGGCCACGAAGGGCGTGAAAATGAAAGACTCCCTAGCCCTCGCAAACCTAATAGCGTCGGGGTCAGAAAGAACAAGAATTGACCAAGAGAGATCTGATAGGATAGATGAAAGTGAGGAGCCTGGCACAAGTAAGTGGAAGCAATGCAAGGACGCAGCTGACGGCCCCGTGGTCGCCAACCCACGCTCCGAAGTTCAAAGCCCCTGGGGCCAAAATGGTAGAGGAAAACAACCATCCTCTATTAACACCAGTGAGAAGGACCTCGACTGCTGTAATGCCGCCGGGGTCGGAAGAGAACTGAACTTAACGAAGAAGGAGAGAAGAGAGTGACGACCCGGGCGAAGCGTAGCCGTCGCCTCTAACTAGAGGAGGAGCTCTGTAGATAGTGAAAATGTAATAAGTTCCATGCATATCTTATAGTAACAGAGAACTAGAGTAGGTAATGATTAAGAAGGGGGTTCCTCTCTGCAGTGTCATGGATCTTTATGAATCCTTGGTAGGGGTAAAGAACTCGATACGAACGATGTTACACTGTATTGTGAACAACTGCGACGGACAGTTAGTGGCAGATGTTCCCTGGGTTTGCGGTTGTTAGAGTATTCATGGGAGAGAGCGTATAAGTCGCCCACCACGATTACTGGATTCGCGACGTCCAAAGCAGCACGAGTTATTCCGATAATTGAGTAGTGATACAAAAATGCTAACAATTTTGGGCTTCGAAGATTTGGGAGTTAGGAGACGAGCTGTCAGTGGTTGCTATCTCAAGAGGAAGGGCAGCTGGATAACAGTCCTCGCTGAACTTGAAGAAGAACATTAAAAGTATTTATTCATGGAAGTATTTACAAATGAATTATTGAAGATTTAAACTGAAATTTATTGTATTAAGCCGAAATAGACATAAAAGCAAACATTCATCCGAGTGAAACGTCACTTGAAATGTTATGCCCTTGAGTAATTCAGTGTCACACAATGACGAGATCAGCAGTAGTCGCGTCATCGAGTGTTTCCTGCGCTCCGTCTTAGGCCAGACCCACTGGTGGGTCTTCCCTCTTTGCGTACATATCCCATGAGCTTCCCTCAACTGTGGCCTCTCTCCGTAAAGGTCGGAAAGTGGACCGCCACACGATAGTTGTCTTCTTAATTGCTGTCAGGTTTTAGGGAGTTCGGATAGCTAGCCACTCCGACTCCCGGGTGGTTGTGGTGGTGATGATTATTATTTTAAGAGGAAGTAGATCAAGGCAACCATCCTCTATATAACACTTATAAGAGAGAAAAACGAAAGGGATTCAACGCTTCGAAAAATGAGGGTATCGGCCAAATAAAAACAAGGCCACGAAGGGCGTGAGAATGAAAAACTCGCTAGCGTCGGGATACGAAAAGAAAAAGAGTTGACCAAGGGAGGTCGGATATGGTAGATGAATGTCAGGAGCCTCGCACAATGGAAGCAACGCTAGGACTCAGGTAAGGGCACCATGGTCGCCAACACGCACTCCAAAGTTCAGAGCTTTTAGGCCCCTTGCAGTTGCCTCTTACGACAGGCAGGGGATACCGTGGGTGTTATTCTACCTCCCCCGACCCGCAGTGGGACTCCGATTCCCAGGACGCCAAGACGTTTCGATATAGATCAGGGCAAATATCCCTACCGACTACATTCACAGAGCAATTAAGGTTAGCTGGACAGAAAAATAACGAATGCTGAAGTATTTAAGAAGGTGGAGGAAAATTATACCTTATGGAAAAGTATAAAGTGGAGAAGGACTAGACTGGTAGGACACACGGTATTGGAGGGAATGGTTGAAGGCAAGAGGTGTCGAGGAAGTCCACGCCTACAATTTGTGCAGCAAATCATGTCAGACGTAGGATGCAAAAACTATGAAGAGATGAAGAGGAAAGCTATGCATAGAGCCGAGTGGAGAACTGCCGCAAAGCAATCCATGGATTGAAGAAGACGTGGTAAATGTGGCACTACTTTGGCAGCTTCATCCCTCAATCCCAACGCGAATGGCTAGAAGGTGATGATTCTGCTGCATCAGTGGGTGTTGCGGGAAATAGACTACGGAGAACCAGTCGGTACACACGAGAATGTGGTCACATTTGTCACCCAAGCTTCTAAGATGGTGGAGAGCTCTAGAGTATGCACGCTACTTACACCATGTAGCGAGATCTTCATGCTAATACTATCGGAGGTGAAAGAGAAACTCATATTTCCTTTGATCCCAAAACCATCCCTGAAGAACGTCGCGTGCCCTGATATTGGTGAATGAAGTCCTGAAAATACCTCCGATGACCAGAGGCATCCGTGTTCACTTGCGTCCACGGAGTAGTCTAGCCTTAAATCCGGTCGGGGAATTAACCACAGAGTACCTCGCTAGGGGCCCATTCAAGACAACCACTGACTCACCACGCAAGGTAACATTTCGAGTCGCAACCGGTGTGTGGCCGGTTTGGTACGTCTGGTGGTATGCATTGATAGCTTGATTACTGCCGCATTTCAGGAATGTTGGTAGCGTACGTGTGAAGTACCTGCCACTGCCTTATTCGTAAAGGTGGAACTCCCGATTCGGCGTGCAGGCTGGGAAATCTCCGGTTGCACGCCTTACTTCACTTTGGTGAACACTGTCTATAAAAGGTTTAGCGCTGAACTATTAGCCGCACTACCATAGCGGAAGTTACAAACTTTTTCTCAGGCCAGGATAAACGTATAACGGGTAACTTGGGCTTGTGTTGAAGCACTCTGTGATGCTGAGATGATTAACGTCAGTGTTGCGGCGCTCATTAATTATGTTTCTATTTACTTTATTTATTATTTCATTCTGTCTGAGAAATCACTATGATCCGATGAATCAGAACTGCTGTCATTCATGCTGATTACGAGCGGTTGGAAACGAGGGACATTTTCTTACAGCCCAGGTCGTCTTCGACTTTTTTTAGTGTTTCTTTACATTGTTTGCAGAGTTTCAAAAGCGTGGACATTGACATATAAGTTTCCAATAGTTTCAGGCGGAGGCTTTCGATTCACGTATCTTCTTCTTCCCACATCTGTGGGGTTGCGGGTAAATACAACACTCGCGAATATTACTCCGTATAGTGGTCAAAGTAAAATCATCGAGTTGGATTTCGAACGCCCCGGCTCCTGACCTGCATAATAACTTTCTACCATTCTTCTTTGAAGCGGCTCCATCTCCCTTGACTGAAGGTAATCAAAGACTATCTGAACCTGTGTCCCCTAATTCCCCCCCCCTCACTTTGAAAGAAACATATAGCACTCAAAACCATTCCAAATTCGCCCTCTGATAACGCTGACCTCGGAGGCATCTTGAAGTAAATGTAGCTAACATGAACAACACAGACATAACATGCGAACATGCATTCCATTGGGTGAATGTACGCGGCACGATCCAGCGCTCAGACAACTTTTCCATAAATTGAGTATCACACTGTACGGCTGACAACCACGACTGAGTCCTTCAAAGCAAGCACAAGTTTCCCGTTGTACGATGATCCTGGGCTTCCTTTAGGAATATGATTAGGACTCTTTTGGGGGTGGTTGAAAAATATTTAAACTTGAGTATTACATTACGAACATTACCACTAGATAAGTACTTCCCATGAATATATTTTGAAATGAGTGGTTGCTAGAGAATAATCCGAAAACCCGGATAGTATTACTACAACTACAAACTATTTATCTTATACGCTCTAACGCAGGAAAATACCGGTATAACTACTTTTGAAATTACGCTGTCGGATCATATGTAATTAACGCCTGAACATGATTGTCCATAATTAGTGCGCCAATTAGTGCGGGTTCTGAAACAATGGGTACATAATCAGCATTTTCCCACGAGGTCATTGAGCCCATGACGTCACGGCCACGTGCTATTGTTTACAAACAAGACTACGTGGTCGTGACAGCTGTGATCCTGATAGGTGCTAACCTCACTTTTCACCACGTGCTCGTGTTTTGTGCGGAATTTGAATAAGCGAACGTGGCTAACCCCACAGCTGTCATTATGATAGGTCCTAACAACGTGCTCGTGTTTTGTGCGGAATTTGAATAAGAGAACGTGGCTAACCCCACAGCTGTCATTGTGATAGGTCCTAAACATGTGCATTTGTTTTGTGCGGGATTTGAATAAGAGAATGTGGCTAACCCCACAGCTGTCATTATGATAGGTCCTAACCACGTGCTCGTGTTTTGTGCGGAATTTGAATAAGAGAACGTGGCTAACCCCACAGCTGTCATTATGATAAGTCCTAAACATGTGCATTTGTTTTGTGCGGAATTTGAATAAGAGAACGTGGCTAACCCCACAGCTGTCATTGTGATAGGTCCTAAACATGTGCATTTGTTTTGTGCGGAATTTGAATAAGAGAACGTGGCTAACCCCACAGCTGTCATTATGATAGGTCCTAAACATGTGCATTTGTTTTGTGCGGGATTTGGATAAGCGAACGTGGCTAACCCCACAGCTGTCATTATGATAGGTCCTAAACACGTGCATTTGTTTTGTGCGGAATTTGAATAAGAGAACGTGGCTAACCCCACAGCTGTCATTGTGATAGGTCCTAAACATGTGCATTTGTTTTGTGCGGGATTTGAATAAGGGAACGTGGCTAACCCCACAGCTGTCATTGTGATAGGTCCTAAACATGTGCATTTGTTTTGTGCGGAATTTGAATAAGAGAACGTGGCTAACCCCACAGCTGTCATTATGATAGGTCCTAAACACGTGCTCTTGTTTGGGGCGGGATTTGAAAAAGCGAACGTGGCTAACCCCACAGCTGTCATTATGATAGGTCCTAAACACGTGCATTTGTTTTGTGCGGAATTTGAATAAGCGAACGTGGCTAACCCCACAGCTGTCATTATGATAGGTCCTAAACACGTGCATTTGTTTTGTGCGGGATTTGAATAAGCGAACGTGGCTAACCCCACAGCTGTCATTATGATAGGTCCTAAACACGTGCTCTTGTTTGGGGCGGGATTTGAATAAGCGAACGTGGCTAACCCCACAGCTGTCATCTTGACAGGTCCTAAACACGTGCATTTGTTTTGTGCGGGATTTGAATAAGAGAACGTGGCTAACACCACAGCTGTCATTATGATAGGTCCTAAACACGTGCATTTGTTTTGTGTGGAATTTGAATAAGAGAACGTGGCTAACCCACAGCTGTCATTATGATAGGTCCTAAACACGTGCATTTGTTTTGTGCGGGATTTGAATAAGCGAACGTGGCTAACCCCACAGCTGTCATCTTGACAGGTCCTAAACACGTGCACTTGTTTGGCGCAGAATTTTTGCAGGTATGTGGTGCGGAATTTTTGAAAAAGAGACCGATCCTAACCTCTCGGCTTTTATCGTGAAGGGACTTAGCCGCACACCACGCGATTTTATGAGGTCTGCGGCAAAAGATTTTGAAATAAGTGACGCCATCTTGCTAGATCCCCTCCCCGACGACATCTGAGAGTGGACTATCCTTACAAGCCCTAGTTTTTCGGCAAGATATCCCACCCGACACCATCTTTCTAGATCCCCTCCCCTGTCGTCAACCTGAATGGGGCCTATCCTTTACAGCTCATAGTTTTACGGCTAGATGCCCTTTCCGACGCCATATTGTAAGATGCTCCTTTCCCGTTACCATCTTGGAGGTGGTGGTGGTGGTGGTGATTACTGTTTTAAGAGGAAGTACAACTAGGTAACCATCCTCTATATAACACTAATCAGAGGGAAAAATAGAAGGAATCCGACACTTCGAAAACTGAAGATATCGGTCAAAGAAAGACAAGGGCCAGGTGGTGGTGGTGGTGATTATTGTTTTAAGAGGAAGTGCAACTAGGCAACCATCCTCTATATAACACTAATCATAGAGAAAAAATGGAAGGGGTCCGACACTTCGAAAAATGAAGATATCGGCCAAAGGAAGAAAAGGGCCACGAAGGGCGTGAAAATGAAAGACTCCCTAGCCCTCGCAAACCTAATAGCGTTGGGGTCGGAAAAGAACAAGAGTTGACCAAGGGAGGTCGGATAGGATAGATGAAAGTGAGGAGCCTGGCACAAGTAAGTGGAAACAATGCCAGTACTCAGCTGAGGGCCCCGTGGTCGCCAACCCACGCTCCAAAGTTCAGAGGTCCTGGAGCCCCTTTTAGTCGCCTCTTACGACAGACAGGGGATACCGTGGGTGTTATTCTACTGCCCCCACCCACAGGGGGAAGACAACGGCCACGAAGGGCGTGAAAATGAAAGACTCCCTAGCCCCCGCAAACCTAATAGCGTCCTGGTCGGAAAAGAAGAAGAGTTGACCAAGGGAGGTCGGATAGGATAGATGAAAGTGAGGAGCCTGGCACAGGTAAGTGGAAGCAATGCCAGGACTCAGCTAAGGGCCCCGTGGTCGCCAACCCACGCTCCATAGTTCAGCTTCCCTGGGGCGCCTTTTAGTCGCCTCTTACGACAGGCAGGGGATACCGTGGGTGTTATTCTACTGCCCTCACCCACAGGGGGAACCATTTTGGAGGGGCCTAATCTTACAGCGCCCTAGATTTTTACCGTGAGATACCCTTCCCAACATCATCCTGCCATTTCCCCCTTCCCCGGTGCTATATTGGTGGCTTTACGTCTCCATCCGACAGACAAGACAACTCCTCTTCCTTTACCTAAAACGCATCTCTACTTAGTTGTGCTCTGCTTAAAGCATTACGCCTCTCTCCGATGGGGAGGGATACTGACTGGAGGGTAATTGGGGATTTAAATGAGACTATGGAGTGGGTATGTGGGAAACTCTGAGTGAAATTTCTAGATCCTAATGGGTGGATCTGTGCTCAGATGGCCTTCACTTAAACCGCAGTGGTACGTATAGTTAGAAAATTTGTTTGGAAGGGTAATAAGGAGGTACATTCGGGGAAACGGTGTGGCCTAGGGAGTGGTGGTAAGGGAAGAGGGAACTGGAAATCAGGTAGGGATGACATGACATAAAATTGTTAGTGTTGAACTGTAGAAGTATTGCAAATAAAGGTATATAATTAAGTAACTTAATAGATATATATTTACAAGATATTTTAATAGGAGTTGAATCATGGCTGAGAAATGATATAATGGATGCAGAAATTTTCTCACGGAACTGGAGTGTGTATCGTGAAGACAGGATAGGAATGGTGGGAGGGGGAGTGTTCATTCTGGTGAAAGAAGAATTTGTAAGCTACGAAAAAGTTAAAGATTGGAAATATGAAATTCTAGGTGTAAGGCTCATTTCTAAAGATAATAGGCAACTTGATATACTTGGAGTGTACAGCCCGGGAAAGGGTAGCGCTGACACGGATTCAGAATTATTTGATGAGATAATCAGCTGTGTGGGAAACGACATGGAAGGAAATGTGATTGTAGCGGGAGATCTGAATTTGCCAGATGTCAATTGGGAAGGAAATGCGAACGACAGGAAGCATGACCAACAAATGGCAAGTAAGTTAATATGGGAAGGACAGCTGATTCAGAAAGTGATGGAAGCAACCAGAGGGAAAAATATCCTGGATGTGGTGCTGATAAAACCAGATGAGCTCTATAAGGAAACTGAAGTATTAGATGGTATTAGTGATCATGAAGCAGTTTTTGTTGTAGTAAAAAAAAATGCGATAGAAACGAAGGTCTTAAAAGTAGGACTGTTAGGCAGTACCATATGGCTGATAAAGCAGGTATGAGGCAGTTTCTAAAAAGTAACTATGATCTTTGGAAAACGGTAAATAAAAATGTAAACAGACTCTGGGATGGGTTTAAGGAAATTGTTGAGGAATGCGAAAACAGGTTTGTACCTTTAAGGGTGGTAAGGAATGGTAAAGGTGGTGGTGGTGATTATTGTTTTAAGAAGAAGTAGAACTGGGCAACCATCCTCTATATAAACACTAATCAGAGAGAAAAAATGGAAGGGGTCCGACACTTCGAAAAATGAAGGTATCGGCCAAAGGAAGACAAGGGCCACGAAGGGCGCAAAAATGAAAGACTCCCTAGCCCTCGCAAACCTAATAGCGTCGGGGTCGGAAAAGAACAAGAGTTGATCAAGGGAGGTCGGATAGGATAGATAACAGTGAGGAGCCTGGCACAAGTAAGTGGAAGCAATGCCAGGACTCACCTCAAGGCCCCGTCTTCGCCAACCCACGCTCCAAAGTCCAGAGCCCCTGAGGTGGTGGTGGTGATTATTGTTTTAAGAGGAAGTACAACTAGGCAACCATCCTCTATATAACACTAATCAGAGGGAAAAATAGAAGGGATCCGACACTTCGAAAAATGAAGATATCGGTCAAAGAAAGACAAGGGCCACGAAGGGCGTGAAAATGAAAGACTCCCTAGCCCTCGCAAACCTAATAGCGTCGGGGTCGGAAAAGAACAAGAGTTGACTAAGGGAGGTCGGATAGGACAGATGAAAGTGAGGAGCCTGGCACAAGTAAGTGGAAGCAATGCCAGGACTCAGCTGAGGGCCCCGTGGTCGCCAACCCACGCTCCAAAGTTCAGAGCCCTTGAGGCCCCTTTTAGTCGCCTCTTACGACAGGCAGGGGATACCGTGGGTGTTATTCTACCGCCCCCACCCACAGGGGGAGAATGGTAAAGACCCACCTTATTATAATAGAGAAATAAAGAGACTAAGAAGGAGGTGCAGACTGGAAAGAAATAGAGATAGAAATGGCTGTTGAAGTAAGGAGAAATTGAAGGAACTTACTAGAAAATTGAATCTAGCAAAGAAGGCAGCTAACGATAACATGATGGCAAGTATAATTGGCAGTCATATAAATTTTAGTGAAATACGGAAGGGTATATATAGGTATTTTAATTCAGAAACAGGTTCCAAGAAGGACATTCCAGGAATAATTAATGAACAAGGGGAGTGTGTATGTGAGGATCTTTAAAAGGCAGAAGTATTCAGTCAGCCGTATGTAAAGATTGTTGGTTACAAGGATAATGTTGAGATAGAGGAGGAGACTAAGGCTTAAGAAGTATTAAAATTTACATATGATAACAATAACATTTACAATAAGATACAAAAGTTGAAAACTAGAAAAGCGGCTGGAATTGATCCGATTTCTGGGGATATACTAAAGACAATGGGTTGGGATATAGTACCGTATCTGAAGTACTTATTTGATTATTGTTTGGTCGAAGGAGCTATACCAGATGAATGGAGAGTTGCTATAGTAGCCCCTGTGTATAAAGGAAAGGGTGATAGACATAAAGCTGAAAATTACAGGCCAGTAAGTTTGACGTGCATTGTATGTAAGCTTTGCAAAGGCATTCTTTCTGATTATATTAGACATATTTGTGAAATTAATAACTGGTTCGATAGAAGGCAGTTCGGTTTTAGGAAAGGTTATTCCACTGAAGCTCAACTTGTAGGATTCCAGCAAGATATAGCAGATATCTTGGATTCAGGAGGTCAAATGGACTGTATCGCGATTGACCTGTCTAAAGCATTTGATAGGGTGGACCATGGGAGACTACTGGCAAAAATGAGTGCAATCGGACTAGACAAAAGAGTGACTGAATGGGTTGCTATATTTCTAGAAAATAGATCTCAGAGAATTAGAGTAGGTGAAGCTTTGTCTGACCCTGTAATAATTAAGAGGGGAATTCCTCAAGGCAATATCATCGGACCTTAATGTTTTCTTATATATATAAATGATATGAGTAAAGGAGTGGAATCAGAGGTAAGAGGTTTAGCGGATGATGTTATTCTCTATAGAGTGATAAATAAGTTACAAGATTGTGACCAACTGCAAAGTGACGTCGATAATTTTGTGAGAAGGACAGCAGGCAATGGTATGTTGATAAACGGGGTTAAAAGTCAGATTGTGAGTTTCAAAAATAGGAAAAGTCCTCTCATTTTTAATTACTGCGTTGATGGGGTGAAAGTTCCTTTTGGGGATCATTGTAAGTATCTGGGTGTTAATATGAGGAAAGATCTTCATTGGGGTAATCACATAAATGGGATTGTAAATAAAGGGTACATATGTCTGCACATGGTTATGAGGGTGTTTAGGGGTTGTAGTAAGGGTGTAAAGGAGAGGGCATATAAGTCTCTGGTAAGACCCCAACAAGAGTATGGTTCCAGTGTATGGGACCCTCACCAGGATTACCTGATTCAAGAACTGGAAAAAATCCAAAGAAAAGCAGCTTGATTTGTTCTACTGTAGGTGATTTCCGACAAAAGAGTAGCGTTACAAATATGTTGCAAAGTTTGGGCTGGGAAGAAATGAGAGAAAGAAGAAGAGCTGCTCGACTAAGTGGTATGTTCCGAGCTGTCAGCGGAGAGATGACATTACTAGACGAATAAGTTTGGGTGGCGTTTATAAAAGTAGGAAAGATCACAATATGAAGATAAAGGTGGAATTCAAGAGGACAAATTGGGGCAAATATTCATTTATAGGAAGGGGAGTTAGGGGTAGGAATAACTTACCAAGGTAGATGTTCAATAAATTTCCAATTTCTTTGAAATTATTTAGGGAAAGACTAGGAAAACAACAGATAAGGAATCTGCCACCTGGGCAACTGCCCTAAATGCAGATCAGTATTGACTGAATGCTTAAAACTCATACTTCCCTTTTTCTTGATCGTTTGGCCCCATCCCTCCTACTCCTCGTCTGGATGCCGTTTATAAGGCAGGGAAGGTGTACATCTACTTTTACGGTTTTGTTATTAATACGGCTACCTGATATCGATCCGCGGTCTAGTTTTTAAAGAATAACGGATGAGAGGATCAGACTAAACGATTTAATAAATTATCAATGCGTGTTAATCACACTATCACCCCGTTACGTTATTGTTATGATATTAATCTCGTAAGCATGGTGTAGAGTAGCTCAAGGCTTTACGTCCCTCTCCTTATAGAAGTAAACATGTCGTCAGTGCACAAGCAATCTGTATACCTTCAATCCTGGTACAGTAGATAGGAAATGCATTGTGCTGTGCCCTCTCTGTTTCCTTACCTTACTCATAAATTACAAATATACATGTATTTTTGTAATGAGCTGCATGCATTGATTAGAACTCTGAAACTGAACGACAAACTACCTCTCTCCTTATTTTGCGAGCTCACAAACACACAGTGTCCGTAACAGAATAAAAAAGTATCTATTACAGACAGGGATTCGATCTCTGATCTCTCTGTTTAATGCTTGAATAAACACTTACTAAAACTACCTCACTCCTTATTTCGCGAGCTGTCTACACACGATCCATGGCATAAACACATAGTCTCCGTAACAGAATAACAGAAAACTATTACATGCATGGAATCGAACCCTGAAACTCTCTATTGTGTAGTCGAAACCGATGGGTAAAGAATGTCTAAGATAACAACAGACTATACATGATAACAAACGCACTGCATTAGGTAAGGAAACTACACCACTTCCCATTTTCGCTACTACACTTACACGCACACGCAGACATTTAATTTGTCTGCACTCTCTATCGTAAAAAACACAAGATTCAAAATACGGAATTGATTGTTATTTAAAAATATATCTGTACGACTAGCAAATGCTTACGTACGTATATTTCAACACAGCACATAGTAAAAATAAGTTAGATATAGCAAACGCTCGAGATTAATTCTTTGCACACTTTATTTACATGCGCACATTAAATACATATAGCAAAACACATGATAAAAAAGGGAAATTATCTGTCGTATAGAAGCGTAAAGCCTTAAGCAGACCTTACGATAACACAGGCGTACAACTAAGTAGAGGTGCCTTTTAGGTAAAGGAAGAGGAGGTGTGATCATAGTTATTGTCTGTCGGATGGAGACGTAAAGCCACAAAGATAGTATCGGGTAAGAGGGAACTGCGAGGATGGTGTCCGGAAGCGTATCTCACCTTAAAGTATATGGTGCTGTAAGGTTAGGCTCCTTAAAGATGGTAAGTGGTGGTGATTATTGTTTTAAGAGGAAGTACAACTGGGCAACCATCCTCTATATAACATTAATCAGAGGGAAAAATGGAAGGGGTCCGACACTTCGAAAAATGAAGATATCGGCCAAAGGAGACAAGGGCTACGAAGGGCGTGAAAATGAAAGACTCCCTAGCCCTCGCAGACCTAATAGCGTCGGGGTCGGAAAAGAACAAGAGTTGACCAAGAGAGGTCGGATAGGATAGATGAAAGAGAGGAGCCTGGCACAAGTAAGTGGAAGCAATACGAGGACTCAGCTGAGCGCCCCGTGGTCGCCAGCCCACGCTCCAAAGTTCAGAGCCCTTGAGACCCCTTTTAGTCGCCTCTTACGACAGGCAGGGGATACCGTGGGTGTTATTCTACTGCCCCCACCCACAGGGGGACTCAGCTGAGGGCCCCGTGGTCGCCAACCCACGCTCCAAAGTTCAGAGCCCCTGAGGCCCCTTTTAGTCGCCTCTTACGACAGGCAGTGGATACCGTGAGTGTTATTCTACCGCCCCCACCCGCAGGGGGATAAAGATGGTAACCGGAAAGTGTATCTCGCAAGATGGCGTCGGTAAGGGCATCTAGACGTAAAACTACGAGCTCTAAGAATAGACCCCATCCAAGCTGAGAACAGGGGAGGGGATCTGGCAAGATGTTGTCGGGAAGTACATCTTGCCATAAAACTAGGGCCTTGTAAAAACAGTCTCCTCTAAGATGACGTCGGGGAGGCGATCTAGTAAGATGGCGTCTCTTATTTCAAAATTCTGTGCCTCACACCTGATAAAAGCAGGTAGTGTGTGGCTAAGTCCCGTCAAAATAACAGCTGTAAGGTTAGGGGTGTTCTCTTTTTGACCGCACCTCATACCTGCTAAAAACACGTGGTGTAAGAATAAGTCCCGTCAAGACGACAGCTGTGAGGTTAGGGACGTTTACTTTCTCAAAATTCCGCGCCAAACAAGTGCAAGTGTTTGGGATCTATCAAGATATCAGTCAGGTTAGGGACGCCCACTTATTCAAATTCCACACAAAACAAGTGCACGTGGGTAGAACCTGTCAAGATAACATCAGTCAGGTTAGGGACGCCCACTTATTCAAATTTTGCGCCAAATAAGTGCATTTTGTTTACGACCTGTCAAGGGAAGTCAGCCACGTTGTCTTATTCAAATTCCGGACCAAATCACGAGCACGTGGTCAAAAGTGAGGTTAGGACCTGTCAAGAAGGCAGCTTTCAAGGTGACAGCTGTCACAAGCACGTGGTCTTGTTTGTGACCGTGACGTCATGGGGTGAATGACCTCGTGGGAAAATGCTTATTCAGCTGGCATTGTTTTGGAACCCGTATTGCCCCACTACTTCCATAATTATAAGAAGTAGGTGTTCCTACTCTGACGAGATGACCGGTGACACTGGTAGTTAGTCTCTCTTCACAAGCCGCTGCTTCTCCACCATTTGAAGCAGCTTAAGTCATATTGGGCTATAATTATCCACAAGTTTTGGATCTTTACCTGGCTTGGGAAATGGTATCACAATTGTTTAAGCATTTGATTGTGAATTTTGTCCTGTCTAGGAGCTGAGTCCCTGTACAGCACGAGTGCACTCGGAAAACCAAGCACTAGAGGGGAAGGGCAGTGGTGTTTTAAGAGGTAACCTTGCTCTATATAACATTGATAAGAGAGAAAATAATGGAAGGGATCCGATAATTTTAAAATGAAGGTTTAGTAAAACAGGAGGAAAATGGCGTGAAAATGAAGCACTGTCTAGGCCTCGAGTGCTCTAATAGCGTCGGTGTCGGAAAAGTACAAGAGTTGACCAAGGGAGGTCGGATGAAAGTGAGGAGCTTCACACAAATATTTTGCAGCTAAGGCCTCAGTGGTCGGAAGTGACGCTCTATGGCGGCTACTCTCGTCATGTGATTGGGGGAGGAACCTTGACAAACAGAGAAGGTTAGATGAGCATGGGTAGGCCCTCACCGACGTCATGGTCTTGGTGAGTGGCGTGAGTAGACGAATGACCGTAATACAAAGACAATTTATTATTGGAATTCACGAGGATAAATATGGACAAGTAGGCCTTCTTATGAAGATTGAAAACATTAAAGAAAAGACAAGTAAACTACGGGCAAGATCAATGGTAAATGAAATGAAATATTGCAGATTTCTTCACAGAATCTAAATATGTCCGATAAAACGTTAACAGAAAATCCAGCTGCCAGTCCACGTGCTCCAGTAATGGCGAACACCGCAGCTTTTCATCTGTTAAAATAGGAAAAATATTCATTTTTATGTGCTAAAATCCTTGAAATATTTGATAAAGCGTTTAAAATATTCTTCTTTTATGTCATATAACCATTGAGACAAAAAGTATAAAGTGTTAAAATGTGGTGCTCCTGTGTATATTTATATGAAGGTAATGTAATGTAGCCGTGTTGAAACACCGGATCCCGTGAGATCTCCGAAGTTAAGCAACATGTGACCTTCAACAATAATACCGCAATCAAGAAGCTTTTTATTGACTAGCAAATATTGGTTGTGAATTTCCTTAAAATACTTATTTACTTATATTTCTTGTGTTTGCATCTGAAATAACATTATGTTTTTAAGCTTGGAGATCCACGATAGCAATAATGCACTTGATAAATTGTGTTCAAATATGCAATTACATAAAATCTGCTCGTAACCCTCTCTTATGTTCCAGACGAGGAGCAAGGCGGGCGGGAGAAGAAGAGGTGAGTCCATCTCCAATGATATTTGCATTGTAGTGAAGAGGCTTTGCACCTCGGATTGAATTCTTTTCTTCTCAATTGGATCATGTATACTCGAAGAACTGTACATGTTCTCGAGATGAAAAACGTGGTCTTAGATGAAAGCTGAGAGTATTCTTTTGGTCGGACCAAATGTCTTACCTTCACGCTACAGTATTCTACTTCGTGTTCCAGGAGCAAGAGGACCGACAGAACTGGAGGTGAAGATAGCTTGCGGGGTACGTATGACGTATTTCTTGTAGCGAATTCATTACTGGACTCTTGCAACTCCCCTCAAAATTATTAATTTTAATTGTAAACCGTACGACGGTGTATATGTCATTGCAATCGAAAAGACAAACAAGTCGGGTTCCACAATCGAACCAACCATTTCATTAGAAATACACTCCGAACAGCCACAAGATGATACATTAGCCGATGGTTCAATAGTTCAAAAAGAAATACTTCTCTGTGTTAGGCTTGGTCGTGAAACGCTTGGAAAACCATTGCTAAGTCATTTTATTTCTGAACCGTTAAGCCATATGAATTCTGCGAAGTCATTTTTTTTAATGTATACAGTGACAAATATTTGTACAATAAATCTGCGTCCAAGCGACAAGCGGCCGCAAGGTATTCAAACATAAGGCTGCTTAATCGAAACCGACTTTCAGCCTATCAGGTCGTGTTACGTACGTGTTGAAGAGATAAATTCGTGTGGCTATTTCTAGCCGAGTGCAGCCCTTTCAAGGCAGACCCTCCGATGAGAGTGGGCGGCATCTGCCATGTGTAGGTAACTGCGTGTCATTGTGGTGGAGGATAGTGTTATGTGTGGTGTGTGAGTTGCAGGGATGTTGGGGACAGCACAAACACCCAGCCCCCGGGCCATTGCAATTAACCAATGAAGGTTAAAATCCTCGACCCTGGCGGGAATCGAGCCCGGGACGCTCTGAACCGAAGGCCAGTACGCTGACCATTCAGCCAACGAGTCGGACGTTGAAGTGATGTCGAATACAGAACAAAAATGGCCAACCGGACACCAGTGGGATCCGAACCCACAACCTCTCGATTTCGCGTCGGTTGCTCTACCAATTGAGCTATGGTGGGCTAGGCCATCTTTGTTCTGTTGGAAAGGATCTAAGCTACAGGTCTGGTGCAACTACCATCACACTGTAGAGTGCGTTTAAGTTGCCCGTTGAGGGCCAAGTCAATGAATATTGAATTTTCACGACCGCATTGTAATCGAAACCGACTTTCAACCTATTAGGCCGTGTTACGTACATTTAGTACGTGTTGAAGAGATGTCAAGTACAGAACAAAAATGGCCAACCAGACACCAGTGGGATCCGAACCCACAACCTCCCGATTTCGCGTCGGTTGCTGCTTGCTACTTGGGAATTGTGACTTCCACTAATTAACTTCCGTAAGAAATGAAATGAATGAATTCTTTCACCAGAATTTGCGAGGAAGGAAATCTGACAGCAGACATACATTACGAGGGGCGGAGGACACTATTACTGGTAATTTGACGTATAAAGTATGCACACATGCTGGGCATCGAGATGAACTAACATTGGACGACATCATCTGTATGCTAGATTCCATCGCTGTTAGTGGCTGGCAAGTGGTGGCAACCCAATCGGAGTCAGGTCTGAAGAACGTGCTGGCCAAGGCAACATGTAGCGTCACAAATGGACGGTTATGCGAACAAGAGGTGACATACCGGGCCGGCAAGTGCTGTACGCATGACATGACGCCGCTGCTACCGTGGTGCTGTCCCGCAAGTGGCCGGATGCCGCTGACGCAACGCAAGATCCTGTCGCGCTCAAATTCCGACGCGTTGCTCGAGGCATAACACCTCCTTTACACAATACCACTTCCTCCTGAGAAACTCTGGCATTAAGGAAATTGCTCACATTTCGGAACACACCTTGAACTTTGTGTCAGGCGTATTAACGGAAAACGAGTACAAACTTATTTGAAAACAAGCGCTTCCAGTTAGAGTGACGTAATCTGTTTAGTGCTGCTCCAAGTGCGACAATGATCGTACGTCGATTTTAAAAAGTCGATTACTTCGCTGGGGATTATTGAAGATTACACAGTCAATTTGTGCTGGGCAGAGAACTCAATTTTCATGATGGAAGACTGTGGGAAGTTCGGATGTGACTCCGGATGCTTCGTAGGACAAGGATGAGATAATCCTCGTTAAAATAAATCCTTTCAATTTTCATTCTCTTATCTTCCAGGTGGTGGTGGTGATTATTGTTGTAAGAGGAAGTACAACTTGGCAACCATGCTCTATATAACACTAATCAGAGGGAAAATATGGAAGGGATCCGAGGTGGTGGTGGTGGTGATTATTGTTTTAAGAGGAAGTACAGCTAGGCAACCATCCTCTATATAACACTAATCAGAGGGGAAAAATGGAAGGGGTCCGACACTTCGAAAAATGAAGGTATCGGCCAAAGGAAGACAAGGGCCACGAAGGCGTGAAAATGAAAGACTCCCTAGCCCTTGCAAACCTAATAGCGTCGGGATCTGAAAAGAACAAGAGTTGACCAAGAGAGGTCGGATAGTATAGATGAAAGCGAGGAGCCTGGCACAAGTAAGTGGAAGCAATGCCAGGACTCAGCTTAGGGCCTCGTGGTCGCCAACCCACGCTCCAAAGTTCAGAGCCCCTGAGGCCTCTTATCTTCCATCTCGTTTTTATTCTGTGTGTGATCTTAGTTGCGTCTGTGTATTTATAATGTGATTCTTACGACTTATGCTCTGTTTCTGCGGTAGATTCTGCATGTATTATAATTATTTAGAATGGGTTCCTGAGTTCTTCACTCATGTAGAATCATTTTAAAAATTCCCGCAGAAAATTACTCTATGGAGAAAATAGATAAGTGGACTAAAAGGGGACCCAAGCCTCGTCGCTGCTCTTCAAGCAACACTGGATATGAGTGCAGACTGTTTGCAGGAGATGGTTCGTGCTACAGTGTTTCTTACTGTCAGCAATTCGTTTTGATTCCCCGAACACGAGGGATCAGCGCGTACGTCTGCCATACCCGAAATTTTTATATTTCCATAAAACAATGCGCTGACATGCACTGAATTTATCACTGTGATGAGATGCCTGTAGGTTTTCATGACAGATGTTCCTTTAGACAGTATATTAAGAGCAAGCCACGAAAATATGGCATCAAAATTATGTGCCTTTGCGATGCCAAAAGTCTCTATTTACCAAATGCTTTTGTGTGCAGTGGCAAAGAAGGAAAGAGCCCGAATCCTGAAGAGGTATCCGTACCCATTCGTACTGTGCTCAAACTAGTGCGTTCCATTATGCACACATAACAGGCGACAACATGTTTTCCTCTGTAGAAGTGGTCGACAAATTTCTACAAAATGGTCTTACATACGTCGGCACAAGGACGAAATTCCACCCCAGTTTTTGGCACAGAACTAAGGAATGAATTCACTAGAGATAAAACTATTGTTTCCTTTGTTCGAAAAAAGAACAGAAGCGTTGTGTTGATTTCATCTACGCATCACAGTAGTTCCCTAGGTGATGACGGAAAACCAGAGGTAATAGAACTATCAACAAAAACTGACCAGAAAGGCGCCAGCGAAGAACTCAAGACGATCCTTAGCGATCTCCTTTGCGGTTATTGACACAGCAAGAACTAATGTATATGTTCAGTTTACATGTGACAACATTGACCATCGCATGTCATGAAGAGGTAATCACCTTATGAATGATCAGCTGATGCGAAGCAAGGATGTGAAAGGACACCCAACAGACTTGAAAGCAACAAATAAAAGAGTACTTGGCGAAAAGCCCATTGAAAACTCAAGTCCTAGAAATCTAGGTAGAGAAGGACCAGCTCAAAAGCAAAGGAGATGCTATTCTTTCCAAGAAGGAAAGACCGGAATGTCAAAGTAACAGTCCGTTTCACAAGTGGTGTGTGTCAGCATTCAGCAGCACCTCATACACTTCTTGAATAATTCATGCTTGCAAGAACTTTTACTAAGCAGCCTTTCTCTTTTTTTTATTGCAGACACTAAGGGCAGACGTCACTCGATTATTTCTTATCTGGACATTGTGCTGGAGTTACAGCGCTCATTTATGTTGGTACCATTATTTTTAAAAATCTGAATTGACAACTGTCCTGTAATCAGTGTCTCGTTTTGAAACTCGGTACCTTTTGTTTGTTTATATTATAGTTTTGTATATAAATGTGTAACAAATATCTATCCAAAACATTATACCAGGTGGCTCTCGAACGCCGTACTTTCTACTTATAAATGTCCTGCATGCAGAAATGATGAATGGGATGTCTACCAACTGATTTTCACAGGGGAACTACTGCCAGCGAGCAGGTTACGTCAGAATATGAAGAGATAAGAAAGGGAGTGTCTCTCGCAGCAAGTTACTCAGCGCGACTGGTCTAATGCACCCCTTGCATTAGTAAACCTCGTTTTCCACCGCATAGTTCTAGGCTGGTGTATGGTGCAGCCACACTATATTTGCTGTCTGCTTATCAGCAGTGGCTAGTGTGATCAGAAGCGGTGAATACACAGACATTATTTTAATCTGGACAATCTGGTCGGAATGCAGCAGAAGCTCCAAACAGACGTATGCCTTCTACATACGTACTTCACCGAACAGTATTAGTTTCTGTTTCATACAAGCAACTCCTCCATCGAGTGGAATGTCTACACGTGTATAAATTAATAAGTTATTAGTTATACATTTCTGCAACTTTGGTGTGTCTACAAATACTAGCGGCTATTAGGGGGTGGGGCGAGGAGGGACAGTCGCCCTCCCCCAATTTGTGGAGTAAACGTTACATTTTTATTCTACTTTAGCCAGCTGGAACTAGGAATTATTTTAAAAAGCTGTTTGTATAAACCTTGTTATCTTATCTGCTAATTCCTTCGTTAATTTTCTTTAATTATTAACATAATTACTGACGGAAATGCGCATAAAATGCTGTTCGTCGCGGCTAACCAATTTGTATAGCACTACGGCAAATAGTGGAGACTTTGCATGTGTTGTGAGGAAGGGTATTAGGGGTACATACTTTTTGGCCGAGGTCGTGGCCACTGAGTTATAATTTACCCACTTGCCGCGCGCATTCATCAGTCTGGCAGTCTCTTTAGTGTCTGTTAGTTTCTTAGTGAATATTCAAATACTAAATGATTTTAATTGCATAATCATGCCGTACATCTATTTAATTGTACCGGGCGAAGTGGCCGTGGGGTTAAGGGCGCGCAGCTGTGAGCTTGCACTCGGGAGATAGTGGTTTCGAATCCCACTGTCGGTAGCCCTGAAGATGGTTTTCTGTGGTTTCCCGTTTTCACACCATGCAAGTGCTGGGGCTGTACCTTATTTAAGGCTACGGTCGTTTCCTATCCACGCGTAGCCCTTTCCTGTCTCATCGTCACCATATATCCTATCTACGTTGGTGAGACGTGAAGCCAGTTGTAAAAAAAATATTCGGTTGTAATCTTATTTCAACGGGAGCTAATACCAACGTTCCTAAATTATTTCTTTGTGTTATTTATTCAGTAAATGCCCCGTAGTATGTTTGAGAGACCTGGTGAAAATTTTATTATACAGCATTGAATCAAAATCTCAAAAAAAAACTATTATTACGAATAATCCACGGGGCAGATTAATTACATTTACATATAAAACAACATAATAAAAACGAAATAATGCATTCCGGTGAAAGTAAAATTGGTATTCTCTCGCGTTGAAATTACAATTACAATTAAATATATCCTTTTTTACAATTGACTTTACGTCGCACCGACACAGATAGAACTTACGGGAAGAAAGCGGCCGTGGCTTTAATTAAGGTACAGCCTCAGCATTTGCCTGGTATGAAAATGGGAAACCACGGAAAACCATTTTCTGGGCTACCGACAGTGGGATTCGAAACTACTATCTTCCGAGTGAAAGGTGGTAGTGATTATTGTTTTAAGAGGAAGTACAACTAGGCAACCATCCTCTATATAACACTAATCAGAGAGAAAAAAAATGAAGGGGCCGACACTTCGAAAAATGAAGATATCGGCCAAAGGAAGACAAGGGCCACGAAGGGCGTGAAAATGAAAGACTCCCTAGCCCTCGAAAACCTAATAGCGTCGGGGTCGGAAAAGAACAAGAGTTGACCAAGAGAGGTCGGATAGTATAGATGAAAGTGAGGAGCATGGCACAAGTAAGTGGAAGCAGTGCCAGGACTCAGCTAAGGGCCCCGTGGTAGCCAACCCACGCTCCAAAGTTCAGAGCCCCTGGGGCTCCTTTTAGTCGCCTCTTACGACAGGCAGGGGATACCGTGGGTGTTATTCTACTGCCCTCACCCACAGGGGGTTCCGAGTGAAAGCTCATAGCTTTGCGCCTGTAACCCCACGGCCAGCTCGCCCGGTACAATTGCATAGATGTACGTCATGATTATGCAATTAAAATCATTTAGTATTTGAATATTCACTAAGAAACTAACAGACACTAAAGAGACTGCCAGACTGATGAATGCGCGCGGCAAGTGGGTAAATTATAACTCAGTGGCCACGACCTCGGCAAAAATGTGTACCCCTACTCCCTTCCTCACAGCACATGCAAAGATTCCACTACTTGCCGTAGCGCTACACAATAAAGGAAAGATTTAACATATAAGACAACAAGGCTTGTACAAATGGCTTTTTAAAAATAATTCCTAGTTTCAGCTGGCTAAAGTGGAAAAAATGTAATATTTACTCTACAAAGTCGGGGTGGGAGCGACTGTCCCTCCTCGCCCCACCCCCTAACCGCCGTTACTGTTTGTAGACCCGCCAGTAGTATAAGTGGAAGATTCGGCGACCTCCACCTCCACCGGCCCTCCGCAGAGGGGGGGGGGAAATTGCATTTTGTGGAAATATGAATTTTGGCGGCATTTTTGAATTTTGGCATGAGATTTGAATTTTTAAACAAAGCCACGTGCTTTTCTGACAGCCGCGTGCTTTTTTTGACAGCTGGCATCCGGCATCTTTATACAACAACGCATCACTAACCTCAGTGCCGCTACCTTGATGGGGCTAAACTTCATAAAAGCCACGTGCTTATTTGACAGACAACATGTGTTTAGAACATGTCAGGGAATACCTTTGTGATAGGAAGGTCAGATTACAAAAGAAGTGATTGAAACATAACAAGAATAGAATAGAACACGATACACCATCTGTTCAGAACTAGTCAGGGGATACCTTTGCTCTAAGAAGATCACATTACAAATGAAGCGATTAAACAAAAATAAGACAAGAATAGAATACTGTACTCGATGTTGTTAAGTTCAACCCGTGATCAGAACATTGACTGATGTGTTCAGAACACGATACACGATACGACATGCGTTCAGAACATGTCAGGGTTCTAAGAAGATCAGATTACAAAAGAAGTGATTGAAACATAATAAGACTAGAATCGAACAAAGTACTCGATACAACATGCGTTGAAAACATTAATTGATGTGTTCAGAACGTGATACACGATACAACATGTCAGGAGATACCTTTGTTCTAAGAGAAAAAATAATAAGACTAGAATTCTGAACAGCTTGCACAAGATAGCGGCTGTTATAACCTCCTTCTCCTCTACCTGCTCTGTCAAGACATATCTCTATCGAACATACAACGCGATCTTATGCATAAGGTATAAGCGAAGCCAACTCGCTCAGTAAACGATAATATATATACAGAAAAAGTACAACTTCAATGATTTACCTAATGCGAAAATCAAAAACTAAGGAAACACACTGTGCACATATCGCGTAGCTGAATCCTCAGTAAACGCTAATATGAATATAGCAAAAGTACAATTTCAATGATTTACCGAGCGCGAAAAAAAACAAAAAAAAACGGGAACACACTGTGCACATATCGCGTAGCTAAATAGTCACTAAACGGTCATATGTATACAGCAAAATACAACTTCAATTATTTGCCTAGCGCGAAAATTAAAAACTACGAAAACACACTGTGCACATACTGCGTAGCCAACTCACTCAGCAAACGAACATATGAATATAACAAAAGTACAACTTCAATGATTTGTCTAGTACGAAAATCAAAATGTACGGAAACATACTGTGCACATATCGCGTAGCTAATTCGCTCAGTAAACGATCATATGTGTATAGCAAAAGTACAACTTCAATGATTTGCCTTGTGCGAAAAAACTACGGAAACACACTGTGCACATACTGCGTAGCCAACTCACTCAGCAAACGAACATATGAATATAGCAAAAGTAGAACTTCAATGATTTGCCTTGTCTTGTGCGAAAATCAAAGACTACCGAGGAAACCTTACCGCGTAGCCAACTCGCTCGGTCACACATACCGCACAGCTAACACGCTCAGTCATTACAAATACATCACAACACGAGTTATGGTCCAGGACACTGATATACGCATACACGTCACTCTTTCTCTCAATAAACGGAACACACAGACAAGAATGTTGCGAGAAACTACACCTAAGATACTTACATGTAAAAAGGAGGAGGAAAAAGAATAAATCATAAATTTTTGTTTGCATGTTGTCTCCTCCAAGTTGTAAGACCATATGGGAGCAGTACTGTGAGTTTCTGCTACGGCTTGCGAAAACGTGAACGGAAGTGACATGTTATCTCAGCAAAAAATACACATTTCCTTGTTCCTACTTACACAAGTCAGACACTTACAGAAATAAAATATGGATACTGCGATCCAAATCCCGGTCCTTATACCTTTAGCGTCAGGAAGGGCATCCGGCCATAAAACAGATCCTTATGTTTCTTGTAATTACACGTTGTCAGGAAGACTGACGATCGCGCAGGAAAGGGCTAGGAGCGGGAAGGAAGCGGCCAGCCACCCCCTAGCATTTGCTATTTTCAGGGCTGCCGACAGTGGGGGTTCGAACACGCTATCTCCTGAATACTATATCTTATTCATAAGTTAGAAGCAACAGACATAATAGAAGTAGCGAGAGTGATTTCTGGTACAAGATGTTGATGGTGATTCATCTGTCGGATGGTGACGTTAAGCCTTGTGCAAACCCCTTGGTGCTATTCGACAGGAGTAGCCTATGTGCCGGCACCGGGTTTCACCAGGGCATCCGGTTATAAAACGACAGATTTATCTTACTTCATATCGCGTATACTGCGATTTAAAATCCCCAGACCTAGCGTCAAGAAGGGCATCTAGCTGTAAAACAGATTATTGGATTGTCGTTTACAAAGCTACGATCTTTGATTCTTGCAAAATCCCAGTCCTTATACCTTTGGCGTCAGGAATGTCCTTGCGTTAAAAAGGGCATCCGGCTGTAAAACAGATTTTTACGACAGAAAAACCCGGTCCTGTTACGTCAGGAAGGGCATCAGGCTGTAAAACAGATTCTTAAGAAGAAGGGGCTAAGAGCAGGGAAGCGGCCAGCCGCCTCCTAGCAAGGCGTCAAGCCTTGGAAGTAGGCTATGCGCCGGGACGGGACTGTAGTAAGCTAAATGTTGCGAAGCTGTAAGGGCATATCTGTTGAATGCCCCAAGTCTGAGATGTGTAAGTCCCCGGGTCAAGAAAAATAACGTGGGTGTGTGTTTTACGTTGTATTTGCTGGGAGAAGAGAGCACACTCGCTGGAATGTAGTGTATCAGCGAGCCCATCGCACGCTTACAGCCTGTGCCATAAGTAACAGCAGCCTGCTCTCTCTTGCCGGGTGGGGCTGGGTAGCTCAGTTAGTTCAGGCGGTGGCTTTCTAACATAGAAGGTTCCATCCTGGCTTAGTTCGGTGGTACACCCTCGTGTCGGTAGAACTCTTGAGGGACTAAAGTCTTGCACCTCGCCGTCTCGGGTTGTTCTCACCCCAGCTCAAAGGTCGTAAGAGGTCGCTAACAGGCAGGGGATACCGTACATGTTGGCTCAGCTCAGTGCTCGAGGGTCGCTTCTTCAACTCAGCTCAACGCCCCGTTTACGCTCTCCAAGATGCAGGTGTACCGTAGATGTTGACTCCCTCTGTTTTTGCTCAGCTCAGTGCCCGAGGATCGCTTTTCCAACTCAGTTCAACGCCCCGATTACGCTCCCCTACATAACAGGCAGGGGATACCGTAGATTTTGACTCCTTCTCCTTTTGCTCAGCTGAGTGCCCGAGGATCACTCCTTTTAACAAACAAGACTCAGCTCAGCGCCCCGTTTATGCTCCCCAAGATAACAGGCAGGGAATACCGTAGATGTTGAATCCTTCTCTTTTTGCTCAGCTCAGTGTCCGAGGATCGCAGCTAATCTTGATTGACAAAATTCCGATACCGTAGGGAATACCGTAAATGTTGGCTCAGCTCAATACCTGCGGATCGCTTCTTCAACTCAGCTCAACACCCCGTTTACGCTCTCCAAGATAACAGGCAGGGGATACCGTAGATGTTACTCCCTCTCTTTTAGCTCAGCTCAGTGCCCGAGGATTGCACCTAATGCTGTATATCTTCGACTATACACCCGGATGCCCTTCCTGACGCAAACTCTACAATGTAAGTTCCTGAGCGAGAATTATTGTCTTTACTAACACATTACACGGCTATCGAAGGGTAAAACTCGGTGCCGGTACATAGGCTACTCTTGTCGAATAGCACCAAGGGGGTTTGCACAAGGCTTAACGTCGCCATCCGACAGATGAATCACCATCAACATCTTGTACCAGCAATCATTCTCGCTACTTCAATTATGTCTGTTGCTTCTAACTTATGAATAAGATATAGTATTCAGGAGATAGCGGGTTCGAACC
The DNA here is from genome assembly GCF_040414725.1 of Anabrus simplex. Taxonomy (NCBI): domain Eukaryota; kingdom Metazoa; phylum Arthropoda; class Insecta; order Orthoptera; family Tettigoniidae; genus Anabrus; species Anabrus simplex. The sequence continues at coordinate 96,630,696 of NC_090276.1, read as the reverse complement.
CCCACTGTCGGCAGCCCTGAAAATAGCAAATGCTTGGGGGTGGCTGGCCGCTTCCTTCCCGCTCCTAGCCCTTTTCTGCGCGATCGTCAGTCTTCCTGACAACGTGTAATTACAAGAAACATGAGGATCTGTTTTGTGGCCGGATGCCCTTCCTGACGACAAAGGTATAAGGACCGGGATTTGAATCGCGGTATTCATCATTTTCTTTCTGTAAGTGTCTGACTTGTGTAAGCAGGAACAAGGACATGTGTATTTTTTGCTGAGATAACATGTCACTTCCGTTCACGTTTTCGCAAGCCGTAGCAGAAACTCACAGTACTGCTCCCATTTGGTCTTACAACTTGGAGGAGACAACATGCAAACAAAAATTTATGATTTATTCTTTTTCCTCCTCCTTTTTTTACATGTAAGTATCTTAGGTGTAGTTTCTCGCAACCGTCTTGTCTGTGTGTTCTGTTTATTGAGAGATAGTGACGTGTAATGTCTCCGGGGTCGATCAGCCGGCGGTGCGTAAGCAGGGCCAACTTTACTGTTTCGGGACAGACCTTAAGAATTATTTATATTTGCAGGACCATAGGTGACTGGATAGGTGACATAACATGGAAAAAATTCGGAACAAAATAACAATAACATTTATTAAAATATATAACAGTGTGAACAGTGCATAAGGAAAAGAAAAAACGATTCACATAAATATAAATCAAATCGACTGCTTCTGGTTTGCAACAGGAATATAAGTCCATACCATGCTCATGGGTTCCGTTTGATTCAACCTGTCTTCAATTAGACACCATCCGAAGTCATACTCTAGGTCAAATTCTCCATTTATGGAACTCTAACATTGGACCAATCATAATGTTAGCGATAATGCCGTTATGACCAATAGTGCTACACTAGATCATGAAATTTTTACAATATTCCCTTGTGGGATAAATTTTTACAAATTTTCTACCTCTTCCTATAAGTTTTGGGTAAATTCCCATCAATTAATTCTCATTAAATTACCATGTCCTTTCTCTCTGAAAATATTAATTATTTATTTTATCTAGAAATTTCCTTTATCTTGTTTGGAGAATTCAGTAATATTTTTACTTCAACTTTTTTCCAATACTCAGATAATCCACTTACAAAATACTTGGAAAATCTCGGAACATTATCGTAAGAAAAACATCTCAATCTTACATGAAAAATTCTTTACAATACCATTGGAAATTCTTTGGCAAATTTCCCCTCCTTCATAGATTACGTTCGACTGTATTCCTTTTATAGCCCCCATTAAACGAATATTCACAGACTAGTACTCTGTGGATAGATAGAGTGCCACGTAGCGAAACGCGCAATCAACATAAACTCAAATTCCATTGGACAATAAATCACATAAGAAAAATCACTAAAAGAAATGACTCTTGTTGAAGCACATGGATAAGCTATCACAGAATATCACAATCTCCCCCAATCATTTACCAGAAGATTATATCATATTACTAAGGTTATCATTATTATTATTATTATTATGTCTCCCTTCAGAATTAAGTTGAAGACCCTCGCATTATTTGCAGATAATAGGAATGACTCACCATGACCTGTGATGAATGACAAAAATAGGATGAATAAAAGAAATCGAAGAAATAATCATCACCACCATCAGTTAGGGATACATCGAAGAATGCACTCATAACTTCAGGGAAAGATAAAAACAATTATCGAGTCACACTTTACATAATATAAGTTGTTGAGCGAAAGTTTATTATTATTCCCTGAATAATTAATTATACCACCATAAATCACAATGTCCTCACGACTAACATGTACCCTAGCGGTCCCATGTTGTCTAATATCACCATAAAAATTTATCATCACAATCGTCGCTCACGTTTAGTTCTCAACAACCAGTTTAAATTGTTCCGACTCATTATTATTATATCCCTGATTATTACTCCTAAACGCATCTTCTCGATGAGCTGCCTAGTGTCAACAGCTATCACCTTCCCTTCTAAAATCAGTCTTATTTCACAAATCATTTCTTTATCAAAGCTTCGATTTAATTATTGTTTTAATATAATCCAATAAATTACATCCTTATCGTCATGATTTTTATGAAGTTGCATATCATTCTTATTATTATTATTATTATTATTATTATTATTATGCTTATTATTAGCCTTCATTTTCCCGTAATTCATTTCGAGGACCTTAATTACTCGTAGCCTCGTGAAATTCACTAACAACTGGGGTTATCAATCACTGAATCAACACAGTAATATTCCAAGAAATGCACAAAATGAAACTAATGAATCAATGAATCCATGACTACTCTACTATAACCACCACTTAAATGCTACATCTCTAACTAATCTACATTTCATTATATAAGAATACAATCCAACTAGCAATCTACGGAAAGAGAAGAAAATGTAACAAGAGTACTTATTATTCCGATGTAAATCTCCGGCGTCTTGAATGTAGCTGTAGATGTCGGTTCTTCCTCTTGATTATGGTGGATTGTAGATGAACAAATTCATCGTGTTGGCTCACACAGGTCGGCTTAACACATCAGGATTATTGTGAAGTCAAATAGCGTAGAATCACTCCAGCGATATTTTAGAGATCCCCAGGATTTCCTTCTTGGTCGGTGCATGATGACGGCTGGTCTTCGCAGGTGTTGCTGAAAACTAAAATTTATTATTAAAATTTGATCCACACTCGAAGTAGGTTAACAGTTTGTCTTACAGTACTTAACTGGCGCAATGATGTACACTTTGGTTCAACCCTACAGAAAGCTTCAAATCTTGAGCTCATTTATCAGTTTAAGCACATCGTTGAGTTGTCGGAATCTCGAAGAATCTACTGTATTACTGATGAAACGATGTTCCTTGGCCAGGTTTGTTCTCGAAGATTCTATTTCAGTGATAATCTTCCATCGTAATTCATACTAGAACATTCCACAAATTTCTGCGGCAACTCTTGGCGTAATGCGTGCACTCACTGTCCGTGCTTTGGAAAGTTCCACCCAGGAAAGTGTGCGGCAATAATATATCGCACTAGGCTGAATCGTCTACGCGGAAAATTAAATTAGCACACTCAAATACCATAATCGTGGTGGTGGTGGTAGTGGTGGTGATTATTGTTTCAAGAAGAAGTACAACTAGGCAACCATCCTCTATATAACACTCATCAGAGGGGAAAAATGGAAGGGATCCGACTCTTCGAAAAATGAAGATATCGGTCAAAGAAAGAAGGGCCACGAAGGGCGTGAAAATGAAAGACTCCCTAGCCCTTGCAAACCTAATAGCGTCGGGGTCGGAAAAAACAAGAGTTGACCAAGAGAGGTCGGATAGGATAGATGAATGTGAGGAGCCTGGCATAAGTAAGTGGAAGCAATGCCAGGACTTATCTAAGGGCCCCGTGGTCGCCAACCCACGTTCCAAAGTTCAGAGCCCCTGGGGCCCCTTTTAGTCGCCTCTTACGACAGGCAGGGTATACCGTGGGTGTTATTCTGCTGCCCCGACCCACAGCAGTCGGGTGCAGTACTAGATTGTACTCAGTTAAAAGCACACAGTTCGCTTTCTCTCTTCTGGAACCACACTCTTCATCGTCTTTCTCTGGCCATCCATCAGCTTCACTAATTCTCATTGGTCGTCAGCTATTCCGCGACGTGATTCGTTCTTCCAAATTTGGAGGAGATCTTTGGCTTCCGGCTCGCTATGTGACGTAAACCCTGTGACGTGCGGTGACCTTGATCGCTTGACCCAGTTCTCTGTCGTCCGCTGCGGAACGGCACGGTAATCAGCTGGTGCTTGCTCACGCGTACACCTGTATTGCATTACGAAAATTAAACCAACCTCTCTAAATCCAATAAAATACCATTTGGACGGGTATATAAATCCCCGTTGGTTAATTTATGATTTAACTGGAAGGTTGGTTTTCCTCTCAAAATGTACACTCATCTTCTCACATTAGGTGTTCACACGTCGTACGCTGATTACTCTACCTTCTTCATCACCTTGTTCTCTAGGTCGATTCCTAGTAGCGCTTCAGGGTTGTGAGAGCCATGTGTCCACCTGAACAATTTCAAATCTGTTCTCTTGTTCACTTCATGCCAATACGTCGGTCTTCTCTGCAATTAAAAATGACGTTTTTTCTTCTCACTCCCTGACTCATTTTGGATTTGCGGGCTTTCTCCTCCTCTTCTTTCTGCTTTCTTCTTTCTTCCTGGAAAGCAAGTGATTCCGCGCCCGTCACATCAGGATCCGTATTCTGATTTAGGATGGCTCGTCTCCATCTTTCTCGTTCTTCTGCTTTCCTTCTCAATTCCTTGTTCCTTGTTCTCTTCATCGTTTTCTTGATCCGTCCCCCTTGGTTGAATGAGACGATAATAGTTCCTCCAGTTCTCGACGGAATATCCCGTTCTTCGAGAATTTCGGTCGAAATAGCGACCTCTTCCTCTTTTTCTTGCCGAATATGGCTGGTATCCACGGAAGTTCCTCGGTACTCTCCGTTCTTCCCTTGTTTCATTCCTTTCTTGTCTTCCTTGGTCTGGACTTCCTTATTTTTCTGCGGAATGACCGTTCTTTCCTTTTCGACGTATGCCGCGTGAACTTCGTGACTTAAAGCTCGAGAACTTCGGGCATGATCTTTGGATGTCATATCCAGCGTTTCAATGCCTTTTCAAGTTCGATAGCTGTCCGAATATTTGACGCAATCAGTATTCTCTGGACGTCTGGAGGTAGTTGACGAATAATAACACGACATAATTCCTTCTCTGGGAGGGGATCATCTAGCTCTCGGATCTTCCGAAGCTGATTCGAGAAAAACTCTGAGGATTTCGTCGGCAGAGACGATGCATATTTTCTAACGTACCACTCTGTCTTCAAATTATGTTGAATATCAGAATTCCAATACTTATCCAGAAATGCGGCTTTAAATCCGTCAAAATCTTCAAAACTATACCGGTATATAAGAGAGGAACGACCTGCCTGCAGTTAGTGAGAGTTAGACTGAGTGAGTGTGTGAGTCAGCGAAGAGCGCAGTCAGTGATAGCCTGGGCTGAGATGTCAGCCTGATGGAGTATCTGCCTGTTGGAGCTGAGGACTCGTTCCTGTTTCCCCGATGTCGTGTGTGTTCGTGTCCCTTGAGGCCGGCTGCTGGAGGAGAACCTGGAGTGTTCTGGAGCAGCGCGAAGGGAACACTGGGTGCGGACGTGTGCGGACTGCGAACGGGGTTCGACGGATTGATTGAACACCAGATACTATCCCTACCTGCGAGACTGACCTGTAGGCTGTGGACCGTGACAGCGCTAACGAGTGTGATTGAGTGGCTGAGAGATCGTATGGCCTCAGCTACCGTGTGGAGACATTTCAATTTGACGCCATCTGGCTGTCTGCTCGTCAATTTCGACGTTCCGTTTTACTCTAGGCCCACTAGATGGCAGACCGAGTAAACCGAAATTCTCTTGGGCGTCTATGGCTGAGATTTAATGAATTTTGTCGGGTGAACACCAAATGTGTCAGCAGAGATCTTTTACATGCCGACATCGTACGACATGGAGTGTCGAATGGACTTTTTTCACCCTTCAAAAATCCGACTACCTCTGCCGGGTTTGAACCCGCTGTCTTGGGATCCGGGGCAGACACTCTACCACTGTAAATAATCGATGACTCTGTGTGTATTAGTGTTGGCTACTGAATGCATGATTCGAAGCAGTGTATCGATTCATTCAAGTGTCCGAGTGAATCGATTCACAGGAACGGCGAGCTCACGGCACACGATTCAGCTTACTCCCAGTGGACAGTGCTGAGTGGCGCACTCACTGAACGTTGACGGGGAGCCGAGCTTCCACTGCAGCGAGACAGTGAATCATGGCACATCGAAAGAATCGTGAACGAGCGCGGCTGAGTGAGACACATGATACACACGGCTCCTTATCGGCTCACTGGACACTGGTGGAGAGTCGAGCTTCCGCTGCAGAGAGACATACAGTGAGCCATTGCACACCGAAAGAATCGTGAACGAGCACGGCTCAGTGAGATACAAGATACACACGGCTCCTTATCGGCTCACTGGACGCTGGTGGAGAGTCGAGCTTCCGCTGCAGAGAGACATACAGTGAGCCATTGCACACCGAAAGAATCGTGAACGAGCACGGCTCAGTGAGATACAAGATACACACGGCTCCTTATCGGCTCACTGCAGCGAGACATACAGTGAGCCATGCTACTCTGAAAGAATCGTATGCTATAATGGACTCTCGAGCTCAGCTCATTTGAAAATAATACCCATTTGTATTCACTGTGCTCTTCTTACAGGGAGGTTTAAATAATAGATGGATTTATTTGCAGTGTTAAAAAGGTAGTCACAACATAATTCTGAAGTGGCTAGTAAGTAGGTAGGCTATTAGGTTACACTATTTATTACTTTAATGAATCTTAGTATCATAACTTAGTTGAAATTTGACAATTAAACTCGACTCTAGCCTGCCCTATGACTACGAGTCATGCTCATGACCACTCAAAAGTACCTGTTTTATATTGGGAAGAACGGCTCAGTGTTTTCTCAGTTCATATGTCACATCGTTGCATAAGACTTCAATCATATGTGGACAGACACAATAACAGTATGTTGAATGAGAAAACCAGCGGGCTACTGTACATCTCGGGTAGCCTATACAAAATATGACGATTTAAAAAACCCTCAGCTGATAGAAAAATACATATTTTCAAAAATGACTGAGCGAGTTGTACGGTTAGTATCGCGTGGCTATGCGCTTGCATTCGGGGGATGGTGGGTTCGAATCCCACCGTCGGCAGCCGTTAAGATGGTTTTCCGTAGTTCCCCAATTTTCACACCAGGAAATGCTGGGACTGTACCTTAATTCAGGCCATGGCTGCTACCTTTCTAATCCTAAACTTTCCACCCTGCGTCGCCGGAAACCTTCGATGTATTAGAGTAACTAGCATTTTTTCTAAGAAAGGAGTTCATAGTATGAAGACCAGATGGCAGCTGCGAGCACTAAATGCTGTTGCTGCTCTCTTACCAGCACATACTACACAGATGCAGTAGGAGCGGTGACCAATGAGCCGTGAATCGGATCACTGTATCGATTCAGTAACGTGAACGGAATCAAATGAATTGATTCAGTAAAATGAATGGAATGTCCCATCTCTAGTGTGTATGTGTGTCATTGTAGACGGAACATGAGAAACTAAGAGAGAGAGAGCGCGCGCGAACCGTGTACTTGTGTAAGTTGTAATTTCAGCTATCGTCTGTGTGTGTAAATCTGTAATTAGAAATAGGACGCTACCAGGTTCTGAACTCATTGCACCCCGCCAACTCGTTACAGGTATTTCAAGTATTTATGGGGTATCTTGACAGTCTATTTTGAAAGCTTTCTGTGCCGTGAGCTCTATGTAGTGAAACTAACTTTATTTATTCTCCTGTTGTTTTAGAGTTGGACCTAGGGCGGCCGGGTCCATCTAGGGCCAGAAAGAGGAAAATAAGCGGGGAAGAGAAACAGGCAGGTGAAAACTATCGCCAATTTAAGAGGAAAAGGTGGGAGGAAGACGAAGATATCTATGAAGATTTTACGGACGATGACAATCCCCGTGAATATGAGAAGAAAGATGATGTTTCCGATGGAGAACATGATAATGAAGAGAGGGATGATGCATCTCAAAGTGGAGAAGTTGAAAAGGATGCACTCTTTACCAGGTAAATATTGAGCTATAGACCTCATTGTTCTAACAATGGCACACGACTCAGCTTTCTGAGAGTAGCACATTGTCCCGTGTTCTATCAGCGCAACAAAAGTAGCATTTACCTGAATCACTTAATTTTGCTGTTTTCTTAGATTTTATGTCGGATAACGCTCACTTAAGTAGTGGATCAGTGGGGTACCCACTCCGGCTCGTCAGCACTTCTTCTGCTGAGTCAGCACCAGAGATCATTGACCCCTAGTATAGTAGTATGGCTAAGCTGATTTGCAGATTTTGCATAAGAGAGCAAGCCTAACCTCAAAGTCGCCATCTTGATGGGTCTAACTACACTTTAACCGCTAATTGCCCTTCCCGAAGCTTAAGAGTGCAAGCCTAACCTCATGGAGTGGCCTAACTTTAGTTGTACGGGTATATGCCCTTCCCGGCATGGACAGTCGTTATCTTGGAGGGGCTTAACATTAACTTGCACAAGCGCCCTTAGGTCGTCCCCTTAAATCCTGTCTCCTCTACACCAGCTTCATAAGAGTCTATGTGTAGCCGCCATCTTGGGCAGTAACCTCAAGGCCAGCTTTCTTGATAAGAGCTTGTGTATAGCCGCCATCTTGCGCAAGCTCCCCTAGGGAGTCTCTTAAGAACTTATGCACAGCCGCCATCTTGCACAGTAACCTCTGACCTAGGCTCTAGGTGTTAGTCTCATAAGAGCCTGTGTATACCCACCATCTTGTGCAATCGCCCATAGCCGGCACCTTTCTCCATATGAAGCCATGTATAGCGGCAATATTGTACAGTCACCCATAGCCGGCATCTTTCTTCATATGAAGCCATGTATAGCAGCCATTTTGTGCAATCGCCCATAGCCGGCATCTTTCTCCATATGAAGCTGTGCATAGCGGCCATCTTGTACAATCGCCCATAGCCGGCATCTTTCTCCATATGAAGCCATGTATAGCAGCCATCTTGTACAATCGCCCATAGCCGGCATCTTTCTCCATATGAAGCTGTGCATAGCAGCCATCTTGTACAATCGCCCATAGCCGGCATCTTTCTCCATAAGAAGCCGTGTATATCAGCCATCTTGTGCAATCGCCCATAGCCGGCATCTTTCTCCATATGAAGCCATGTATAGCAGCCATCTTGTACAATCGCCCATAGCCGGCATCTTTCTCCATATGAAGCCATGTATAGTAGCCATCTTGTACAATCGCCCATAGCCGGCATCTTTCTCCATATGAAGCCGTGTATAGCAGCCATCTTGTACAATCGCCCATAGCCGGCATCTTTCTCCATATGAAGCCATGTATAGCAGCCATCTTGTACAATCGCCCATAGCCGGCACCTTTCTCCATATGAAGCCGTGTATAGCAGCCATCTTGTACAGTCGCCCATAGCTGGCACCTTTCTCCATATGAAGCCATGTATAGCAGCCATCTTGTACAATCGCCCATAGCCGGCATCTTTCTCCATATGAAGCCATGTATAGCAGCCATCTTGTACAATCGCCCATAGCCGGCATCTTTCTCCATATGAAGCCGTGTATAGTAGCCATCTTGTACAATCGCCCATAGCCGGCATCTTTCTCCATATGAAGCCATGCATAGCAGCCATCTTGTACAATCGCCCATAGCCGGCATCTTTCTCCATATGAAGCCATGTATAGCAGCCATCTTGTACAATCGCCCATAGCCGGCATCTTTCTCCATATGAAGCCGTGTATAGTAGCCATCTTGTACAATCGCCCATAGCCGGCATCTTTCTCCATATGAAGCCATGCATAGCAGCCATCTTGTACAATCGCCCATAGCCGGCATCTTTCTCCATATGAAGCCATGTATAGCAGCCATCTTGTACAATCGCCCATAGCCGGCACCTTTCTCCATATGAAGCCGTGTATAGCAGCCATCTTGTACAATCGCCCATAGCTGGCACCTTTCTCCATATGAAGCCATGTATAGCAGCCATCTTGTACAATCGCCCATAGCCGGCATCTTTCTCCATATGAAGCCATGTATAGCAGCCATCTTGTACAATCGCCCATAGCCGGCACCTTTCTCCATATGAAGCCGTGTATAGCAGCCATCTTGTACAATCGCCCATAGCTGGCACCTTTCTCCATATGAAGCCATGTATAGCAGCCATCTTGTACAATCGCCCATAGCCGGCATCTTTCTCCATATGAAGCCATGTATAGCAGCCATCTTGTGCAATCGCCCATAGCCGGCATCTTTCTCCATATGAAGCCGTGCATAGCGGCCATCTTGTGCAATCGCCCATAGCCGGCATCTTTCTCCATAAGAGCCTATGTATAGCCGCCATCGTGTTTCTGGACTTGATCTCCTAGAATGCTGGTCTGTGATATTGTTACACAACTTCTCTTGGTCTCAATTTGCTTTCCTATTAGGGAATTTCAATTTGCTTACATTGGAAATTTCTACTTTCTTTTTCAGGAGGCGCTTTGTTGGAGGGTTGGATTTAGTGATAATTTTAGTAATGTTAATACTGATATTTATTTATTTTTTATTCTAGCGGCTAATCTGATGTACTTGATGATTATTATCAAAATTATTAAATGTTTGTTCTCTGTAGTGTGGTCTCATTCTTACGCACGCAGCTGCTCCTGTGTGCCTGTGTCGCACTAGGACACTCTAAATCTCATTTATATTTGAAGTGGTTATAAGTGCACCACCATGTCATATACTTCAAGCTGCGACCAGGAAACTTTAATCAAGTAAATATACCGGCGGCGTTAGGTGCAGTGAACTTAAACCCGGCAGACGGCGGAAGAAAGTCCATACATCACTCCCTGTAAAAGATCTCTGGTGACACATTATCTCTTTACTTGACGAAATTCGTTAAAAATTTAGCCAAAGACTTCACTCTTCCAGAATAAAACGGAACGTCGGAATTGACGAGCAGACAGCCAGATGGCACACGGCAGCTGAGGTCATGTTATTATTACTGTACCGGAGGTACACCCTCCCCGTGCATTTAGTCCTAGCGCCTTGTAGAAGGCCATCGAGATCAGGAAATCTGGATGTCAGTTTGGAATTAGTTTGAAGTGTTGGCACCAGATGTCACTGCTATCAATTTATGTTGCACCCTCTGGGTGAAGATGAATTATTAATTTTGAAAGTAATTTTGTATGTGAAGGTTTCCTGAACTGAATTGTTTATTGATTACTTTTAATATTCGAAAGTTATCAACATTTTTATCTCTTCCCGCCAACTTTGTTTTTCTACTAATATGAAATTTTGTAACTTTATTGTTTTCACAAATGTTAAAATTATGATATTTATTTCATTACTGAATGAAAATTAGGGTTGTGTCAGGGCCTTGGCGCAGAGTTTTTGGAAACATCCCCTCCGCTATAAAAGCTGCCACATTTTGGGCCATGTTGTCCTTGTGATCGCTCCAGTCTAGGGGGATCTTCGGGAGGTCCAACATCTCGAGGTAATGGCAGATTAAGCTAGCTCGAGAGGAACGTTTCACATGTTAGTATCTCAAATGTAGATCTCAAGCAAAGTCTAAAGAACTTAGGGAATAACGAGTGTGGAACCCTCTAGTGACACTGATTTTGTAAGCTTTAAAATCTATCCAGTATTTTCTGTAACTTAGTCTAGTCACCTCCATCATAAGGGTTTAAATATACCTTTCGATGAGTGCAAGTGTTCGCTTCCTATCATCCAGTAACTTTAACATTTTTAAATAAGGCCACGTAGAATGCGTACGTGTTGCCGCTGTTAAAATCAACCTTATTCATTTCATTGTAAGGCAAATCAGAATGTTAACCCGACAAGCCAGTGAATGTTGTTTGATTCTATAAAATGTTGGTTGTGCCTTTGATAGGCCTGAAAAGTGTAAATTTGTAGAGCATTGAGGCTCTTCCGTTCCCTGAGATGGTGGTGATTATTGTTTTAAGAGGAAGTACAACTAGGCAACCATCCTCTATATAACACTAATCAGAGGGAAAATATGGAAGGGGTCCGACACTTCGAAAAATGAAGACATCGGCCAAAGGAAGACAAGGGCCACGAAGGGCGTGGAAATGACAGACTCCCTAGCCCTCGCAAACCTAATAGCGTCGGGGTCGGAAAAGAACAAGAGTTGACCAAGAGAGGTCGGAAAGGATAGATGAAAGTGAGGAGCCTGGCACAAGTAAGTGGAAGAAATGCCAGGACTCAGCTGAGCACCCCGTGGTCGCCAACCCACACTCCAAAGTTCAGAGCCGGTGGGGCCCCTTTTAGTCGCCTCTTACGACAGGCAGGCGATACCGTGTGCGTTATTCTACCGCCCCCACCCACAGGGGGATCCGTCTCGTTGATTGTTGAATGAAAGGAGCAGTAGTGCTCAAGTGGGAGCTGCAAGCTCATATTGTTAAATTGTTGTTATCTCATTACTCCAGACCACTCTAAAATTGTACCTCAAGCTTACGAAATAATTTTTGTACCTGATCTGTTATTTGCTTAGCAAAGTGTAAAGTTTAAAATTTGAGAAGAACCAAAAATATATGGAAGCAATTTACCTCAAATTTAAAGTTTTAAATTAATTTTCTGACTTTTCTACATTCAGCCATTCATGCCTGCACCTCCTTTCACGCCTGTAAACCACAATATTTCCCTAACAATTAGATTTAAAAATTTTATTATTACTGTTCGGAGTTACCCGTGGAGCAGAAGAGGTGAAAGAATGTGCCGGGATGAATGGGTCTAACTACAATATCAAGAAAAGAATTTGAAACTTAAAACTGAAGTTTACATTTTAGAAAAACAACAATCTTAACAACTTTTCACTTAGTGAGATAACAATGATATTTCAGGTCCAAAATGGCAATTAGAAAAAGGACTTAGAAAAATCCAAGATTTCAGAACTTTAACAATCTTGGGCTTAAATCCCTCTGTGGGTGGGGGTGGTAGAATAACACCCACGGTAATCCCTGCCTGTCGTAAGAGGCGACTAAAAGGGCCCCAGGGACTCTGAACTTTGGAGCGTGGGTTGCGAACACGGGGCCCTAAGCTGAGTCATGGCATTACTTCCACTTACTTGTGCCAGGCTCCTCACTTTCATCTATACTATCCGACCTCCCTTGGTCAACTCTTGTTCTTTTCCGACCCCGACGCCATTAGGTTTTCGAGGGCTAGGGAGTCTTTCATTTTCATGACCTTCCTGGCCCTTGCCTTCCTTTGGCCGATACCTTCATTTTTCGAAGTGTCGGATCCCTTCCTTTCTTTCTGTCTGATTAGTGATATATAGAGGATGATTGCCTAGTTGTACTTCCTCTTAAAACAATAATCGCCACCACCTCTCTTAGGCTTAAAGCCCGTAGTTTTACTATTTTTGAGCTCCCAGCTCAAATATTACAGACGAACATAAATTTGTTCAAAGGGCAGAAATCCCCTAAATTCATGGAGCACTTGCTCCCAAAATACAACATCCAGCCTTCAAGAGGCAGACAGTAATCTTACTTTGAAAAGCAGCTAACAGGCTCTCAGTGTTCCAAGCCTATTCAAGGCAACATCAACTTACAAATTCTGGCCTCTGAAGGCACCACTTACAATAGGAAAATAATTATACGGGGGTATTTAATACCCAACCTACTGGGCCTTCATGTAAAAGGAAACATGGTTAAATAAATGGCCCGAACACAAAATGAATGGAGGCGAATGCTTGCACTCCTAGATATGAACACTTAAAACCTAAAGGGCACTAGGCCGATGAAACAGGGGCTATTCCCAAACTATGGAGGTGAATCGTATAAGAATAAATTAAGACATTACGGAAAGGAAGAAAACCAGTTAAAACACGTAATCACCACAAACCAATATGAAGGGGAGCTCGAGAGGTACATCACTCACTATCCCCGATTTACAGTCAAAGATTTTATGAAGTTATTACATACGCCGGCAGAAGTTACATTTACAGAAAAGTAGGTTACATAGGTTATGATTCGGACCTTTGCCTCGGGTTAAACTGCGGAGCTAGCCAGAAAGAAAGAAAGAAAGTTGTTATGTGGCCATTACCTTATAGAAGCTCTAGCAGCTGACGAAGAGGCCTCCCGCCTCCTGATTGACGCACGCACTCAGTAAGGTGACGATCAACTGGCCAAGAGACGTGAAAATCCGCAGTTTATAAACCCTCGGGAAAAGTTCGAGATCATTGCACATTAAAGTAGCCACACCCTCTCACGTTTATTAGGTACTTTAGTAAAAGTTACACTCAAAATCTAACAAGAAGACTGTGATTGGTAGGTAATCAATTACAGGAATTAGGGATTGGCTAGATTCAAAACTGGAGGAAAAAATATAAATATTGCCAACCCAAAAATAAATGAACATCAATTAGTAAAAATAAACTTATGAATACAAAACTTCTTTAAATCAAAACTTCTTTCAATTCGCACCAGGGTGCATGATCATAGTTTTTGTAGTGACATCTATGGAAGAAAATCCAAACTTCTTGATGAATGGCAAACAAAACAGGTAGAAATACAGTCAGTTCAGGAAACTTCACAATAAAAAAATTACATCATATTTCTCTGGTGACATCTTCTGAATAAATTTATAAGTTGGTCTAGTTTCAATTTGACGGTTTCTCCAGTAGAGGAGTTCTTTTAGGCGCTAGATTTAAATGCGCGGCGTTGGGGTGTACCTCCCCCCCAAAGTCCTTCCTGGAGTGACGCAGAAGAATTTTGAAAAAAAAATATTTCCAGTTGAAGAAAATTTTGTATGTTTTTGAAGTGGGTAGGTAGAAGGTAGTTTAACTCCAGCTTTAGAGTGTCTTTGTTGTAGCAGAATGTGAAATACATGTTGATAAATTTGACGGCAAGTTCTGCCGCCGCTGCCGATATCTAGTTGAGGTCGCCCGGATCCCTCCTGTACCCTCAGATACACCTCTCCCGCTACTATGAGAGGGGTAGTCGTGGTGATGGACGCCGCAGATTATAAGTTGGTGGTAGGAACGCCGCACTTCAGCCTTTGCCGCTAGATGGACTCCGGCGCGCCGTGCACAAGTACTATTCACAGGAGTGGAGTGGGCCCGTTCCCCATTTCTGTGGTAGTACGGCGGCGAATGGCTGCGGTGGCACTGAAACAGTAAGATCTCGGCGACAGAAAAGTGTTGTTGGTGACTTGAGATTAGAGGGTACGATCTTTATTGGTGATGCTGAGGGGCGGGCGGCGTGGAAGATGTTTGTCTGCCAATGGTGTGGATATGAAGGAGACGGGGGCTTGGTAATGGCCACTCAGGAATGGACAGCAGGAAAACCAGAGGGGAAGATCGTACATACAGTTTATATATATATAACAAAATAAAATAATTTGGAGCAGAAGGCCTCCCAAAAAATATAACCTTCAAACTGCTACTAAACGTAGATGGCTAAGTTAACAATGACATTACACAGGTTTCACGTGAGATAGGTGAACTCTAAAGATCCTCTCTGTGGCTGGATTGCATACTAATAAGGTAGCCGGTGTCAAAAAATCCAATATGATGCACGGCCCATGAAATCTGGGGGCAAGCTTGCCCGCGGGAACAAAGTTTCTAACCATGACCTGATCTCCTACATTTAAATTGGTGGGCCTCCGTCCACGATCATATCTTTACCTAACCTTTTCATGTGACACCTTAAGATTGGCGTTAGACTTCTTCCATAGATCTCTAATATTATCGGGGTTATTTTCTCTGGTAGAATATCATTAAGTGACCAAAGGTTAGAGAGCGGCGTATTAGGCACAAATTTAAACATCAGAGAAGCGGGAGTGTACTTATGGGACTCATGAACTGCCGAATTCAAAGCAAAGGTCAACCAACGCAGGGACGTACCCCACCTGAACGATCTTCATGATGTAATGCAATGAAGGCTGATCTAAGATTATGGCTGACCCGTTCAGCCAGAGATGTTTGAGGATAATACGCCGATGTAGTTACATGTGATATAGACAGGTCAAAACAAAATTTACGGAAGTGGTTGGAGGTAAAAGCTTTAGCATCATCAGAAACTATACAGGGTTATTCACATAACATGTTACACGGAAATAACTTCTAAACCATTAAATATATCAGAATTCTGTTTTCATATTCGTAAATGGTACGCAGGGTCTTGTAAAATAACGTGCAACTTAGTCTCATGGGGTGATTGACAACCGAGATATTTGTACTAACTTCATATTTTTAAATGGAACGGCACAAATTCATACAGCTGATATAAAAGTTCATCTGCGTACAAGTTAAAATATGTAAGTATTTTCAAAATTGGACAATTACTTTTTGAGATATAAGTAAGAACAGCATGTGCTGTTTTGCATGCCGCATTAGACGGCGTGAAGTCGGGCAAGGACATACTGAGGCGCAAGCAGTTTCTGGGAGTGAGTTCAGCACAGAATGGATACCAGGCATGTAAGCACCTTGTACACATGTGATGGGTGTGCAAAGTGTGTATGACGGACGAACACATGACAGGACAGAAAGGGTTGATATGTTTAAAAGAAATAAAATAAGTACCTTGCCTTGAAAGGAACATAACGAAAGCTATAATTGTCACTGGTTTTAGTGTACAGTTCATACTATTCTGAGAGTTGAGAAATAAACATAACAGGAATAAAATAAGTACCTTGCCTTGAAAGGAACATAACGAAAGCTATAATTGTCACTGGTTTTAGTGTACAGTTCATACTATTCTAAGAGTTGAGAAATAAACAAAACAGGAATAAAATAAGTACCTTGTCTTGAAAGGAACATAATGAAAGCTATAATTGTCACTGGTTTTAGTGTACAGTTCATACTATTCTAAGAGTTGAGAAATAAACATAACAGGAATAAATAAGTACCTTGCCTTGAAAGGAACATAACGAAAGCTATAATTGTCACTGGTTTTATGTACAGTTCATACTATTCTAGGAGTTGAGAAATAAACTTAGCACAAAACACCGGAAGACCACCTTCTAGAAAAGCAAATGGTCAGAGCTGATCGTGGTGAGATGGCAGCAACACAATTATTTATGTTTTATTTTACACGCATTAATCTCCTGAATGCACTACAGTCGCGCTGGAGCTGGAGTTTTGCCTCGCCTAACCTGAAAGTGAATTTCATGGTGTCCCATGTTCAACACCAGGCAAATACCGGATAGGTACCTTTGTGATAGGCCACGGCCGACTTCCTTTCCAAATCCTTCCCATTCCCATCCGTGAGAAAAAACGTTAAACTGAGCGCAACCTATTACATGTCAAAACAAAGCAATACAACTTTAATCTCCCTTCCCCGTTGTGTGTTCGCCAGTCATACAATAACGTTCCACACCCAGGTTATGTTACGGTACATCATATTATGTTTACAGTACATGTCCGGTATCCTTTATGTGGCTGAATCAAGGCCAGGAAGCAGCTTGCGCCTAAATATGTCCTTGCCCGACTTCACGCCGTCTGATGCGGCAGCAAACCGCGCATGCTGTTTTTATTTATATCTCAAAATGTAATTGTTCGATTTTGAAAATACTTACGTATTTGAACTTGTACGCAGTTGATCTTTAAGGCCAGCTGTACGAATTTGTGCCATTCCATTTAAAAATATGGAGTTAGTATCAATATCTCGGTTATTAATCACCCCATGAGACTAAGTAGCACGTTATTTTACAAGTCCCCGGGTACCATTTACGAATATGAAAACAGAATGCCGTTATCTTTAATGGTTTAAAAGTTATTTCTGTGTAACATGTTAGGTGAATAACCTGTATATTGACAAAGACCAAAATAAACAAATATGGTATTCAAACAAGAAATAGTGGACTGAGCGTTTGCGAGCTTGGTCGGAAATAAGCAGGAAAACCTAGTGAAAGGTGGTGGTGTTTATTGTTTTAAGAGGAAGTACAACTAGGCAACCATCCTCTATATAACACTAATCAGAGGGAAGAATGGAACGGATCCGACACTTCGAAGAATGAAGATATCGGCCAAAGGAAGACAAGGGCCACGAAGGGCGTGAAAATGAAATACTCCCTAGCCCTCGCAAACCTAATAGCGTCGGGGTCGGAAAAGAACAAGAGTTGACCAAGGGTGGTCGGATAGGATAGATGAAAGTGAGGAGCCTGGCACAAGTAAGTGGAAGCAATGCCAGGACTCGGCTAAGGGCCACGTGGTCGCCAATCCACGCTCCAAAGTTCAGAGCCCCTTGGGCCCCTTTTAGTGGCCTCTTACGACAGGCAGGGGATACCGTGGGTGTTATTCTACCGCCCCCACCCACAGGGGGAGCCTAGCTAAGACCCAACTTAAGGCTTGGTTATCTGTTTCTAGGTCGAACTTAACATGTTCCAGATAGAGGCGGAACTTCTTTAATGTAAATAAGCCTGCCAAACCCTCGAGTTCATAGATGGAGTACTTTTCTTGTTGAGTCGATAGTGCCCTAGATGCATAGGCGATGGGTCGCCTTCCGTGTTCAGTTTCTTGAAGAAGCACAGCAGCCACCGCCGACGACGAGGCGTCGGGTTGAACGATGAATTTCTTCGAGAAATCAGGCATAGCAAGAACAGGGGCGTTGAAAAAAGAGCTAATATGAGATCTTCGAAAGCGGCTTGTTGAGACGGCGCCCGCTCAAATTTGACACCTTTCCTACGAAGTAAGTTCAAGGGCGCCGCTCTGTTTCTAGTGAAGTTAGGAATAAATTCCTGAAGAAATTCACCAGGCCGATGAACCTGGCAATACCTTTGATGTCCTTAGGTGGTTTGAAGTCACGGATGGCCTGTGTTCTAGAATGATCGATCGAAACACCATCGGGCGACACTGTATGCCCTAAGAATGACATGGAGGGTTTAGCAAAACCTACCTTAGATAATTTCACAGTTAACCCTGCCTTACGAAGGCGATTAAGGACCTCTTTTAGATGATCAAGGTGTTCTTCAAAGGTCTCAAGAAATACGACGTCATCATCTTGATAATGGTACAAGTATTCGAATTTGATGTTGGAGAAGACCCTATCTAGCAGTCTCGTGAGAACGGCAGCCCCAGTGGAGAAAACTAAAGGCACGCGATTGTACTCATACAAGTTCCAGTCCGTGGCAAAATCTGTTAGATGTTTTCATTCTTCTCCTAGAGGGATCTGATTGTACGCACGGTTAAGGTCTAAGATGGTGAAGAACTTAGATTTCCGAAACCATGAAACACAAGAGTGAAGGTCGGTGAGAGGCACAGATTGTAACAACACTTTCCGATTTAAAGCCCTATAGTCAATCACAGGCCTGAAGACACCTTGGTGTTTCGGAACCAGGAAAATAGGCGATGAATACGCCGACTTAGAAGGTCGAATAATACCATCCTTTAACATCTGATCGATGATCTCCTTGAGGGCCTTCATTTTAGGAGGAGATAGCCTATAAGGTGGAAATCTAAACAGGATCGAATCAGTAACCTCAATCTTATATTCAGTAAGGTCAGTGACACCAAGGGCCTCAGAGAAAACATCCGGAAACGACTGACGCAATTGACGAATACCATCAGCCTGCTCCTCAGGTAGATGTCTAAGGTCTAACAACATCTCATACTGGGTAGACGAAACGGATGAACATGAAGCAGAATTACACTTAAGCAAAGGAATTTTACAGTTACTAGTAAATTTGACAGTGCACGTCTTGCTCTGAATGTCGAGCACTAGACCAGTAGAAGACATGGAGTCTCCTCCTATTATTATGGGGCAAGACAAGCGCTTAGCCAAAAACAGTTTAACTTTCCAGGTGAATTTAGAAATACGATTTTTTCAAATAGGAAACCTAAAATTTCTAATGGAGAAGAATTAACCGAAAGGCATTAAACTGAAGTTGGACAATAATCAGAAAGTTTACAGACACACTTTAATTTTGAGTAGCATTCAGCCGTAATAATAGAACAAACACCCCCAGAGTCTAATAGCGCGGGAACGAGCTCACTATTCCACTCCATTTTCAGAAAATGTACAAGTGCGGGGGTCTCCGCCGCAATCCTAAGGCATTGCTTAGGGCATTCAAATGCGGGGTTAGAAGAACTTCTACTGCGTTCTGAACTTTCGGTGGTTTAACAGGGGCTAAGCCTGGAAAAGATGAACACGCTGACCCAGGGGCTTAATTGAGACCTATTCAACCACGCTCTGCTACCACTTGTTACGGAGTTACCCATGGAGCAGAAGAGGTGAGAGAAGGTGCCGGGATGAATGGGTCTAACTACAATATCAAGAAAAGAATTTAAAATTTAAACTGAAGGTTATATTTTTGAAAAACAACGAACTTAACAACTTTTCACTTAGTGAGATAACAATGATATTTCAGGTCCAAAAACGGCAATTAGAAACAAGACTTAGAAAAATCCAAGATTTCAGAACTTTAACAATCTTGGGCTTAAATCCCTCTGTGGGTGGGGTGGTAGAATAACACCCACGGTAATCCCTGCCTGTCGTAAGAGGCGACTAAAAGGGCCCCAGGGACTCTGAACTTTGGAGCGTGGGTTGCGAACACGGGGCCCTAAGCTGAGTCATGGCATTACTTCCACTTACTTGTGCCAGGCTCCTCACTTTCATCTATACTATCCGACCTCCCTTGGTCAACTCTTGTTCTTTTCCGACCCCGACGCCATTAGGTTTACGAGGGCTAGGGAGTCTTTCATTTTCATGACCTTCATGGCCCTTGCCTTCCTTTGGCCGATACCTTCATTTTTCGAAGTGTCGGATCCCTTCCTTTCTTTCTGTCTGATTAGTGAAATATAGAGGATGATTGCCTAGTTGTACTTCCTCTTAAAACAATAATCACCACCACCTCTCTTAGGCTTAAAGCCCGTAGTTTTACTATTTTTGAGCTCCCAGCTCAAATATTACAGACGAACATAAATTTGTTCAAAGGGCAGAAATCCCCTAAATTCATGGAGCACTTGCTCCCAAAATACAACATCCAGCCTTCAAGAGGCAGACAGTAATCTTACTTTGAAAAGCAGCTAACAGGCTCTCAGTGTTCCAAGCCTATTCAAGGCAACATCAACTTACAAATTCTGGCCTCTGAAGGCACCACTTACAATAGGAAAATAATTATACGGGGGTATTTAATACCCAACCTACTGGGCCTTCATGTAAAAGGAAACATGGTTAAATAAATGGCCCGAACACAAAATGAATGGAGGCGAATGCTTGCACTCCTAGATATGAACACTTAAAACCTAAAGGGCACTAGGCCGATGAAACAGGGGCTATTCCCAAACTATGGAGGTGAATCGTATAAGAATAAATTAAGACATTACGGAAAGAAAGAAAACCAGTTACAAAACGTAGTCACCACAAACCAATATGAAGGGGAGCTCGAGAGGTACATCACTCTCTATCCCCGATTTACAGTTAAAGATTTTATGAAGTTATTACATACGCCGGCAGAAGTTACATTTACAGAAAAGTAGGTTACATAGGTTATGATTCGGACCTTTGCCTCGGATTAAACTGCGGAGCTAGCCAGAAAGAAAGAAAGGAAGTTGTTATGTGGCCATTACCTTATAGAAGCTCTAGCAGCTGACGAAGAGGCCTCCCGCCTCCTCATTGACGCACGCACTCAGTAAGGTGACGATCAACTGGCCAAGAGACGTGAAAATCCGCAGTTTATAAACCCTCGGGAAAAGTTCGAGATCATTGCACATTAAAGTAGCCACACCCTCTCACGTTTATTAGGTACTTTAGTAAAAGTTACACTCAAAATCTAACAAGAAGACTGTGATTGGTAGGTAATCAATTACAGGAATTAGGGATTGGCTAGATTCAAAACTGGAGGAAAAAATATAAATATTGCCAACCCAAAAATAAATGAACATCAATTAGTAAAAATAAACTTATGAATACAAAACTTCTTTAAATCAAAACTTCTTTCAATTCGCACCAGGGTGCATGATCATAGTTTTTGTAGTGACATCTATGGAAGAAAATCCAAACTTCTTGATGAATGGCAAACAAAACAGGTAGAAATACAGTCAGTTCAGGAAACTTCACAATAAAAAAATTACATCATATTTCTCTGGTGACATCTTCTGAATAAATTTATAAGTTGGTCTAGTTTCAATTTGACGGTTTCTCCAGTAGAGGAGTTCTTTTAGGCGCTAGATTTAAATGCGCGGCGTTGGGGTGTACCTCCCGGTACAATTATTATTATTAATATTATTATTATTATTATTATTATTATTATTATTATTATTACCGTGTTTTGGTGGATCAGCAGAGGTGAAAGAAGGTGCGGGCTTGAATGGGTCTAACTACAAATCCGAAAGATGAATTAAAAATTCAATAAAGGTTATATTTTGAAAAAATAAAACAATGTTTATATAGAATTCAAAACAAATTTTTAACAAGAATCATCAACAGCTATCCACTAATCAGGTACAAGGTAGAATTTTACAAACGAAAGCACAAGTTAAGAGGTCTTTACAAATTCTGGGCTTCGAGCCCCAAGTTACAATTCCGGAGCCCTCAGCTTACAACCCAAAATTACCATAGGGCAGAAAACCCCTCATTAAATGGAGCACTTGCTCCCGCCAAGTAATATTAAGCCTGCTAGAGGCACCTTTCAAAATACCAGAAAGTGCTGACCGCTCTCAGTCTTTCAAGGCTATCAAAGGCTGCAACCAACATTACTATCAACTGCCCTCAAGGCACACCTATCAAGAAACAGGGCTATCTAGTACCCAATCTACTGGGCCTTCGTGGAAAAGGAACAGATTAATTAAATGGCCCCAAAAAAGAATCAAGATGAATGGAGGCTTGTACTTGCACTCCTACACGAAAGCTTGTTAAAACCTAAGTGGTGTAAAGCCGATACACAGGGGATATTCCCATACTATAGAGGTGACTCGTATAAGAAAATAATTTAACACATTAATGAAGAGAAGAAAATCGATTATGAAAACTTAGTCACCTCAAATCCAAATTGAAGGGGAGCTCGTGAGGGTAAGGCACTCTCTCTCCCCGATTTACAGTTAAAGTAATAAGAAGATGTTTACATAAGCCGGCACAAAGTTACATTTTTGAACAGGTAGGATACTTTGAAAAGGTTTCAAAACTTCCCCGGGCGTTAAACTGCTGACCAAGAAAGAAATAAAGATGTTAAAAGGCTGAAGAGCTGCTGCTCGAAGGAAGAGGCGCAACCCGCCCCCTGCTATACTTCCATACACTAAGCAAGATGTTGTTGAAGTGGCCGCGAGACATGAAAATCAGCAGTTTTTATACCCTCGTGGAAGATTCGAGACCATTCATGAATGACTAAGACACACCCACAGACGTTTATTGGTCGTCTAAAAGTTACAGATCAAAAATTGAGGAAGAAGGACCCGATTGGTCCAAAATTAATTAAAGAAATACGGGATTGGCTAAGTTCAAAACTGGCGGAAAGAAAAATTAATATTGCCAACCCACAGATGAAAGAACAAAATTTAGTAAAGACCAAAACTTTTGAATACAAAATTTCTTCAAAAAAGTTCCTTCACTTCGCAACAGGGTGCGTGATCATAGTTTTTTTGGCAGTGAGATCTATAAGAGAATGTCCAGACTTCTTGATCAGTGAAAAACAAAACAAAGCGAAAAACACACAGTGACATCTTCTGAGAAACAGTTGAGTTGATTCGATTTTTAAAGTTCAGAGTTTCTCCAGTAGAGGAGTACTTTAAGGCGGAAAATTTAAATGTGCGGCGTATAGGTGTACCAACTGGTACAATTATTATTATTATTATTATTATTATTATTATTATTATTATTATTATTATTATTATTATTATTATTATTATTATACCACATCTTTGAAGTAGGATAAGAAAAGTTTGGGAAAATGATAATTAAGCAAACGGAATTAGCCTTAACCTATGAGAGAAAGTTAAAGTGCGAGTGGTAGGAGATAGAATCAAGAATGATAATTGAGCAGGCAGTGGGAAGTATTTTTCGAGAAGCGGATACAAGGTGCACTTGCGGATGGAATCAAATAAGGGGCATTGGAGTTAAGATGATTAATCGTTCCGCCTTCATTTCCGCATTGACATAAATTCTTCTTCTATCCATATAAATAAAATCGTAACGACCGTTTGTCTGTACATTGACTTTCTTGGCGAAATTTCTGTACAGTTATCCGTTTCAGGTGTAATAATGACCATCAGCATACTTTTTAGCTTTGCTGTCTGTTTGTCGATAACTTGAAAAGTACCGGATATACAGTCCACTCTCGATAATTTTAAACTCAAGGGACTAGAGAAAAAGTTGAATT
Source organism: Anabrus simplex (assembly GCF_040414725.1). NCBI lineage: Eukaryota > Metazoa > Arthropoda > Insecta > Orthoptera > Tettigoniidae > Anabrus > Anabrus simplex. The sequence continues at coordinate 96,606,761 of NC_090276.1, read as the reverse complement.
TACCGAGATTTCGAAATAATAGGAGTTCTAGTAACCAAGAGGGAGGGAGGGAAAAATTGAAATAAACAAGAGTTTCACTTATACTTACTCATTTCTTTCACAACATTTGTACAATTATGAAATGTTCATACAGAAATGTTCATTTTGAAAAAAAGTCCGTAATTTTCTTTTGATTGAGCGACTTCCATCTATCATGGTCCAACGAATTTTCGATAGTGGTGAGAGCTGAGAAGAAATCGTCACTTGTGTCCGTTCTGAGGGCGTAGGAGCGTAGGGTAGTACGGTAAGATGGTGGTGGTGGTGGTGATTATTGTTTTAAGAGGAAGTACAACTAGGCAACCATCCTCTATATAACACTAATCAGGGGGAAAAATGGAAGGGATCCGACACTTCGAAAATGAATATATCGGTCAAAGAAAGACAAGGGCTACGAAGGGCGTGAAAATGAAAGACTCTCTAGCCCTCGAAAACCTAATAGCGTCGGGGTCGGAAAAGAACAAGAGTTGACCAAGGGAGGTCGGATAGGATAGATGAAAGTGAGGAGCCTGGCACAAGTAAGTGGAAGCAATGCCAGGACTCAGCTGAGGGTCTCGTGGTCGCCAACCCACACTCCAAAGTTCAGAGCCCCTGAGGCCCTTGCCTCACTCAATGTGACTGGAATTGGCGGTTGTTCTTCTTCGTCCTCATCCAGAGAGGCTAAATCCAACAGTTCAGCATCGGTTAGGGCACCGTGGACACCGATGTCATCGTCAAACGTTAACTCTCCACAGTTAGGTAGAAGTCCCCATCCTGAGTCAAAATTCGTACATTTTGGCGGCTCTGATGTCTGTTCCACGTTTTCGGTTTGCTTAAACCCGCACTTTTTGAAGCAGTTATAAATAGTGATAGGGTTGACATTTTTCCAGACCTTATCAATCATGATTACAGCGGTCAAAACTGTTATGTTCGTCTTGTCATCTTTTTCGATGCTATCCAGCACAAGAGAAACACTCTGCGGTAGAGAGTTTTTAAATTTTGAATAAGCCTTTGTCTAATGGTTGCAATCTTGATGTCATGTTGAGTGGAAAGAAAAGCAATTGTATATGGTCTAATGGTGGTGGGTTATTATGCACGGTGTAGTGGTCCAAAAACAGCAAGATTTTGCGTTTTTCCTTTTTCATGTCATTGTTAACCGAGATCAGCCATTCATTAAACAACTCTGTCGTCATCCATGCTTTTTTGTTTGACCGATAAGCTGTAGGCAACGATTTTATTCCTTTGAAGCAGCGTGGTTTGGCAGATTTCCCTATAATGAGTGGTTTCAACTTTTGAGATCTGTCCATGTTACATGCTAGAAGGATAGTTATTCTTTCCTTGCTCAGTTTCCCTCCATGACACTTCTCGTCTTTGAACGTCAGGGTGCGATCAGGAAGACATTTATAAAAAAGCCCGGTTTCGTATGTGTTCAATATGTTCCTTGGGTCATAGCCATTCAAAAAATCATTTAGTTCATCAATCCATTCGGAACAAATGGAACTATCCACCCCGGCGCTCTCTCCGCAGATCTTTTTAAGTATGATGGCGTGTCGGTTTTTGAAATTTGAAAGCCACCACTCACTTGCTGCAAATCCTCTAATCCCGAGAGACTGCCCAAAAGACTTGGCTTTTTCCTTCAACATGAAACTGCCCAGGGGAACATTTTGCCCTCTACACTGACGAATCCACTTAAGCAAGCACTCTTCAAGACGGGGAAATTCATCCTGACGTGACCTTTTTCTAGTCGCACTTAAGGCACTTTCGATGACGCGATCTTTATTTTTCAAAATCATCGACAAAATACCGAACTGTTTGGCGACATGTTTTTTTAATTGTCCATCCTCCACAGCTTGAATCACACGCTTTTTTTCACTTATGGAAAGACACTTGTTCTTTCTTGAACTCATTGTGATGCTTAAAAATTACACAAATCAAACGTTAACATACTGTACCACACTTTAACGTTAGAAAGATGACTCACGACTGCAAACTCACTCATACATCTCATTATTGATGTAAACAAACGACAGGTCTGTGCACGATAACAATACATACTGTAATCACCGACTTCAAATTATGGAGAGTAGGGAAGCCGGACTTCAAATTATAGAATGTCGACGAGCAACATGCCATTCCTACAAGTTCAAATTACCGAGGGGACCAAATAACATGGAATTTTTTTTCAATTTATCGAGTATTTTTCATGGGACAAGGAGAAAACTTCAAATTATCGAGAGATTCAAATTAACGAGTGTCAAATTATCGAGAGCCGACTGTACTTCTACCAAATTTCATATTTAGAATCTACCTGTCCTTGGGTAGGTTTTAGGGCCAATATTGTTTATAAATCACTGAATTCACTTGGGGTTTATACGAAACCGAAGCCGTGATTTTGCACTCCCACAGCATATACACAACCAAACTAATGGAAATTTACCTGCCATAACAATTTCTAAACTTTTTTTTCTCATATGCATCATTTCAGTACGAGGATCAATAAGGGAGATATCATTAACGGATCGTCCCACTGGACTGAACTCAAGAGCGGGTGCGAAAAGCCTATTTATAACTTGATAACTACTGGAGATATGTCAATATTTAGCATTCATCTGCCCAAAGGTAGGTTTGGTTGGTTTTGCAGGCTATGCACAGTAGACATATTCCTAAAGTACTGTAGTTGTACGTAGAGCAGAGTTTTAATATATATAAATCTTAACGACCGTGTGTCTGTGAATTGACAATTTTTTCGCGAATTATTCGTACACTTACCCGTTTCAAAATGTAATAATGACCATCTGCATATTTGTTAGCTTTAGTTTCCTCAAAGTCCGCATTTTTAACCCCCTCCCCCAAAGGGAGATTGAGGCACAGTCTGCCAGACGAGCTAGAAAATTGAAATTCGGCAAAATGATATGTCTTAGACTGTAATCGACGGAAATCTTCCAGGATCACTAAATATTTCATTTTCTTCCCCCCCCCCCCCCCCCGCAAGTTCGGAATATTGAGGCAATTTTAATGTCCGTGCAGACCTTTGTTTCGAGGTATTTCGCGGCTAAAACATCCTTATTAAGGCAAGGGATTTATGGGGAATGCAGAAATGCTGGACGCATTTGTGTTTTACCGGAAGATGGAAGTAAAATTCAAATATGCACGATGGCTCAATTAAAGAAACATTGCAAGGAGTAGGTTGAACATGTGAACTTAGTGAAAGAAAGTATGTGTTTACTAATTAGTTTTTATTTGTGTGTGTAAGTGTGTTTGTGCGTTGCCTACGAGATACACAAGGCCGGGAAATACAGCACACTAAACTTGTCCTCGAGATACTTCCGACAACCGCCGCTAGAGTTCTCTTTACTATTCTGTCTCGCCCGCTCATTGCAACACGTTCATATATGAAGTACTATAAAAATTCATTAAAACTAGTAATTTCAGAAGGCATCAAACATATATGAGATCAAAGATAGACCAAGAGCGATTGTTTGACTAATTTTCTACAACGTCTTTCTTACAATATGCTTAAACGAAATAAGTAATTCACGAAAGAAGCAGAGACATCTGATAGCGAGTTTGTCACTTCTTACCGATTCCTTTAATTGTGCCTCAGAGTATCCGATAAGCGGATCGAGATTGCGGTCATAAATAACTTTGGGTTTAATCGCCCTTTCACCAATTATCAGCGATCCAATCTTTTCCTCCGCACATCTGATATTTTGACATTCGTATTGAAGCTGCAGTTTGGTGAGCGATGTTCTGCCCGTTACGCAAATATTTAGCGGCGTTTCACCGTATTTCTATTTTCTCTTCCCGTAAAATTAAATTTGTGTTCGCTTCTGTGGTGTAGTGGTTAGTGTGATTAGCTGTCACTCCCGGAGGTCCGGGTTCGATTCCCGGCCCTGCCACGAAATTTGAAAAGTGGTACGAGGACTGGAACGGGTCCACTCAGCCTCGGGAGCTCAACTGAGTAGCGGTGGGTTCGATTCCCAGCTCAGCCATCCTGGAAGTGTTTTTCCATGGTTTCCCACTTCTCCTCCAGGCAAATACTGGGACAGTGTCTAACTTAAGGCCACGGCCGCTTCCTTCCCTCTTCCCTATCTGTCCTTTCCAATCTTCCCATCCCTCCACAAGGTCCCTGTTCAGCATAGCAGGTGAGGCTGCCTGGGCGAGGTCCTGGTCATCCTCCCCAGCTGTATCCCCCGACCCGAAGTCTGGCTCCAGGACACCGCCCTTGAGGCGGTAGAGGTGGGATCCCTCGCTGAGTCCGACGGAAAAGCCTACCCTGGAGGGTAAACGGATGAAGACAGAAGAAAATTAAATTCGTTCTAACAGGAATAAAGCTCCTAAATGACCAATTTTAGCATGCTTTTCAATTTGTTTTGCTTTTTTTTTTGTGGTCAAGTTCAGATACCGTAAAACTCTTTTTTTCTGATTTTATTACCCGTATCCTACTTCTCAATTTACAGATTGCTTTTCTGTAATCTGGTATTTAATTTTCTCATCCGTTTTTTTTTTAAGATTTAACAGAGATACTCGTAGATTTTATTTGATATAGAACGGAGACTTTTACTCCTTTTTCGTTTGTGGCTGACGTATTAAGATATGATATGTTCATCGTTATCTGAATCGGAACTTTTACTAAATGTTGAAGGACCGGGCGAGTTGGCCGTGCGGCCACGGCCGCTTCCTTCCCACTCCTGGGTTTTCCTATCCCATCGTCGCCATAAGACCTATCTGTGTCGGTGCGACGTAAAGCCACTAGCAAAAACAATTTTGATGGCAATACATCGTTTTTGGGAGCTGGACGCTTCCTGCGTTTGGCATTTTCCTCTTTGTGAACAGGATACACAATGAAAACAGAAGGAAGTTTGACTGATGTGCTTACGCCTTACACTGAAATCTGTTTTATGAGAATTGCTAGGTACCTAAAGAGATCCTACTATATCACCTTGCCTAGAAATAGTTTGCTTCCATTTATCCCTTAAACCGCACTCGGAAGGGAAACTATGGAACGTCAGTTTTCATGCTTTTTTTAGTGTCATCCGAAATACAGAGAGGTACACAACAGTGCACCTTCTTCTCAACCTCACAGACACTCACCGACAGAAACAATATTCACAATAAATTGCACAAAATCAACACAGGATCTCAATTACTCCGCATATCACAATGTTAAAGTCTGCCAAGAACAGAACGGAAACCTGACATCTAGCGGCCAAACCGTGAACTCGGTCGGGCCGCTTTTTCAGCGACCAATTAGTAGCTATGTCCCGGCCTTATATATCTCGTAGGCATCGGTTTGTGAAAGCCAGTGGATTTGCTCGCCAGGCTGTTCGGGTAAGCTCATTTTACTTGTTGCTTAATTTTATGTCCTACTGCTTAGTTTCAAACGTTTGTTGACCAGTACAACGGTAATACCATTGACCTGCATTCCTCTCCACAGCCCTCACCCACCCCTTCTCTTTCGTCCCTACCACCTTCAACAGGACTTGTGTTGCAAGAGCAGCTCAATAGCCACCCGCGATCGTTACATTGTTGCCACCTAAATGGCCAGTCATTATTAGCTCATATGGAGGAGGTACAGCTATTTTTGAAGTGAACAAGGTACATATTATTGGAATCAGTGAAAGCTGGTTGCGTACAGACAGGCCGTCATCGGCAGCTAACCGTGACAGTACTCAATATTACGCCATGACCGCACTGACAAAATAGGTGGTGGGCTTCTACTTTATTACAGACATGACCTGAAATGTAAGATAATTTCCACTTCTCACCCAAGACTTACACTGCGCCCAGAATTTATGTTCGTAGAATTAGATTGCCATAAAAAGATATTAAGAGGGATTGTATACAAGCCACCTAAAATAAGACAGACTGATGATTTTCAAGATGCATTTGCAAATCTTATCTCGGCATATGATGACATTATAATCATGGGTGATTTTAACGCTGACCTTTTAAAGCAGACTAGTGAAGCGAAAAACCTACTGAATTTATTTCTCGCCAAAAACATGACTGTTTTACCCCTCACGCTACTAATCACGTTCATTACTCTGACCGCACAAGTCATACCTTAATTGATCTTCCTGTGACAAATCAACCTCAGAAAGTAACTAAGCACGGACAGATCCCTGCTCCTGGCATCTCATTACATGACTTATTGTACATGTGTTACTCTACGCGAATACCTAAGTACAAACCACGCTACATTACAATACGAGACTTACGACATATGGACCGGAATAAACTGCGCCATGATGCATATAACTTGCCTTGGGACAGTATACGTAATTTTCAGAACATAAACTCTAAAGTAAACAAATTCAATTCAATGGTACTGGAAATATTTGATAAGCATGCACCAAAAAAACAGGTAAGAATCACTCACCATTCATCCGCGAGGCTAACGGCCGAGATAAGGTCTGCTATGGCCAGTCGTGACAAACTGTACAGACAATACAAACTGATGCATGATACAGATGATTTTGGGCGGTACAGGATTCTGAGAAACAGAACCAAGCAGCTAATTAGGAATTCTAAATATAAATACTTTCAGGAACTGATGAACACTAACAGCTCGAGACAAAAATGGAGTAAATTACGTACGTTAGGTATAGGTAAAACCGTAGAACACCGTGTACCAGCAAATCACTAGAGGCTTTAAATGGTTATTTCGCACGCCCAAAAATAGCCTCTACCTCCTTTCCTAAAAGTTCAATACCCTTCTTTCAACAGCATTCTGTGCATGAGCAATTCTACTTTAGGAATATCACTTCGAATGAAGTTAAAAGTGTGATATACTCTACTACATCTAATGCCACAGGTAATGATGACATTCCTATATCGCTGATAAAAGATATCTTGGGAGCTGTTCTGCCAATACTAACACATATATTTAACTACTGCCTGACAAACGGAGTGTTCCCAGATGTTTGGAAAGATGCACTAATTATACCCAACCCGTAGAGCTTCAATTTAGATTCTCCTTCAGATTATCGTCCAGTATCCATCCTACGACCCCTATCCAAGGTAATTGCATGCCTAGTTCACACGCAAGTTACTGAATACCTTACCAATCATTCCCTCCTCAATCCCTTCCAGTTCGGCTTCAGGAAAGGACATAGCACTGCGACAGCTTTACTACGAGTGACAGATGATATTAGACGTGCAATGGACCAACGGGACTTGACTATACTGACATTATTAGATCTCAGTAGTGTCTTCGACACTGTCAACCCTCAGTTACTACTGCACAAACTTCGAGAACTGAATTTTAATAGTGTGTCGCTTGGGTTCTTTTCCTCTTACCTTGAAAATCGCCGGCAGCGTGTGGCAGTGGCAAATGTGACTTCAGGGTGGCAAAGTAAGACCCTCGGTGTCCTTCAGGGGTCGGTACTGGGACCACTGTTATATATGATATATCAAAAGCTCTTAAATTCTGCAAAGTGCAAGTGTACGCAGATGATGTACAAATTTACTGTCATTCAAAACCGAGTGATGTTGATACTGCAATTACTAAAAATTCTGACATAAAACATCTTAGTGACTATGCAAATGAAAACAGTTTACTAATAAGTTCGAATAAAACTCAAGTGCTCATATAGCACCATATAAGGAATTGTCGTGGCTTCGAGTGCACCGGCGCCGTGAATTTCACATGTTATCACTTCTGCACAAAATCCTATTAGAATTTAGTGTGCTTATTTTATTATTGTAAAATATTTGTGTAGTACTGGTGTAGTAGAGGTATCCGTAGAAACTCTTACTAAAATACTGTTGTTGTAATTAGAATAGGCTTAAATGCAGTTTGGAATTGTGTAGTTCTTGTGTATTACTTTCGATATTCAGTAATTAACAGCAGTTTTTATCCTGTTAGGAGTTCTAGGATAAAAAAATAGAGTACGACTAAGTAGTATTGTAGTGTAGTCGCATATGAATTACCTTATTGTCGTATACTATTCCAGACAATATATCCCTCCGTTCATTTATTTTTTTGCAAATAAGTTATTTTATTTTTAATTTAATTTTTTTCCCGTAAAGAATGGCCAAGGAGAGCGAGTGCACTTACTGTGGGTGTGGTGAGGCATTGAAGGGTATGAGGGAGGAGCTGGAAAGTTTGAGGGAGATAATTAGGATTCTCACAGAAGACAGGAAGGAAGATAGGACTCCCTCAAACAATGTACAGGTTACAGTAGGTGTACAAGAGGGAGGGGAAGGAAAGGGAGGAGTTGTAGAAGTCAGGTGGTCTAATGTTCTAAGGGGAAGGAGATTGCAGGCTAAGGGCTCTATTCAGGATCAGAATTCAGGACAGGTGTCTGTGCGAAATCGGTACGAGTCACTCCAGGTTGAACAACAGAGGGAAGATGAGGGACAGGGAACTGTTGCTGAGATGCATGGAAGTAGGAGGAAGGGAAAAGGTAGGAAACGGAAATGTAGAGTAGAGGATAGGAAAAGACAGGTGGAACAGGGTCATGGGAAGGAGAAAAGGGAGGAGGAAGTAGCTTCTTCAGCTATCAGGAAAGATAGGGCTGACCAGGAGGGGAGGGGACCAAATGAGGTGGGTAGGGTTGAGGCTCTGGTCATGGGGGATTCCATCGTTAGACACGTGGGGAAAGTGTGTGGAGGAAAGGGAACCAGGGTAGAATGTTATCCAGGAATTAGGTTGAGGCAGATGTTGAGGAAAGTAGAAGAGAGGGAGGAGGGGAAGGAGAAGGTGGTAGTGTTTCACGGTGGTACCAACAACGTAAGGCAAGCTGATATAAGTACCAACATAGTTGGAGATGTGTGGGATCTGGTAAATGCAGCACGGGTGAAGTTTTAGAAAGCGGAGATTGTTATTAGTGGAATACTGTGTAGGAGGGATACTGACTGGAGGGTGATTGGGGATTTAAATGAGACTATGGAGTGGGTATGTGGGAAACTGGGAGTGAAATTTCTAGATCCTAATGGGTGGGTAGGAGATAGGGATCTGCGCTCGGATGGCCTTCATTTAAACCGCAGTGGTACGTATAAGTTAGGAAATTTGTTTGGAAGGGTAATAGGGAGGTACATTCAGGGAAATGGGATGGCCTAGGGAGCGGTGATAAGGGAACAGGGAACTGGAAATCAAGTAGTGATGACATAAAATTGTTAGTGTTGAACTGTAGAAGTTTTGTAAAGAAAGGAATAGAATTAAGTAATTTGATAGATATATATTTACCAGATATTGTAATAGGAGCTGAATCATGGCTGAGAAATGATATAATGGATGCAGAAATTTTCTTACCGCACTGGAGTGTGTATCGTAGAGATAGGATAGGAATGGTGGGAGGGGGAGTGTTCATTCTGGTGAAAGAAGAATTTGTAAGCTACGAAAAAGTTAAAGATGAGACACGTGAAATTCTAGGTGTAAGGCTCATTTCTAAAGATAATAGGCAACTTGATATATTTGGGGTGTACAGATCGGGAAAGGGTAGTCCTGAAGCGGATTCGGAATTATCTGATAGGATAGTCAGCTATGTGGGAAACGACATGGAAATAAATGTGATTATAGCGGGAGATCTGAATTTGCCAGATGTCAATTGGGAAGGAAATGCGAACGACAGGAAGCATGACCAACAAATGGCAAATAAGTTAATATGGGAAGGACAGCTGATTCAGAAAGTGATGGAACCAACCAGAGGGAAAAATATCCTGGATGTGGTGCTGATAAAACAAGATGAGCTCTATAGGGAAACTGAAGTAATAGATGGTATTAGTGATCATGAAGCTGTTTTTGTGGTAGTTAAAAATAAATGTGATAGGAAGGAAGGTCTTAAAAGTAGGACTGTTATTCAGTACCATATGGCTGATAAAGCAGGCATGAGGCAGTTTCTAAAAAGTAACTATGATCGGTGGAAAACGGTAAATAAAAATGTAATCAGACTCTGGGATGGGTTTAAAGAAATTGTTGAGGAATGCGAAAACAGGTTTGTACATTTAAGGGTGGTAAGGAATGGTAAAGACACACCTTATTATAATAGAGAAATAAAGAGACTAAGAAGGAGGTGCAGACTGGAAAGAAATAGAGTTAGAAATGGCTGTGGAAGTAAGGAGAAATTGAAGGAACTTACTAGAAAATTGAATCTAGCAAAGAAGGCAGCTAACGATAACATGATGGCAAACATAGCTGGCAGTCATACAAATTTTAGTGAAAAATGGAAGGGTATGTATAGGTATTTTAAGGCAGGAACAGGTTCCAAGAAGGACATTCCAGGAATAATTAATGAACAAGGGGAGTGTGTATGTGAGGATCTTCAAAAGGCAGAAGTATTCAGTCGGCAGTATGTAAAGATTGTTGGTTACATGATAATGTCGAGATAGAGGAGGAGACTAAGGCCAAAGAAGTAATCAAATTTACATATGATAACAATGACATTTACAATAAGATACAAAAATTGAAAACTAGAAAAGCGGCTGGGATTGATCAGATTTCTGGGGATATACTAAAGACAATGGGGTGGGATATAGTACCATATCTGAAGTACTTATTTGATTATTGTTTGGTCGGAGGAGCTATACCAGATGAATGGAGAGTTGCTATAGTAGCCCCAGTGTATAAAGGAAAGGGTGATAGACATAAAGCTGAAAATTAGAGGCCAGTAAGTTTGACATGCATTGTATGTAAGCTTTGGGAAGGCATACTTTCAGATTATATTAGACATGTTTGTGAAATTAATAACTGGTTCGATAGAAGGCAATTCGGTTTTAGGAAAGGTTATTCCACTGAAGCTCAACTTGTAGGATTCCAGCAAGATATAGCAGATATCTTGGATTCAGGAGGTCAAATGGACTGTATCGCGATTGACCTGTCTAAAGCATTTGATAGGGTGGATCATGGGAGACTACTGGCAAAAATGAGTGCAATTGGACTAAACAAAAGAGTGACTGAAAGTGTTGCTATATTTCTAGAAAATAGATCTCAGAGAGTTAGAGTAGGTGAAGCTTTGTCCGACCCTGTAATAGTTGAGAGGGGAGTTCCTCAGGGTAGTGTTATCGGACCTTTATGTTTTCTTATATATATAAATGATATGAGTAAAGGAGTGGAATCGGAGGTAAGGCTTTTTGCGGATGATGTTATTCTCTATAGAGTGATAAATAAGTTACAAGATTGTGAGCAACTGCAAAGTGACCTCGATAATTCTGTGAGATGGACAGTAGTCAATGGTATGTTGATAAACGGGGTTAAAAGTCAGGTTGTGAGTTTCACAAATAGGAAAAGTCCTCTCAGTTTTAATTACTGCGTTGATGGGGTGAAAGTTCCTTTTGGGGATCATTGTAAGTATCTAGGTGTTAATATAAGGAAAGATCTTCATTGGGATAATCACATACATGGGATTGTAAATAAAGGGTACATATGTCTGCACATGGTTATGAGGGTGTTTAGGGGTTGTAGTAAGGGTGTAAAGGAGAGTGCATATAAGTCTCTAGTAAGACCCCAACTAGAGTATGGTTCCAGTGTATGGGACCCTCACCAGGATTACCTGATTCAAGAAATGGAAAAAATCCAAAGAAAAGCAGCTCGATTTGTTCTGGGTGATTTCCGACAAAAGAGCAGCGTTACAAAAATGTTGCAATGTTTGGGCTGGGAAGAACTGAGAGAAAGAAGAAGAGCTGCTCGACTAAGTGGTATGTTCCGAGCTGTCAGCAGAGAGATGACATTAGTAGACGAATAAGTTTGAATGGCGTTTATAAAAGTAGGAAAGATCACAATATGAAGATAAAGTTGGAATTCAAGAGGACAAACTGGGGCAAATATTCATTTATAGGAAGGGGAATTAGGGATTGGAATAACTTACCAAGGGAGATGTTCAATAAATTTCCAATTTCTTTGAAATCATTTAGGAAAAGGCTAGGAAAGCAACAGATAGGGAATCTGCCACCTGGGCGACTGCCCTAAATGCAGATCAGTATTGATTGAGTATTGAATGATACTTTCCACTAATACTCCCAAATATCCTTCATCACCTTTTTCTTACCTCTCTTCATATCATGATCACAAAACGAGATCTGGCTCCTCTATTATCATACCTGTAAACCGCACCGCTGCTTACAACCGCTCTTTCATAATCTCTGCGTCCAGGGCATGGAATTTGCTACCTGCGAACATTAGGGACAATCCCTCTCATCGCAAGTTTAAAGTGGAGTGCCGCGAGAATTTGTTGAGTAGATCCTCCTGACTTGCTGGGTAATTGTTGAGTGAATGAATGAACGGATTATTGCAGTTACATCTCTTACGCGTATTTTACTTTGTGTTTTTTAAACTAAGGTTTGTTTTATTGTCATTTTTTATATTATGACTATTGTTTTTGGTTTGTGGGTTACTGTACTCACGTCCTAGTTCGTGAACCATGGGCAATGGCTGAGTGGCCCAGTAAGTGGTCCTGAGAGTCGGGATACCAGTTGTTATGGAATGGGAGTGGGCATCTCGGACATATTCTGAGTCATGGCCCTCCTTGTGCTCAGGCAGCTAGAACTATACAATCCACCGGTGGTCCATAACCCGTTAGAGGAGAGATCCTCACTTGGACTATGTGCAAGTAGGGTAGCATCCTGCTTCATGAATTTACAGAGCTCAGAACATTTTAAGCAAGGCTCGGACCTATGGGAGTAACGGAGTCCCACTTCCACCTGACAGGCGAGGGACTCCTTGGAAACAACTTGGCGAACAAAATGGAATTCGATGGGGAGCTTAATGGGGCTTATGGAAGAAAGAAAGTAGAACTGGCTGAGTCAGCAAAGAGGATGCATTTGGATGTGCTAGGAGTAAGTGATATTCGGGTAAGGGGAGATAACGAGCAAGAGATAGGAGATTATAAGGTGTACATGACGGGTGTTAGAAAGGGAAGGCCAGAGTCTGGAGTAGGGTTCTTTATGTTGCACGCAACATAGTTTCTGTTAGGCACGTAAATGAGCGAATGATGTGGGTAGATTTGTCAGTTGGAGGAATTATGACTAGAATTGTGTCCATGTATTCACCATGTGAGGGTGCAGATGAGGATGAAGTTGACAATGCGAGAGTTGGGAATAGAACTGAAGGATACGAAAGGGTGATTGGTAAAGGTGGGGAATATATGGAAGCTAATGGGAATGGGAAGCGGTTGCTGGACTTCTGTGCTAGTATGGATTTAGCTGTTACGAATACATTCTTCAACCATTACAATTGGGAGGCTAGGGGTACCAGATCCATAATAGACTATATCTTAACAGATTTAGAATTCAGGAAATCTGTTAGGAATGTACGAGTTTTCCACGGATTTTTCGACGAGACAGACCACTATCTGATTTGTAGTGAATTAAGTATCTCTAGGCCTCGGGTAGAGAAAGTGAAATCTGTCTGCAAACGAATAAGGGTAGAAAATCACCAGGACGAGGAAATTAGACAGAAGTACATGGATATGATTAGTGAGAAGTTTCATACAGTAGACAGTAAGCAGGTTCAGGATATAGAAAGTGAATGGGTGGCATACAGGGAAGCTGTAGTAGAAACAGCAAGGGAAACCCTAGGAACAACTGTTTGTATAGATGGAAAAAGGTGAACATCTTGGTGGAATGATGAAGTGAGAGCAGCCTGTAAACGTAAAAAGAAGGTTTATCAGAAATGGCTCCAAACAAGGGCCGAGGCAGACAGCAAATTGTACGTAGATGAAAGAAACAGAGCGAAACAAATAGTTGTTGAATCCAAAAGAAGTCATGGGAAGATTTTGGTAACAACCTGGAGAGGCTAGGTCTAGCAGCGGGGAAACCTTTCTGGACAGTAATAAAGAATCTTAGGAAGGGAGGGAAAAAGGAAATGAACAGTGTTTTGAGTAATTCAGGTGAACTCATAATAGATCCCAGGAAATCACTATAGAGGTGGAGGGAATATTTCGAACATCTTCTCGATGTAAAAGGAAATCATCCTGGTGGTCTTGCCAACAACCAAGCTCATGGGGAGGAGGAAATTGATGTTGGTGAAATTATGCTTGAGGAAGTGGAAAGGATGGTAAATAAACTCCATTGTCGTAAAGCAGCGGGAATAGATAAAATTAGACCTGAAATTTTGAAGTATAGTGGGAAGGCAGGGATGAAATGGCTTCATAGAGTAGTAAAATTGGCATGGAGTGTTGGTAAGGTACCTTCAGATTAGACAAAAGCAGTAATTGCACCTATCTATAAGAAAGGGAACAGGAAGGATTGCAACCACTATCGAGGTATCTCATTGATTAGTATACCAGGCAAAGTATTCACTGGCATCTTGGAAGGAGGGTGCGATCAGTTGTTGAGAGTAAGTTGGATGAAACCCAGTGTGGTTTCAGACCACAAAGAGGCTGTCAGGATCAGATTTTCAGTATGCGCCAGGTAATTGAAAAATGATATGAGAGGAATAATCAGTTGTGTTGATGTTTCGTAGATCTAGAGAAAGCATATGCCAGGGTACCGAGGGAAAAGATGTTTGCCATACTGGGGGACTATGGAATTAAATGTAGATTTAAAATCAATCAAAGGTATTTATGTTGACAATTGGGCCTCAGTGAGAATTGATGGTAGAATGAGTTCTTGGTTCAGGGTACTTACAGGAGTTAGACAAGGCTGTAATCTTTCACCTTTGCTGTTCGTAGTTTACATGGATCATCTGCTTTTTTTAATCAAGCACCTTTTTATTACTCTATTAAACTTTTACAATAAACATGTATAATGTATACACAAAAACTAATGACATACACTTTCTGAAGTTCATTGTCCTAGTTCCTTAATGCTAAACAAATGTTGTCAAACACTGATCACATTTTAACTTTGGTTGTTTTTGTCGGTTCCTTAAGTAGTCTATGGCACATTAACACCTTATACTGATCTAATAATTAAAACATTCAAACACTGTTACGCCATGAACTGAAACTGATATAAGAATCTGCTGAAAGGTATAAAATGGCAGGGAGGGATTCAGTGGAAATGTGACAAGCAGTCTGGCCTATGCTGACGACTTGGTCTTAATGGCAGATTGTGGCGAAAGCCTGCAGTGTAATATCTTGGAACTATAAAATAGGTGCAATGAGTATGGTATGAAAATTCTCGAAGACTAAATTGATGTCAGTAGGTAAGAAATTCAACAGAATTGAATGTCATATTGGTAATACATAGCTAGAACAGGTCGATAATTTGAAGTATTTAGGTTGTTTGTTCTCCCAGGATGGTAATATTGTAAGTGAGATTGAATCATGGTGTCGTAAAGCGAATGCAGTGAGCTCGCAGTTGCAATCAACAGTACTCTGTAAGAAGGAAGTCCACTCCCAGACGAAACTATCTTTACATCGGTCTGTTTTCAGACCAACTTTGCTTTACGAGAGCGAAAGCTGGGTGGACTCGGGACATCTTATTCATAAGTTAGAAGTAACAGACATGAAGGTAGCAAGAATGATTGTCGGTACAAACAGGTGGGAGCAATGGCAGGATGGTACTCGGAATGAGGAGATAAATGCTAATTTAGGAATGAACTCTATGGATGAAGCTGTGCGCATAAACCGGCTTCGGTGGTGGGGTCATGTGAGGCGAATGGGGGAGGATAGGTTACCTAGGAGAATAATGGACTCTGCTATGGATGGTAAGAGAAGTAGAGGTAGACCAAGACGACGATGGTTAGACTCGGTTTCTAACGATTTAAGGATAAGAGGTATAGAACTAAATGAGGTCACAACAGTAAATTTAGGGGTGCAGCGTTTTCTGAAAATTTAGCGATGAACGTCCTGAAAAATCAAGCCATGGCAATCAATCTGCTTACACCTTTAGCCTCTTTCGGAAGCTTGAAGTTTTGAAGAGCCTTTTTTCTAGACTGGTCGATAAAGACACCATTTTGGGGGTACTATATGCCCTAAAAAAGAAATTTGACTGCGGGCGAAGTTGACCTTGGAAAGCTTGACAGCCCAGCCTTCCTGAATCGCTCTAAGACTTCCTTGGTGTGTGTGAGGCGATCCTCGAAATTTTCACTGTACACGATGACTATCCAAACAGTGGTATACATAATTAAAGTCCCTCAGAATAGAATCTAGGGGTCTGGTAAGGTCAGCAGCTCCCGTGGATAATCCGAACGGTAAACGATTGAACTCATGTAAGTTCCAATCTGTACAGAAGGCAGAGATATGCTTGCCCCGCTCATCGAGGAGGAGCTGATGGTAGGCTTTGTTGAGGTTAAACGCGCTAAAAAATTATCACCTTGATAGCATGCGAAACATGAGTGTAGATCAGGAAGAGGTACAGACTGAAGTATCACCTTACGGTTCAACTGCCTATAATCTATGAATGGATGGAAACCACCAGAGGGTTTCGGTACAAAGAATATTGGAGAAGCATACGGAGAAGTGGAGGGCCGAATAATGCCATCGCAGAGCATCTCATCAATGATATCCTTTAGAGACGGGCCACATCGTCCACTCTGGGGATATGCAGAAGAACCTGAGGTGACCGTAATCCAGTAGTGCCGTCCAACAACCTGCAGACATCGTAGATGTGGGCGCCGGTTGAGACAGGTATGCATGGTTGTGTTGGGAAGGCTGACCTCCAACTAGGTGCCAGCCTATATGTTTGTCTTGAGGTCGGCTGGGTAGCGAGTATAGATGAAGGCCACCCGGTCGAGCAAAAGATTTGAAGGTGCTGCGACGGAGAGTATGAGTCCGCTAACGAAGTCGATGAAGGTCCAACCCCCCGGAAAACTTGACTTGCACCTTTATTTATACCTACGTTGAGCGGGTGAGGGAATCCATAGATCAGAATGCAGTGCGCGCGTTTTATAGCAGATCGATAAACAGTGGATAGAGGAGTGGCGCGCGCACATGTGATGTTTGCACACTGGCGGAAGAAGTTTAGTACGATATTCGATGTGTATACATATCGACAGGCGCTCGATGCACACTCTAGTGGTAGAAAATAAAAACTTACTGCTGCTATGTTGGGCGGGATTGATAGTACTGTTAAAAGAGCAACGCTAACTTCGCTGGCATCTTGGCGGGGCTAAAACCTCATAGCTGGCACCTTATGCATGTGGTGTCTTGGGCAATTTCAAAAGAAAATACATACTTTTTTAACATCTGTCAAGACAGTACCCAGAAGGTACTGGTCAAGATAACAGCCGCCATCTTTAAACACATGCACTTGTTTTGAACATGACTTACTTGAGTGCTGCTATCTTGACGGAGCTAAACCTTATTGCTACTACCTTATGGCGCGGAATTTAAATTGATCTTAACGGAACTTAGCGACGTCGCAGGACATTGCCAGGGGTCTAACGCTGCTCTTCTCAACCTACTGTTATCGTAGTTATGAAGCAAGCTGCCCTTGTCGATATACTATCTTATAGCAAGCTTCTGCCTTTTATATACTTACCATTTTATAGCGAGCTGACTGTCGAGGCTTAGCTGCGTTCCGCCTAACAGAGAGATGATTATCATTTGCCTAGTGCGAAAAATCAGAAACCGCGGAAACACATATTGTGCTAACCGCGCAGCCAACTCGCCCGGTAAGCGGTAATTTACAAAATGGGAACACAACTAAGGTACATCTTTCATCACTTGCCTAGTGCGAAAATGGGAAACCGTGGAAACACATTGCGCTAACCGCGCAGCTACTTCGCTCGGTAAAACCAATAACTACATCTTTCATAATTTGCCTATTGCGAAAATCAAAATTCGCGGAAGCACATCTTGCGCTAACCGCGCAGCTAACACGCTCCGTAATCGCAAATTTACAAAGTATGAATACAGCTAAGGTACATCTTCTATCATTTGCATAGTGCGAAAATCAAAATTCGCGGAAACACATATTGCGCTAACCGCGCAGCTAACACGCTCGGTAATAGCAAATTTACAAAATATGAATACAGCTAAGGTACATCGTTTATCATTTTCATAGTGCAAAAATCAGAAACCGTGGAAACGCCTATTGCGCTAACCGCGCAGCTAAAACGCTCGGCACCGGGCGAGTTGGCCGTGCGCGTAGACGCGCGCGGCTGTGAGCTTGCATCCGGGAGATAGTAGGTTCGAATCCCACTATCGGCAGCCCTGAAGTTGGTTTTCCGTGGTTTCCCATTTTCACACCAGGCAAATGCTGGGGCTGTACCTTAATTAAGGCCACGGCCGCTTCCTTCCAACTCCTAGGCCTTTCCTATCCCATCGTCGCCATAAGACCTATCTGTGTCGGTGCGACGTAAAGCCCCTAGCATAAAACGCTCCGTAATCGCAAATTTACAAAATATGAATGCAGCACAACATGGGTTATCTTGCAGTAAAAATACCTCACTCCTTATTTTACATGTTGTTTACAAAAGACACTGATATACGCAGCATCTGAGCTAGGATCGAACAGCAGTCGCTTAGTAGGTCTCTCCTTCGGGAGGCTGTTACCATATCATTTTAGTAGACTAAGTGCTACAGGTTTTAGAATCGAACCCGGTTACAAGGATCCGCTCGGGAAAAGGCTTTCTAGCACTAGCTAGAAGAGGAGAGAAGCGTAAACTGTCTGTAAAACTAGGCGAAATAAAGAGGAGGACGGGAAGAGACTAGGGCAGATGAGAAGGGAAGGGACATCTAAGTCTAGTGAGGAGGAGGGAATGTAAAAGGAAAACGTAGCTATGCCTCCTCATCAGTTGTTATTTGTCGGTTACGGTGTAAAACATCCGTTATGTTTATGTGTGGTCTGTGTAGTGTAACTTGTTCAAGACTTGACAATCTTCAATGATATAAAGCTGTAAAGCATAACTTTGGAATATACGCATGCAAACAATGTACTGCTATATTCAACAGACGTGATCATCTCACACATGTAAATTCTAAACACATTTGTTTACCAGTAGAACGCTTAGAAACTTTAACAAACGATATACCATCGTCTCAGCTTACTACTGCTAAACTCACACTACCAGTTAAAGAGATGCATAAGGAAGAAAAAGAAGAACGCAACGTCTCAGAGCTTTATGATTCTATGCCGACAACATGTCTGTAGGTGTGCAAACCTCTGAAGATAGAATCAAACCGTGAAATACAAGTTTTTCCGCATTACCTGTCTAGCAAAACTCTGTTACCGTATGCAGATATAAGATACTGTAGCAAGATTTTATACATGACGTTCCATTCTAGTCTGTCCCTAGCCTTCTAATCTGAATCGTTTTTTCTTCCCTTCTGATACGTAGCCTTGAGGCGAGTTTTGACTCGCTGTGCACAGCTGTGTGGGGCCGTGCCGAGTGTTGGCAGCCATTGAGAGACAGTATGGTTTGAGACGGTCCCCCTTACAGACGTACCATGTAGGATATTATTTATATATTGGGGTTTTGCCCCCGATTGACCCTTTTGGGGCCATGTAATGTATGTATCTGATACCTTCTTAATATTGAGTACTTATTTTCTTTCGACGTGGTGTTTTTAATATTTAATTGTGTAACCTACCTTCGTTTCAGTTCAAGGCTTCCTAGTAAATCTGTGCCCTTTCAAATTATTATTATTTTCTATCCTCTGATTATCTTATTTCATTCCTGGTTTTGGTTTGTAACTTAGGGCAAAGACTGACTTTATTTGAATATCTTCAGTAATTGAATTCAGTTAAACAAGTACCTATTGGTTTTTAAAAGTCATGACTTAGTTTCAGTTTCGGTCATACTAACCTTTCTTGGTATTGTTTACAAATATATATATATTAATTCCTTCTTATAACCTTCTTTGGGTGTTTTATTAATAATCATTTAAAAGCTGTAAACAATGGCCATTGGGAAATATCAAGTTGGGGTTCGCAAGATTGTTTCTGTGTGTCTCTATTATTTTTGTAGTTATATTTCTTTATTAAAGCCTTGTTATTATTTATTTCTGAGTGATCATTATGTAGTTTGACCAACAGGTTGGCAATCACGCAACGATCTTACTGCCTCCGCGTAAGTTATGGGTAGCTCATTCCACATCATCTTGTTTTGCTGTGTATTCATGTCCACTGCTGTTTCATTTTATTAATGTGTTTGTGGTCACAACGTTACAATACTATAAATACGTTAACTTACTCGTTGAACGATTACAACTCCTAGGAGCTTATCAAGACGTTGGACTGACAGTGTATTATTGTGTAATGACGTATAGCAAGGTGGTGGTGGTGATTATTGTTTTAAGAGGAAGTACAACTAGGCAACCATCCTCTATATAACACTAATCAGAGGGAAGAAATGGAAGGGATCCGACACTTCGAAAAATGAAGATATCGGCCAAAGGAAGGTAAGGGCCACGAAGGGCGTGAAAATGAAAGACTCCTTAGCCCTCGCAAACCTAATAGCGTCGGGGTCAGAAAAGAACAAGAGTAGACCAAGGGAGGTCGGATAGGATAGGTGAAAGGAGGAGCCTGGCACAAGTAAGTGGAAGCAATGCCAGGACTCAGCTAAGGGCCCCATGGTAGCCAACCCACGCTCCAAAGTTCAGAGCCCCTGGGGCCCCTTTTAGTCGCCTCTTACGACAGGCAGGGGATACCGTGGGTGTTATTCTACCGCCCCCACCCACAGGGGGGTGACGTATAGCAAGGATGTTATTGTTACATTACATGTAGAAAATTTAATAAATATTTTAAAATGTTCTGCTTATTGCATTTCCTTTTCATCTATCGTAAAGGCTTTAGTTTACCTTGTTAACGAACATGTATGCCTATGTTAACGTTATCGTTCTATCGGATACAGATATCTAAGAGGAGGAGGGGATTGTGCTGTCCTCTATAACGCTACGCTGTGGGATACATAACTTTGCTGTATCTACTTTCAACACGTACATCACTTAAATGTGTGTTTTTATCTTTTTATTATTGAATTATACGAGTGTTTTTTAAAATTCTAATAACAGTGTTTGATTTCTTAGATAAATGGAAAGGATTAACAATCTAGGACGGTTTAGAGGGACACCTAAAAGAAGACTAAATGATCTTCCTGTTGATGAACAATTTAAAGTTATTTCACTTCAGAGATTTTCTACGAGATTTGGTGTTAGAATATTGCGTATCTGTGAGGAATTTAAGGTATTTCTAATAGATATATGCGTTATCCGATTCAGAATTCAATAATATAAATCAACGAACAATTGCCTTGTCATATCATGGAATAGAAAACAATACATGTATTATTAGTTTTGTTGATATTTAACACATACATAGGATAAATTAAAATTATTATTAATATATAATGACATGGCATCTAATTAGGAAACTATAAATACATGTTTTTCATCACGTATACTAAGTTGTATTATAATAAATTTAATGAATATTTTAGATATAAGTTCGTTTTTAATATCATGCTAAAATGTTCTTGATGAAAAAGGGTCTTCTTTGCTAACTACGCATTCTGCGCTTAAGCTAAATGCCTCACTCGCATGTTCATTTGTTCTTTTTAAAGATAATGATGAAATTAACGAAACATTTTATACATAATAAAAATGGCAAAACTGTTATATTCAGATAATATTTCAGAATGGTTTCTTGAACACATTGTAGACGAATTGCTTGCAAAATTTCAAAAGTTTGAAGAGGGTGCGAGCAATACAGCTCTTCAGGTTAATGTCTGTAAATTTGATCCACTAAATTCAGGTATACAATATATCGAACTTCCGGAAGCCATTGCAGATAAAAAAGCAGTTATCAATATTCAGAATAATGATGATTATTGCTTTCTGTGGTGTATCACAATGGCATTAATCCCAGCAACAAATAATCGCTGAAGAACTGCACGATATAAAGATATGTTTATTGAGTTGCAGCATACGTTAAATTTTGACGGTGTTACTTTTCCAATGGATTTAACAAACATTTCCAGATGAGAGTAAAACAATCCTAATTTTTCATTTTCTCTGTA
This sequence comes from Anabrus simplex, assembly GCF_040414725.1. NCBI lineage: Eukaryota > Metazoa > Arthropoda > Insecta > Orthoptera > Tettigoniidae > Anabrus > Anabrus simplex. Next base: position 96,584,899 of record NC_090276.1, on the reverse strand, counting down.
CGGTGTAAATGGAGAGAGTATTGTAGGACCACTTTATATAGCTTCTTCTCCAAGACTACACCATATTCGCCTTTTGTATGTGTGGGATCAAAGCACAATCCACAACTGTTTTATAACAAACCTTTCACGCTTGTTAAGCTCCCAACTTTCATCAGACAAACTAAAGAAGTTTATATGTGAGAGATGCTTGCAGTACTTTTCAACAGAAAGCATGTTAGCTACTCACTTAGTTGATTGTACAAAACACCCAGCCGTAAAGCTTATTCTTCCAAATAGTGAAAATGCCGAAATGAAATTTGAGAATTATTATCGACAGGAACCTGTTCAGTTTACCGTTTATGCAGATTTGGAATGTTTTATAGCGTCTTTTCATCGTTGTCAACCAGAATTGTCTGAACCATATACTGATTATGTACAGAAGCATGCACTTTTTTCTGTTGCTTAAAAAGTTGCTTGTTTATACGATTCAACTTAATCATTCTTTAAGATGTATCGAGGAGAAAACTGTACTGAAGGGCTGTTAAATGAATTACAAGAGTTAGCACATCGGGTTCATTAACTTGTGCCACGTCCACTTCCAATTCAAATGACACTTGATGATATGATTATGCACGATGAAACAGGTGAATGCCGCATCTGTAAACAGCCTGTTATATTCCCAGAGATTAAGGTTAGAGATGACTGCCACTTTACTTGAAAATATCGTGGGCCTGCACATCATTCATGTAACATTTTATATCCTGTTCCTAAATTTATACCTTGCTTTTTTCATAACTTGACAGGCTACGGCTCAACTTCATTGTTCAAGACTTTGCACAAAGTTCACTGTAATTGCACAAAATCACGAGCGTTTCATTTCATTCAGTCAACGTGTAGACGATATTAGCATTCGCTTTCTAAGGTCCTATACATGTATAAACTTTTCTCCTGATACACTTGTAAATGGACTTTCAAGCGAGGATTTCATACACATTCATCAGTATTTTCCAGATCTTGAGAGATTTAAACTTTGTATTCTGCCATATGACTATATTCAAAGTTTTCAAACGTTAGAAGAAGCAAAATTACCTCCTGGTTGTGGTTGTGATTATTGTTTTAAGAGGAAGTACAACTAGGCAACCATCCTCTATATTACACTAATCAGAGAGAAAAATGCAAGGGGTCCGACACTTCGAAAAATGAAGATATCAGTAGAAGAGAGACAAGGGCCACGAAGGGCGTGAAAATGAAAGACTCCCTAGCCTTCGCAAACCTAATAGCGTCGGGGTCGGAAAAGAACAAGAGTTGATCAAGGGAGGTCGGATAGGATAGATAAAAGTGAGGAGCCTGACACAAGTTAGTGGAAGCAATGCCAGGACTCAGCTAAGTGCCCCGTAGTCGCCAACCCACGCTCCAAATTTCAGAGCCCCTGAGGCCCCTTTTAGTCGCCTCTTACGACACGCAGGGGATACCGTGGGTGTTATTCTACCGCCCCCACCCACAGGGGTTACCCCTGGCCTGCATTTACTAGTGTATTAGGCTAAGTGAACATAGTACAACATCACTATGCTCACCCTCATATGATAAGCACACAATATCGATTTCAGATAAAGACTATATGCTTGCATGTAATATGTAATCAACATTTAATATGAAGTCAGGTGAATATGCTGACTTGTATTTAACTTTTACTCTGTGATGTGTTTGAAAAATTCTGTAAAATGTGTTCAGCTATTTATGGATTAGACCCTTGCTATTACTACACGACTCCTGACAGGAGTTAAACTCGATCTTCTTACTGATGTTAACATGCTTTTGTTTTTGAACGCGGAATTCGCGCTGGTCTTTCTTCGCTTGTTAACAGGCATGCAATTGCAAATAATTCATACCTCAAGAATTATGATTCAGAGAAAAAAGACTGTATGGGTATGCAATGTCACAGGCGTTCCCATATTAAAAATTTGTATGGCTAACAGAAACTGAAATTGAACATTTTGATGTTTTTCTAGCTGGTAAAGGTCCTAATCGTAGTTTCGTGTTAGATGTTGCACCCGCTCATGCAGCGGTCAGTGCCAAGTTATCCCGGTAGCTCTTGATTTCTTCTCAGGGTATTCCATTTTCTGCTCATAAAATCTGTGATTTTATATATAATTATTTTACGTGGTTTCGGATGAGAATCAGTCCGCTGGGATACGCATCACGGGAGTACCTACACGCACAAGTACGAACCTGAGGCCGATAACTTCAAAGGGATCTCTTTTCGCTTGTAGAACTAATCAATTGCTTATATCTACGAAACTTATCAACTAACTTACAAACTAGTCGTTACCCAAACAGAAATTAAAACACAGTCACTTACTAAAGGAAAAATATAAGATTATTTATTGACTAAAGAATGTTCGATGTTAGATAAAGAGAAATCTGGGTAGTATTATCTGAGTAATAATTAAACATGAAGGATTAGAGTCAACGCTGGCTCAAATAAAATAAAATAATTAAAGCTTAAAATGTTTACATTCTTTCTTAATTAATGTTCAAATTCATATTAATATATATCTCAATATTCGTAGCCATGTTCCGAAAAGTATTTCATTTTCTCCAATTATATTCGTGAGATCACTGAGCAATCACGGAATCAAATAAAAACACATTGCGAATACTGTCACGTTAATTATTTAAAGTATTCTTACCACATTTAAGTCATCTCGCTGAGATAAAATGAATGGTTTGTTAACTTGAAAACGTAATAAAATTACATGAGAAAAAGTTAGATTGTAAACGTAAATCTGCTCATATTTTCACGTAATTATTTCCCAAACAAACTCTTGCGTGCGCACTAAATCGTAAAAGTGTTCTCCAACTTTCCATTCATAAATTATAATCATTCATAGATCTGAAATCTAATTATTTGGTCACATATTTCGAGTACGCACAAGTAACAACTTACGGGCTAAGACAATACCACCCTAAAGCCTACGACATATGGCTCCTAACTACCCATTATCATATTCTTCATATTTAAAATACTCCAATTGAAATCATAACTGCATGAAAAGAAATAAACATCTAACTAACTATTCAAGTAGTTTCCAATCCACACACTCCTCTATCAACGGCTCAATGTGCTCTAGCAATCTGCTCTTTCTCAATATTTCATATGTATACGAGCTACTCAACTTGTATGGATAGTATAGAATGAAATTATTACGTATTATATTGTAATGTCACCGCACCACAAAACATTAGATGTATACTAAGTCATGAATCTAGTGAACTGTATATTAAAGTACTCTCTTATACTCAGTACCTGTTATTCACTAAAGTCAAACATAAATATAACTGTCACGATACACAATTCTACCATAATACATGTCTATCTTACCTTAAAATGGTCATCTGCGCGATGTTCATACTTTGACATATTTTCTCCAATATGGCACAGAAACTCACCTTGTAATTCTAATACAATGTTATCTCGTCGAATAGCAATTCTTACAGTTCCCGTAGGACATAAACAAACCTCTAAACTTCACTATTCCTCAATATACTCCAATACATAATCACATTTCAACGCGATTCCAAACTATATTAACATAACGCCGGCTTACATATAGCCGTATGCATATAGCCATTACTCCCAAAACTATATGCTAAACATTCAAGAATTGCCTTGTAAAATACGCAGTTAATAACCTTTATCTTAAAACAGTAGCACGAGTTCAATGCCCTCTTTCTATGAAGAAAGGAATACTTAACTTGACAATATTCATCGTATCGCGCAGGTAATTCGTGACGTAATCTATGTTCAGGTAAGCGATATTAATCGAAATTTCACTAGTAAATTAGACTCATTGCTGCTAGGTCTTCACAATCAACACTTCTTTCTGTTATCCCAACTAGTTTCCACAGTATGTATGCAAGTGCGGTTATCTGTATATGTCATAATAGCATTCTAATTCTACACTTCCATCTTATCTTAAAGTCTTAAATATCTCACACTTCACTTTATATTACACACGCGTTCTTAATTAATTCATAAATATCACCAAATATTCAGCACATGCCGAGTTAGATTGAGGGTGCAGATTACAAGAAACTACTCTACTAAAGAAATGTATGGACTTAGCTCGTCAGTTGCTACGTTTGGTCTGGTTGTTGCTCCATCCCTCGGTTGCAGTTAGACCCTCCGATCAGATCTGGATCTCTGGTTGGATTGCATGTTCATAGTCATCAGCTAGTCACATAGCTCGCCGGTCCACTCCTTGTCGTCCAGTCTTTTGGCTGGCTGGTGCTCATCCACGTCATCATGTCCACTGGTTGGCCGGTCCAATCATCCTCAGCTGGTCATCTGGCTCGACGGTGCATATCCCCAGTTCAGTCCATCTTGTTAATTTAGCAGACAGTCATCATTTTGAATCTGTAGACAACGAAGAAAATTCCATTTGCGGAGTAATTAGTCATGATATATTCCATATTTCTATTATTTATAGTAATCGTCGAAGTTTTTCTTTGCTTTGTAAAATTTCTCCGTAAATAGTTATTAAGTTTACTGCCACAGTAGTAACTATCTTCTCGTATGAAATTATCAATATTGTAAAATGGTGAATTCCTATTCCTTCGATCGTAGAGTGGCTGCTCACTAATCCAAGTCAGTCATATATCACCACAAATTATTTATATAATTTTTCGCCTCTTTTCTTAGCATACACCAGTGAATAATTTAATCGTATGCTATCACCGATTATAAATAGTTAATATTCTCCTCAGTAGCTAAGAATATTCTTCAAATGTGTAGTTCCGCTCGTATCTGCGTCTTGCTTCTGCGAATGTAATTTTTTTAGTATATTCTTAAACAATCCTTCCGCTGCTATATGTTTTTAAACAATTCAAAATGAGCCTCTACTGTTCTGCAGTGTCTTCGAAATTAATCCGTTCCGTGACGTACATAGCCTCCTATACGCTGTATTAATATGAAGTTCATTGCCTTAGTAGATCGCATGGGCCATACCTTCCTACGCCGCCATTTTGTAACTGGTCCACGAGATGCGAACGGGCACAATGTTACACTTGCATACCGTTCTAATCTGCATAATTCACATTCTGTCCTTCGTTTTTGCGTTGGAAAAATGGTTCCGCCTGATAATACACCAAAGCATGTTAATCTGCTAGCTACTCTATCTCCAAAAATTGGTATGTTGTTCACATTCAATGTGTTGTTCAATGTCTAGAATATGGGTTACAATTGGAGTGTATTCACTGTATTATTGTAATGGTCATAGCGTCCGCCATGTCAACTGACAGTGGGCCCGGACCGGCACCGTATAATCCCACCCCTTACGCTTCAACTGCGCCAATCACTAGCAGCGCTAAGTGCTAGGCCAGCCTCACTCGCTTCCGCTCGCGGTCCCGTAGCAGAGGAGTATGGAAATGACTCCACGATTAATCTGGAGTGTTCCATCTCGCGATGGTCCTGGATCCATCCAGAATCCGGACGATTCTAGAAGAGCCAGCGCAGGTATATAAGAGAGGAACGACCTGCCTGGAGTCAGTGAGAGTTAGACTGAGTTAAAAGTTGGTGTGGTTCAGTCGTGAGCGACTGCCAGTATAGTGAAGTATGTTAACTGCTGTGATTATCGGACTAGTGTGCTACAGTGCGGACTGTTGGCGATGGAGGGAACGTGTAGCCGTGCGACGCGGGACCTTGTGTGTGAGTGTAAAACTGTGTAGAGTGAGAACAAGTGAGAAACGAAGGGAGAGAGAGCGCGCGAACTGCGTACGTGTGTGTTATGAGCAAAAGTTGTGTGTAGTCTTGTGTAATTTAGTGCATAGCTAATAAATCTTAGTATTGAAGCTACCAGTCTAGTGTTAATTGATCCTACTACCCCGCCAACTCGTAACAACTGGTGTCAGAAGTGGGATCGACTGGTAGCAGTAATTTCGTAACTAGGAATTTCTAGTGATTCGTAAAATGGACAGCGAACAGTTTCACGCTCTCCTCAGTAAGTTCACCGAATTCGCATCCAAACAGGACGAAATCAAGAGCGAACTGAACTGGAATTAAATGAACTTAAGGCTGGACAAGGTAAATTAGAACACGAAATGCGCTCTCTCGAAAGAAAGTTCGGCCGCCACCTCCAACTCCGGCTCCCAGGGGCCTGCTCCACTTCCTCGTCCCGGGAGGCCTTTTCAGGGGCCCGCTCCACCTCCTCCTGCCGAGGGGCCTTCCCAGGGGCCCGCTCCTCCTCCTCCTCCTCCTCCCGGGAGACCTTCCCAGGGGCCCGCTCCTCCCGCGTGAAATTTGAATTGATAAACAAAGCCACGTTCTTTTTGACAGCTATCATCAACGACGACGCATAGCTAACCTCAGTACTGCCATCTTAACGGACCTAAACCTCAATGCTGCCAAACTTAATCTCACTAGCGTGAGATTTGAATCGGTAAACAAGCCACGTGCGTTTTTGACAACCACGTGCTTTTTGACAGCTATCATCGACAACAACGCATCGCTAACGTCAGTGCAGCCATCTTAACGGGCCTAAACCTCAGTGCTGCCAACTTAACCTCACTAGCGCGAGATTTGAATTGGTAAACAAAGCCACATGCTTTTTGGTGAGCTGTCATCCGCCATCTTTAATCAACAGAGCACCATGCTGCCCTCTTTAGCTGAAATGTGGTGGCGGATAATTTGAAAATGCTTTTTGACAGCAGCCATCTTTAATCGACAGATCACCGTGCTGCACTCTTTAGTTGAAATGTGGTGGCAGGCAATTTCACGTGACAGCAGCCATCTTTAATCAAGAGAGCACCGTGCTGTCCTCTTTAGCTACAAACCTTTGAAATGTGGTGGCGGCAATTTGAAAAATTCTACATACACTTGTTTGGAAACAATGACACGTGCTTTTTGACAGCTGTCATCCTCCATCATTAATCGAGAGAGCAGCGTGCTGCACTCTTTAGTTGAAATGTGGTGGCGGTAAATTGAAAAATTCTACTCGCTCCTGTTTGGAAACAAACCTACGTGCTTTTTTGACAGCTATCATCCGCCATCTTTAATCGAGAGAGCACTGTGCTGCACTCTTTAGCTGAAATGTGGTGGCGGCAATTTGAAAAATTCTACTCGCTCTTGTTTGGTAACAAACCCATCTGCTTTCTGACAGCTACCATCCGCCATTTTTAATCAGGAGAGCACCGTGCTGCACTCTTTCGTTGAAAAATGGTGGCGGCAATTTGAAAAATTCCACGTGCTCTTGTTTGGAAACACAGCCACGTGGTTTTTTGAGAGCTACCATCCGCCATCTTTAATCAAGCGAGCACCGTGCTGCACTCTTTAGTTGAAATGTGGTGGCGGCAAATTGAAAAATTCTACTCGCTCCTGTTTGGAAACAAACCTACGTGCTTTTTTGACAGCTATCAAACGCCATCTTCAATCAAGAGAGCACTGTGCTGCACTCGTTAGCTGAAATGTGGTGGCGGCAATTTGAAAAATTCTACTCGCTCTTGTTTGGAGACAAACCCATGTGCTTTTGACAGCTACTATCCGCCATCTTTAATCAAGGGAGCACCGTGCTGCACTCTTTCGTTGAAATGTGGTGGCGGCAATTTGAAAAATTCCACATACTCTTGTTTGGAAACAATGACACGTGCTTTTTGACAGCTGTCATCCGCCATCTTTAATCAAGAGAGCACCGTGCTGCACTCTTTAGTTGAAATGTGGTGGCGGCAATTTGAAAAATTCTACTCGCTCCTGTTTGGAAACAAACCTACGTGCTTTTTGACAGCTATTTTCCGCCATTTTTAATCAACAGAGCACCGTGCTGCCCTCTTTAGCTACATACCTTTAACATGTGGTGACGGAAAATTTGTAAAAACTTTTTTGACAGCAGCCGTCTTTAATCAACAGAGCATCGTGCTGCAATCTTTATCGTAGTAGTAGGCAATTTCTACGTCACAGCTGTCATCCGCCATCTTACATCGCAAACCTCAGTGCTGCACTCTTTAGCTACTTACCTTTGAAATATGGTGGTGGAAAATTTTAAAAAAATCTACAGCAACCATCTCTCGACGCAAATTGCACAAGATGGTGGCTATACATGACTCCTTAAGGGTGCTTACGCAAGATGGCTGCTATACATAGGTTCTTATGAGACGCCCTTGGGATGCTTGCGCAAGATGGCGGTTATACATGGCCCCTTATGAGATGCCCTAGGGATGCTTGCGCAAGATGGCGGTTGCTCTTATGAGGCGGCTTAAGGGTCCTTGCACAAGAGGGCTAGAGAAGAAGAAAATTTTCCTAGAATACAATATTATACAATTTACACGAACTATTTTTCTACTAAACACACTGCTCATCCTTAATAAATTTTTATTGTTTACAAAATTCTACTTATAATATCTCCTGTACTTACAAATATAGTTAAATTACTTCAAATAATACTATACAACTGGTATAAGGTTAAAATTTCATTACATTTATTTACTTACTTTTTTTACCCATTTTGGAACCTAAGTAGCATAACGACCTGCTGCGTCTTAACCAGAGCCCCTTTTGCCACCACTTTTCAGAGTTCCTGAAGGCCTTCACAGCTACTGTAGCGGTCCTCCCAGATGTCTCCTCCACCACCACTACAGCCAGAGGCCTCCCAGAGGCCTCCTCCACCACCCGCGGGAAATTTGAATTTGTAAACAAAGCCACGTGCTTTTTGACAGCTGTCTTCGACAACAACGCATCGCTAACCTCAGTACTGCCATCTTGACGGGCCCAACCCTCAGTAGTGCCAACTTAACCTAACTAGCGCGAGATAAACAAATCCACGTGTTTTTTGACAGTTGTCATCCGCCATCTTTAAACCACAGAGCACTGTGCTGCCCTCTTTATCGTAGTAGATGTAAATTTCGTCACCTGTCATCCGCAGTGCTGCCATCTTGGCGGGCCTAAACCTTAGTGCTACCAACTTAACCTCACTAGCGCGAGATAAACAAATCCACGTGCTTTTTTGAAAGCTGTCATCCGCCATCTTTAATCTATAGAGCACAGTGCTGCCCTCTTTAGCTACTTACCTTTGAAATATGGTGGCGGATAATTTGAAAAAATGCTTTTTGACAGCAGCCATCTTCGAGCACAGTGCTGCCCTCTTTGTGGTGGCGGGAAATTCCACGTGCTCTTGTTTGGAAACAAACTCACGTGCTTTTTTCTGACAGCTGTCATCCGCCATCTTGCATCACAAACCTCAGTGCTGCACTCTTTAGCTAAATGCCTTTGAAATGTGGTGGCGGCAATTTAAAAATTCTATGTGCTTTGTTTGGAAACAAAGCCACGGGCTTTTTGACAGCTGTCAACCACCATCTTTAATCAATAGAGCACTGTGCTGCTATCATGCGGGCAATTTCATCAGCTGTCATCCGCCATCTTTAATCTACAGAACACCGTGCTGCCCTCTTTATGACATGTAGTAGCGGGCAATTTGAAAAGTTCTGTTAGCTATCATCCGCCATCTTTAATCAAGAGAGCACCGTGCTGCCATTTTTAGCTAGATACCTTTGAAATGTGCTGGCGGCAATTTGAAAAATTCTATGTGCTCTTGTTTAGTAAACAAAGCCACGGGCTTTTTTGACAGCTGTCATCCACCACCTTTAATCAATAGAGCACTGTGCTGCTATCATGCGGACAATTTCGTCAGCTGTCATCCGCCATCTGTAATCTACAGAACACCGTGCTGCCCTCTTTATGACATGTAGTAGCGGGCAATTTGAAAAGATCTGTTAGCTGTCATCCGCCATCTTTAATCAAGAGAGCACCGTGCTGCCATCCTTAGCTAGATACCTTTGAAATGTGGTGGCGGCAAATTGAAAAATTCCACGTGCTCTTGTTTAGTAAACAAACTCACGCGCTTTTTTGTCAGCTGTCATCCGCCATCTTACATCGCAAACCTCAGTGCTACACTCTTTAGGTACATACCTTTGAAATATGGTGGCGGATAATTTAAAAAGAAAAATTCTACAGCAGCCATCTCTCGGCGCTAATTGCACAAGATGGTGGCTATACATGAATCTTTAAAGGTGCTTATGGAAGTTGGCTGCTATACATAGGTTCTTATGAGACCCCCTGGGGATGCTTGCGCAAGATGGCGGTTATACATGGCTCCTTATGAGATGCCCTAGGGATGCTTGCGCAAGATGGCGGTTGCTCTTATGAGGCGGCTTAAGGGTCCTTGCACAAGATTGCTAGAGACACCCTAAGGATGCTTGCGCAAGATGGTGGACGCAAGATGGTGGCTATACACGACTCCTTATGAGACGCCTTAAGGGTGCTTGCGCAAGATGGCTGCTGCTCTTATGAAGAAAGCTAGCTTAGAGGCTAACGCGTCGTGCTAGTTCGATTCATTAAATTTGGGGCTTAAATGCAAAATGTTAAATATCTCGAAAGCGGTGCATCGTAGAGCAAAACGGACAAAAAATTTTCTGCCCAGTACCTCAGTTCGCAGTACGAGGAACAAGAAAAACATAGTCTAATGATGAGATCAACGGTTCGGTTCCTACTTAGGCTCTTTGGCATTAGCTCTGTTTTAGCTTGTATTGAAGCAAGTCTTCGTAACATGATCAGGTTTAGCTATGGTAGAGAGTATAACGTGCCGTGCAGGTTCGATTCATTAAATTTAGGGCTTAAATACAAAATGTTAAATATCTCGAAAACGGTGCATCGTAGAGCAAAACCTGATACCTAGGTTTGCAGTATCAGGAACAAGAAAAAAACATAGTCTAATGATGAGATCGACGGTTCGATCCCTACTTAGGCCCTTTGGCATTTGCAGCTATCTAATTCTACAAGATGGCGGCTATACATAGCTTCTTATGTGACAGCTTAAGAGCGCTTGCAAAAGATGGCTGCTGCTCTTATGAGACGCCCTAGGGGTGCTTGCGCAAGGTAGCAGCGACAAGACGGTGACTATACACAGCTCCTTATGATACAGCCTAGAGGTGCTCACACAAGATGGTGGCTGCTCTGATGAAGAAAGCTAGCTTTGCATCGTGCAGCTATCTTTACAGCACTAAACCTCATACCTTTGAAATGTGGTGGCGGGTAATTTGAAAAATTCTACTTGCTTTTTCTTAACAGCAGCTATCTTGAAACAATAGCAGCTATACATAAGCTGTTAAGGCCTTCTCTTATGTCAAGGCATAGCTCTATCGAACAAGTTTAAACCTGCATCGGGATAGCTAGAGTAAGCACGTGCTGCAGTGATGACGTCATTATGCATGTTTAGATTTGCAAATCACTAAAGAAACATAACAAGACTAGAATCGAACACTGCACTCTATGCCGTTAACTTTATCATGTGATCGGAACATTGATTGAAGTGTTTAGAACGCTAAATAAGTAGAACCGAACACTGTACTCGATACAACATGTGTTTAGAACATGTCAGGAGATACCTTTGTTCTAAGAAGATTAGGTTACTGCACATTCCTTGTAGGGCTAATAGGCTAAAGGGCTAATGGGCAAAAGGGAAAAGGGCTAAAGGGCTAATGGGCTAAAGGGCTCATGGGCTAAAAGGGCTAGGGTGCCTCTCCTCTCTTTATCCGGGCTTGAGACCGGCTCTACAACTGGAGGCGGAGTTAACATCCTAAGGAAGGAAGAATGTTGGGAAATAAACTATACGAATATAGCTACTCGATCGACTATATACTACAGATGGATGACTTAGGTGAGGGTAAGCGCTTACTTAATAATACCTCCACGACGTAATTCATGCTCTATTTCAAAAATATCTTCTTTGTACTGTGTGTAACCAGCATCATGATAGGCTCTTAGCAGTTGTAAACGTTTTACGAGTACGTTGGTGTCTTTACAGTACCTTATATCTACATAGGGTAACAGAGGCTTGTTGTGAACTTGGAGTCTATATGCAGACAGTTGATGTGTAGGGACTTGTTTTGATGTAATACGTGCTTCAGCAGTAGCGTTTCTAGGTACAAACTTAACTTGTTTCGATAGCGATGAAGCGTTGAAATTTCCTTCTTCTTTACCTTGCATCTCTTCTTGAGATGTTTTCACTGCGACAGAACGTGTAGTAGACTTAGGAAATGAAGTAAAATCATCAAGCTGTAATGGCAATGAATTTTCTTCTTCTTCTTCTACTTTCCCATTACTACTGTTTTGATCAACATCATTATCCTTATTATCATAATCATGATCTTGCCTCTCTTTATCTTGAAGTTTGTGCTTAGTAACAGAACTCGCAGCAGGTCTAGACAACAAGGGAGAATTAAAAATCTCTCGCAGAGGTGTACTTTTTAAACATAAATCAGTGTTCCCTTGAATATGGTTGAGCTCTTTGTATTTTGTTCCCGATGAAGCTACATTACACGCGGCTTCATGACGTTGAGCGTTGTATGCGTTCTTGAACTCTCTTCTACAATGTTTGCATTGAAAAATTGTCCTACATGATATCTCATGACGTCTCCTGTGATAGCTTCGGGAAAATGCTTTTCCACACTCTTCGCAAATATACCTAGAAGTGGGTTTTTCCATGACGGACTTTTATCTTCTACTAACAGATTCTTCTTTAAATCTACTTGACATTTGTTACTCTCTATTTCGATGATGCGAACAGCTTAGCGATTAACAGTAAACTAACACAAAGGCGTATAACCAAGGTAGCAACAGTAAGGTTTAAGCCCATCAAGATGGCAAGAGTGAGGTTAGGGACGGTCTGTTGTTGGATTTTAAATTCCGCGCTATAACATGCATAAGGTGGCAGCCTTGAGGTTTACCGCCGTAAATATGGCAGCAGTGAGGTTAGCGACGCTCTATTGTCCTTCCATGCGAGGTTAGGGTCCGTCAAGAATACAGCTGTAAAAAAAGCACGTGGCTTGGTTTACTAAACAAGAGCACGTGGCAGTGACGTCACGGTCACGTAGTATGGTGCTTCTGAATGCAAAGTTCAATGTCTACGCCTACGTAGTTAACACTCTGCTATGTTCACAAGATTTTTTTCACATAGTTATTCTTTATGCTTTAAGTTCATGCACATAGGTTATGTTAATATAGCAGCACATGTACAAGCGATGGTCGCACGCTCGCGTAAAAGATGCATGCATTATCAAAAGGTGGTGTGTACACGCTTTTAAACCTTGCTATTCTTACCGCTGCCATGTTCACAAAATTTTTAAACATCGATATTCTTTGTACTTTAAGTTCATTCGCATAGGTCATGCTAAAATAGCAGCGCAAACACATGTGAACTTTGTACATCCTAGCGGGATGTGTTTAGTACGATAGTTGATGCATGCAAAATCGATAGGTGTTGTGTACACACTTTGAAACTTAACTATTCTTCGTGCTTTAAATCCGTGCACATAGGTTATGCTAAGATAGCAGCACACTCTAGCGGGAGAAGTTTTGTACTCTTTTGATGCATGTATAATCGATAGGCAATGCGTACACGCTTTTAAAACATTGCTATTCTTACTGCTGCTGCTATGTTCACAAGATTTTTATACATCGCTATTCTTTATGAATTAAGTTCGTGCGTATAAGGTTGTCGCACACTCTAGTGGAAGAAGTTTAATACGAAAGTCGACGCATGCAAAATCGATAGGTGATGAGTACACGCTTTGAAACATAGCAATTCATACTGCTGCTCTGTTCCCAAGACTTTTAAGCATGGCTAATCCTAATGCTGCTCTTACCGACGTCGAGCTAAGGATTGATTACGTGACCGTGACGTCACGACCATGAAAGTCGATAGGTAAAGTGTACACGCTTTGAAACATGGCTATTCATTGTACTTTAAGGTCACGCGTATAGGTTATGCTAAGATAGCAGCACAATCTAGCGGAAGAAGTTTAGTACGATATTCGATTCTTGCAAAATCAATAGATAATACCTACACGCTTTGAGACATGACTATTCTTTGCACTTTAAGTTCATGCGTATAGGTTATGCTAAGATAGTGGTACAATCTAGCGGATGAAGTTTATTTCGATATTCGATACATACGTTATCGATACGTGATGTGTACACGCTTTGGAGCATAGCTCTTCCTTGTGCTTTAAGTTCGTGCACATGGGTTAGGGATACACAAAAGCGATTGCTACATGCTCTAGCGGAAGAAGCCTAGTACGAGAGTCGACGCATGCATCATCAATACGTGATGTGTACACGCTATTCTTTATTCTTTAAATTCACACACATAGGTAGCAGCACAGAATTGCGAACGTTGTACACTCTAGCGGCAGAAGTTTAGTACGATAGTCGATGTATGAAAACCGATAGGTGATGTGTACGCGCTTTGTAATATAGCTATCCTTTGTGCTTTAGCTTTATACACATACGTTAGCAATACACATATACGATCGTTGTACACTCTGGCGGTAAAAATAGTCGATGCATGCAAAATCAATAGGTGATGTGTACACGCTGTTAAACATCGTTATTTGTTATGCTTTAAGTTCGCGCGTATAGGTTATGCTAACATAGCAGTGCAATCTAGCGGAAGAAGTTCAGGGTGATGTGTACACGCTTTGAAACATGGCTATTCTTTGCATTTTAAGTTCATGCACATATGTTATGCTAAGATAGCAGCATAATCTAGCGGAAGAAGTTTTAGTACGAGAGTCGATGCATGCGAAATCGATAGGTGATGTGTACACGCTTTGAAACATGGCTATTCTTTGCACTTTAAATTTATGGGTATAGGTTATGCTAAGATAGCAGCACAATCTAGCGGAAGAAGTTTAGTACGAGATTCGATGCATGCACAATCAGTAAGTAATGTGTACACGCTTTGAAACATGGCTATTCTTTGTACTTTAAGTTCATGCGTATAAGTTATGCTAAGATAGAAGCAGAATCTAGCGGATGAAGTTTAGTGCGATATTCGATGCATGTGAAATCTATAGGTAATATGTACACGCTTCGAAACATAGATATTCTTTGTACTGAAAGGTCATGTGTATAAAATTATGCTAAGATAGCAGCACAATCTAGCGGAAAATGTTTAGTACGAGAGTCGATGCATGCAAAATTGATAGGTAATGTGCACACGCTTCGAAACATTGCTATTCTTTGTACTTTAAGGTCATGCGTCTAAACATAGCGAATCCTAATGCTACTCTTAACGACGTAGAGCTGAGGATTGATTGCATGACCGTGACGTCACTGCCACGTGCTCTTGTTTAGTAAACCAAGCCACGTGCGTTTTCTGGCAGCTGTCTTCTTGACGGACCCTAACCTCACATTGAAGGACAATAGAGCGTCGCTAACCTCACTGCTGCCATCTTTACGGCGGTAAACCTCAAGGCTGCCACCTTATGCATGTTATAGCGCGGAATTTAAAATCCAACAACAGAACGTCGCTAACCTCACTCTTGCCATCTTGATGGGCTTAAACCTTACTGTTGCTACCTTGGTTATACGCTTTTGTGTTAGTTTACTGTTAATCGCTAAGCTGTTCGCATCATCGAAATAGAGAGTAACAAATGTCAAGTAGATTTAAAGAAGAATCTGTTAGTAGAAGATAAAAGTCCGTCATGGAAAAACCCACTTCTAGGTATATTTGCGAAGAGTGTGGAACAGCATTTTCCCGAAGCTATCACAGGAGACGTCATGAAATATCATGTAGGACAATTTTTCAATGCAAACATTGTAGAAGAGAGTTCAAGAACGCATACAACGCTCAACGTCATGAAGCCGCGTGTAATGTAGCTTCATCGGGAACAAAATACAAAGAGCTCAACCATATTCAAGGGCACACTGATTTATGTTTAAAAAGTACACCTCTGCGAGAGATTTTTAATTCTCCTTTGTTGTCTAGACCTGCTGCGAGTTCTGTTACTAAGCACAAACTTCAAGATAAAGAGAGGCAAGATCATGATTATGATAATAAGGATAATGATGTTGATCAAAACAGTAGTAATGGGAAAGTAGAAGAAGAAGAAGAAACTTCATTGCCATTACAGCTTGATGATTTTACTTCATTTCCTAAGTCTACTACACGTTCTGTCGGAGTGCAAACGTCTCAAGAAGAGATGCAAGGTAAAGAAGAAGGAAATTTCAACGCTTCATCGCTATCGAAACAAGTTAAGTTTGTACCTAGAAACGCTACTGCTGAAGCACGTATTATATCAAAACAAGTCCCTACACATCAACTGTCTGCATATAGACTCCAAGTTCACAACAAGCCTCTGTTACCCTATGTAGATATAAGGTACTGTAAAGACACCAACGTACTCGTAAAACGTTTACAACTGCTAAGAGCCTATCATGATGCTGGTTACACACAGTACAAAGAAGATATTTTTGAAATAGAGCATGAATTACGTCGTGGAGGTATTATTAAGTAAGCGCTTACCCTCACCTAAGTCATCCATCTGTAGTATATAGTCGATCGAGTAGCTATATTCGTATAGTTTATTTCCCAACATTCTTCCTTCCTTAGGATGTTAACTCCGCCTCCAGTTGTAGAGCCGGTCTCAAGCCCGGATAAAGAGAGGAGAGGCACCCTAGCCCTTTTAGCCCATGAGCCCTTTAGCCCATTAGCCCTTTAGCCCTTTTCCCTTTTGCCCATTAGCCCTTTAGCCTATTAGCCCTACAAGGAATGTGCAGTAACCTAATCTTCTTAGAACAAAGGTATCTCCTGACATGTTCTAAACACATGTTGTATCGAGTACAGTGTTCGGTTCTACTTATTTAGCGTTCTAAACACTTCAATCAATGTTCCGATCACATGATAAAGTTAACGGCATAGAGTGCAGTGTTCGATTCTAGTCTTGTTATGTTTCTTTAGTGATTTGCAAATCTAAACATGCATAATGACGTCATCACTGCAGCACGTGCTTACTCTAGCTATCCCGATGCAGGTTTAAACTTGTTCGATAGAGCTATGCCTTGACATAAGAGGAGGCCTTAACAGCTTATGTATAGCTGCTATTGTTTCAAGATAGCTGCTGTTAAGAAAAAGCACGTAGAATTTTTCAAATTACCCGCCACCACATTTCAAAGGTATGAGGTTTAGTGCTGTAAAGATACCTGCACGATGCAAAGCTAGCTTTCTTCATCAGAGCAGCCACCATCTTGTGTGAGCACCTCTAGGCCGTATCATAAGGAGCTGTGTATAGTCACCGTCTTGTCGCTGCTACCTTGCGCAAGCACCCCTAGGGCGTCTCATAAGAGCAGCAGCCATCTTGTGCAAGCGCTCTTAAGCTGTCACATAAGAAGCTATGTATAGCCGCCATCTTGTAGAATTAGATAGCTGCAAATGCCAAAGGGCCTAAGTAGGGATCGAACCGTCGATCTCATCATTAGACTATGTTTTTTTCTTGTTCCTGATACTGCAAACGTAGGTATCAGGTTTTGCTCTACGATGCACCGTTTTCGAAATATTTAACATTTTGTATTTAAGCCCTAAATTTAATGAATCGAACCTGCACGGCACGTTATACTCTCTACCATAGCTAAACCTGATCATGTTACGAAGACTTGCTTCAATACAAGCTAAAACAGAGCGAATGCCAAAGGGCCTAAGTAGGAACCGAACCGTTGATCTCATCATTAGACTATGTTTTTCTTGTTCCTCGTACCGTGAACTGAAGTACTGGGCAGAAAAACTTTTGTCCGTTTTGCTCTACGATGCACCGCTTTCGAGATATTTAACATTTTGCATTTAAGCCCCAAATTTAATGAATCGAACTAGCACGACGCGTTAGCCTCTAAGCTAGCTTTCTTCATGAGAGCAGCAGCCATCTTGCGCAAGCACCCTTAAGGCGTCTCATAAGGAGTCGTGTATAGCCACCATCTTGCGTCCGCCATCATGCGCAAGCATCCTTAGGGCGTCTCTAGCCATCTTGTGCAAGGACCCTTAAGCCGCCTCATAAGAGCAACCGCCATCTTGCGCAAGCATCCCTAGGGCATCTCATAAGGAGCCATGTATAACCGCCATCTTGCACAAGCATCCAAAGGGTGTCTCATAAGAACCTATGTATAGCAGCCATCTTGCATAAGCACCTTTAAAGAGTCATGTATAGCCACCATCTTGTGCAATTAGCGCCGAGAGATGGCTGCTGTAGAATTTTTCTTTTTAAATTATCCGCCACCATATTTCAAAGGTATGTACCCAAAGAGTGTAGCACTGAGGTTTGCGCTGTAAGATGGCGGATGACAGCTGACAAAAAAGCGCGTGAGTTTGTTTACTAAACAAGAGCACGTGGAATTTTTTCAATTTACCGCCACCACATTTCAAAGGTATCTAGCTAAGGATGGCAGCACGGTGCTCTCTTGAATAAAGATGGCGGATGACAGCTAACATAACTTTTCAAATTGCCCGCTACTACATGTCATAAAGAGGGCAGCACGGTGTTCTGTAGATTAAAGATGCCGGATGACAGCTGATGAAATTGCCCGCATGATAGCAGCATAGTGCTCTATTGATTAAATATGGTGGATGACAACTGTCAAAAAGCCCGTGGCTTTGTTTCCAAACAAGAGCACATAGAATTTTTCAAATTGCCGCCACCACATTTCAAAGGCATCTAGCTAAAGAGTGCAGCACTGAGGTTTGTGATGCAAGATGGCGGATGACAGCTGTCAGAAAAAAGCACGTGAGTTTGTTTCCAAACAAGAGCACGTGGAATTTCCCGCCACCACAAAGAGGGCAGCACTGTGCTCAAAGATGGCTGCTGTCAAAAAGCATTTTTCAAATTATCCGCCACCACATTTCAAAGGTAAGTAGCTAAAGAGGGCAGGTGGTGGTGATTATTGTTTTAAGAGGAAGTACAACTGGGCAACCATCCTCTATATAACACTAATCAGAGAGAAACAATGGAAGGGGTCCGACACTTCGAAAAATGAAGGTATCGGCCAAAGGAAGACAAGGGCCACGAAGGGCGTGAAAATGAAAGACTCCCTAGCCCTCGCAAACCTAATAGCGTCGGGGTCGGAAAAGGACAAGAGTTGACCAAGGGAGGTCGGATAGGATAGATGAAAGTGAGGAGCCTGGCACAAGTAAGTGGAAGCAATACCAGGACTCAGCTGAGGGCCCCGTGGTCGCCAACCCACGTTCCAAAGTTCAGAGCACCTGAGGCCCCTTTTAGTCGCCTCTTACGACAGGCAGGGGATACCGTGGGTGTTATTCTACCGCCCCCACCCACAGGGGGACTAAAGAGGGCAGCTGTGTGCTCTATAGATTAAAGATGGCGGATGACAGCTGTCAAAAAAACACGTGGATTAGTTTATCTCGCGCTAGTTACGTTAAGTTGGCACTACTGAGTTTTAGACCCGTCAAGATGGCGGTACTGATGTTAGCGATGCGTTGTTGTCTGTCAAAAAGCACGTGTCTGTCAAAAAACACGTGGCTTTGTTTATCTCGCGCTAGTTAGGTTAAGTTGGCACTACTGAGGTTTAGGCCCGTCAAGATGGCAGTACTGAGGTTATCGATGTGTTGTTGTCGATGACAGCTGTCAAAAAGCACGTGGCTTTGTTTACAAATTCAAATTTCCCGCGGGTGGTTGAGGAGGCCTCTGGGGGGCCTCTGGCTGTGGTGGTGGTGGAGGAGGCATCTGGCAGGCCTCTGGCTGTGGTGGTGGTGGAGGTGGCCTCTTTGAGCCCGGTGGCGGTGGCGGCGGCCGAACTCTCCCATTATACTACTTACATTAAATGGTAGTTTTAACTGGAGGTCTGAATTTTGTGAAAACACTGATATCAACACATCACCCAAATCAAAATAAAATCAAAATCTCCTTATTTGCAAATGAGGTGTCTACCTCGGTAGCAAGTGGTACACTAAACTACATTATTGTCAAGCACTAAATTTTAAATTAACAAGAGAAGAAGAAAATTTTCCTAGAATACAATATTATACAATTTACACTAACTATTTTTCTACTAAACACACTGCTCATCCATAATAAATTTATATTGTTTACAAAATTCTACTTATAATATCTCCTGTACTTACAAATATAGTTAAATTACTTCAAATAATACTATACAACTGGAATAAGGTTAAAATTTCATTACATTTATTTACTTATTTATTTTTTACCCATTTTGGAACCTAAGTAGCATAACGACCTGCTGCGTCTTAACCAGAGCCCCTTCTGCCACCACTTTTCAGAGTTCCTGAAGGGCCTTCACAGCTACTGTAGCAGTCCCAGGGCCCTCGAAGTCAATACTGTACTTCACCCCTACAGGCAAACCCCTACTTCCGCTGTCCAAACTCCATAGAGTGGTGGTGGTGTTTTTTGATTTAAGAGGAAGTACAACGAGGTAATCATCCTCTCTGAACAAATAAGTGGAAAAGAAATTTAAAATATAAAACAAAATTATTTATTCAACAAAGGAATTTGGAAACGCAGTACAAAATAAAACAAAAAACAATTATAGAATTAGGCCGATAGGATTACTAACGTATCAAAAGGGAACGTACGTTCCCTGAGTAACGGTACACTTGTAATTTACATACCCTTGATAAGTCCACTGTCGCACATAAAGCGGATGACGAGATCAACAGTAGTCGCGTCATCGGCTAGTATGCGTTCGAGTGTTTCCTGCAGGCCGAGGCTCCGTCTTAGGCCAGAGAGATCGGCGCACTCTGTGAGGATGTGGGCCACGGTGAATTCGGCACCACAAGAACACACTGGGGGGTCTTCCCTCTTTAGGAGATAAGAGTGCGTGGATCGCAAATGACCTATCCTCAGCCTGCACAGTACTGTGGCCTCTCTCCGTGAAGGTCGGAAAGAGGACCGCCACACGGTAGTTGTCTTCTTAATTGCTCTCAGCTTGTTGGGAGTTCGGATATCTAGCCACTCCGATTCCCAGAACGCCAAGATGGTTTGACGTAGCTGAGAACAAATATCCTTAGCAGGTACATTGACGGGTCTTGGAGGTAAAAGTGCAGCTTCCTTTGCTGCTTCATCCGCAAGTTCGTTTCCCGCAATCCCAACGTGGCTTGGAAGCCACGCGAAAGTAATTCTGGTGCTAGCATCGCTTAACCTGGCTAGAAGATCATGTATCCGCTGCACCAGTTGGTGTTGCGAGAAACAGGTTTCAATAGATTGCAGAGAGCTTAACGAATCGGTACACAACAGAAAGTGGCTTCTTTCGTCACGCAGTGCAAACTGCAGAGCCTCTAAGGTGGCGTAAAGCTCTGCAGTATACACGCTACATACTTTAGGGAGCGAGATCTTCGTACTCATATCATCAATGACAAAAGAGCAACCAACATTATCTCCGATTTTAGAACCATCCGTGAAGATAAGTCTCGCGGCCGGATATTGGTGAACAAAGTCCTGGAAATACCTCCGATGAACGGAGGAATCCGTGTTCACCTTGGGTCCACGGAGTAGATCTAGACGTAAATCCGGTCGCGGAACCAACCACGGAGGTACCTCGCTAAGAGTTCGTTCAAGACAACCACCGATATCAATATTCAAATCATGACACAAGCTATCAATCCGAAACCCAATCAGCCGTGTGGCATTCGGCCGGTCTTGGCACCGCTGGTGGTATTGGGTGCGATAGATGCATTGATAGCTTGGATGTAGCGGCATTTCACGAATTTTGGCAGCGTACGTTAGGAGTAACTGCTGCCTCCTTATCCGTAAAGGTGGAACTCCCGCTTCAGCGAGCAGGCTGGGAATGGGGCTAGTACGGAAAGCACCAGTTGCCAGCCTTACTCCACTATGGTGAATACTGTCTAAAAGGCTCAGCGTAGATTTTGATGCTGAGCCATAAGCCGCACTTCCATAGTCAATTCGGGAGAGGACCGTCGCCGTGTAAAATCGTAGCAGTACCGCACGGTCAGCCCCCCACGAAGTGCCGCTAAGAAACTTAAGCATGTTAAGTCTCTTCATGCAGGCAACCTTTAACTGACGGATGTGGGGCTGCCACGTAAGTCTCTTATCAAAATGGAGACCCAGGAATTTGCAGGTGTCAACCACTGGTAAGACACTGTTTCGCAAGCGGAGCTCTGGTTCGGGATGCACAGGTCGACGTCGACAGAAGTGTACACTGAGGTTTTCGCTGCTGAAAATCGAAAACCATGTTGCAGGGCCCATCTGTCGACTCGGTTAATAGCTTGCTGTAGCTGTCTCTCAGCAAACGCCACCCTTCCGGAGCTGTAATGTAGAGCTAAGTCGTCTACATACAGCGATGGAACGACTGCGGGCCCAGCAGCGGCAACTATGCCGTTGATGGCGATTGCGAACAGCGTGACACTCAGTACCGATCCCTGAGGTACTCCATTTTCCTGAACGTAATATTGAGAAAATGCATTCCCTACTCGGACTCGAAAGAGACGGAGGGACATGAAGTTCTCAATAAACGTTGGCAAATTTCCCCGAAACCCCCACAGGTGTAGAGTGGAGAGAATCCCATATCGCCAGGTAGTATCGTAAGCTTTTTCCAGGTCAAAAAACACGGCGACTAGGTGTTCCTTCCGGAGAAAGGCCTCCTGAATGGCGCTCTCGAGTCTGACCAGATGATCAGTGGCTGACCGATGAGAGCGAAAACCACACTGGTAGTTAGACAAGAGGCCCTCCCTTTCCATGGCCCACACAAGACGCCGGTTAACCATCCTTTCAAATAGCTTACAGAGGCCATTTGTAAGGCATATTGGCCTATAACTATCCAGAAGTTTTGGATCTTTACCTGGCTTGGGAATTGGTATTACAATTCCGTCGCGCCATTGAGATGGAAACACTCCCTCCCTCCATATTCTGTTGAATAGGGTGAGGATATCCTTGAGACATCTGTCACTCAAATGCTTAAGCATTTGATTATGGATTTTGTCCGGTCCAGGAGCCGTATCTCTGCATAGCGCAAGTGCACTTCGCAACTCCCACTCCGTGAAGGCCACGTTGTAGGGATGCGAAGCACTAGAGGCAAAAGAGAGATGGTGGGCCTCTGCTTCGCGCTTAATTGGAAGAAATGCAGGGTCGTATCTCCTAGAGCTGGACGTATCTGCGAAATGTGACGCGATGTGGTCTGCAATGACTGAAGGAATCGTAACTATATCTCCATTAATGGAGATTCCGGGTACTGAGGGCACATTCTGTACTCCGACAATTCGGCGGAGTTTTGTCCACACTTGTGATGACGGAGTATGTGCCGTGATGGATGACACATACTTTTCACACGTAGCTTTCTTACTTTCTCGAATCAAAAAACGGGCCTTCGCGCGCAGACGCTTAAATGCGATATGATTGGCCATCGTAGGATTCCGACGATAATGTTTAAAAGCCCGTCGTCGATCACGTATGGCTGCTGCAATTTCGTCCGTCCACCATGGGACTTGCTTCCGGGGACGAATACCGGACGAGGAAAGAATTGTTTCCTCTGCAGCAGCCAAAATTCCAGTAGTAATGGAAGAGACGTGGTCGTGGTGGTGGTGGTGATTATTGTTTTAAGAGGAAGTACAACTAGGCAACCATCCTCTATATAACACTAATCAGAGGGAAAAAAGGAAGGGGTCCGACACTTCGAAAAATGAAGATATTGGCCAAAGGAAGGCAAGGGCCATGAAGGGCGTGAAAATGAAAGACTCCCTAGCCCTCGCAAACCTAATAGCGTCGGGGTCGGAAAAGAACAAGAGTTGACCAAGAGAGGTCGGATAGGATAGATGAAAGTGAGGAGCCCGACACAAGTAAGTGGAAGCAATGCCAGGACTCAGCTAAGGGCCCCGTGGTCGCCAACCCACGCTCTAAAGTTCAGAGCCCCTGGGGCCTCTTTTAGTCGCCTCTTACGACAGGCAGAGGATACCGTGGGTGTTATTCTACCGCCCCCACCCACAGGGGGAAGACGTGGTCGTCAACAGACTCCAGCATATCATCAGCCATCACTGCGCGTTTTGTAAATTCTGGCCAATTTGCCCGCCGAAGTAACCAGCGCTTGGGTACTTCGGACTGTCTTTGATTCAAGAGAGACAGAATTATCGGGAAGTGGTCACTATCACAGAGGTCGTCGTGAACTTGCCACCGTAGCAGGGGAACTAGCGCACGGCTACACAAAGTGACATCCAGGTGTGAGAATGTGCCATGCGCGCTACTGAAATGTGTCGGTTCCCCTGTATTGAGCACACAAGGATCAAATAGGTTGATCATTCGCTCGAGCTTCCTCCCCCTAGAACAGGAAGACGGAGAACCCCATAGTGTGTTACGGGCGTTCACATCCCCCAGCATGAGGAAAGGAGGAGGCAACTGAGCGATCAAATCTTGTAGTGCATGCATATCAAGGTTATAATCCGGTGGAAAGTACACGTTGCAAACCGTTGTCATTACTGGCAACGGAGTGCGAACTGCAACTGCATCTAGCTGAGTACGGAGCGGTACTTCTTCGCTGAAGATGTCGGAGCGAACTAGGGTACAAACGCCCCCAGTTGGCGCGCCATCCACAGCTACTCTCTCTTTGGAATAAAGACGATATCCTCTCATAGTCGTGTCGTGTCCAGGTCTCAAAAGAGATTCCTGTAGACAGACTATGGAGGCCGCATAGACGGATATCATTTGACGTAACTCAGCTAGGCGACAGTGGTAACTACTGCAGTTCCACTGCAATAGTGTCATTGTGTGTATTGGTAGTGTTGCGAAATTAGGACAATTGCTTGCCCTTCTTTTTGTCAACTACCTGCCATTTTCCGCCGTTGTTGTCGGTATTGTCGTCACCATCCACGACAATGAGTCGTTCAGTCTCCATTGTCTCCTCAGAAGAAGGAGGCGCAGTGACTGGAGCCTCCGCGGACGGTGATTTCATTGGTCTGGAACAGTGGGCCTTCTTTCTGGGAGAACTCGGTTCTCCAGAAAGTGATCGAACAAGAGGGCGTCGGGGCCTCTCGCTCTTGCCCACCGTTTCTCTCTTTTTGGGAGGAGAGCCGGCAGATGGCTTGCCGGATTCCTTCGGTGATCCTGTGGACCCCGACTGAGTTGGAGAAGGCTTCTTCTCCAATGTTTTAAGGGAGCTCTGTGGCTTCACCTTCTCCTCCTTTATGATCTGGGCATTGAAAGGAGGGCTGGACTTTCCAGCCCTATTTGGGGAAGTCCTTCCCCCCGCCCTGTTGGGGGAGGACTTCCCAGCCGAACGTTCCTGGGAAGGGCCTTTCCCAGGCAACGTCGACAGTAACGCTCTTTTCGGTTTTTCACGTGGTGAAACTCCAGTTTCTTTACTTACTGAATTTTGTTGCAGGCTTTGACTTTTCAATGCATTTTCAGTACCGGTGTTCTGTACAAAACCCTGTGGAGTGATCCGTACGTTTGCGACCTTTTCCGCGAATGAGATGGAGAACTCCGGAGCAGCCATGGATTTGATCTTCCTCCGGGCGTCTGGATAAGATAGCTTATCCAGCGTTTTTATCTCCTGGATCTTCTTCTCCCGCTTGAATGTGGGGCACTCCTTGGAGATTGGAGCATGCGTACCCGGGCAGTTGACGCACACAGGTGGTGGTGTGCATTCAACCCCAGCATGCTCGCACTTCCCCCACATTTTACAGGTCGTCGAACCTGTACATCGCAATGAGGTGTGGCCAAACTTTTGACAGTTATAACACCTCATTGGTGCCGGAATGTACGGACGAACAGTCAGGCGATACATTGCTACCTTTATTCGTTCAGGTATGGTCTCAGCGTCGAAGGTAAGGATGAAAGCACCCGTATCGAGTAGCTTATCACCCACACGCCTCTTCAACCTCTTCACGTCGGTTACACCCCGACGTGCTAGGTACCGGATCATCGTATCATCGGAAGACTTAACCAAATCCCTGTGGAATATTACTCCCTTGTAAGAGTTAAGGGTTTGGTGCTTCTCGATTTTCACCTCTACCTTACCGAATAACTTGGCTTTAAGTAGCCGTCTGGACTGTTCAGCCGTAGATGTCTTGATAAGTACGGATCCATCTCGGAGCTTGCGCATCTCGTCGACTTCACCAGCAACAATTTCTTCGATGGAATTGCTTATGGTAAAAGGACATTCGTCAAGGAAACTTTTACCATCGACCCTGGAAGCAACCAGGAATCGAGGAAGACGTTCGTCACTCATGTAGTCTACAGGAACTGGAGTATACCGCTTACGTTTCTTAGCAATATTTGACGCTGTTTTTTGAAGGGTGCCACCCTTTGTAAAAGAAGGAAGAGAAAGAGGTTCCGTCTTTTGTCCCACGAGTACTCACGGAAATATGAGGTCGACCTCCGGCAGAGCCAAGGAGTTTTACCGGAGGCAAGGCTATATACTCCAGAGGGCGCCCGGTATCTGGAGGGGGTCGCTTGGAACTACTCACCCAGTAGCCATGCATCACCTCGCCACGACCCGAAACTTGTGATTGGGGGAGGATAAAACCTCCGTGCTAACCTAATTATTTTTTTAAATTTATTTTTTTATATTTTTTAAATTTTTTTTTATTTTTCTGTAATGTCTAACCTAATCTACCCGAGGCAGAGAGGGTGGCCAGACAGGAAGAGGAATGAAATTAAAGATGGTGAGAATAGAAGGGTAGAAATAGTGATGAAGAATAAAGAGCACAGACACCTCTCAAGCAACTCGGGGGACACCTTGTTAGTCTGGCCCTACACCGAGGCCTACCCAGCATGGGTAACCCTGAGCTGGCACAGCCCTCGGGATCAACAAGCACACAAGCCGCCACACCGACTTCAAGGTCATGGTGTCCCTAGAGGGAGAAACTCCATAGACGAGGGGATGGAATTAATTTATTCACACACATCAAATGCCCTCTAACATTTCATTTATATTCTCTGTTGCTGTTTATTCTCTTCTTGAATATCTGTACAGATTTTGGAAAAGGATCAAACACTATCCCTGGTAAACTGTTCTACTCCTTCGTGCCCTTCAATATGAATGCAATTTTACCCCAATCGCTTCTGCTAAAATTCCTTCTAATTTTATACTTGTGGTCTGTTCTGCCGATATAATTATTTTCCAACTGAAGCCTCTCCATTTCTCCCCATGCTTCTTCTCTTGTATAGGCTCTATATAATCCTATAAGTCTAGTTTTCTCCCTTCTCTTACTTAAAGTTCCCACCCAAGTTCCTCTAACATTCCTGATACCGGTACACTACTCTTTCTCCTGAAATCCCCTGTTACAAATCTTGCTGCTTTCCTCTGCACACTATCTATTTCTTTTATTAGGTATTCTTGGTGAGGATCCCAAACACGGTTTGCATATTCCAATAATGGACGAACCATACTTAAGTAACTTTTCTCTTTTCATTTTTGTTGCATCCTTTAAGTAGCCTCATTATGACATGTAACGATCTATATGCTTTCCCAGCAAAGTCATCCACATGACCTTTCCAGTGCAAATTACTTTCAAATCTCACACCTAAGTATTTGCACTTGCCATCTTTTGGAATATCTACCTCATCCAATGTATATTCAAATTCAGTTTTAAAGCTCCTGTTTGTAAAAGTTGTAACAGTTGTTTTGCCTCCATTAACCTTCATATTATTTTCTTCAACCCATTGTTGGATACTCTCAAAGTCCCTTTGTAATTCTGAACAATCCTCAATGCTATTTTTTCCCTATAAACAATTATGTCATCTGCATACAATCTTGTTTTTGATGTTATATTGTTCCCCAAATCATTTCCGTATATTAAGAAAAGTAATGGACCGATTATACTACCCTGTGCAATTCCCTTCCAACCTTTCTCCTCCTGAGATACATTATTTCCTACTTTGATTTTCTGAACCCTTGAATTTAGAAATGTTTTTATCCAACGTATAACCCTTACGTCCAATCCTATTCCCTCCAGTTTCTTTAATAATATTTTATGTACGACTATATTAAAGGCTTTGGAAAGATCTATGGCTATGCAATGTAACTGGCATGCTGAATCCAACTGATCAGAAGAGACAGAATGATAGGACACATCTAGACATCAGTTACTTTTTGAGGGAAGTGTACGCGGTGGATGAAGGCATGAATATGACAATCAGATTAGAACAGACGTAGGATGTAATAGTTACTTAGAACTGAACAGGTTAGCACAGGATAGGGTGGCGTGAATAACTGCATCAAACCAGCCTATGGACTGATGACCTAACAAAAGCAACATATGACAAACTCGAAAAGAGTGGTTTGTAGTGGTTACTTATATTTTTGAATGATGTATATTTTGGGTTTATATCATGTAATGAACTATATAAACACTCTCAACGCTTTTCAAAAGGAACCTCATAAGGAGAAACAGAAAAATGAAATATGACAAGGTTGCTAAGAGAAAGCAACAAAGAACTCAAAATTGTGCCCTAAGATATAATAGGAATACCATTTTAGCCCCACGCTAGGACAACGAATGGCAGCAGTAAAGCATCTTTCTCTAATGGTTCTGATAATAATTGGTAGCCTGTATCGCGGTTGAAATTATCTGGGTGTTTACGTATTTCAATCGCCTGCCTGATGAATCTGGGGCGATATTTTCTTATACGGGCAAGAACATCCACTCCTTGGAACATGACATCATGACCGGGTGTTAAGGCATGATCAGCAACAGCTGATAAATCAGGTTGGGTGAGTCTGATACAACTGGTATGTTCTTTGATGCAAGTACATATCGTTATCGAAGTCTGCCCAATATAAACCTTACCACAAGTACAGGGAACTCTGTAGATACCAGGTTGTTGCAATTTAGGCAAACTGTCCTTAGTTGGTCGCAGAAGTTGCCTAATGTTAATTGAATTTCCAAATATGGTTCGTACATTATACCTATATAAGATTTTAGCAATACGATCCGTCGTGTTACGCATCCAAAGTAGGTAAGCAGTTCTTTTTACATCTGTTTTTCTTAACAGACATCCGATTAAGCGTCGGTCTGAGAACCGTAGAGATCGAAGCTTCGCTGTAACCGTTGCTCTCAAAGGTGGTTCTCAAGGTGTTAATTTCCTCTTGCAGAGCTGACACTTCACAAATCCTCCTCAGCCTGGTAGTCAGACTTGTAAGGATACCATGTTTCTGGGCAGGGTGATGGTGAGAATCTGTGTGGAGATATCTATTGGTGTGTGTAGATTTGCGATAAACAATGTGTTCTTAAAATCCATCCTCCTTCTTGGTGACGAGAACATCTAAGAATGGTATTTTGCCTTCAGATTCCATTTCTATGGTGAAACAAATGGAAGGGTGCTGGTGATTAAGGTGATCCAGGAAATGACCAAGATTATCTTCACTTTCCGTCCAAACAACTATATCATCCACATATCGCCACCAGATCTGGGGTCTGCAAGGTGTCGACGACAAGGCTTTCTGTTCGAAGTTCTCCATGAAGGAATTAGCCACAACAGGAGAGAGAGGACTTCCTTTGGCCACACCATCTGTCTGTTCATACTATTCCCCATTCCATAGAAAGTAGGAGGAGGTCATGCAGGGATAGAGAGGTCTTGCGATGTAAAGTATCATCAATGAGAGACATAACACCTTCAAGAGCACTGTCGTAAACAGAGACCCCATGTCGAGACTCACTAAGATATCGCCTGGCTGAAGTGATATAGCTTTTAACTTCTCAATGAAGTGTGCGTGTTTCTTAACAGGAAGGGGTGGTTGAAGTAGACTACCTAAATATTTAGAAAGGGTGTATGTACGGGAACCAATTATACTAACAAAGAGGAAGCCCTTATAGTCTCGGTGGTGGTGATTATTGTTTTAAGAGGAAGTACAACTAGGCAACCATCCTCTATATAACACTAATCTGAGAGAAAAATGGAAGGGAACCGACACTTCGAAAAATGAAGATATCGGACAAAGAAAGGCAAGGGCCACGAAGGGCGTGAAAATGAAAGACTCCCTAGCCCTCGCAAACCTAATAGCGTCGGGGTCGGAAAAGAACAAGAGTTGACCAAGAGAGGTCGGATAGGATGGGTGAAAGTGAGGAGCCTGGCACAAGTAAGTGGAAGCAATGCCAGGACTCGGCTAAGGGCCCTGTGGTCGCCAACCCACGCTCCAAAGTTCAGAGCCCCTGGGGCCCCTTTTAGTCGCCTCTTACGACAGGCAGGGGATACCGTGGGTGTTATTCTACCGCCCCCACCCACAGGGGGACCTTATAGTCTCGGAGGAAGGAGAGTCTTACACACACCCCACGTCTAAAACACTTCTCATACGTGGTGTACAGTAACATGACCGGTAGTGCAATGCAAACACTTGAAAAAGACATTCGGATGTTAATTTTGCGATACAGTAAAACCTCGTTAATTCAAAGTCTTTGGAATGCAGAAATCAGACTTCGAATTACGTGATTTTGAATTTACCGCCAACTTGTAATTAAGAAATTCCAACACTTGCGGCGTCAAAAATATTCCAATACCGTTTGCATTGCAGTACAGTACAGTGAATCTTCTTGTACGATTTCCCGCCATGGCACTTCTCAAGTTCTCTCGTAATGCCAACACTTGCCGTGTAACAAAGCATCCAACATCCATTAATGCACAGTTTAAACCTTTCAAATGCCATGAAAAAATGAAATAATTTCCAAAATGTATCCAGCAAGGTGCCTCCTGCTCCTCTAATTTCTTGAAGTGCTCTGAGGTTAGGTCCCCCTCTAAGACGGTGTCGGGGAAGTGGGATGTCGAGCAGGACAGCTAGACTTAAAACTTTAGTCCTCTGAGGTTAGGTCCCCCTCTAATGCGGTGTCGGGGAAGGGGGATGTCAAGCAGGGCAGCTGGCCTTAAAACTTTACTCCTCTGAGGTTAGGTCCTCCTCTAAGACGGTGTCGGGGAAGTGGGATGTCGAGCAGGGCAGCTGGCCTTAAAACTTAGTCCTCTGAGGTTAGGTCCCCCTCTAAGACGGTGTCGGGGAAGTGGGATGTCGAGCAGGGCAGCTGGCCTTAAAACTTAGTTCTCTGAGGTTAGGTCCCCCTCTAAGAGGGTGTCGGGGAAGTGGGATGTCAAGCAGGGCAGCTGGCCTTAAAACATTAGTCCTCTGAGGTTAGGTCCCCCTCTAAGACGGTGTCGGGGAAGGGGGATGTCAAGCAGGGCAGCTGGCCTTAAACCTTAGTCCTCTGAGGTTAGGTCCTCCTCTAAGACGGTGTCGGGGAAGGGGGATGTCAAGCAGGGCAGCTGGCCTTAAAACGTAGTCCTCTGAGGTTAGGTCCCCCTCTAATGCGGTGTCGGGGAAGGGGGATGTCAAGCAGGGCAGCTGGCCTTAAAACTTTACTCCTCTGAGGTTAGGTCCTCCTCTAAGACGGTGTGGGGAAGGGGGATGTCAAGCAGGACAGCTAGACTTAAAACATTAGTCCTCTGAGGTTAGGTCCCCCTCTAAGACGGTGTCGGGGAAGTGGGATGTCAGGCCGAGCAGCTGGCCTTAAAACTTTAGTCCTCTGAGGTTAGGCTCCCCTCTAACACATTGTCGTGTAAGGGGGTGTCGGGAAGGGCAACTAGACTTAAAACTTTAGTCCTCTGAGGTTAGATCCCCCTCTAAGACGGTGTCGGGGAAGGGCAGGTAGACTTAAAACTTTAATCCTCTGAGGTTAGTTCCCCTATGATATGGTGTCGCGGAAGGGGGATGTCGGGAAGGACAGCTAGCCTTAAAACTATAATCCTCTGTAGTTGGGCCCGCTGGCTATGGCCCATCAAGCTAATAGCAGTAAGGTCAGGTTCGTTACCTTTTTCAAAAAATCCGGGGCACACAATAGCATGTGGCTAAGTGGTGGTGGTGGTGATTATTGTTTTAAGAGGAAGTACAACTAGGCAACCATCCTCTATATAACACTAATCGGAAGGAAAAAATGGAAGGGGTCCGACACTTCGAAAAATGAAGATGTCGGCCAAAGGAAGACAAGGGCCACGAAGGGCGTGAAAATGAAAGACTCCCTAGCCCTCGCAAACCTAATAGCGTCGGGGTCGGAAAAGAACAAGAGTTGACCAAGGGCGGTCGGATAGGAGAGATGAAAGTGAGGAGCCTGGCACAAGTAAGTGGAAGCAATGCCAGGACTCAGCTGAGGGCCCCATGGTCGCCAACCCACGCTCCAAAATTCAGAGCCCCTGGGGCCCCTTTTAGTCGCCTCTTACGACAGGCAGGGGATACCGTGGGTGTTATTCTACCGCCCCCACCCACAGGGGGGCATGTGGCTAAGTCCCGTCAAGATAATACCAGTGAGGTTATGGGATCGATCACTTTTCAAAATTCCGCGGCAAAAAGAAGTGCACGCTGTTTTAACCTGTCAAGATGATAGCAGTGAGGTTAGCCACGCTGATTTGTTCAACAAGTGCACGTGGTTAGGGTCTGTTAAGATGGGAGCAGTGAGGTTAGACACGTTGACTTGTTCAACAAGTGCACGTGGTTAGGGTCTGTTAAGATGGCAGCAGTGAGGTTAGCCACGTTGACTTGTTCAACAAGTTCACGTGGTTAGGGTCTGTTAAGATGGCAGCAGTGAGGTTAGCCACGTTGACTTGTTCAACAAGTGCACATGGTTTGGTTCTGTTAAGATGGCAGCAGTGAAGTTAGCCACGTTGACTTGTTCAACAAGTTCACGTGGTTAGGGTCTGTTAAGATGGCAGCAGTGAGGTTAGCCACGTTGACTTGTTCAACAAGTGCACTTGGTTAGGGTCTGTTAAGCTGACAGCAGTGAGGTTAGCCACGTTGACTTGTTCAACAAGTGCACGTGGTTAGGGTCTGTTAAGATGGCAGCAGTGAGGTTAGCCACGTTGACTTGTTCAACAAGTTCTCGTGGGTAGGGTCTGTTAAGATGGCAGCAGTGAGGTTAGCCACGTTGACTTGTTCAACAAGTGCACATGGTTTGGTTCTGTTAAGATGGCAGCAGTGAGGTTAGACACGTTGACTTGTTCAACAAGTGCACGTGGTTAGGGTCTGTTAAGATGGCAGCAGTGAGTTTAGCCACGCTGATTTGTTCAGCAAGTGCACGTGGTTAGGGTCTGTTAAGCTGATAGCAGTGAGGTTAGCCACGTTGACTTGTTCAACAAGTGCACGTGGTTAGGGTCTGTTAAGATGGCAGCAGTGAGGTTAGCCACGTTGACTTGTTCAACAAGTGCACGTGGTTAGGGTCTGTTAAGATGGCAGCAGTGAGGTTAGCCACGTTGACGTGTTCAACAAGTGCACGTGGTTAGGGTCTGTTAAGCTGACAGCAGTGAGGTTAGCCAGGTTGACTTGTTCAACAAGTGCACGTGGTTAGGGTCTGTTAAGATGGCAGCAGTGAGGTTAGCCACGTTGACTTGTTCAACAAGTGCACGTGGTTAGGGTCTGTTAAGATGGCAGCAGTGAGGTTAGCCACGTTGACTTGTTCAACAAGTGCACGTGGTTAGGGTCTGTTAAGATGGCAGCAGTGAGGTTAGCCACGTTGACTTGTTCAACAAGTGCACGTGGTTAGGGTCTGTTAAGCTGACAGCAGTGAGGTTAGCCAGGTTGACTTGTTCAACAAGTGCACGTGGTTAGGGTCTGTTAAGATGGCAGCAGTGAGGTTAGCCACGTTGACTTGTTCAACAAGTGCACGTGGTTAGGGTCTGCTAAAATGACAGCAGTGAGGTTAGCCACGTTGACTTGTTCAACAAGTGCACGTGGTTAGGGTCTGCTAAGCTGACAGCAGTGAGGTTAGCCACGTTGACTTGTTCAACAAGTGCACGTGGTTAGGACCTGACATGATAGCAGCTGTCATCTTGACAGCAGTTTAAATTCTGCGCCGCACGTAGTTAAGATGACAGCAGTGACGTTAGGGTCTGTCAAGACTATAGCACTGAGGTTAGCGACGTTCTCTGTCATCTTGACAGTTGTCAAAAGCACGTGGCTTTGTTTACAAACAAGATCACGTGGCCGTTCACGTGGTCACGTGATTAATTCCACTTATACTCGGAGTCACTGGTATGCATTTCCCTCGAATAAACAATATAACCATCTGGTTTCTACCTCCTTGATTTGGCCGGGGTCAGTGACAAAAATGCTGACGAGGTGGTTTAGAACCCGTATAGCCCTACTACTGCCGTAAAGCTCATACTACTAATGTGTAAGGCGTATGCCATGATGGAGTCTGTATGTACGTAGACTTTTTCTCTCAGCAGCATGTAAGTTATTATGAACGCTCTGCCATCTCTTGAATATATTTGGATACTGGGAAAGGCAAAGAGATCTAACAGGGGATGGTATCCTTCCTTGATGGTGGTGGTGGTGATTATTGTTTTAAGAGGAAGTACAACTGGGCAACCATCCTCTGTATAACACTAATCGGGGCGAAAAATGGAAGAGGTCCGACATTTCGAAAAATGAAAGTATAGGCCATAGGATGACAAGGGCCATGAAGGGCGTGAAAATGAAAGACTCCCTAGCCCTCGCAAACCTAATAGCGTCGGGGTCTGAAAAGAACAAGAGTTGACCAAGGGAGGCCGGATAGGATAGATTAAAGTGAGGAGCCTGGCACAAGTAAGTGGAAGCAATGCCAGGACTCAAATGAGGGTCCCGTGGTCGCCAAATGACGCTCCGAAGTTCAGAGCCCCTGGGGCCTCTTTTAGTGGCCTCTTACGACAGGCAGGGGATACCGTGGGTGTTATTCTACCGCCCCCACCCACAGGGGGATATCCTTCCTTGATCAGAGAAAGTGTGTACTCTCTGGCTTGACAGGTAGTAATCAACCAAGGCTGCATGCTATGACATTACTAAGGATGAAAATCACATATCACAATTCTAACGAAAGTGTTGGTTGCTTAGCAACCTACTGAGTGCAGAGTGTATTGCGGGTTAGGGTAAGCCTTCCTCTGCAATTAGTGGGCTGATCATTTATTGTTTTGGTTTTATGATCAATCAATGTTGGATGAACTTAGAGACCTATCAATGTCTCATGATTCACCAGCAGGTAATTCCAGAGAGAAAAAAACAAAAACGAAGCAAATCGGTCCAATAGAACGGTCGGACGGATTTGTCAAATCTGTTTTAGTAATGTATTTTAATGTACAGTATAGATAGCACTTTGCCTGGTCAATTTAATGTTTCTCACGTCGTATCAACACAAGTAGGTCTTACGGCGACGATGGGATAGGAAAGGCCTAGGAGTGGAAAGGAATCGGCCGTGGCTTTAATTAATATACAACCCCAGTATTTGCCTTTTGTAAAATGGGAAATCACGCAAAGCTATCTTCAAGGCTGCCAACAGTGGAGTTCGCACCCACTATCTCCCGCGGCCCTAAACGCACGGCTAACTCGCCCGGTTAAATTGAAAGGGGGAGGGGCACAAGATAATTTTGGCCCGGAGGCGTTCTAGTAGTTTAGTTTGGCACTGGGGATGAGTGATCTTGGTTCTTATGCGAATCTGCTTCATTGGCTGCATGGCGCCACAATCTCTAGGGGTTAATGCTACCCGATTTGCGACGAATGTTTTCCTCTTTGGACATGAATTAAAACCATAATCACCACTAGTAGTCTTAAACGGTGATCACGACCACCCTAGGATGATGTGCCAACGCCGAGTGAACAAGCTGCCGCCGAAATGCCTGAGAGGTTTCTGGGCTCTTTTTCTTCATTTCTATCCGAAGCCCTATATTTCTCCCTCTAACCTCGCTATCTGCCTCGGATACTGTGTGTGTGTGTGTGTGTGTGTGTGTGTGTGTGTGGGAGTGTGGGGGTGTGGGTCTCAACAACCCCAATCCCAAGCTTTGGGTCGCGGCAAATTGGTGAAATGCTACTGGGAGAATAGTCGCTAGCGTCTCACCTCCAGAACGGGAAGGGCTTTGTTGAACTTCTCCTCGACTGTTCGTGGAGCCAAAGATGTAACTCTACAAACTATATTTGTAAGGTGGCACCCAAAGTATGGCATCTCAGAAGGCGAAGAAAAGACTGATCTTGTTGAAGTTTGTTATTTAAAGAGGCCTAACATCTAGGTCATTGGCCCCTGGAAGAAATGTAAACAATATACTCTATAGCACTAGACAGTGAAAGTGACCAGCGTGAATGGTCAGTGTTAGTGGTGACGTGGAAAACATGCGCAAGCTATGTGAATTTATTCTTCACAGTGAGCCACACTCCTCCCATCGCGGAAACATCCCAGTACAAATGAATACCATGAGAGATTTGAGGCGTAGATCGCGACTAAGAAATGCCTAAAAGCAGCCTTGAACTGGGAAAGAGCCTCTTTAGGAAACCAAAAATAGTACGAGACTAATTCTATAAGTAATAAAATTCAAGTACATGTAATAAGGATCTATTAAAATCATAAAGTAAAGTTAGAAGGAAAGGAAAATAATCAATTAAAAGGATGAGAACGGGTACATACATAAGCAGTCCTGGTGCAGTAGATGGAACAACATTGTTATGTGAGCATGAAGTTACAAAACCCAAAAAATATTAAAACATTCGGCGAGTGGTGGTGGTGATTATTGTTTTAAGAGGAAGTACAACTAGGCAACCATCCTCTATATAACACTAATCAGAGAGAAATAATGGAAGGGATCCGACACTTCGAAAAATGAAGATATCGGCCAAAGAAAGACAAGGGCCACGAAGGGCGTGAAAATGAAAGACTCCCTAGCCCTCGCAAACCTAATAGCGTCGGGGTCGGAAAAGAACCAGAGTTGACCAAGAGAGGTCGGATAGGATAGATGAAAGTGAGGAGCCTGGCACAAGTAAGTGGAAGCAATGCCAGGACTCAGCTGAGGGCCTCGTGGTCGCAACCCACGCTCCAAGGTTCAGAGCCCCTGAGGCCCCTTTTAGTCGCCTCTTACGACAGGCGGGGGATACCGTGGGTGTTATTCTACCGCCCCCACCCACAGGGGGATCAGATCTCCAAGAAGCGAATCATTTATGCGGCTGAGCGCTTGTCCACCTATAGAGATGCCCATCGGTACTTTATTAAATTCGTATAGGCCAAAAGGGGTGGCGAAGGCAGTGCAAGGGCTGCTTTTGGCATCCAAAGGGATTTGGTAGTACGCTGAATTAAAGTCGAAAACGGTGAAGAATTTAGCACCATGAAAATGTTGAAAGGCATTTTCAATGTTGACCTTCCTATAGTCAACGATGAACCTAAATCTACCGTCCTTTTTGGGTACAAGGAAGGCCGGACTACTGTAAGGGGACTTCGAGGGACAAATTACCTTCTTTTCCAAAAGGTCGTTGACACATTCTCTCATAGCGGATAGTTTGGGGGGCGAGCAACCGAATGGCGGGAACCTAACGGGGGTATCATCTTTCAATTCGATTGAATAGTAAAAGTTCTTTGCACAACCTAAATCAGCAGTTAAGACATCAGAGAATTCTTCCAATAAACTGTTTAACATTAGGTTCTGGCTATCAGTCAAATCACAAGAGGCGTTGGGAAGTTGGGGTTTCGGAAGGGCGCATATAGTAGCACGTTGGAAAGGGGAATCAAAAGGGTAATTTACACCAGATTTGAAACGAAAGGCAGAGGTACGAGTGATAAAATGAATGGATAGACCAATAGCCAGCATAAAATCTGTTCCTAAAATGACAGGGACTGATAGATCGAGAAAAACATTGAATGTCCAATCGCATGAAAGGTTATGGATTTTAATATGACATTTGATTCGACCCACGGGACATACCTGACGGCCATCAGCAGACATGAACTGTCCAGAGCTGTCACAGGTTTGAGGATATTTTTAATTCATGCAAGACACAAAGGATTGTTTGACGAAGGAACCGCAGGAACCGGTATCTAATAAGGCATATAGTACGCGCGATCCACTATCAATCTTGGCTCAGGGTGTAGATGAGGGAAGGCACCAAATCCTTTTATTAACACCAAAATCAGGCACCAACGACGGGCCATCACGCCGGCGCGGATTTATTTTCCCTGCCGAGTGTTGCACCGACGACACACGTGCTGGGTGACACCAGCTAGACCCCAATTCGAGCATTTCAGAGGAGACTTAGACCAACAGCTCTTTGAAATATGCCCTAGTTTCCCGCAATTCCAGCACTTCCTCGTTGCAATGTCGCTTACCATGGCTGAGTTAGAAGATTGGACGGTATTAACACAGCGTCGAGGCGGAGATACAACACTCGACCTGCGATTGGTACTACCGAAGGGGCGAGATGGAGAAGGGGTTCCACCAAAAGAGACTGATTTCATGGGCGCACGTTAACAACGCGGGAAATGAACAATCAGGTGCAGTAGGAGGTGGACGGTACAATTTATCCTGGCAGACCGTTGATTAGAATTCGCGGCCTAAATTAATGATATCCTCAACGCATTCAACCTGAAATTTTTTATATACAGTTTATAATCAGGGGCTAGATTTCTGTAAAACTGGTCGTACATTTCAGATTCCGGGAGCTTGACACACAAACGGTTGAACATATTCAAAATACCAGTGGCGTAGTCATCAATCCCTTCCCTTACTCCCTGGGTTCTTCTGAAAATTTATTGTTTCAGACAATAGTCCATGTCGGACAAGCCAAAATGCTGTTAAATTCGAATAGGAAAATCGTCCCAGGATTGGATGTTAGTTTGATTAGCCTGAACCATTTCAACGTTGGCCCTTCTAGCATCCCAGGTATGACACGAATGAGTACGTCAAGGGACAAGGAGCTGCATTCGGCGATATCTTCAACTCTTTCAAGAAATTCAATAACACTGGAGCTATTTCCTTCCCCAGAAAAGTTTAATTACCATTTCCTGACGATATCGAAAACAGGGTTAATATTTGTGGTACGGCCAATAACGGGTCTAGAATTGCGGGAACGGGGTCCACACGGTTCTCGGCGAGGGCACAATTCCTACAGGCAATAGCATTCCTACCCTCAGGGCATCTACCACTATCGCTACCAGATACGAGCGACGTATTAACATCAAGACCTTGCCCCTTTTCTTTTTCTAGGTTGGATGTTTCCCCAGTAAAACTTCGCTTTCTGTGCTCATGCCTAACACTTTCTGACTTTCCATAATCTAAGCAAAATTTCAACGGCCGCAAACAAAACACATGCAAATGGTCATAAGAATACATACATTACCAACAATAGCCAGGATTAAAATCAGAACACAATGGCTTCACAAGACTAAATCGAGGGACAATTAGGACTGATTTAATATACCCAACATAAAACATCATTTCCAGTTCTACTTCGTCGCATCTCCTACCATTTGAGTCACACCCCCTCCCACCGCGGAAACAATCCCAGTACAAATAAATACCATGAGAGATTTGAGGCGTAGATCGCGACTAAGAAATGCCTAAAAGCAGCCTTGAACTGGAAAAGAGCCTCTTTAGGAAACCAAAAATAGTAAGAGACTAATTCTATAAGTAATAAAATTCAAGTACATGTAATAAGGATCTATTAAAATCATAAAATAAAGTTAGAAGGAAAGGAAAATAATCAATTAAAAGGATGAGAACGGGTACATACATAAGCAGTCCTGGTGCAGTAGATGGAACAACATTGTTATGTGAGCATGAAGTTACAAAACCCAAAAAATATTGAAACATTCGGCGAGCTCACTCAGTTAAGTACAATAGCATTATTGAATGTACCAGTATTAATATTGGTGCCACAGACCAGAAGAGATCGTTCTTTCCACGAGTATATTTCAATTCATTTTTCACACAACATCGTTCCGACACCACCCTCATGGTAACAATCACCACAGATCGTCTAACTCCCACGCATCAAGGAGAAAACCCCGAGTTGCCCTATAGGCAAGCCAGCGGCCAAGACAGGTACGAAGACAAAAAAATAGCACCATACGAAAATGCATGAATAAGAAACAGAAACAAGATCAAAATGTAAATTCAGCCGACTGATACGTCATTATTTCACTCCCCTTTCATACTAACATTCGCGCACACATTCAGGCACAGTCTGGATCGGCAAGCAATATGAGCACCAGCGTCAATTAAACGACGGACTCAATTTCATGTAGCATGACTCCAAGGTCACAAACGAGGTCATATTTATATCAGAAGTTGCGTGAACAGAACAAACGAATTCAGCTGTGGGATCAGAAAAATCCCGTAGTCATGCACAAACCCATCAGGGTTCGCACTTCGTACGACACGAGTGGAAGCTCGCGCTGACACAGAGGGCAAACTTCATCAGATGGCAAATTACATAAGAATGTAGCGCACATGAACAGAAGTAATATGAGACCCAAGCATCAGCATATCATAATCACAATAACCACAAGAAAAAACATGCAGTCCATTCATACTGCGGAGCGAACGACACATATCAATCAGCTATAAATAATAGAACATATATTACGAAATAGCCGAACAAATAATACGAAAGAATACCCATACCTGAAGTATATCAACCAGCAAAGAAAAGAGAAGGATGGTGGTATCGGCTAAGTTTGAATTGTTTAAAGACTTTTCCGTAAGTCGAAAACGCAACTCCGATCTGCGTGGGGTCCTTTTTATATTCTCTCAAAACCAAAGCAACGATTCGAGTCAAAGAGATAAAATTAAGACCTCGTCGGAAAGATACGAATCCGTGTCCAACATCGAGGGAGCTGCTCTCTCTAGTATAATCATGGAAGTTGTTAAGTCATTCAAAGTGAATCCAGAAGAGGCCATTAGCAATAACAGAACAGTAATATTTATGAACTTGCCATGCAGATATGGCTCAAAAGGGATTTAATAAAAGCTTTTGACAATGACGTGATAAGGAACTTTGCAAAGGAGGTACTGTATAAGCAGCTGACGAGGTGTTCATCTCGACTTACTGCTGCAAAGAATGTACGGTTTGACGGTTCGCCCGTAAATACCAGCTGCAATGAATTGTCGATGTTCGTTCGTCGACGTATGTATTGTACCGGGAATGCCGCTACGAGGTAAGTCCGAAGTATGTTTGTTGAACTTCGCGCGAGGTGGAAGGTAGGCAGCCCGTCGAACGCAGTGACGTACCCAGCGAGTGACGTGGCCGCAGTAAGCCAGCTATCTGCTACCATATATGGTAATGTTACAGCTTACCCTCAAAAGTACATTTTTGAATTTTCACGAGTGTTGTGTACCACACTAAATTTACGTTTCGAACTTATTCGAACTTGTATTTTGTGAATCAATTTCTGGAACATTGAAATTTTCCGAGCGTGTAGGATGAACTTGTGCCCTACCAACGTAAACTTTCGTGTGAACGATATGACTTGTTTTCCTAAGTGCCTCATTGAATTTACGTCTTGTAAAACTGTGAAACTTAGGGAACGTTCAACATTACGTTTAATTGTGAAATATGCAATATTTCCCAAAAGCTGCACGGGGACTTGTGTTTTGATTCTTATCCTCATTAAAGACTTGACAATTCAGAATACGTATGTTGCGTTCCCAGAAAACCTAGAACTTTCCAGTAGTTTGAGTGAATCCATAATTTATGAAGTCAGACATTTTCTTTCAAATATCATTTTCTTTAATGGCTATTCACTTCACCTATTGACGGAACAAGACAGTTTCCGAGTGCTATTCATTCAATTCATTGCCAATGTGTTTTAAATCTTCATAAACTATGCATTAAGAACTGTGGTGGCTACAATCATCTAGAACATTCCAATTTACAGTAAGCTTGCATGATGAACTTGCATTTCTACCGGTACAAAGTCAAAATCATCTTGTCCTTCGAGTGATTATTCCAGAACGTTTTGATTTAATATCTAGAGTGAAGTAACCATATTTAAAACGTCATATCTGTTCAGACAGTATCATGAATGTGTGGAGTGCCGTGCAGAAAACTCAAGTGTGAATTACGTCTCAAATCGAACCCCGAAACGTGTGCCAATCTTCGAGACATTCCAGAACGTCGAGACATTCCAGAACTCCTCATCCGAGCAGGTGTGGTCCTTGCCCAGGCGATGTCCAGCGGAGGTACCAACCAGCCACGACACTTCCATGCTGCTGTACGAAGGTGATATGAACTTGCTTTTGATGATCAATCAACTCAATTTATCAAAAGAATCTCTAAAATTGATAACTATACCCCTCTCTGTACCAACCTCAATGATAAAGCCACTCCCTAGGATAAGATCCATGCTCGTTAACTTAATATCAAGCGCCTTAAAGTTATGAACACTTTTTACGGGTACAGTATATGAGCCTTTGAGTGTTGAGTGCCTTTTTTATTCGGAGGGCCCCCCGAAAACCACTCCCCCTGCGTGGCAATCGGCTCAATCTACACTGCCTCCGACATGCTATTATTTCTAAGAACAAAGGAGATAGCAGGGAAGAGTAGGATTGGTACTACAAGAGTACCTGCCTGTTTGCACGTCAGACGGTTTATCAGGCAAGGTTTGCGTCGGTAAGGTGTTGTTAAAGAGTGGTATTGAGGGATAGAAGAAAACCACATATCTTGAAAGAGAAGGAGCCTTCATGTGAAACCTGACAAATTGCCATAGCACATGCAAGGATGTGGTTTCTGGATAGTTCCAGGTGTTTGTGTCAGTAGAGAAGAAGTATTGTGCACCAGCCATGATCCATATTCTCGCCATTCCACATGTCAAGGGATCAGTCTTTCTGGGCACTGACGTGACTAGCCTTGTCGGTTGGGGAGCCGTGCGACAAGTACCACTGGGGCCCGTCGCACAGCGCCAGCTCCTTGGGGTCCCTTGTACCCAGTCTCCGATCCCGGAGAATGAGGCCAAGCCCCCTGGGAGGGGGTCTCCTGGATGGGGCTGTGTCATGACGCCGGGCCTCCGTCCTCTCTGCCCACGCCATGGCCCGGTACACAGGGCAAATGCGATGAGAGTCCGGGTGGCCCCCCGCGTAGTGTGCGCACACCGGCGCTCCCTTAAGTCCTGCGAAGGCCGTGTAGTGATCACCCCCAAAACGCTTGCACCTCACTAAGAGCCACACCTCTCCTGCCGGTGGCCCCACCTCATACAGCGGAAACACTGCAAGAGCTGCCGAGGAGGACGTTTCGGTCTTACACGATTCCCGCTAACCGCTGAGGTCCTCTCCTGATTGGTTCCTTGGTCGAATGTTGTCCTGGGGTTGGGTGGCACTCTCCTGGTGGACCGAAGACGTCTTCTTCTTCCTGATGCGGGGCGGTGCCTGCTTAATGGCCGGGGCGGTCTCTTCTTGGCTGGGGACGTGGCCTCGTCCTTCTGGCACTCCTCCCGGCCTGGCGACCCTGGGGTTGCGGGTGGTTCCGCTGCAGCGCCAGTTTCTCCCTCCTCCTGGCTCGGACGCGGCATCGGTCGTTGCTGGCACCTGATTGCGTTCCTTGTCCTGTGGGGCGCACATCGATGTCTCGAACATGACACACTCGCTGGCAGGCCGGGCCTGTGTAGTAGAGTCCTCTACAGCCGTGTTGCCGTCCGCCGTCTGGAGCGCCTTCCTGAATTGCGCCCTGGAGGCAGGCCCTTCCTGTTAGGCCTTGGTCTGCGTTCGCTTCACAGATGTGGTCCTTTTAGGAGCGGTCTGCGTCCACTTCGCAGTGTCGAGCTGCTCGGCCTGGGTCGCACAATTGTAGGGGCGGCGTGCTCGACGTCCGTGGTGGAGTCGCTGGTCTCCGGCGTGGATGGAAGGACTATGTCGGTATTAGGGTGTGTCTTCCCACTCCACCGCCATCATCGTGGTCCAACTGAAATAAAAACCTGAAAAAGAGCTAGAACTGAGAATGCTGGCAGTGCGCACACAGCGTCGAGTGCACACCAGAGCACATTTAAGAGGATGGTAGTTCTCCGTCTCTTTCTCAAATTTGTGGTACCCGCATGTCATTGGCGTCCTGCTAGGAACACCGGCCTCTCCTATCAGTGGGACATCAGCCAACACTTCTACAAGGAGGGAAGGTCCTCGATGTCCTCTTATCCATCGCTTTATGAGAACCTGGTTCCCCTCCCATAGAAGGCTTTCCAGTCCAAATCAGTGATGGTGGTGATTTTAGTTTTAAGAGGAAGTACAACGAGGTAATCATCCTCTCTGAACAAATAAGTGGAAATGAAATTTAAAATATGAAACAAAATTATTTATTCAACAAAGGAATTTGGAAACGCAGTACAAAATAAAACAAAAAATAATGATAAAACTAGGCCGAAAGGATTACTAACGTATCAAAAGGGAACGTACGTTCCCTGAGTAACAGTACACTTGTAATTTACATACCCTTGATAAGTCCACTGTCGCACATAAAGCGGATGACGAGATCAGCAGTAGTCGCGTCATCGGCTAGTATGCGTTCGAGTGTTTCCTGCAGGCCGAGGCTCCGTCTTAGGCCAGAGAGATCGGCGCACTCTGTGAGGATGTGGGCCACGGTGAAGTCGGCACCACAAGAACACACTGGGGGGTCTTCCC
This sequence comes from Anabrus simplex, assembly GCF_040414725.1. Lineage (NCBI taxonomy): Eukaryota > Metazoa > Arthropoda > Insecta > Orthoptera > Tettigoniidae > Anabrus > Anabrus simplex. Next base: position 96,540,760 of record NC_090276.1, on the reverse strand, counting down.
TCTTTAGGAGATAAGAGTGCGTGGATCGTAAATGACCTATCCTCAGCCTGCACAGTACTATGGCCTCTCTCCGTGAAGGTCGGAAAGAGGACCGCCACACGGTAGTTGTCTTCTTAATTGCTCTCAGCTTGTTGGGAGTTCGGATATCTAGCCACTCCGATTCCCAGAACGCCAAGATGGTTCGACGTAGCTGAGAACAAATATCCTTAGCAGGTACATTGACGGGTCTTGGAGGTAAAAGTGCAGCTTCCTTTGCTGCTTCATCCGCAAGTTCGTTTCCCGCAATCCCAACGTGGCTTGGAAGCCACGCGAAAGTAATTCTGGTGCTAGCATCGCTTAACCTGGCTAGAAGGTCATGTATCTGCTGCACCAGTGGGTGTTGCGAGAAACAGGTTTCAATAGACTGCAGAGAGCTTAACGAATCGGTACACAACAGAAAGTGGCTTCTTTCGTCACGCAGTGCAAACTGCAGAGCCTCTAAGATGGCGTAAAGCTCTGCAGTATACACGCTACATACTTTAGGGAGCGAGATCTTCATACTCATATCATCAATGACAAAAGAGCAACCAACATTATCTCCGATTTTAGAACCATCCGTGAAGATAAATCTCGCGGCCGGATATTGGTGAACAAAGTCCTGGAAATACCTCCGATGAACGGAGGAATCCGTGTTCACCTTGGGTCCACGGAGCAGATCTAGACGTATATCCGGTCGCGGAACCAACCACGGAGGTACCTCGCTAAGAGTTCGTTCAAGACAACCGCCGATATCAATATTCAAATCATGACACAAGCTATCAATCCGAAACCCAACAGGCCGTGTGGCATTCGGCCGGTCTTGGCACCGCTGGTGGTATTGGGTGCGATAGATGCATTGATAGCTTGGATGTAGCGGCATTTCACGAATTTTGGCAGCGTACGTTAGGAGTAACTGCTGCCTCCTTATCCGTAAAGGTGGAACTCCCGCTTCAGCGAGCAGGCTGGGAATGGGGCTAGTACGGAAAGCACCCGTTGCCAGCCTTACTCCACTATGGTGAATACTGTCTAAAAGGCTCAGCGTAGATTTTGATGCTGAGCCATAAGCCGCACTTCCATAGTCAATTCGGGAGAGGACCGTCGCCGTGTAAAATCGTAGCAGTACCGCACGGTCAGCCCCCCACGAAGTGCCGCTGAGAAACTTAAGCATGTTAAGTCTCTTCATGCAGGCAACCTTTAACTGACGGATGTGGGGCTGCCACGTAAGTCTCTTATCAAAATGGAGACCCAGGAATTTGCAGGTGTCAACCACTGGTAAGACACTGTTTCGCAAGCGGAGCTCTGGTTCGGGATGCACAGGCCGACGTCGACAGAAGTGTACAACTGAGGTTTTCGCTGCTGAAAATCGAAAACCATGTTGCAGGGCCCATCTGTCGACTCGGTGAATAGCTTGCTGTAGTTGTCTCTCTGCAAACGTCACCCTTCCGGAGCTGTAATGTAGAGCTAAGTCGTCTACATACAGCGATGGAACGACTGCGGGCCCAGCAGCGGCAACTATGCCGTTGATGGCGATTGCGAACAGCGTGACACTCAGTACCGATCCCTGAGGTACTCCATTTTCCTGAACGTAATATTGAGAAAATGCATTCCCTACTCGGACTCGAAAGAGACGGAGGGACATGAAGTTCTCAATAAACGTTGGCAAATTTCTCCGAAATCCCCACTGGTGTAGAGTGGAGAGAATCCCATATCGCCAGGTAGTATCGTAAGCTTTCTCCAGGTCAAAAAATACGGCGACTAGGTGTTCCTTCCGGAGAAAGGCCTCCTGAATGGCGCTCTCCAGTCTGACCAGATGATCAGTGGCAGACCGATGAGAGCGAAAACCACACTGGTAGTTAGACAAGAGGCCCTCTCTTTCCATGGCCCACACAAGACGCCGGTTAACCATCCTTTCAAATAGCTTACAGAGGCCATTTGTAAGGCATATTGGCCTATAACTATCCAGAAGTTTTGGATCTTTACCTGGCTTGGGAATTGGTATTACAATTCCCTCACGCCATTGAGATGGAAACACTCCCTCACTCCATATTCTGTTGAATAGGGTGAGGATATCCTTGAGACATCTGTCACTCAAATGCTTAAGCATTTGATTATGGATTTTGTCCGGTCCAGGAGACGTATCTCTGCATAGCGCAAGTGCACTTCGCAACTCCCACTCCGTGAAGGCCACGTTGTAGGGATGCGAAGCACTAGAGGCAAAAGAGAGATGGTGGGCCTCTGCTTCGCGCTTAATTGGAAGAAATGCAGGGTCGTATCTCCTAGAGCTGGACGTATCTGCGAAATGTGACGCGATGTGGTCTGCAATGACTGAAGGAATCGTAACTATATCTCCATTCATGGAGATTCCGGGTACTGAGGGCACATTCTGTATTCCGACAATACGGCGGAGTTTTGTCCACACTTGTGATGACGGAGTATGTGCCGTGATGGATGACACATACTTTTCCCACGTAGCTTTCTTACTTTCTCGAATCAAAAAACGGGCCTTCCCGCGCAGACGCTTAAATGCGATATGATTGGCCATTGTAGGATTCCGACGATAATGCTTAAAAGCCCGTCGGCGATCACGTATGGCTGCTGCAATTTCGTCCGTCCACCATGGGACCTGTTTCCGGCGACGAATACCGGACGAGGAAGGAATTGTTTCCTCTGCAGCAGCCAAAATTCCAGTAGTAATGGAAGAGACGTGGTCGTCAACAGACTCCAGCATATCATCAGCCATCACTGCGCGTTTTGTAAATTCTGGCCAATTTGCCCGCCGAAGTAACCAGCGCTTGGGTACTTCAGACTGTCTTTGATTCAAGAGAGACAGAATTATCGGGAAGTGGTCACTATCACAGAGGTCGTCGTGAACTTGCCACCGTAGCAGGGGAACTAGCGCACGGCTACACAAAGTGACATCCAGGTGTGAGAATGTGCCATGCGCGCTACTGAAATGTGTCGGTTCCCCTGTATTGAGCACACAAAGATCAAATAGGTTGATCATTCGCTCGAGCTTCCTCCCCCTAGAACAGGAAGACGGAGAACCCCATAGTGTGTTACGGGCGTTCACATCCCCCAGTATGAGGAAAGGAGGAGGCAACTGAGCGATCAAATCTTGTAGTGCATGCATATCAAGGTTATAATCCGGTGAAAAGTACACGTTGCAAACCGTTGTCATTACTGGCAACGGAGTGCGAACTGCAACTGCATCTAGCTGAGTACGGAGCGGTACTTCTTCGCTGAAGATGTCGGAGCGAACTAGGGTACAAACGCCCCCAGTTGCCGCGCCATCCACAGCTACTCTGTCTTTGGAATAAAGACGATATCCTCTCATAGTCGTGTCGTGTCCAGGTCTCAAACGAGATTCCTGTAGACAGACTATGGAGGCCGCATAGACGGATATCAGTTGACGTAACTCAGCCAGGCGACAGTGGTAACTACTGCAGTTCCACTGCAATAGTGCCATTGTGTGGATTGGTAGTGTTGCGAAATTAGGACAATTGCTTGCCCTTCTTTTTGTCAACTACCTGCCATTTTCCGCCGTTGTTGTCGGTATTGTCGTCACCATCCACGACAATGAGTGGTTCAGTCTCCATTGTCTCCTCAGAAGAAGGAGGCGCAGTGACTGGACCCTCCGCGGACGGTGATCTCATTGGTCTGGAACAGTGGGCCTTCCTTCTGGGAGAACTAGGTTCTCCAGAAAGTGATCGAACAAGAGGGCGTCGGGGCCTCTCGCTCTTGCCCACCGTTTCTCTCTTTTTGGGAGGAGAGCCGGCAGATGGCTTGCCGGATTTCTTCGGTGATCCTGTGGACCCCGGCTGAGTTGGAGAAGGCTTCTTCTCCAGTTTTTTAAGGGAGCTCTGTGGCTTCACCTTCTCCTCCTTTATGATCTGGGCATTGGAAGGAGGGCTGGACTTTCCAGCCCTATTTGGGGAAGTCTTTCCCCCCGCCCTGTTGGGGGAGGACTTCCCAGCCGAACGTTCCTGGGAAGGGCCCTTCCCAGGCAACGTCGACAGTAACGCTCTTTTCGTTGCTTCACATGGTGAAACTCCAGTTTCTTGACTTACTGAATTTTGTTGCTGGCTTTGACTTTTCAATGCATTTTCAGTACCGGTGTTCTGTACAAAACTCTGTGGAGTGATCCGTACGTTTGCGACCTTTTCCGCGAATGAGATGGAGAACTCCGGAGCAGCCATGGACTTGAACTTCCTCCGGGCGTCTGGATAAGATAGCTTATCCAGCGTTTTTATCTCCTGGATCTTCTTCTCCCGCTTGAATGTGGGGCACTCCTTGGAGATTGGAGCATGCGTACCCGGGCAGTTGACGCACACAGGTGGTGGTGTGCATTCAACCCCAGCATGCTCGCACTTCCCACACATTTTGCAGGTCGTCGAACCTGTACATCTCAATGAGGTGTGGCCAAACTTTTGACAGTTATAACACCTCATTGGTGCCGGAATGTACGGACGAACAGTCAGACGATACATTGCTACCTTTATTCGTTCAGGTATGGTCTCAGCGTCGAAGGTAAGGATGAAAGCACCCGTATCGAGTAGCTTATCACCCACACGCCTCTTCAACCTCTTCACGTCGGTTACGCCCCGACGTGCTAGGTACCGGATCATTGTATCATCGGAAGACTTAACCAAATCCCTGTGGAATATTACTCCCTTGCAGGAGTTAAGGGTTTGGTGCTTCTCGATTTTCACCTCTACCTTTCCGAATAACTTGGCTTTAAGTAGCCGTCTGGACTGTTCAGCCGTAGATGTCTTGATAAGTACGGATCCATCGCGGAGCTTGCGCATCTCGTCGACTTCACCAGCAACAATTTCTTCGATGGAATTGCTGATCATGAAAGGACATTCATCAAGAAAACTCTTACCATCGACCCTGGAAGCAACCAGGAATCGAGGAAGACGTTCGTCACTTACATAATCCACTGGAACTGGAGTATACCGCTTGCGTTTCTTGGCAATCTTGGACGCAGTTTTTTGAAGGGTGCCACCCTTTGAATTATTAGAAAGTAAAGAGAGAGGTTCCGTTTCTTGGTCCCACGAGTACTCACGGAAATATGACGTCGACCTCCGGCAGAGCCAAGGAGATTTACCGGAGGCAAGGCTATATACTCCAGAGGGCGCCCGGTATCTGGAGGGGGTCGCTTGGAACTACTCACCCAGTAGCCATGCATCACCTCGCCACGACCCGAAACTTGTGATTGGGGGAGGATAAAACCTCCGTGCTAACCTAATTATTATTTTTTTTATTTAATTTCTTTTTTATTTTTTTTTAAATTTTTTTGTAATGTCTAACCTAATCTACCCGAGGCAGAGAGGGTGGCCAGACAGGAAGAGGAATGAAATTAAAGATGGTGAGAATAGAAGGGTAGAAATAGTGATGAAAAATAAAGAGCACAGACACCTCTCAAGCAACTCGGGGGACACCTTGTTAGTCTGGCCCTACACCGAGGCCTATCCAGCATGGGTAACCCTGAGCTGGCACAGCCCTCGGGATCAACAAGCACACAAGCCCCCACACCGACTTCAAGGTCATGGTGTCCCTAGTGGTGGCCAAATCAGTGAGTTCATCATGTGCGGACTACTCAGGCGTAATTTGTAACGGTGGCTTCAAGTATCAACAAGCACTGAATGTTCAAAAATATAGATGCAAATGAATAAAACTACAGGTTTGAATTTATTTTCGAAATATTTTGTGCTCTTGTCGAGGTTGTGTTTATACAAGCTAAAGGGCCCAGAGTTAAATTATTTCTTAAGATATGTTGTTTCTCACTAACGAGTAGAAAAATTACATTTGACCAAATTTGATGGGATTGGGAATCACAAGGTAGCGGGATGAACTAGTCCACCATGTTTGATGAACTTGAACTATGAGAGACAGACGTCTGCAAAAAGCTCTATTACTAACATTTGGAAGCTCAAGTAGTACAGTAGATGGCACAACATAGAGTCGGCTAAAGAGAATGAACAGAAAGATCAGTCTACGTCCCCATGCATAGGAGAAGACAAGAAGGGAAAGTTGAATAAGTCAATTTGTCATCATGTAGGAGTTGTGATGATCTTGATATCGAACTTTCCATAACGAATTCATTTTGTAGCGTCTCCATACCGGTACAACAACATTGAGGGGCTTATAACCAAATAAACAGCATAAAATTACCGTATTCTCAAGAAATAAATCAAACAATGTGTCAGATTCAACAAAGAGCGATCGTTGCTGAGAAACGGAAGAATGCAATTGGAAGAAAAATGAAGCGAAAACTTGATGGTGAAGAAGCGGGTGAGTTTTTGTTACAAGTTACGTTGTGTTCTAGAGCTGATTGCTAATCTGGTTCTTGTGGACTACGGCTCAACGTATGGTATTTATATAGACTTTGGAAATGTTTTGTTCTGGTTTGTTATTTATTTACAGAATAAAGTTGCTAAATACTATGTATACGTTTATACAAATGTAGTGGCACCCTGCGTATGCAATTTAGTCTCTCACACTTTTCACTCCTCAGAAAACATAGTAAATATCACTGAGGACAAGGTAAAGAGTGATTCGCATTTAACATATGAGAAGTGAGACCTACTGTCCGTACACAAGTAGCAAGTGCTTATCACCTTCCTTTCTGTGGAAGCAATGTGTTTGTTGTCAGCTGTGTTTCTCAAAAGTTCCTTTGCAAGAGATTTCAGAAAGTTTATGTCTTTCAGATTGTTAGATTTAGGCTACTGATGGCGGCAAGAACAAGTGTCCTCGTTACGTCATATCACTTAGAATTGTCCTCTCGTCCCTTTCGTGTTTCTCTTCTTCAGCGTATTGTGCAGTCTTTTGGGAGTCAATAAGTGCTATTAAAATGTAGTCGCCGTGTATTGTTGCTGAATTCGGGTGTGATTTCCTTCTTGTTCCTTCTTACAGTCAGTCTGTAGTCGTGTTTCTTAATTTGAAGTTCGCAAACCAGTTGTCCGTTGTAACGTTCTTTCAAGGTCCATGTAGACTTAAAAATATTTTGTTTTAGTTTATAACTTTTCAGTCCCAAGGACATCAGAAAATATAATATCACTGATAAGAATCCAAAGAATGAATCGCTGTCAGAATTGTTACTGTGGACGCTCTCTACAAATGAAGTTGGAGCGTTTCCTGAGACATACGGGAATTTCCCTTACGCCACGAATATGCGAGACAATATTATGTGATCTATTTCTATCGCAAGAATTGGGCATCTCTTTCTTCCACTTCATCACCCTCTCCTTTCCAAGAAATAAGCTAGCACTACTTCTGCTGCAATATCTTCTCTGTGTGTTCCATGTTCGCTGTATATTTAAAAAGTCAGGATCAGCTTCAGAATCTTCATCTGATTTCATAAGATAGGAACCCATAGCACCTCAAGGATACGTGGACGTTCCGTTTCTTGAACATTTCCTGTATATGGGCCATGATTTGCGTTCTTACTGCGGTGGAGATACACAAAACGCCAGTATTCTAGCAAAGCCTGTTTTAACGATTAAAACAAAGCTGGAGTGTAACACTCTTACCAACAATAACGTAAGTTGAGCCGTGTCCACTGTTGCCAACATGTTCAGAAACAAGGCAGACCCAACAGTGGCAACGTACAAAGAAACAAATAGTAGAGGATGTGGTGGTGGTGGTACTAGGCAACCATTCTCTATACAACACTACTCAGAGAGAGACACTTGGGAAAATGAAGGGCCAGGAAGGTCGTGATAATGAAAGGCCTCGAGTGCTCTAATACCATCTCTCCCCTACTTCATAGGCCGCACTTCCAGCAGTAGAGCATACGGATTGCATGCAAAATATTATCCTCTTTGCTTACCATTACAGAAGTCAGTTGTCAGATAGTAAGTGGAAGCAATGCCAGGACTCAGCTAAGGGCCCCGTGGTCGCCAACCCACGCTCCAAAGTTCAGAGCCCCTGGGGCCCCTTTTAGTCGCCTCTTACGACAGCAGAAGATACCGTGGGTGTTATTCTACCGCCCCCACCCACAGGGGGATATTCATGGGAGAGTGTATAAGTCGCCCACCACGATTACTGGATTCGCGAGGTCCAAAGCAGCACGATTTATTCCGATAATTGAGTAGTGATACAAAAATGCTAACAATTTTGGGCTTCGAATATTTGGGAGTTAGGAGACGAGCAGTCAGTGATTGCTATCTTAAGAGGAAGGGCAGCTGGATAACAGTCCTCGCTGAACAAACTACTTGAAGAAGAACATTAAAAGTATTTATTCATGGAATTATTTACAAATGAATTATTGAAGATTTAAACTGAAATTTATTGTATTAAGCCGAAATAGACATAAAAGCAAACATTCATCCGAGTGAAACGTCACTTGAAATGTTATGCCCTTGAGTAATTCAGTGTCACACAATGACGAGATCAGCAGTAGTCGCGTCATCGAGTGTTTCCTGCGCTCCGTCTTAGGCCAGACCCACTGGTGGGTCTTCCCTCTTTGCGTACATATCCCATGAGCTACCCTCAACTGTGGCCTCTCTCCGCAAAGGTCGGAAAGTGGACCGCCACACGATAGTTGTCTTCTTAATTGCTGTCAGGTTTTAGGGAGTTCGGATAGCTAGCCACTCCGACTCCCGGGTGGTTGTGGTGGTGATGATTATTGTTTTAAGAGGAAGTAGAACAAGGCAACCATCCTCTCTATAACACTTATAAGAGAGAGAAATGGAAGGGATTCAACGTTTCGAAAAATGAGGGTATCGGCCAAACAAAAACAAGGCCACGAAGGACGTGAGAATGAAAAACTCGCTAGCGTCGGGATACGAAAAGAAAAAGAGTTGACCAAGGGAGGTCGGATATGGTAGATGAATGTCAGGAGCCTCGCACAATGGAAGCAACGCTAGGACTCAGGTAAGGGCACCATGGTCGCCAACCCGCACCCCAAAGTTCAGAGCTTTTAGGCCCCTTGCAGTTGCCTCTTACGACAGGCAGGGGATACCGTGGGTGTTATTCTACCTCCCCCGACCCGCAGTGGGACTCCGATTCCCAGAACGCCAAGACGTTGCGATATAGATCAGGGCAAATATCCCTACCGACTACATTCACAGAGCAATTAAGGTTAGCTGGACAGAAAAATAACGAATGCTGAAGTATTTAAGAAGGTGGAGGAAAATTACACCTTATGGAAAAGTATAAAGTGGAGAAGGACTAGACTGGTAGGACACACGGTATTGGAGGGAATGGTTGAAGGCAAGAGGTGTCGAGGAAGTCCACGCCTACAATTTGTGCAGCAAATCATGTCAGACGTAGGATGCAAAAGCTATGAAGAGATGAAGAGGAAAGCTATGAATAGAGCAGAGTGGAGAACTGCCGCAAAGCAATCCATGGATTGAAGAAGACGTGGTAAATGTGGCACTACTTTGGCAGCTTCATCCCTCAATCCCAACGCGAATGGCTAGAAGGTGATGATTCTGCTGCATCAGTGGGTGTTGCGGGAAATAGACTACGGAGAACCAGTCGGTACACACGAGAATGTGGTCACATTTGTCACCCAAGCTTCTAAGATGGTGGAGAGCTCTAGAGTATGCACGCTACTTACACCATGAAGCGAGATCTTCATGCTAATACTATCGGAGGTGAAAGCGAAACTCATATTTCCTTTGATCCCAAAACCATCCCTGAAGAATGTCGCGTGCCCTGATATTGGTGAATGAAGTCCTGAAAATACCTCCGATGACCAGAGGCATCCGTGTTCACTTGCGTCCACGGAGTAGTCTAGCCTTAAATCCGGTCGGGGAATTAACCACAGAGTACCTCGCTAGGGGCCCATTCAAGACAACCACTGACTCACCACGCAAGGTAACATTTCGAGTCGCAACCGGTGTGTGGCCGGTTTGGTACGTCTGGTGGTACGCATTGATAGCTTGATTACTGCGGCATTTCAGGAATGTTGGTAGCGTACGTGTGAAGTACCTGCCACTGCCTTATTCGTAAAGGTGGAACTCCCGATTCGGCGTGCAGGCTGGGAAATCTCCGGTTGCACGCCTTACTTCACTTTGGTGAACACTGTCTATAAAAGGTTTAGCGCTGAACTATTAGCCGCACTACCATAGCGGAAGTTACAAACTTTTTCTCAGGCCAGGTAACTTGGGCTTGTGTTGAAGCACTCTGTGATGCTGAGATGATTAACGTCAGTGTTGCGGCGCTCATTAATTATGTTTCTATTTACTTTATTTATTATTTCATTCTGTCTGAGAAATCACTATGATCCGATGAATCAGAACTGCTGTCATTCATGCTGATTACGAGCGGTTGGAAACGAGGGACATTTTCTTACAGCCCAGGTCGTCTTCGACTTTTTGTAGTGTTTCTTTACATTGTTTGCAGAGTTTCAAAAGCGTGGACATTGACATATAAGTTTCCAATAGTTTCAGGCGGAGGCTTTCGATTCACGTATCTTCTTCTTCCCACATCTGTGGGGTTGCGGGTAAATACAACACTCGCGAATATTACTCCCTATAGTGGACAAAGTAAAATCATCGAGTTGGATTTCGAACGCCCCGGATTCATTCCTGACTTGCATAATAACTTTCTACCATTCTTCTTTGAAGCGGGTCCATCTCCTTTGACTGAAGGTAATCAAAGACAATCTGAACCTGTGTCCCCTAATTCCCCCCCCCCCCACTTTGAAACAAATAGCACTCAAAACCATTCCAAATTCGCCCACTGATAACGCTGACCTCGGAGGCATCTTGAAGTAAATGTAGCTAACATGAACAACACAGACATAACATGCGAACATGCATTCCATTGGGTGAATGTACGCGGCAACCGCTGTTCATCGCACGATCCAGCGCGCAGACAACTTTTCCATAAATTCAGACAACCACGACTGAGTCCTTCAAAGCAAGCACAAATTTCCCGTTGTACGATGATCCTGGGCTTCCTTTAGGAATATGATTAGGACTTTTTGGTTGTGGTTGAAAAATATTTCAACTTGAGTATTACATTACGAACATTACCACTAGATAAGTACTTCCCATGAATATATTTTGAAATGAGTGGTTGCTAGAGAATAATCCGAAAACCCGGATAGTATTACTACAACTACAAACTATTTATCTTATACGCTCCAATGCAGGAAAATACCGGTATAACTACTTTTGAAATTACGCTGTCGGATCATATGTAATTAACGCCTGAACATGTTTGTCCATAATTAGTGCGCCAATACGGGTTCTGAAACAATGGGAACAGAATCACCATTTTCCCACGAGGTCATTGAGCCCATGACGTCACGGCCACGTGCTATTGTTTACAAACAAGACCACGTGGTCGTGACAGCTGTGATCTTGATAGGTGCTAACCTCACTTTTCACCACGTGCTCGTGTTTTGTGCGGAATTTGAATAAGCGAACGTGGCTAACCCCAAAGCTGTCATTATGATAGGTCCCAAACACGCGCACTTGTTTTGTGCGGAATTTGAATAAGCGAACGTGGCTAATGGTGGTGATTATTGTTTTAAGAGGAAGTACAACTAGGCAACCATCCTCTATATAACACTAATCAGAGAGAAAATATGGAAGGGACCGACCCTTCGAAAAATGAAGATATTGGCCAAAGGAAGACAAGGGCCACGAAGGGCGTGAAAATGAAAGACTCCCTAGCCCTCGCAAACCTAATAGCGTCGGGGTTAGAAAAGAACAAGAGTTGACCAAGGGAGGTCAGATAGGATAGATGAAGGTGAGGAGCCTGGCACTAGTAAGTGGAAGCATTGCCAGGACTCATCTAAGGGCCCCGTGGTCGCCAACCCACGCTCCCAAGTTCAGAGCCCCTGGGGCCCCTTTTAGTCGCCTCTTACGACAGGCAGGGGATACCGTGGGTGTTATTCTACTGCCCCCACCCACAGGGGGTGAACGTGGCTAACCCCACAGCTGTCATTACGATAAGTCCTAACCACGCGCACTTGTTTTGTGCGGAATTTGAATAAGCGAACGTGGCTAACCCCACAGCTGTCATTTTGATAAGTCCTAACCACGCGCACTTGTTTTGTGCGGAATTTGAATAAGTGGGGCGATCCTAACCCCAGAGCTGTCATCTTGACAGGTCCTAACCACGCGCACTTGTTGGCGCAGAATTTTTGCAGGTATGTGGTGCGGAATTTTGAAAAAGAGAACGATCCTAACCTCTCGGCTTTTATCGTGAAGGGACTTAGCCGCACACCACGCGATTTTATGAGGTCTGCGGCAAAGAATTTTGAAATAAGTGACGCCATCTTGATAGATCCCCTCCCAGACATCATCTGAGAATGGACTCCACTTACAAGCCCTAGTTTTACGGCACGATGTCCCACCCGACACGATCTTTCGAGATCCCCTCCCCTGTCGTCAACTTGAATGGGACCTATCCTTTACAGCTCGTAGTTTTACGACTAGATGCCCTTTCCAACGCCATCTTGTAAGATGCTCCTTTTCCGTTACCATCTTGGAGGTGGTAGCGGTGGTGGTGATTATTGTTTTAAGAGGAAGTACAACTAGGCAACCATCCTCTATATAACACAAATCAGAGGGAAAAATAGAAGGAATCCGACACTTCGAAAAATGAAGATATCGGTCAAAGAAAGACAAGGGCCACGAAGGGCGTGAAAATGACACACTCCCTAGCCCCCGCAACCTAATAGCGTCGGGGTCGGAAAAGAAGAAGGTTTGACCAAGGGAGGTCGGATAGGATAGATGAAAGTGAGGAGCCTGGCACAAGTAAGTGGAAGCAATGCCAGGACTCAGCTAAGTCCCCCGTGGTCGCCAACCCACGCTCCATAGTTCAGCTTCCCCGGGGCCCCTTTTAGTCGCCTCTTACGACAGGCAGGGGATACCGTTGGTGTTATTCTACTGCCCCCACCCACAGGCGGAACCATCTTGGAGGGGCCTATTCTTACAGCGCCCTAGATTTTTACCGTGAGATACCCTTCCCAACATCATCCTGCCATTTCCCCCTTCCCCGGTGCTATATTGGTGGCTTTACGTCTCCATCCGACAGACAAGACAACTCCTCTTCCTTTACCTAAAACGCATCTCTACTTAGTTGTGCTCTGCTTAAAGCATTACGCCTCTCTCCGACGAGGAGGGATACTGACTGGAGGGTAATTGGGGATTTAAATGAGACTATGGAGTGGGTATGTGGAAGACTGGGAGTGAAATTTCTAGATCCTAATGGGTGGATCTGCGCTCAGATGTCCTTCACTTAAACCGCAGTGGTACGTATAAGTTAGGAAATTTGTTTGGAATGGTAATAAGGAGGTACATTATGGGAAACGGTGTGGCCTAGGGAGTGGTGGTAAGGGAAGAGGGAACTGGAAATCAGGTAGGGATGACATGACATAAAACTGTTAGTGTTGAACTGTAGAAGTTTTGTAAATAAAGGTATATAATTAAGTAACTTAATAGATATATATTTACCAGATATTGTAATAGGGGTTGAATCATGGCTGAGAAATGATATAATGGATGCAGAAATTTTCTCACGGAACTGGAGTGTGTATCGTAGAGATAGGATAGGAATGGTGGGAGGGGGAGTATTCATTCTGGCGAAAGAAGATTTTGTAAGCTACGAAAAAGTTAAAGATTGGAAATATGAAATTCTAGGTGTAAGGTTCATTTCTAAAGATAATAGGCAACTTGATATGTTTGGAGTGTACAGACCGGGAAAGGGTAGCGCTGACACGGATTCAAAATTATTTGATGAGATAATTAGCTGTGTGGGAAACGACATGAAAAGAAATCTGATTGCAGTGGGGGATATGAATTTACCAAATATCAACTGGGAAGGAAATGCGAACGACGGGAAGCATGGCCATCAAATGGCAAATAAGTTAATATGGGAAGGACAGCTGATTCAGAAAGAGATGGAACCAAGTAGAGGGAAAAAATATCCTGGATGTGGTGCTGATAAAACCAGATGAGCTCTATAGAGAAACTGAAATAATAGATGGTATTAGTGATCATGAAGCTGTTTTTGTTGTAGTTAAAAATAAATGCGATAGAAAGGAAGGTCTTAAAAGGTGGTGGTGATTATTGTTTTAAGAGGAAGTACAACTGGGCAACCATCCTCTATATAACACTAATCAGAGAGAAAATATGGAAGGGGTCCGACACTTCGAAAAATGAAGATGTCGGCCAAAGGAAGACAAGGGCCACGAAGGGCGTGAAAATGAAAGACTCCCTAGCCCTCGCAAACCTAATAGCGTCGGGGTCGGAAAAGAACAAGCGTTGACCAAGGGAGGTCGGATAGGATAGGTGAAGGTGAGGAGCCTGGCACAAGTAAGTGGAAGCAATGCCAGGGCTCGGCTAAGGGCCCCGTGGTCGCCAACCCACGCTCCAAAGTTCAGAGCCCCTGAGGCGCCTTTTAGTCGCCTCTTACGACAGGCAGGGGATACCGTGGGTGTTATTCTACCGCCCCCACCCACAGGGGGATAAAGATGGTAACCGGAAAGGGTATCTCGCAAGATGGCGTCAGTAAGGGCATCTAGACGTAAAACTACGAGGTCTAAGAATAGACCCCATCCAAGCTGAGAACAGGGGAGGGGATCTGGCAAGATGTTGTCGGGAAGGACATCTTGCCATAAAACTAGGGCCTTGTAAAAACAGTCTCCTCTAAGATGACGTCGGGGAGGCGATCTAGTAAGATGGCGTCTCTTATTTCAAAATTCTGCGCCTCACACCTGATAAAAGCAGGTAGTGTGTGGCTAAGTCCCGTCAAAATAATAGCTGTAAGGTTAGGGGCGTTCTCCTTTTGACCGCGCCTCATACTTGCTAAAAACACGTGGTGTATGATTAAGTCGCGTCAAGATGACAGCTGTGAGGTTAGGGACGTTTACTTTCTGAAAATTCCGCACCAAACAAGTGCACGTTGTTAGGATCTGTCAAGATAACATCAGTGAGGTTAGGGTCGCCCACTTATTCAAATTCCGCACAAACCAAGCGCAAGTGTTTGGGATCTATCAAGATGACATCAGTGAGGTTAGGGACGCCCACTTATTCAAATTCCGCACAAACCAAGCGCAAGTGTTTGGGATCTATCAAGATGACATCAGTGAGGTTAAGGACGCCCACTTATTCAAATTCCGCACAAACCAAGCGCAAGTGTTTGGGATCTATCAAGATGACATCAGTGAGGTTAGGGACGCCCACTTATTCAAATTTCGCACAAACCAAGCGCAAGTGTTTGGGATCTATCAAGATGACATCAGTGAGGTTAGGGACGCCCACTTATTCAAATTCCGCACAAACCAAGCGCAAGTGTTTGGGATCTATCAAGATGACATCAGTGAGGTTAGGGACGCCCACTTATTCAAATTCCGCACAAAAAAGTGCAAGTGTTTGGGATCTATCAAGATATCAGTCAGGTTAGGGACGCCCACTTATTCAAATTCCACACAAAACAAGTGCACGTGGTTAGAACCTGTCAAGATAACATCAGTCAGGTTAGGGACGCCCACTTATTCAAATTTCGCGCCAAATAAGTGCATTTTGTTTACGACCTGTCAAGGGAAGTCAGCCACGTTGTCTTATTCAAATTCCGGACCAAATCACGAGCACGTGGTCAAAAGTGAGGTTAGGACCTGTCAAGAAGGCAGCTTTCAAGGTGACAGCTGTCACAAGCACGTGGTCTTGTTTGTGACCGTGACGTCATGGGGTGAATGACCTCGTGGGAAAATGCTTATTCAGCTGGCATTGTTTTGGAACCCGTATTGCCCCACTACTTCCATAATTATAAGAAGTAGGTGTTCCTACTCTGACGAGATGACCGGTGACACTGGTAGTTAGTCTCTCTTCACAAGCCGCTGCTTCTCCACCATTTGAAGCAGCTTAAGTCATATTGGGCTATAATTATCCACAAGTTTTGGATCTTTACCTGGCTTGGGAAATGGTATCACAATTGTTTAAGCATTTGATTGTGAATTTTGTCCTGTCTAGGAGCTGAGTCCCTGTACAGCACGAGTGCACTCGGAAAACCAAGCACTAGAGGGGAAGGGCAGTGGTGTTTTAAGAGGTAACCTTGCTCTATATAACATTGATAAGAGAGAAAATAATGGAAGGGATCCGATAATTTTAAAATGAAGGTTTAGTAAAACAGGAGGAAAATGGCGTGAAAATGAAGCACTGTCTAGGCCTCGAGTGCTCTAATAGCGTCGGTGTCGGAAAAGTACAAGAGTTGACCAAGGGAGGTCGGATGAAAGTGAGGAGCTTCACACAAATATTTTGCAGCTAAGGCCTCAGTGGTCGGAAGTGACGCTCTATGGCGGCTACTCTCGTCATGTGATTGGGGGAGGAACCTTGACAAACAGAGAAGGTTAGACGAGCATGGGGAGGCCCTCACCGACGTCATGGTCTTGGTGAGTGGCGTGAGTAGACGAATGACCGTAATACAAAGACAATTTATTATTGGAATTCAGGAGGATAAATATGGACAAGTAGGCCTTCTTATGAAAATTGAAAACATTAAAGAAAAGACAAGTAAACTACGGGCAAGATCAATGGTAAATGAAATGAAATATTGCAGATTTCTTCACAGAATCTAAATATGTCCGATAAAACGTTAACAGAAAATCCAGCTGCCAGTCCACGTGCTCCAGTAATGGCGAACACCGCAGCTTTTCATCTGTTAAAATAGGAAAAATATTTATTTTTATGTGCTAAAATCCTTGAAATATTTGATAAAGCGTTTAAAATATTCTTCTTTTATGTCATATAACCATTGAGACAAAAAGTATAAAGTGTTAAAATGTGGTGCTCCTGTGTATATTTATATGAAGGTAATGTAATGTAGCCGTGTTGAAACACCGGATCCCGTGAGATCTCCGAAGTTAAGCAACATGTGACCTTCAACAATAATACCGCAATCAAGAAGCTTTTTATTGACTAGCAAATATTGCTTGTGAATTTCCTTAAAATACTTATTTACTTATATTTCTTGTGTTTGCATCTGAAATAACATTATGTTTTTAAGCTTGGAGATGCACGATAGCAATAATGCACTTGATAAATTGTGTTCAAATATGCAATTACATAAAATCTGCTCGTAACCCTCTCTTATGTTCCAGACGAGGAGCAAGGCGGGCGGGAGAAGAAGAGGTGAGTCCATCTCCAATGATATTTGCATTGTAGTGAAGAGGCTTTGCACCTCGGATTGAATTCCTTTCTTCTCAATTGGATCATGTATACTCGAAGAACTGTACATGTTCTCGAGATGAAAAACGTGGTCTTTCTTAGATGAAAGCTGAAAGTATTCTTTTGGTCGGACCAAATGTCTTACCTTCACGCTACAGTATTCTACTTCGTGTTCCAGGAGCAAGAGGACCGACAGAACTGGAGGTGAAGATAGCTTGCGGGGTACGTATGACGTATTTCAGTCTAGCTCGAGCGGTCGAGGAGAGAGGTTGCGTAGCGAAGTGCGTGCTGTAAACATGGTCGGCATTGAACAGTACCGGGCCGCTATTGGGAAATGGCAGGCAAGGCAGAAGAAGGAGGCCAGGGGTGGATTGGTGACGGACGGATTGAAAATGAGTGAAGCGGTGCTGGTGGTGACAGTGATAGCAGTGTTACTGGTTATTGGGGGGGTGGAAGTAAACCCAGGCCCAAATACCAGTGGAAAATATAGTACGGAGGATTTGGCCGCACTCAGGGTGGTTGTCAGTGAAGTTATGCAGGAGAAGTGTCAATGGGATAAGGTGCAGGAAATAAAGGACATGTTGGAGGAGCAGAGAAGGGAGATAGGGAACATGAAGAAATGGCTTGAAACGAAGACAGAGGAATCGAGCAGGAGAGTGGTCAATAACGAGAAAGAAATCGAGTTACTGAGAGGGGAAGTGAAACATCTGAAAGATGAGGTGATGAAGATGAAGAAAGAAGCGGAGGGGTACAGGCAGGAGAGATTGAATAAAGCCATATTTATATATGGAATTGAGGAAGGGGCGAGAGAGAGCAAGATTGAGCTGATATTTAAGGTGGTGGAAGCTATACGTGATGTTATGAAGATAAACTTTAGTGAGGTAGACATTGATGATGTAGAGAGAGTTGGTAAAATCAAAGGTCGGAGGCCAATTAGGGTTAAATTGTTCTCAACCTTAATGGCAGATTCTGTGTTAAGGAACAGCAAGAATTTACAAGGGCGGAAAATAGGGGTGAAAGGAGATATGGGAAGAGAAGGAAGTGAAAACGCGAAGATCTTGAATAGGCACCTATGGAGAGCGAGGAACCAGGGGCTAAAGGCCCGAATAAGAGGTCTGAGGTTGGAGGTGACAAACGGGCGATGGGTCAGAGTTCATTCAGTGACTAAGCTAAAGGAAATGGACGAAAACGAGAGGGTTGAGAGTGGTGAGAGGACAAGGCAAGATGGGAAGAAGAAAGAAGAAAAGAAGAGGAGGAGGGACGTGGCAGGAGAGCAGGGCATCTCGGAAGAGAATGGGCAGTGCAGCCGGGAGACAGAAGACCAAGATAGTGAAGTGGACGGTGAGAGTGGGCCGCAAGAAACTGGGAGAGGAGAGTGTAGAGGTGCAGTGAGCAAGAAAGGACAAAGGGAGGTGGATTCAGAAGTCCAAAATAGTGAGGGGGAGAGTGGGGGTGAGCAGCAAGAAGGGGTGAGTGCAGGGTGCAGTGGTGTAGTGAACAAGAAAGGTCAAGAGGAGACAGATCGACAAGAAGGTAAAAAAATTATGAGTAAAGTCAGGAGTAAGAGCTTAAAAGACATATGGGGAAAAGTACGTAAAGGGATGGAGGATACAGAGGGAGAGAGGTCGATAAATACTAGAAGTAAGAATAGAGGGGGAGACCTAGAAGGGAGGGAGGGAAAGGTATAACAATATTGGAAGATAGGATGTGTGAATATTGAAGGAGTAAGGAGCAAATTAGGAAACAAGAAAGTTAGGGAAGTAATTGAAAGTTTCGATGTTGTGGCACTCTTGGAGACGTGGTTGGAAACAGGGAGGGAGATTGCATGGAAGGGGTTTGAGATAAAATATAAATATAGAAGAAAAGAGAGGAATAAGGGACGAGCACCAGGAGGGATGATAGTTCTAATTAGGGAAGAAATTAGTGAAAGAGTAGAGGATATAGAGACCGATATGATGGAAACCATATGGCTGAGATTGAATTTGGGAGGGAGAGAGGGATGGAGGAAGAAAATAAATCTAGCTTTTGTTTACTGCCACCCTAGTAATTCAGAATATGCAAATAAATATTTTTTGAAGAGTTATTGGTAGATATTGGTAGGATAAGGGGAATGTATCCAGGGGAGGAGGATATGTTGTTATTTGGGGATTGGAACGCGAGAATAGGAGAACAGAGCCCAGTTTATAGTAGGGAGGATGGAATGTGTTTGTTAGAAAGCAGAAGGAGTGAGGACAAAATTACAAATAGTTATGGAGAGAAGCTCCTAGAGATGTGTGCTGTGGGAAACTTGTATATTCTGAATGGGTGGATAGAGGGTGACAGGACGGGGAAATTGACATATGTTACGGAGAAAGGGGGTAGTGTGATAGATATGGTTTTGAGCTCGGAAGGGATGATTGAGGAAGTTGTAAGTATGGAAATAGGAGATTGGATTGAGTCACACCATTTCCCGGTGAGGGTTATGCTGAAAAGAGAGGAAGAGAAGTGTACAATGAAGGAAAATGAGACAAAGGATAAACGAGGGAGGGGTTATAATAAGTATAAATGGACAGAGAAGGTGGGCCGGGATTGGAATAGGGTAGTAAAGGAGGAGCTACATCTTCTGAAATATGGGTGGGAAGGGGCGTTAGAAGAGAACGATACTGATAAAGCCTTGGAATTGTTGCTACATCCAATAAAGATGATAGCGCAGAAGGTGAAAGCTAGAAAAGGAAATAAGAAAGAGGGAGAAGAATGGTTTAATAGGGAGTGTGAAGGATTGCGGAGGGAGGTGATGGACGCGTTAGGAGAATATAGAAGGAAAGGTGGGAGCCAAGAAAGGGAGTTTTTCTGTAGATTGAGGAAGGAGTATAAAAAGAAAATCTCTGAGACAAAAAAGACGTGGTTAGAGGAACAAATGGAAGCCATAAATAATGACTGCAAGACTAACAATTTTGAGAGAGTCTGGGATAAGATTAATAGAATTATTAAGGGTGGAAGGAATATGGAGAGAACGAGTATTGAGGAAGTGCAATGGGTCTGGCACTTCGATGAATTACTAGGAAAAAAGGGGGGTGATAGATGGAGAGGTTCGGGAGAAGAAGTAATTTGGAGGAATAGGGGAGTGGCAATTTATGACTTGGATAAAGAAATCACAAGAGAGGAAATCCGGGGAGTGATAAGCAGAGCCAGAGCGAAGTCGGCCGGGGGGTGTAATGGTATAAATAATAAGTTTTGGAAGGAAATTAGTAAAAATGAGATAATGATAGAGGGCATGGTGAAACTATTCAATAGGATATTCGAGGGAGGAAATTACCCTAGGGAATGGGAAACAGGAATTATATGCCCTATATACAAGGGAAAGGGTAGTAGGAACAATGTGAACAGTTATAGGGGTATATCTCTGTTGGATTCTTTGAGTAAAATATATACTGGGGTGCTAGCGAACAGAATAAGCGGGTGGGCGGAAGAAAATGAAATTTTGACAGATTACCAAGGGGGATTTAGGAAAAAGAAAAGAACAGTGGATAATATAATGATAGTAAAGACTATTTTAGAAAAGTATAAGAATATGGCTAGAAGTACGGTTTATGTAGCAGCAATAGATTTTGAGAAAGCTTTTGATAAGGTAAATAGAGAGGCCCTACTAGAGAAATTAGGTAGGTTAGGGATTTCGGAGAAGATGTTGAGGGCAGTGGAAGGAATATATAGGGACGTCAGGTTTTGTGTAAAATTGGGAGAAGGGAGAATGAGTGGACCATTAGAGTCCAAGGTGGGTTTAAAACAAGGATGCAAGTTATCGCCCATACTGTTTATTTTATTTATCAACGATATTTTAGAGGGGTTTGGGGCAGAAAATTGGGCTGTACCAGTAATTAATGGTTTGGAAGTGCCAGGACTGATATTTGCGGATGATGTGTTATTGATGACGTTAACTTCAGGGGCGATGAATAGGGCCTTAGAGTCAGTGATGCTATTTGCGAGGAAATGGGGATTGAAAATTAATGGAAATAAGTCTAAAATATTGGTAGTACAGGTGAACAAAAGAAGAAAGATAGAAGGGAATTGGGTAATTCAGGGAGAAAGATTGGAACAGGTAAGGAAGCTGGAATATCTAGGAGTTATTTTTAATGATAAAGGAACTTGGAGTGACCAGATCAAAAGAATGAAATATAGAGGATTGGCAGCCTTAGCCTCAGTCAGAAATTTGCTACTCAAGTACCCGGGGATCAGTTACAAAACACTGAGACTCGTGTTCAGGTCGGTAATCGTGGGGAGGGTATTATACGGAGCAGAAGTTTGGGGGCTGGATGAGAAAAGAGAGGAACTAAGAAGGATTGTTAGTAGTTTTGCCAAGTTAGTGATGGGCTTACCGAGGTGTACAGCAAATGTAGGGGCGGAATTAATGTGTGGGGAGGATTTGGAATCAGAGGGTGTGAAAAGAATAGTTAGATATTGGATGAATCTAAAAAGACAGGAAGGTGGGAGAGTTTTACAGGCAGCATATGTACAGCAATTTAAGAGCATGTATAAGGGTGGATGGTTAGAAAAAATAAAGGGATATTTGGAGAGGATAGGATTAGGACACCTGTGGGGGGAGGTTTGGTCAAAGACAGAAGTGAGAGGGATGAATATACTGGAAAGGAGAATTAGAGATATCCATAGGCAGAAATTATTGGGGGAAAGCAGACTAAGAAATTCGCTGACTGTTTTGACGAAAATAGAGGAGATAGCAGGGTTGAATATTAGATACGTCGATAGGTCAAAACGATATGGGATGATGTGGTGGCTTTTAGGTCTGCCAAGGAATAAAGGCTGGTTACAGGGCAGGGATAAGACAATGTGTGTACTTTGTGGAGATGTGAATGATGAGTTTCACTTGCTAAGAGACTGTGAGGTAACGAGGGGGATAAGACATGGATTATTGAGTGCCGAGCATCGGGAAATACTGGGGAGAGGGGATGAGAACGCAATACTGAGATGGATTATTAAACAATGGGAAAAAGGGGGTGAATTGAACAGGTATTTTTGTGCGACAAAAAAGGCCTGCGAGAGTAAAATGAAGGAGAGTGAGTTAGAGGGTGAGCAGGGGAATAGGGGGGTGGAATAGGTATCTGTATAAGGGAAGGGGATAGTATGTTAGGTGTTGATGGCTATTTAATTTTTGGAGATGGAAACAGGTGAGTTTATTATCATTTTGTATTGTATTGGTGACTGGTATAAATGCGGAGTGATGGCAGACGAGTGTGTGTTAGGGCTGATAGCCTAGTATTTATGATTAGGTGATGTATGGTTTGCTATTATGTGTATTGAGATGGTTTATTTACGGATGATTGCGTGGGAGTTGGGAGGTGGTATATTGTATTGGTGTTTGAATTTTTGGAGCTGGAGAGAGGCGAGTTTATTATCATTTTGTAAATTTTTGGTTTGTTTGTAATATAGCGAGCAAATGTTGTGATGACGAGTGTGTGCTAGGGCTGAAATGTGGTGTTGGAAGTAGAGGTGGTAAATGTGGAAATGTGGTGTTGGAAAGGTATGGAGAAGTGGGGGTGTACTCATGAGTAAGTTGTATTGAATGTGATGATGGTATATGAGTGGGTGGTATTTGTGGATGTTGAAATGTGGTGTTGGAAAAGTATGAAGTGTAGTAATGTAATTTGGCTATTTGTAAATTTTGGTCTGGTGGAAGATGGAGTGTTCGGTAGGTAATTATGATGGGTAATAGGAGGAGTATGAGTGTATGGTAAATTGAATAAGTTATGATATGTGATATGTCTGTTAAATAGATTGAAATTAGAGAAGTTGGAAGTGGTGATATGAGATAGTGGAAAGCAGAAGGTGAGTGTAATTGTCGGAGAAGTAGAAGTGGTATATATAGAAATGAGGTGTTGGAAATGTGGTTATGAGGTGATGTATGGTGTGGTATTGAGATGGTTTATTTACGGCTGAATTCGTAGGAGTTAGGAGGTGGTATTGTGTCTGGTATGAGTATTGAATTTTTCAGAGTTGGAGAGAGATGATTTATGATCATTTTGTAAATTTTGGTTTGTTGGTGCAGAAGGGTCGAAGAAATATGTTGTGGGAGAGGTGTCGAAATTTCAATGTTATTATGGAGTGGTATGACGGAATGAAATGAAATGAAGCAATATTACCGAGGTTTTGTGAAAGTTGTGGTATGGTGGATTGGAATGTAATGACGGAATATTGTTGTTATTTTGGCTGGTTTGGTATGTAGTCGCGTAATGTTGCTGTGGTAGTTTATTTTGGAGTAGGTCAGGGAACAATAAAGCTGATGTAAATGCTGAAGGTAAACATAGGCATGGTTGGCCTGAGCACACCAAAGCAGAGTAGGTCAAACAGAAAAAAACAATGGCGGTGTGGGAATGTGCTGAGTAAGAAAGGACAGTTGGTGGAAGGTGTAATCTTGCTCCGGGATCACATATGTGATATATTGCAAGTAAGGCAAACGGTTCATAGAGGGAATCTACCGTTGGCCAGTTGATTATTAATATTATTATTCCTTTATTATTATTATTTTATTATATTATTATTATTATTATTATTAATATTATTATTATATTATTTGTTTGTTTATTTATTCAGCTATTTATTTAGTTGTAGGGTGGCTTAGGTAAGACTCTATTGTGAACATGTATTGGGGCTAAACGCCTGTGATGTTCATCAATAAATTGTAAATTGTAAAAAAAAAAAAATTGTAAATTGTATGACGTATTTCTTGTAGCGAATTCATTACTGGACTCTTGCAACTCCCCTCAAAATTATTAATTTTAATTGTAAACCGTACGACGGTGTATATGTCATTGCAATCGAAAAGACAAACAAATCGGGTTCCACAATCGAACCAACCATTTCATTAGAAATACACTCCGAACAGCCACAAGATGATACATTAGCCGATGGTTCAATAGTTCAAAAAGAAATACTTCTCTGTGTTAGGCTTGGTCGTGAAACGCTTGGAAAACCATTGCTAAGTCATTTTATTTCTGAACCGTTAAGCCATATGAATTCTGCGAAGTCATTTTTTTTATGTATACAGTGACAAATATTTGTACAATAAATCTGCGTCCAAGCGACAAGCGGCCGCAAGGTATTCAAACATAAGGCTGCTTAATCGAAACCGACTTTCAACCTATCAGGTCGTGTTACGTACGTGTTGAAGAGATAAATTCGTGTGGCTATTTCTAGCCGAGTGCAGCCCTTTCAAGGCAGACCCTCCGATGAGAGTGGGCGGCATCTGCCATGTGTAGGTAACTGCGTGTCATTGTGGTGGAGGATAGTGTTATGTGTGGTGTGTGAGTTGCAGGGATGTTGGGGACAGCACAAACACCCAGCCCCCGGGCCATTGTAATTAACCAATGAAGGTTAAAATCCTCGACCCTGGCGGGAATCGAGCCCGGGACGCTCTGAACCGAAGGCCAGTACGCTGACCATTCAGCCAACGAGTCGGACGTTGAAGTGATGTCGAATACAGAACAAAAATGGCCAACCGGACACCAGTGGGATCCGAACCCACAACCTCTCGATTTCGCGTCGGTTGCTCTACCAATTGAGCTATGGTGGGCTAGGCCATCATTGTTCTGTTGGAAAGGATCTAAGCTACAGGTCTGGTGCAACTACCATCACACTGTAGAGTGCGTTTAAGTTGCCCGTTGAGGGCCAAGTCAATGAATATTGAATTTTCACGACCGCATTGTAATCGAAACCGACTTTCAACCTATTAGGCCGTGTTACGTACATTTAGTACGTGTTGAAGAGATGTCAAGTACAGAACAAAAATGGCCAACCAGACACCAGTGGGATCCGAACCCAGAACCTCCCGATTTCGCGTCGGTTGCTGCTTGCTACTTGGGAATTGTGACTTCCACTAATTAACTTCCGTAAGAAATGAAATGAATTCTTTCACCAGAATTTGCGAGGAAGGTAATCTGACAGCAGACATACATTACGAGGGGCGGAGGACACTATTACTGGTAATTTGACGTATAAAGTATGCACACATGCTGGGCATCGAGATGAACTAACATTGGACGACATCATCTGTATGCTAGATTCCATCGCTGTTAGTGGCTGGCAAGTGGTGGCAACCCAATCGGAGTCAGGTCTGAAGAACGTGCTGGCCAAGGCAACATGTAGCGTCACAAATGGACGGTTATGCGAACAAGAGGTGACATACCGGGCCGGCAAGTGCTGTACGCATGACATGACGCCGCTGCTACCGTGGTGCTGTCCCGCAAGTGGCCGGATGCCGCTGACGCAACGCAAGATCCTGTCGCGCTCAAATTCCGACGCGTTGCTCGAGGCATAACACCTCCTTTACACAATACCACTTCCTCCTGAGAAACTCTGGCATTAAGGAAATTGCTCACATTTCGGAACACACCTTGAACTTTGTGTCAGGCGTATTAACGGAAAACGAGTACAAACTTATTTGAAAACAAGCGCTTCCAGTTAGAGTGACGTAATCTGTTTAGTGCTGCTCCAAGTGCGACAATGATCGTACGTCGATTTTAAAAAGTCGATTACTTCGCTGGGGATTATTGAAGATTACACAGTCAATTTGTGCTGGGCAGAGAACTCAATTTTTATGATGGAAGACTGTGGGAAGTTCGGATGTGACTCCGGATGCTTCGTAGGACAAGGATGAGATAATCCTCGTTAAAATAAATCCTTTCAATTTTCATTCTCTTATCTTCCAGGTGGTGGTGGTGATTATTGTTGTAAGAGGAAGTACAACTTGGCAACCATGCTCTATATAACACTAATCAGAGGGAAAATATGGAAGGGATCCGAGGTGGTGGTGGTGGTGATTATTGTTTTAAGAGGAAGTACAGCTAGGCAACCATCCTCTATATAACACTAATCAGAGGGGAAAAATGGAAGGGGTCCGACACTTCGAAAAATGAAGGTATCGGCCAAAGGAAGACAAGGGCCACGAAGGCGTGAAAATGAAAGACTCCCTAGCCCTTGCAAACCTAATAGCGTCGGGGTCTGAAAAGAACAAGAGTTGACCAAGAGAGGTCGGATAGTATAGATGAAAGCGAGGAGCCTGGCACAAGTAAGTGGAAGCAATGCCAGGACTCAGCTTAGGGCCTCGTGGTCGCCAACCCACGCTCCAAAGTTCAGAGCCCCTGAGGCCTCTTATCTTCCATCTCGTTTTTATTCTGTGTGTCATCTTATTTGCGTCTATGTATTTATAATGTGATTCTTACGACTTATGCTCTGTTTCTGCGGTAGATTCTGCATGTATTATAATTATTTAGAATGGGTTCCTGAGTTCTTCACTCATGTAGAATCATTTTAAAAATTCCCGCAGAAAATTACTCTATGGAGAAAATAGATAAGTGGACTAAAAGGGGACCCAAGCCTCGTCGCTGCTCTTCAAGCAACACTGGATATGAGTGCTGACTGTTTGCAGGAGATGGTTCGTGCTACAGTGTTTCTTACTGTCAGCAATTCGTTTTGATTCCCCGAACACGAGGGATCAGCGCGTACGTCTGCCATACCCGAAATTTTTATATTTCCATAAAACAATGCGCTGACATGCACTGAATTTATCACTGTGATGAGATGCCTGTAGGTTTTCATGACAGATGTTCCTTTAGACAGTATATTAAGAGCAAGCCACGAAAATATGGCATCAAAATTATGTGCCTTTGCGATGCCAAAAGTCTCTATTTACCAAATGCTTTTGTGTGCAGTGGCAAAGAAGGAAAGAGCCCGAATCCTGAAGAGGTATCCGTACCCATTCGTACTGTGCTCAAACTAGTGCGTTCCATTATGCACACATAACAGGCGACAACATGTTTTCCTCTGTAGAAGTGGTCGACAAATTTCTACAAAATGGTCTTACATACGTCGGCACAAGGACGAAATTCCACCCCAGTTTTTGGCACAGAACTAAGGAATGAATTCACTAGAGATAAAACTATTGTTTCCTTTGTTCGAAAAAAGAACAGAAGCGTTGTGTTGATTTCATCTACGCATCACAGTAGTTCCCTAGGTGATGACGGAAAACCAGAGGTAATAGAACTATCAACAAAAACTGACCAGAAAGGCGCCAGCGAAGAACTCGAAGACGATCCTTAGCGATCTCCTTTGCAGTTATTGACACAGCAAGAACTAATGTAAATGTTCAGTTTACATGTGACAACATTGACCATCGCATGTCATGAAGAGGTAATCACCTTATGAATGATCAGCTGATGCGAAGCAAGGATGTGAAAGGACACCCAACAGACTTGAAAGCAACAAATAAAAGAGTACTTGGCGAAAAGCCCATTGAAAACTCAAGTCCTAGAAATCTAGGTAGAGAAGGACCAGCTCAAAAGCAAAGGAGATGCTATTCTTTCCAAGAAGGAAAGACCGGAATGTCAAAGTAACAGTCCGTTTCACAAGTGGTGTGTGTCAGCATTCAGCAGCACCTCATACACTTCTCGAATAATTCATGCTTGCAAGAACTTTTACTAAGCAGCCTTTCTCTGTTTTTTTATTGCAGACACTAAGGGCAGACGTCACTCGATTATTTCTTATCTGGACATTGTGCTGGAGTTACAGCGCTCATTTATGTTGGTACCATTATTTTTAAAAATCTGAATTGACAACTGTCCTGTAATCAGTGTCTCGTTTTGAAACTCGGTACCTTTTGTTTGTTTATATTATAGTTTTGTATATAAATGTGTAACAAATATCTATCCAAAACATTATACCAGGTGGCTCTCGAACGCCGTACTTTCTACTTATAAATGTCCTGCATGCAGAAATGATGAATGGGATGTCTACCAACTGATTTTCACAGGGGCACTACTGCCAGCGAGCAGGTTACGTCAGAATATGAAGAGATAAGAAAGGGAGTGTCTCTCGCAGCAAGTTACTCAGCGCGACTGGTCTAATGCACCCCTTGCATTAGTAAACCTCGTTTTCCACCGCATAGTTCTAGGCTGGTGTATGGTGCAGCCACACTATATTTGCTGTCTGCTTATCAGCAGTGGCTAGTGTGATCAGAAGCGGTGAATACACAGACATTATTTTAATCTGGACAATCTGGTCGGAATGCAGCAGAAGCTCCAAACAGACGTATGCCTTCTACATACGTACTTCACCGAACAGTATTAGTTTCTGTTTCATACAAGCAACTCCTCCATCGAGTGGAATGTCTACACGTGTATAAATTAATAAGTTATTAGTTATACATTTCTGCAACTTTGGTGTGTCTACAAATACTAGCGGCTATTAGGGGGTGGGGCGAGGAGGGACAGTCGCCCTCCCCCAATTTGTGGAGTAAACGTTACATTTTTATTCTACTTTAGCCAGCTGGAACTAGGAATTATTTTAAAAAGCTGTTTGTATAAACCTTGTTATCTTATCTGCTAATTCCTTCGTAAATTTTCTTTAATTATTAACATAATTACTGACGGAAATGCGCATAAAATGCTGTTCGTCGCGGCTAACCAATTTGTATAGCACTACGGCAAATAGTGGAGACTTTGCATGTGTTGTGAGGAAGGGTATTAGGGGTACATACTTTTTGGCCGAGGTCGTGGCCACTGAGTTATAATTTACCCACTTGCCGCGCGCATTCATCAGTCTGGCAGTCTCTTTAGTGTCTGTTAGTTTCTTAGTGAATATTCAAATACTAAATGATTTTAATTGCATAATCATGCCGTACATCTATTTAATTGTACCGGGCGAAGTGGCCGTGGGGTTAAGGGCGCGCAGCTGTGAGCTTGCACTCGGGAGATAGTGGTTTCGAATCCCACTGTCGGTAGCCCTGAAGATGGTTTTCTGTGGTTTCCCGTTTTCACACCATGCAAGTGCTGGGGCTGTACCTTATTTAAGGCTACGGTCGTTTCCTATCCACGCGTAGCCCTTTCCTGTCTCATCGTCACCATATATCCTATCTATGTTGGTGAGACGTGAAGCCAGTTGTAAAAAAATATTCGGTTGTAATCGTATTTCAACGGGAGCTAATACCAACGTTCCTAAATTATTTCTTTGTGTTATTTATTCAGTAAATGCCCCGTAGTATGTTTGAGAGACCTGGTGAAAATTTTATTATACAGCATTGAATCAAAATCTCAAAAAAAAAAAAAAACTATTATTACGAATAATCCACGGGGCAGATTAATTACATTTACATATAAAACAACATAATAAAAACGAAATAATGCATTCCGGTGAAAGTAAAATTGGTATTCTCTCGCGTTGAAATTACAATTACAATTAAATATATCCTTTTTTACAATTGATTTTACGTCGCACCGACACAGATAGAACTTACGGGAAGAAAGCGGCCGTGGCTTTAATTAAGGTACAGCCTCAGCATTTGCCTGGTATGAAAATGGGAAACCACGGAAAACCATTTTCTGGGCTACCGACAGCGGGATTCGAAACTACTATCTTCCGAGTGAAAGGTGGTAGTGATTATTGTTTTAAGAGGAAGTACAACTAGGCAACCATCCTCTATATAACACTAATCAGAGAGAAAAAAAAAAATGAAGGGGCCGACACTTCGAAAAATGAAGATATCGGCCAAAGGAAGACAAGGGCCACGAAGGGCGTGAAAATGAAAGACTCCCTAGCCCTCGAAAACCTAATAGCGTCGGGGTCGGAAAAGAACAAGAGTTGACCAAGAGAGGTCGGATAGTATAGATGAAAGTGAGGAGCATGGCACAAGTAAGTGGAAGCAGTGCCAGGACTCAGCTAAGGGCCCCGTGGTAGCCAACCCACGCTCCAAAGTTCAGAGCCCCTGGGGCTCCTTTTAGTCGCCTCTTACGACAGGCAGGGGATACCGTGGGTGTTATTCTACTGCCCTCACCCACAGGGGGATTCCGAGTGAAAGCTCATAGCTTTGCGCCTGTAACCCCACGGCCAGCTCGCCCGGTACAATTGCATAGATGTACGTCATGATTATGCAATTAAAATCATTTAGTATTTGAATACACACTGAGAAACTAACAGACAATAAAGAGACTGCCAGACTGACGAACGCGCGCGGCAAGCGGGTGAATTATAACTCAGTGGCCACGACCTCGGCAAAAATGTGTACCCCTACTCCCTTCCTCACAGCACATGCAAAGATTCCACTACTTGCCGTAGCGCTACACAATAAAGGAAAGATTTAACATATAAGACAACAAGGCTTGTACAAATGGCTTTTTAAAAATAATTCCTAGTTTCAGCTGGCTAAAGTGGAAAAAATGTAATATTTACTCTACAAAGTCGGGGTGGGAGCGACTGTCCCTCCTCGCCCCACCCCCTAACCGCCGTTACTGTTTGTAGACCCGCCAGTGGTATAAGTGGAAGATTCGGCGACCTCCACCTCCACCGGCCCTCCGCAGAGGGGAAGGGGGGGGGGGAATTGCATTTTGTGGAAATATGAATTTTGGCGGCATTTTTGAATTTTGGCATGAGATTTGAATTTTTAAACAAAGCCACGTGCTTTTCTGACAGCCGCGTGCTTTTTTTGACAGCTGGCATCCGGCATCTTTATACAACAACGCATCACTAACCTCAGTGCTGCTACCTTGATGGGGCTAAACTTCATAAAAGCCACGTGCTTATTTGACAGACAACATGTGTTTAGAACATGTCAGGGAATACCTTTGTGATAGGAAGGTCAGATTACAAAAGAAGTGATTGAAACATAACAAGAATAGAATAGAACACGATACACCATCTGTTCAGAACTAGTCAGGGGATACCTTTGCTCTAAGAAGATCACATTACAAATGAAGCGATTAAACAAAAATAAGACAAGAATAGAATACTGTACTCGATGTTGTTAAGTTCAACCCGTGATCAGAACATTGACTGATGTGTTCAGAACACGATACACGATACGACATGCGTTCAGAACATGTCAGGGTTCTAAGAAGATCAGATTACAAAAGAAGTGATTGAAACATAATAAGACTAGAATCGAACAAAGTACTCGATACAACATGCGTTGAAAACATTAATTGATGTGTTCAGAACATGATACACGATACAACATGTCAGGAGATACCTTTGTTCTAAGAGAAAAAATAATAAGACTAGAATTCTGAACAGCTTGCACAAGATAGCGGCTGTTATAACCTCCTTCTCCTCTACCTGCTCTGTCAAGACATATCTCTATCGAACATACAACGCGATCTTATGCATAAGGTATAAGCGAAGCCAACTCGCTCAGTAAACGATAATATATATACAGAAAAAGTACAACTTCAATGATTTACCTAATGCGAAAATCAAAAACTAAGGAAACACACTGTGCACATATCGCGTAGCTGAATCCTCAGTAAACGCTAATATGAATATAGCAAAAGTACAATTTCAATGATTTACCGAGCGCGAAAAAAAAAAAAAAAACGGGAACACACTGTGCACATATCGCGTAGCTAAATAGTCACTAAACGGTCATATGTATACAGCAAAATACAACTTCAATTATTTGCCTAGCGCGAAAATTAAAAACTACGAAAACACACTGTGCACATACTGCGTAGCCAACTCACTCAGCAAACGAACATATGAATATAACAAAAGTACAACTTCAATGATTTGTCTAGTACGAAAATCAAAATATACGGAAACATACTGTGCACATATCGCGTAGCTAATTCGCTCAGTAAACGATCATATGTGTATAGCAAAAGTACAACTTCAATGATTTGCCTTGTGCGAAAAAACTACGGAAACACACTGTGCACATACTGCGTAGCCAACTCACTCAGCAAACGAACATATGAATATAGCAAAAGTAGAACTTCAATGATTTGCCTTGTCTTGTGCGAAAATCAAAGACTACCGAGGAAACCTTACCGCGTAGCCAACTCGCTCGGTCACACATACCGCACAGCTAACACGCTCAGTAATTACAAATACATCACAACACGAGTTATGGTCCAGGACACTGATATACGCATACACGTCACTCTTTCTCTCAATAAACGGAACACACAGACAAGAATGTTGCGAGAAACTACACCTAAGATACTTACATGTAAAAAGGAGGAGGAAAAAGAATAAATCATAAATTTTTGTTTGCATGTTGTCTCCTCCAAGTTGTAAGACCATATGGGAGCAGTACTGTGAGTTTCTGCTACGGCTTGCGAAAACGT
The DNA here is from genome assembly GCF_040414725.1 of Anabrus simplex. Classification (NCBI taxonomy): domain Eukaryota; kingdom Metazoa; phylum Arthropoda; class Insecta; order Orthoptera; family Tettigoniidae; genus Anabrus; species Anabrus simplex. The sequence goes on along the minus strand of NC_090276.1, from coordinate 96,508,509 downwards.
GAACGGAAGTGACATGTTATCTCAGCAAAAAATACACATTTCCTTGTTCCTACTTACACAAGTCAGACACTTACAGAAATAAAATATGGATACTGCGATCCAAATCCCGGTCCTTATACCTTTAGCGTCAGGAAGGGCATCCGGCCATAAAACAGATCCTTATGTTTCTTGTAATTACACGTTGTCAGGAAGACTGACGATCGCGCAGGAAAGGGCTAGGAGCGGGAAGGAAGCGGCCAGCCACCCCCTAGCATTTGCTATTTTCAGGGCTGCCGACAGTGGGGGTTCGAACACGCTATCTCCTGAATACTATATCTTATTCATAAGTTAGAAGCAACAGACATAATAGAAGTAGCGAGAGTGATTTCTGGTACAAGATGTTGATGGTGATTCATCTGTCGGATGGTGACGTTAAGCCTTGTGCAAACCCCTTGGTGCTATTCGACAGGAGTAGCCTATGTGCCGGCACCGGGTTTCACCAGGGCATCCGGTTATAAAACGACAGATTTATCTTACTTCATATCGCGTATACTGCGATTTAAAATCCCCAGACCTAGCGTCAAGAAGGGCATCTAGCTGTAAAACAGATTATTGGATTGTCGTTTACAAAGCTACGATCTTTGATTCTTGCAAAATCCCAGTCCTTATACCTTTGGCGTCAGGAATGTCCTTGCGTTAAAAAGGGCATCCGGCTGTAAAACAGATTTTTACGACAGAAAAACCCGGTCCTGTTACGTCAGGAAGGGCATCAGGCTGTAAAACAGATTCTTAAGAAGAAGGGGCTAAGAGCAGGGAAGCGGCCAGCCGCCTCCTAGCAAGGCGTCAAGCCTTGGAAGTAGGCTATGCGCCGGGACGGGACTGTAGTAAGCTAAATGTTGCGAAGCTGTAAGGGCATATCTGTTGAATGCCCCAAGTCTGAGATGTGTAAGTCCCCGGGTCAAGAAAAATAACGTGGGTGTGTGTTTTACGTTGTATTTGCTGGGAGAAGAGAGCACACTCGCTGGAATGTAGTGTATCAGCGAGCCCATCGCACGCTTACAGCCTGTGCCATAAGTAACAGCAGCCTGCTCTCTCTTGCCGGGTGGGGCTGGGTAGCTCAGTTAGTTCAGGCGGTGGCTTTCTAACATAGAAGGTTCCATCCTGGCTTAGTTCGGTGGTACACCCTCGTGTCGGTAGAACTCTTGAGGGACTAAAGTCTTGCACCTCGCCGTCTCGGGTTGTTCTCACCCCAGCTCAAAGGTCGTAAGAGGTCGCTAACAGGCAGGGGATACCGTACATGTTGGCTCAGCTCAGTGCTCGAGGGTCGCTTCTTCAACTCAGCTCAACGCCCCGTTTACGCTCTCCAAGATGCAGGTGTACCGTAGATGTTGACTCCCTCTGTTTTTGCTCAGCTCAGTGCCCGAGGATCGCTTTTCCAACTCAGTTCAACGCCCCGATTACGCTCCCCTACATAACAGGCAGGGGATACCGTAGATTTTGACTCCTTCTCCTTTTGCTCAGCTGAGTGCCCGAGGATCACTCCTTTTAACAAACAAGACTCAGCTCAGCGCCCCGTTTATGCTCCCCAAGATAACAGGCAGGGAATACCGTAGATGTTGAATCCTTCTCTTTTTGCTCAGCTCAGTGTCCGAGGATCGCAGCTAATCTTGATTGACAAAATTCCGATACCGTAGGGAATACCGTAAATGTTGGCTCAGCTCAATACCTGCGGATCGCTTCTTCAACTCAGCTCAACACCCCGTTTACGCTCTCCAAGATAACAGGCAGGGGATACCGTAGATGTTACTCCCTCTCTTTTAGCTCAGCTCAGTGCCCGAGGATTGCACCTAATGCTGTATATCTTCGACTATACACCCGGATGCCCTTCCTGACGCAAACTCTACAATGTAAGTTCCTGAGCGAGAATTATTGTCTTTACTAACACATTACACGGCTATCGAAGGGTAAAACTCGGTGCCGGTACATAGGCTACTCTTGTCGAATAGCACCAAGGGGGTTTGCACAAGGCTTAACGTCGCCATCCGACAGATGAATCACCATCAACATCTTGTACCAGCAATCATTCTCGCTACTTCAATTATGTCTGTTGCTTCTAACTTATGAATAAGATATAGTATTCAGGAGATAGCGGGTTCGAACCCCCACTGTCGGCAGCCCTGAAAATAGCAAATGCTTGGGGGTGGCTGGCCGCTTCCTTCCCGCTCCTAGCCCTTTTCTGCGCGATCGTCAGTCTTCCTGACAACGTGTAATTACAAGAAACATGAGGATCTGTTTTGTGGCCGGATGCCCTTCCTGACGACAAAGGTATAAGGACCGGGATTTGAATCGCGGTATTCATCATTTTCTTTCTGTAAGTGTCTGACTTGTGTAAGCAGGAACAAGGACATGTGTATTTTTTGCTGAGATAACATGTCACTTCCGTTCACGTTTTCGCAAGCCGTAGCAGAAACTCACAGTACTGCTCCCATTTGGTCTTACAACTTGGAGGAGACAACATGCAAACAAAAATTTATGATTTATTCTTTTTCCTCCTCCTTTTTTTACATGTAAGTATCTTAGGTGTAGTTTCTCGCAACCGTCTTGTCTGTGTGTTCTGTTTATTGAGAGATAGTGACGTGTAATGTCTCCGGGGTCGATCAGCCGGCGGTGCGTAAGCAGGGCCAACTTTACTGTTTCGGGACAGACCTTAAGAATTATTTATATTTGCAGGACCATAGGTGACTGGATAGGTGACATAACATGGAAAAAATTCGGAACAAAATAACAATAACATTTATTAAAATATATAACAGTGTGAACAGTGCATAAGGAAAAGAAAAAACGATTCACATAAATATAAATCAAATCGACTGCTTCTGGTTTGCAACAGGAATATAAGTCCATACCATGCTCATGGGTTCCGTTTGATTCAACCTGTCTTCAATTAGACACCATCCGAAGTCATACTCTAGGTCAAATTCTCCATTTATGGAACTCTAACATTGGACCAATCATAATGTTAGCGAGAATGCCGTTATGACCAATAGTGCTACACTAGATCATGAAATTTTTACAATATTCCCTTGTGGGATAAATTTTTACAAATTTTCTACCTCTTCCTATAAGTTTTGGGTAAATTCCCATCAATTAATTCTCATTAAATTACCATGTCCTTTCTCTCTGAAAATATTAATTATTTATTTTATCTAGAAATTTCCTTTATCTTGTTTGGAGAATTCAGTAATATTTTTACTTCAACTTTTTTCCAATACTCAGATAATCCACTTACAAAATACTTGGAAAATCTCGGAACATTATCGTAAGAAAAACATCTCAATCTTACATGAAAAATTCTTTACAATACCATTGGAAATTCTTTGGCAAATTTCCCCTCCTTCATAGATTACGTTCGACTGTATTCCTTTTATAGCCCCCATTAAACGAATATTCACAGACTAGTACTCTGTGGATAGATAGAGTGCCACGTAGCGAAACGCGCAATCAACATAAACTCAAATTCCATTGGACAATAAATCACATAAGAAAAATCACTAAAAGAAATGACTCTTGTTGAAGCACATGGATAAGCTATCACAGAATATCACAATCTCCCCCAATCATTTACCAGAAGATTATATCATATTACTAAGGTTATCATTATTATTATTATTATGTCTCCCTTCAGAATTAAGTTGAAGACCCTCGCATTATTTGCAGATAATAGGAATGACTCACCATGACCTGTGATGAATGACAAAAATAGGATGAATAAAAGAAATCGAAGAAATAATCATCACCACCATCAGTTAGGGATACATCGAAGAATGCACTCATAACTTCAGGGAAAGATAAAAACAATTATCGAGTCACACTTTACATAATATAAGTTGTTGAGCGAAAGTTTATTATTATTCCCTGAATAATTAATTATACCACCATAAATCACAATGTCCTCACGACTAACATGTACCCTAGCGGTCCCATGTTGTCTAATATCACCATAAAAATTTATCATCACAATCGTCGCTCACGTTTAGTTCTCAACAACCAGTTTAAATTGTTCCGACTCATTATTATTATATCCCTGATTATTACTCCTAAACGCATCTTCTCGATGAGCTGCCTAGTGTCAACAGCTATCACCTTCCCTTCTAAGATCAGTCTTATTTCACAAATCATTTCTTTATCAAAGCTTCGATTTAATTATTGTTTTAATATAATCCAATAAATTACATCCTTATCGTCATGATTTTTATGAAGTTGCATATCATTCTTATTATTATTATTATTATTATTATTATTATGCTTATTATTAGCCTTCATTTTCCCGTAATTCATTTCGAGGACCTTAATTACTCGTAGCCTCGTGAAATTCACTAACAACTGGGGTTATCAATCACTGAATCAACACAGTAATATTCCAAGAAATGCACAAAATGAAACTAATGAATCAATGAATCCATGACTACTCTACTATAACCACCACTTAAATGCTACATCTCTAACTAATCTACATTTCATTATATAAGAATACAATCCAACTAGCAATCTACGGAAAGAGAAGAAAATGTAACAAGAGTACTTATTATTCCGATGTAAATCTCCGGCGTCTTGAATGTAGCTGTAGATGTCGGTTCTTCCTCTTGATTATGGTGGATTGTAGATGAACAAATTCATCGTGTTGGCTCACACAGGTCGGCTTAACACATCAGGATTATTGTGAAGTCAAATAGCGTAGAATCACTCCAGCGATATTTTAGAGTTCCCCAGGATTTCCTTCTTGGTCGGTCCATGATGACGGCTGGTCTTCGCAGGTGTTGCTGAAAACTAAAATTTATTACTAAAATTTGATCCACACTCGTTGTAGATTAACAGTTTGTCTTACAGTATTTAACTGGCGGATTGGTCTACACTTTGGTTCAACCCTACAGAAAGCTTAAAATCTTGAGCTCATTTATCAGTTTAAGCACATCGTTGAGTTGTCGGAATCTCGAAGAATCTACTGTATTACTGATGAAACGATGTTCCTTGGCCAGGTTTGTTCTCGAAGATTCTATTTCAGTGATAATCTTTCATCGTAATTCATACTAGAACATTCCACAAATTTCTGCGGCAACTCTTGGCGTAATGCGTGTACTCACTGTCCGTGCTTTGGAAAGTTCCACCCAGGAAAGTGTGCGGCAATAATATATCGCACTAGGCTGAATCGTCTACGCGGAAAATTAAATTAGCACACTCAAATACCATAATCGTGGTGGTGGTGGTAGTGGTGGTGATTATTGTTTCAAGAAGAAGTACAACTAGGCAACCATCCTCTATATAACACTCATCAGAGGGGAAAAATGGAAGGGATCCGACTCTTCGAAAAATGAAGATATCGGTCAAAGAAAGAAGGGCCACGAAGGGCGTGAAAATGAAAGACTCCCTAGCCCTTGCAAACCTAATAGCGTCGGGGTCGGAAAAAACAAGAGTTGACCAAGAGAGGTCGGATAGGATAGATGAATGTGAGGAGCCTGGCATAAGTAAGTGGAAGCAATGCCAGGACTCATCTAAGGGCCCCGTGGTCGCCAACCCACGTTCCAAAGTTCAGAGCCCCTGGGGCCCCTTTTAGTCGCCTCTTACGACAGGCAGGGTATACCGTGGGTGTTATTCTGCTGCCCCGACCCACAGCAGTCGGGTGCAGTACTAGATTGTACTCAGTTAAAAGCACACAGTTCGCTTTCTCTCTTCTGGAACCACACTCTTCATCGTCTTTCTCTGGCCATCCATCAGCTTCACTAATTCTCATTGGTCGTCAGCTATTCCGCGACGTGATTCGTTCTTCCAAATTTGGAGGAGATCTTTGGCTTCCGGCTCGCTATGTGACGTAAACCCTGTGACGTGCGGTGACCTTGATCGCTTGACCCAGTTCTCTGTCGTCCGCTGCGGAACGGCACGGTAATCAGCTGGTGCTTGCTCACGCGTACACCTGTATTGCATTACGAAAATTAAACCAACCTCTCTAAATCCAATAAAATACCATTTGGACGGGTATATAAATCCCCCTTGGTTGATTTATGATTTAACTGGAAGGTTAAATCATAACAGCTTGGTTTTCCTCTCAAAATGTACACTCATCTTCTCACATTAGGTGTTCACACGTCGTACGCTGATTACTCTACCTTCTTCATCACCTTGTTCTCTAGGTCGATTCCTAGTAGCGCTTCAGGGTTGTGAGAGCCATGTGTCCACCTGAACAATTTCAAATCTGTTCTCTTGTTCACTTCATGCCAATACGTCGGTCTTCTCTGCAATTAAAAATAACGTTTTTTCTTCTCACTCCCTGACTCATTTTGGATTTGCGGGCTTTCTCCTCCTCTTCTTTCTGTCTTCTTCTTTCTTCCTGGAAAGCAAGTGATTCCGCGCCCGTCACATCAGGATCCGTATTCTGATTTAGGATGGCTCGTCTCCATCTTTCTCGTTCTTCTGCTTTCCTTCTCAATTCCTTGTTCCTTGTTCTCTTCATCGTTTTCTTGATCCGTCCCCCTTGGTTGAATGAGACGATAATAGTTCCTCCAGTTCTCGACGGAATATCCCGTTCTTCGAGAATTTCGGTCGAAATAGCGACCTCTTCCTCTTTTTCTTGCCGAATATGGCTGGTATCCACGGAAGTTCCTCGGTACTCTCCTTCTTCCCTTGTTTCATTCCTTTCTTGTCTTCCTTGGTCTGGACTTCCTTATTTTTCTGCGGAATGACCGTTCTTTCCTTTTCGACGTATGCCGCGTGAACTTCGTGACTTAAAGCTCGAGAACTTCGGGCATGATCTTTGGATGTCATATCCAGCGTCTCAATGCCTTTTCAAGTTCGATAGCTGTCCGAATATTTGACGCAATCAGTATTCTCTGGACGTCTGGAGGTAACACGACATAATTCCTTCTCTGGGAGTGGATCATCTAGCTCTCGGATCTTCCAAAGCTGATTCGAGAAAAACTCTGAGGATTTCGTCGGCAGAGACGATGCATATTTTCTAACGTACCACTCTGTCTTCAAATTATGTTGAATATCAGAATTCCAATACTTATCCAGAAATGCGGCTTTAAATCCGTCAAAATCTTCAAAACTATACCGGTATATAAGAGAGGAACGACCTGCCTGCAGTTAGTGAGAGTTAGACTGAGTGAGTGTGTGAGTGAGCGAGAGCGAGATTGAGTTCGCTGGTGTGAGTCAGCGAAGAGCGCAGTCAGTGATAGCCTGGGCTGAGATGTCAGCCTGATGGAGTATCTTCCTGTTGGAGCTGAGGACTCGTTCCTGTTTCCCTGATGTCGTGTGTGTTCGTGTCCCTTGAGGCCGGCTGCTGGAGGAGAACCTGGAGTGTTCTGGAGCAGCGCGAAGGGAACACTGGGTGCGGACGTATGCGGACTGCGAACGGGGTTCGACGGATTGAGTGAACACCAGATACTATCCCGACCTGTGAGACTGACCTGTAGGCTGTGGACCGTGACAGCGCTAACGAGTGTGATTGAGTGGCTGAGAGATCGTATGGCCTCAGCTACCGTGTGGAGACATTTCAATTTGACGCCATCTGGCTGTCTGCTCGTCAATTTCGACGTTCCGTTTTACTCTAGGCCCACTAGATGGCAAACCGAGTAAACCGAAATTCTCTTGGGCGTCTATGGCTGAGATTTAATGAATTTTGTCGGGTGAACACCAAATGTGTCAGCAGAGATCTTTTACATGCCGACATCGTACGACATGGAGTGTCGAATGGACTTTTTTCACCCTTCAAAAATCCGACTACCTCTGCCGGGTTTGAACCCGCTGTCTTGGGATCCGGGGCAGACACTCTACCACTGTAAATAATCGATGACTCTGTGTGTATTAGTGTTGGCTACTGAATGCATGATTCGAAGCAGTGTATCGATTCATTCAAGTGTCCGAGTGAATCGATTCACAGGAACGGCGAGCTCACGGCACACGATTCAGCTTACTCCCAGTGGACAGTGCTGAGTTTCGCACTCACTGAACGTTGACGGGGAGCCGAGCTTCCACTGCAGCGACACAGTGAATCATGGCACATCGAAAGAATCGTGAACGAGCGCGGCTGAGTGAGACACATGATACACACGGCTCCTTATCGGCTCACTGGACACTGGTGGAGAGTCGAGCTTCCGCTGCAGAGAGACATACAGTGAGCCATTGCACACCGAAAGAATCGTGAACGAGCACGGCTCAGTGAGATACAAGATACACACGGCTCCTTATCGGCTCACTGGACGCTGGTGGAGAGACGAGCTTCCGCTGCAGAGAGACATACAGTGAGCCATTGCACACCGAAAGAATCGTGAACGAGCACGGCTCAGTGAGATACAAGATACACACGGCTCCTTATCGGCTCACTGCAGCGAGACATACAGTGAGCCATGCTACTCTGAAAGAATCGTATGCTATAATGGACTCTCGAGCTCAGCTCATTTGAAAATAATACCCATTTGTATTCACTGTGCTCTTCTTACAGGGAGGTTTAAATAATAGATGGATTTATTTGCAGTGTTAAAAAGGTAGTCACAACATAATTCTGAAGTGGCTAGTAAGTAGGTAGGCTATTAGGTTACACTATTTATTACTTTAATGAATCTTAGTATTATAACTTAGTTGAAATTTGACAATTAAACTCGACTCTAGCCTGCCCTATGACTACGAGTCATGCTCATGACCACTCAAAAGTACCTGTTTTATATTGGGAAGAACGGCTCAGTGTTTTCTCAGTTCATATGTCACATCGTTGCATAAGACTTCAATCATATGTGGACAGACACAATAACAGTATGTTGAATGAGAAAACCAGCGGGCTACTGTACATCTCGGGTAGCCTATACAAAATATGACGATTTAAAAAACCCTCAGCTGATAGAAAAATACATATTTTCAAAAATGACTGAGCGAGTTGTACGGTTAGTATCGCGTGGCTATGCGCTTGCATTCGGGGGATGGTGGGTTCGAATCCCACCGTCGGCAGCCGTTAAGATGGTTTTCCGTAGTTTCCCAATTTTCACACCAGGAAATGCTGGGACTGTACCTTAATTCAGGCCATGGCTGCTACCTTTCTAATCCTAAACTTTCCACCCTGCGTCGCCGGAAACCTTCGATGTATTAGAGTAACTAGCATTTTTTCTAAGAAAGGAGTTCATAGTATGAAGACCAGATGGCAGCTGCGAGCACTAAATGCTGTTGCTGCTCTCTTACCAGCACATACTACACAGATGCAGTAGGAGCGGTGACCAATGAGCCGTGAATCGGATCACTGTATCGATTCAGTAACGTGAACGGAATCAAATGAATTGATTCAGTAAAATGAATGGAATGTCCCATCTCTAGTGTGTATGTGTGTCATTGTAGACGGAACATGAGAAACTAAGAGAGAGAGAGCGCGCGCGAACCGTGTACTTGTGTAAGTTGTAATTTCAGCTATCGTCTGTGTGTGTAAATCTGTAATTAGAAATAGGACGCTACCAGGTTCTGAACTCATTGCACCCCGCCAACTCGTTACAGGTATTTCAAGTATTTCTGGGGTATCTTGACAGTCTATTTTGAAAGCTTTCTGTGCCGTGAGCTCTATGTAGTGAAACTAACTTTATTTATTCTCCTGTTGTTTTAGAGTTGGACCTAGGGCGGCCGGGTCCATCTAGGGCCAGAAAGAGGAAAATAAGCGGGAAAGAGAAACAGGCAGATGAAAACTATCGCCAATTTAAGAGGAAAAGGTGGGAGGAAGACGAAGATATCTATGAAGATTTTACGGACGATGACAATCCCCGTGAATATGAGAAGAAAGATGATGTTTCCGATGGAGAACATGATAATGAAGAGAGGGATGATGCATCTCAAAGTGGAGAAGTTGAAAAGGATGCCCTCTTTACCAGGTAAATATTGAGCTATAGACCTCATTGTTCTAACAATGGCACACGACTCAGCTTTCTGAGAGTAGCACATTGTCCCGTGTTCTATCAGCGCAACAAAAGTAGCATTTACCTGAATCACTTAATTTTTCTGTTTTCTTAGATTTTATGTCGGATAACGCTCACTTAAGTAGTGGATCAGTGGGGTACCCACTCCGGCTCGTCAGCACTTCTTCTGCTGAGTCAGCACCAGAGATCATTGACCCCTAGTATAGTAGTATGGCTAAGCTGATTTGCAGATTTTGCATAAGAGAGCAAGCCTAACCTCAAAGTCGCCATCTTGATGGGTCTAACTACACTTTAACCGCTAATTGCCCTTCCCGAAGCTTAAGAGTGCAAGCCTAACCTCATGGAGTGGCCTAACTTTAGTTGTACGGGTATATGCCCTTCCCGGCATGGACAGTCGTTATCTTGGAGGGGCTTAACATTAACTTGCACAAGCGCCCTTAGGTCGTCCCCTTAAATCCTGTCTCCTCTACACCAGCTTCATAAGAGTCTATGTGTAGCCGCCATCTTGGGCAGTAACCTCAAGGCCAGCTTTCTTGATAAGAGCTTGTGTATAGCCGCCATCTTGCGCAAGCTCCCCTAGGGAGTCTCTTAAGAGCTTATGCACAGCCGCCATCTTGCACAGTAACCTCTGACCAAGGCTCTAGGTGTTAGTCTCATAAGAGCCTGTGTATACCCAACATCTTGTGCAATCGCCCATAGCCGGCACCTTTCTCCATATGAAGCCATGTATAGCGGCAATCTTGTACAGTCACCCATAGCCGGCATCTTTCTCCATATGAAGCCATGCATAGTAGCCATCTTGTGCAATCACCCATAGCCGGCATCTTTCTCCATATGAAGCCATGTATAGCAGCCATCTTGTACAAACGCCCATAGCCGGCATCTTTCTCCATATGAAGCCATGTATAGCAGCCATCTTGTACAATCGCCCATAGCCGGCATCTTTCTCCATATGAAGCTGTGCATAGCGGCCATCTTGTACAATCGCCCATAGCCGGCATCTTTCTCCATAAGAAGCCGTGTATATCAGCCATCTTGTGCAATCGCCCATAGCCGGCATCTTTCTCCATATGAAGCCATGTATAGCAGCCATCTTGTACAATCGCCCATAGCCGGCATCTTTCTCCATATGAAGCCATGTATAGTAGCCATCTTGTACAATCGCCCATAGCCGGCATCTTTCTCCATATGAAGCCGTGTATAGCAGCCATCTTGTACAATCGCCCATAGCCGGCATCTTTCTCCATATGAAGCCATGTATAGCAGCCATCTTGTACAATCGCCCATAGCCGGCACCTTTCTCCATATGAAGCCGTGTATAGCAGCCATCTTGTACAATCGCCCATAGCTGGCACCTTTCTCCATATGAAGCCATGTATAGCAGCCATCTTGTACAATCGCCCATAGCCGGCATCTTTCTCCATATGAAGCCATGTATAGCGGCAATCTTGTACAGTCACCCATAGCCGGCATCTTTCTCCATATGAAGCCATGTATAGTAGCCATCTTGTGCAATCACCCATAGCCGGCATCTTTCTCCATATGAAGCCATGTATAGCAGCCATCTTGTACAATCGCCCATAGCCGGCATCTTTCTCCATATGAAGCCGTGTATAGTAGCCATCTTGTACAATCGCCAATAGCCGGCATCTTTCTCCATATGAAGCCATGCATAGCAGCCATCTTGTACAATCGCCCATAGCCGGCATCTTTCTCCATATGAAGACGTGTATAGCGGCCATCTTGTACAATCGCCCATAGCCGGCATCTTTCTCCATATGAAGCCATGCATAGCAGCCATCTTGTACAATCGCCCATAGCCGGCATCTTTCTCCATATGAAGCCATGTATAGCAGCCATCTTGTACAAACGCCCATAGCCGGCATCTTTCTCCATAAGAGCCTATGTATAGCCGCCATCTTGTACAATCGCCCATAGCCGGCATCTTTCTCCATATGAAGCCGTGTATAGCAGCCATCTTGTACAATCGCCCATAGCCGGCATCTTTCTCCATATGAAGCCGTGTATAGTAGCCATCTTGTACAATCGCCCATAGCCGGCATCTTTCTCCATATGAAGCCGTGCATAGCGGCCATCTTGTACAATCGCCCATAGCCGGCATCTTTCTCCATATGAAGCCGTGTATAGTAGCCATCTTGTACAATCGCCCATAGCCGGCATCTTTCTCCATATGAAGCCGTGTATAGTAGCCATCTTGTACAATCGCCCATAGCCGGCATCTTTCTCCATATGAAGCCGTGCATAGCGGCCATCTTGTACAGTCACCCTTAGCCGGCATCTTTCTCCATATGAAGCCATGTATAGCGGCCATCTTGTACAATCGCCCATAGCCGGCATCTTTCTCCATATGAAGCCGTGCATAGCGGCCATCTTGTGCAATCGCCCATAGCCGGCATCTTTCTCCATAAGAAGCCGTGTATAGTAGCCATCTTGTACAATCGCCCATAGCCGGCATCTTTCTCCATATGAAGCAGTTCATAGCGGCCATCTTGTACAATCGCCCATAGCCGGCATCTTTCTCCATATGAAGCCGTGCATAGCGGCCATCTTGTGCAATCGCCCATAGCCGGCATCTTTCTCCATATGAAGCCGTGCATAGCGGCCATCTTGTGCAATCGCCCATAGCCGGCATCTTTCTCCATATGAAGCCATGTATAGCGGCCATCTTGTACAATCGCCCATACCCGGCATCTTTCTCCATATGAAGCCGTGCATAGCGGCCATCTTGTGCAATCGCCCATAGCCGGCATCTTTCTCCATATGAGCCTATGTATAGCCGCCATCGTGTTTCTGGACTTGATCTCCTAGAATGCTGGTCTGTGATATTGTTACACAACTTCTCTTGGTCTCAATTTGCTTTCCTATTAGGGAATTTCAATTTGCTTACATTGGAAATTTCTACTTTCTTTTTCAGGAGGCGCTTTGTTGGAGGGTTGGATTTAGTGATAATTTTAGTAATGTTAATACTGATATTTATTTATTTTTTATTCTAGCGGCTAATCTGATGTACTTGATGATTATTATCAAAATTATTAAATGTTTGTTCTCTGTAGTGTGGTCTCATTCTTACGCACGCAGCTGCTCCTGTGTGCCTGTGTCGCACTCGGACACTCTAAATCTCATTTATATTTGAAGTGGTTATAAGTGCACCACCATGTCACATACTTCAAGCTGCGACCAGGAAACTTCAATCAAGTAAATATACCGGCGGCGTTAGGTGCAGTGAACGCAAACCCGGCAGACGGCGGAAGAAAGTCCATACGTCAGGTGGTGGTGGTGGTTGTGGTGGTGGTGATTATTGTTTTAAGAGGAAGTACAACTTGGCAACCATCCTCTATATAACACTAATGAGACGGAAAATTGGAAGGGAGCCGACACTTCGAAAAATGAAGATATCGGGCAAAGAAAGACAAGGGCCACGTAGGGCGTGAAAATGAAAGACTCCTTAGCCCTCGCAAACTTAATAGCTTCGGGGTCGGAAAGGAACAAAAGTTGTCCAAGAGAGGTCCGAAAGGATAGATGAAAGTGAGGAGCCTGGCAGAAGTAAGTGGAAGAAATGCCAGGACTCAGCTGAGGGCCCCGTGGTCGCCAACCCACGCTCCAAAGTTCAGAGCCCCTGGGGCCCCTTTTAGTCGCCTCTTACGACAGGCAGGGGATTCCGTGGGTGTTATTCTACCACCCCCGACCCACAGGGGGTGTCCATACGTCACTCCCTGTAAAAGATCTCTGGTGACACATTATCTCTTTACTTGACGAAAAAGTTAAATACGTAGCCAAAGACTTCACTCTTCCAGAATAAAACGGAACGTCGAAATTGACGAGCAGACAGCCAGATGGCACGCGGCAGCTGAGGTCATGTTATTATTACTGTACCGGAGGTACACCCTCCCCGTGCATTTAGTCCTAGCGCCTTGTAGAAGGCCATCGAGATCAGGAAATCTGGATGTCATTTTGGAATTAGTTTGAAGTGTTGGCAACAGATGTCACTGCTATCAATTTATGTTGCACCCTCTGGGTGAAGATGAATTATTAATTTTGAAAGTAATTTTGTATGTGAAGGTTTCCTGAACTGAATTGTTTATTGATTACTTTTAATATTCGAAAGTTATCAACATTTTTATCTCTTCCCGCCAACTTTGTTTTTCTACTAATAAGAAATTTTGTAACTTTATTGTTTTCACAAATGTTAAAATTATGATATTTATTTCATTACTGAATGAAAATTAGGGTTGTGTCAGGGCCTTGGCGCAGAGTTTTTGGAAACATCCCCTCCGCTATAAAAGCTGCCACATTTTGGGCCATGTTGTCCTTGTGATCGCTCCAGTCTAGGGGGATCTTCGGGAGGTCCAACATCTCGAGGTAATGGCAGATTAAGCTAGCTCGAGAGGAACGTTTCACATGTTAGTATCTCAAATGTAGATCTCAAGCAAAGTCTAAAGAACTTAGGGAATAACGAGTGTGGAACCCTCTAGTGACACTGATTTTGTAAGCTTTAAAATCTATCCAGTATTTTCTGTAACTTAGTCTAGTCACCTCCATAGTGTGACGTCGGCCCATAAGGGTTTAAATATACCTTTCGATGAGTGCAAGTGTTCGCCTCCTATCATCCAGTAACTTTAACATTTTTAAATAAGGCCACGTAGAATGCGTACTTGTTGCCGCTGTTAAAATCAACCTTATTCATTTCATTGTAAGGCAAATCAGAATGTTAACCCGACAAGCCAGTGAATGTTGTTTGATTTTATAAAATGTTGGTTGTGCGTTTGATAGGCCTGAAAAGTGTAAATTTGTAGAGCATTGAGGCTCTTCCGTTCCCTGAGATGGTGGTGATTATTGTTTTAAGAGGAAGTACAACTAGGCCACCATCCTCTATATAACACTAATCAGAGGGAAAATATGGAAGGGGTCCGACACTTCGAAAAATGAAGACATCGGCCAAAGGAAGACAAGGGCCACGAAGGGCGTGGAAATGACAGACTCCCTAGCCCTCGCAAACCTAATAGCGTCGGGGTCGGAAAAGAACCAGAGTTAACCAAGAGAGGTCGGAAAGGATAGATGAAAGTGAGGAGCCTGGCACAAGTAAGTGGAAGAAATGCCAGGACTCAGCTGAGCACCCCGTGGTCGCCAACCCACACTCCAAAGTTCAGAGCCCGTGGGGCCCCTTTTAGTCGCCTCTTACGACAGGCAGGCGATACCGTGTGCGTTATTCTACCGCCCCCACCCACAGGGGGATCCGTCTCGTTGATTGTTGAATGAAAGGAGCAGTAGTGCTCAAGTGGGAGCTGCAAGCTCATATTGTTAAATTGTTGTTATCTCATTACTCCAGACCACTCTAAAATTGTACCTCAAGCTTACGAAATAATTTTTGTACCTGATCTGTTATTTGCTTAGCAAAGTGTAAAGTTTAAAATTTGAGAAGAACCAAAAATATATGGAAGCAATTTACCTCAAATTTAAAGTTTTAAATTAATTTTCTGACTTTTCTACATTCAGCCATTCATGCCTGCACCTCCTTTCACGCCTGTAAACCACAATATTTCCCTAACAATTAGATTTAAAAATTTTATTATTACTGTTCGGAGTTACCCGTGGAGCAGAAGAGGTGAAAGAATGTGCCGGGATGAATGGGTCTAACTACAATATCAAGAAAAGAATTTAAAACTTAAACTGAAGTTTATATTTTTGAAAAACAACAGACTTAACAACTTTTCACTTAATGACATTTCAGGTTCAAAATGGCAATTAGAAACAAGACTTAGAAAAATCCAAGATTTCAGAACTTTAACAATCTTGGGCTTAAATCCCTCTGTGGGTGGGGGTGGTAGAATAACACCCACGGTAATCCCTGCCTGTCGTAAGAGGCGACTAAAAGGGCCCCAGGGACTCTGAACTTTGGAGCGTGGGTTGCGAACACGGGGCCCTAAGCTGAGTCATGGCATTACTTCCACTTACTTGTGCCAGGCTCCTCACTTTCATCTATACTATCCGACCTCCCTTGGTCAACTCTTGTTCTTTTCCGACCCCGTCGCCATTAGGTTTTTGAGGGCTAGGGAGTCTTTCATTTTCATGACCTTCATGGCCCTTGCCTTCCTTTGGCCGATACCTTCATTTTTCGAAGTGTCGGACCCCTTCCTTTCTTTCTGTCTGATTAGTGATATATAGAGGATGATTGCCTAGCTGTACTTTCTCTTAAAACAATAATCACCACCACCTCTCTTAGGCTTAAAGCCCGTAGTTTTACTATTTTTGAGCTCCCAGCTCAAATATTACAGACGAACATAAATTTGTTCAAAGGGCAGAAATCCCCTAAATTCATGGAGCACTTGCTCCCAAAATACAACATCCAGCCTTCAAGAGGCAGACAGTAATCTTACTTTGAAAAGCAGCTAACAGGCTCTCAGTGTTCCAAGCCTATTCAAGGCAACATCAACTTACAAATTCTGGCCTCTGAAGGCACCACTTACAATAGGAAAATAATTATACGGGGGTATTTAATACCCAACCTACTGGGCCTTCATGTAAAAGGAAACATGGTTAAATAAATGGCCCGAACACAAAATGAATGGAGGCGAATGCTTGCACTCCTAGACATGAACACTTAAAACCTAAAGGGCACTAGGCCGATGAAACAGGGGCTATTCCCAAACTATGGAGGTGAATCGTATAAGAATACATTAAGACATTACGGAAAGGAAGAAAACCAGTTAAAACACGTAATCACCACAAACCAATATGAAGGGGAGCTCGAGAAGTACATCACTCACTATACCCGATTTACAGTTAAAGATTTTATGAAGTTATTACATACGCCGGCAGAAGTTACATTTACAGAAAAGTAGGTTACATAGGTTATGATTCGGACCTTTGCCTCGGGTTAAACTGCGGAGCTAGCCAGAAAGAAAGAAAGAAAGTTGTTATGTGGCCATTACCTTATAGAAGCTCTAGCAGCTGACGAAGAGGCCTCCCGCCTCCTGATTGACGCACGCACTCAGTAAGGTGACGATCAACTGGCCAAGAGACGTGAAAATCCGCAGTTTATAAACCCTCGGGAAAAGTTCGAGATCATTGCACATTAAAGTAGCCACACCCTCTCACGTTTATTAGGTACTTTAGTAAAAGTTACACTCAAAATCTAACAAGAAGACTGTGATTGGTAGGTAATCAATTACAGGAATTAGGGATTGGCTAGATTCAAAACTGGAGGAAAAAATATAAATATTGCCAACCCAAAAATAAATGAACATCAATTAGTAAAAATAAACTTATGAATACAAAACTTCTTTAAATCAAAAGTTCTTTCAATTCGCACCAGGGTGCATGATCATAGTTTTTGTAGTGACATCTATGGAAGAAAATCCAAACTTCTTGATGAATGGCAAACAAAACAGGTAGAAATACAGTCAGTTCAGGAAACTTCACAATAAAATAATTACATCATATTTCTCTGGTGACATCTTCTGAATAAATTTATAAGTTGGTCTAGTTTCAATTTGACGGTTTCTCCAGTAGAGGAGTTCTTTTAGGCGCTAGATTTAAATGCGCGGCGTTGGGGTGTACCTTCCGGTACAGACCTCCCCCCCAAAGTCCTTCCTGGAGTGACGCAGAAGAATTTTGAAAAATAATATTTCCAGTTGAAGAAAATTTTGTATGTTTTTGAAGTGGGTAGGTAGAAGGTAGTTTAACTCCAGCTTTAGAGTGTCTTTGTTGTAGCAGAATGTGAAATACATGTTGATAAATTTGACGGCAAGTTCTGCCGCCGCTGCCGATATCTAGTTGAGGTCGCCCGGATCCCTCCTGTACCCTCAGATACACCTCTCCCGCTACTATGAGAGGGGTAGTCGTGGTGATGGACGCCGCAGATTATAAATATATATCCAGTCCCCAGGTGAGTTGGTGGTAGGAACGCCGCACTTCAGCCTTTGCCGCTAGATGGATTCTGGCGCGCCGTGCACAAGTATTCTTCACGGGAGTGGAGTGGGCCCGTTCCCCACTTCTGTGGTAGTACGGCGGCGAATGGCTGCGGTGGCACTGAAACAGTAAGATCTCGGCGACAGAAAAGTGTTGTTGGTGACTTGAGATTAGAGGGTACGATCTTTATTGGTGATGCTGAGGGGCGGGCGGCGTGGAAGATGTTTGTCTGCCAATGGTGTGGATATGAAGGAGACGGGGGCTTGGTAATGGCCACTCAGGAATGGACAGCAGGAAAACCAGAGGGGAAGATCGTACATACAGTTTATATATAGATAACAAAATAAAATAATTTGGAGCAGAAGGCCTCCCAAAAAATATAACCTTCAAACTGCTACTAAACGTAGATGGCTAAGTTAACAATGACATTACACAGGTTTCACGTGAGATAGGTGAACTCTAAAGATCCTCTCTGTGGCTGGATTGCTTACTAATAAGGTAGCCGGTGTCAAAAAATCCAATATGATGCACGGCCCATGAAATCTGGGGGCAAGCTTGCCCGCGGGAACAAAGTTTCTAACCATGACCTGATCTCCTACATTTAAATTGGTGGGCCTCCGTCCACGATCATAATCTTTATCTAACCTTTTCATGTGACACCTTAAGTTTGGCGTTAGACTTCTTCCATAGATCTCTAATATTATCGGGGTTATTTTCTCTGGTAGAATATCATTAAGTGACCAAAGGTTAGAGAGCGGCGTATTAGGCACAAATTTAAACATCAGAGAAGCGGGAGTGTACTTATGGGACTCATGAACTGCCGAATTCAAAGCAAAGGCCAACCAACGCAGGGACGTACCCCACCTGAACGATCTTCATGATGTAATGCAATGAAGGCTGATCTAAGATTATGGCTGACCCGTTCAGACAGAGATGTTTGAGGATAATACGCCGATGTAGTTACATGTGATATAGACAGGTCAAAACAAAATTTACGGAAGTGGTTGGAGGTAAAAGCTTTAGCATCATCAGAAACTATACAGGGTTATTCACATAACATGTTACACGGAAATAACTTCTAAACCATTAAAGATATCAGAATTCTGTTTTCATATTCGTAAATGGTACGCAGGGTCTTGTAAAATAACGTGCAACTTAGTCTCATGGGGTGATTGACAACCGAGATATTGGTACTAACTTCATATTTTTAAATGGAACGGCACAAATTCATACAGCTGATTTAAAAGTTCATCTGCGTACAAGTTAAAATATGTAAGTATTTTCAAAATCGAACAATTACTTTTTGAGATATAAGTAAGAACAGCATGTGCTGTTTTGCATGCCGCATTAGACGGCGTGAAGTCGGGCAAGGACATACTGAGGCGCAAGCAGTTTCTGGGAGTGAGTTCAGCACAGAATGGATACCAGGCATGTAAGCACCTTGTACACATGTGATGGGTGTGCAAAGTGTGTATGACGGACGAACACATGACAGGACAGAAAGGGTTGATGTGTTTAAAAGAAATAAAATAAGTACCTTGCCTTGAAAGGAACATAACGAAAGCTATAATTGTCACTGGTTTTAGTGTACAGTTCATACTATTCTAAGAGTTGAGAAATAAACATAACAGGAATAAAATAAGTACCTTGCCTTGAAAGGAACATAACGAAAGCTATAATTGTCACTGGTTTTAGTGTACAGTTCATACTATTCTAAGAGTTGAGAAATAAACATAACAGGAATAAAATAAGTACCTTGTCTTGAAAGGAACATAATGAAAGCTATAATTGTCACTGGTTTTAGTGTACAGTTCATACTATTCTAAGAGTTGAGAAATAAACATAACAGGAATAAATAAGTACCTTGCCTTGAAAGGAACATAACGAAAGCTATAATTGTCACTGGTTTTAGTGTACAGTTCATACTATTCTAGGAGTTGAGAAATAAACTTTGCACAAAACACCGGAAGACCACCTTCTAGAAAAGCAAATGGTCAGAGCTGATCGTGGTGAGATGGCAGCAACACTATTATTTATGTTTTATTTTACACGCATTAATCTCCTGAATGCACTAGAGTCGCGCTGGAGCTGGAGTTCTGCCTCGCCCAACCTGAAAGTGAATTTCATGGTGTCCCATGTTCAACACCAGGCAAATACCGGATAGGTACCTTTGTGATAGGCCACGGCCGACTTTCTTTCCAAATCCTTCCCATTCCCATCCGTGAGAAAAAACGTTAAACTGAGCGCAACCTATTACATGTCAAAACAAAGCAATACAACTTTAATCTCCCTTCCCCGTTGTGTGTTCGCCAGTCATACAATAACGTTCCACACCCAGGTTATGTTACGGTACATCATATTATGTTTACAGTACATGTCTGGTATCCTTTATGTGGCTGAATCAAGGCCAGGAAGCAGCTTGCGCCTGAATATGTCCTTGCCCGACTTCACGCCGTCTGATGCGGCAGCAAATCGCGCATGCTGTTCTTATTTATATCTCAAAACGTAATTGTTCGATTTTAAAAATACTTACGTATTTGAACTTGTACGCAGTTGATCTTTAAGGCCAGCTGTACGAATTTGTGCCATTCCATTTAAAAATATGGAGTTAGTATCTATATCTCGGTTATTAATCACCCCATGAGACTAAATAGCACGTTATTTTACAAGTCCCCGGGTACCATTTACGAATATGAAAACAGAATGCCGTTATCTTTAATGGTTTAAAAGTAATTTCTGTGTAACATGTTAGGTGAATAACCTGTATATTGACAAAGACCAAAATAAACAAATATGGTATTCAAACAAGAAATAGTGGACTGAGCGGTTGCCAACTTGGTCGGAAATAAGCAGGAAAACCTAGTGAAAGGTGGTGGTGTTTATTGTTTTAAGAGGAAGTACAACTAGGCAACCATCCTCTATATAACACTAATCAGAGGGAAGAATGGAACGGATCCGACACTTCGAAGAATGAAGATATCGGCCAAAGGAAGGCAAGGGCCACGAACGGCGTGAAAATGAAATACTCCCTAGCCCTCGCAAACCTAACAGCGTCGGGGTCGGAAAAGAACAAGAGTTGACCAAGGGTGGTCGGATAGGATAGATGAAAGTGAGGAGCCTGGCACAAGTAAGTGGAAGCAATGCCAGGACTCGGCTAAGGGCCACGTGGTCACCAATCCACGCTCCAAAGTTCAGAGTCCCTGGGGCCCCTTTTAGTGGCCTCTTACGACAGGCAGGGGATACCGTGGGTGTTATTCTACCGCCCCCACCCACAGGGGAAAACCTAGTGAAACCATCTACACACACTAGAAAGAATTTGTTGGCGTTCCCCTTTGATTGGGGGAAGGGTCCGACGGAGTCTATATAGAGGCGTTCCAAGGGGCGCGACGCTTGAGGAGAAGATAGTAGACCTAGCTTAGTGGACAAGGTGGGCTTACTAAGCAAGCAAGATTTTCAAGCTTTTACCAATTCTCGAAATTCGCCGTCCATACCTTTCCAAATAAACATCTCTCGGGTCTTTTCTCGCGGTTTTAAGATGCCTAAATGCCCCCCTAATGTGGTCTCATGACAGTACTTGAGGATCATAGGTACATGCACGGCTGGAACCACAACTTTCATCTTTTGGTCATGCCTCGACGGGCAACAAAAAACCCCGTTCCTCAATACATAAGGGACGACATATTCCCCAGAAGAAGGAGTTTCCATAATAGGGGCCAGCACAGGATCTTCACGTTGATATCTTTCAATATCCCTGAACAACATGCGGGCATCAGTTAGAATGGCATTTACCCCGGAAGGTATGGGCGTGGGAAGGGACGATCTATCTTCCAATTCAGAGATCTCCACATCATTAGGAAACATGCGGCTTAGACCATCCGCCACAATATTTTCAGATCCTCTTATATGCCTAATGTCAAACTGGAAGGCAGAAATCCTGATGGCCCCTCGGGCTATACGACCAGTACGACGCGGCCTAGCTAAGATGGTGGTGGTGGTGAGTATTGGTCTAAGAGGAAGTACAACTAGGCAACCATCCTCTATATAACACTAATCAGAGAGAAAAATGGAAGGGATCCGACACTTCGAAAAATGAAGATATCGGTCAAAGAAAGACAAGGGCCACGAAGGGCGTGAAAACGAAAGACTCCCTAGCCCTCGCAAACCTAATAGCGTCGGTGTCGGAAAAGAACAAGAGTTGACCAAGAGAGGTCAGATAGGAAAGATAAAAGTGAGGAGCCTGGCACAAGTAAGTGGAAGCAATGCCAGGACTCAGCTAAGGGTCCCGTGGTCGCTAACCCACGCTCCAAAGTTCAGAGCCCCTGGGGCCCCTTTTAGTCGCCTCTTACGACAGGCAGGGGATACCGTGGGTGTTATTCTACCGCCCCCACCCACAGGCGGAGCCTAGCTAAGACCCAACTTAAGGCTTGGTTATCTGTTTCTAGGTCGAACTTAACATGTTCCAGATAGAGGCGGAACTTCTTTAATGTAAATAAGCCTGCCAAACCCTCGAGTTCATAGATGGAGTACTTTTCTTGTTGAGTCGATAGTGCCCTAGATGCATAGGCGATGGGTCGCCTTCCGTGTTCAGTTTCTTGAAGAAGCACAGCAGCCACCGCCGACGACGAGGCGTCGGGTTGAACGATGAATTTCTTCGAGAAATCAGGCATAGCAAGAACAGGGGCGTTGAAAAAAGAGCTTATTTATTTATTTATTTATCGTATGATGTGCACAGATAGATTATATAAATAAGTATACAATATATACACAATATATACAAGCAGAAGCCTATAGTTCCAAATCAAGTCCATTGATCCATTTCAAGGCCTCCTCAGTTGCGTTATGAATGTCCTCCAAAGGACCTTGAAATGCTCTCCGTGGACACTCGGCAATTACGTGGTGGATGGTCTGTGAGGTAGCTCCACAATCACACCCAGAAGACTTCTGCCAGCCCCATTTATAAAGCGTATAGCCGCATCTTCCTTGATTGACGCTTATCCTGTTTAGAGTCCTCCATTGACGTCTGGGTAGATGGAATCCAGGAGGTTGAACATGAGGTAGAGTCACAAGATGTTGATTGGGAACAGAAGACTGCTGCCATTGGTGTAACCAGGCGTTCGTGATGGAGAACCCAGATTCTTCCAGTGTAAGTGCAGTGCGCCAGGGTGGAGATCTAGACTTAAGTCGAGGAGGGGCAGGTTGAGTAATATCCTGGTGAACGGGGAGGTTGGAGTCCTGGCTGGTCTTCTTCCACAGTTTTAGAAGAGCTTCAGACCTTCTTAAGCAAGGCGGAGGAATATTACTGAGTGTAGGCAGCCAGGCCACGTTTGTAGAGCGAATACAACCGGTTATGATGCGCATTGTTTGATTTAGTTGAGCATCAATCTTCGCAGTATGAGCACTGTTCAGCCAAATTGAAGCGCAGTATTCAGCAACTGAATAGCAAAGAGCTAGAGCAGTAGATCTCAACACTTGGTTGTTTGCGCCCCAAGATGTGCCGGCTAATTTTTGAAGAATATTATTCCGACTTTTAATCTTGGCGGCTGCGTTGCTTTACGTCCGTAGGTGAAACCTTAAATTACCCTACACGTGTCCCCCGGGTGGTGCTAAGAAAGCAACGGCGAAGAGATGCGATCGAACTGTCTGAAAAGACCTCTCGGTCATAATGCACAGAGTAATGAAGAAAAAAGAGCTAATATGAGATCTTCGAAAGCGGCTTGTTGAGACGGCGCCCGCTCAAATTTGACACCTTTCCTACGAAGTAAGTTCAAGGGCGCCGCTCTGTTTCTAGTGAAGTTAGGAATAAATTCCTGAAGAAATTCACCAGGCCGATGAACCTGGCAATACCTTTGATGTCCTTAGGTGGTTTGAAGTCACGGATGGCCTGTGTTCTAGAATGATCGATCGAAACACCATCGGGCGACACTGTATGCCCTAAGAATGACATGGAGGGTTTAGCAAAACCTGCCTTAGATAACTTCACAGTTAACCCTGCCTTACGAAGGCGATTAAGGACCTCTTTTAGATGATCAAGGTGTTCTTCAAAGGTCTCAAGAAATACGACGTCATCATCTTGATAATGGTACAAGTATTCGAATTTGATGTTGGAGAAGACCCTATCTAGCAGTCTCGTGAGAACGGCAGCCCCAGTGGAGAAAACTAAAGGCACGCGATTGTACTCATACAAGTTCCAGTCCGTGGCAAAATCTGTTAGATGTTTTCATTCTTCTCCTAGAGGGATCTGATTGTACGCACGATTAAGGTCTAAGATGGTGAAGAACTTAGATTTCCGAAACCATGAAACACAAGAGTGAAGGTCGGGGAGAGGCACAGATTGTAACAACACCTTCCGATTTAAAGCCCTATAGTCAATCACAGGCCTGAAGACACCTTGGTGTTTCGGAACCAGGAAAATAGGCGATGAATTCGCCGACTTAGAAGGTCGAATAATACCATCCTTTAACATCTGATCGATGATCTCCTTGAGGGCCTTCATTTTAGGAGGAGATAGCCTATAAGGTGGAAATCTAAACAGGATCGAATCAGTAAACTCAATCTTATATTCAGTAAGGTCAGTGACACCAAGGGCCTCAGAGAAAACATCCGGAAACGACTGACGCAATTGACGAATACCATCAGCCTGCTCCTCAGGTAGATGTCTAAGGTCTAACAACATCTCATACTGGGTAGACGAAACGGATGAACATGATGCAGAATTACACTTAAGCAAAGGAATTTTACAGTTACTAGTAAATTTGTCAGTGCACGACTTGCTCTGAATGTCGAGCACTAGACCAGTAGAAGACATGGAGTCTGCTCCTATTATTATGGGGCAAGACAAGCGCTTAGCCAAAAACAGTTTAACTTTCCAGGTGAATTTAGAAATACGATTTTTTCAAATAGGAAACCTAAAATTTCTAATGGAGAAGAATTAGCCGAAAGGCATTAAACTGAAGTTGGACAATAATCAGAAAGTTTACAGACACACTTTAATTTGGAGTACCATTCAGCCGTAATAATAGAACAAACACCCCCAGAGTCTAATAGCGCGGGAACGAGCTCACTATTCCACTCCATTTTCAGAAAATGTACAAGTGCGGGGGTCTCCGCCGCAATCCTAAGGCATTGCTTAGGGCATTCAAATGCGGGGTTAGAAGAACTTCTACTGTGTTCTGAACTTTCGGTGGTTTTAACAGGGGCTGAGCCTGGAAAAGATGAACACGCTGACCCAGGGGCTTAATTGAGACCTATTCAACCACGCTCTGCTACCACTTGTTACGGAGTTACCCATGGAGCAGAAGAGGTGAAAGAAGGTGCCGGGTTGAATGGGTCTAACTACAATATCAAGAAAAGAATTTAAAATTTAAACTGAAGGTTATATTTTTGAAAAACAACGAACTTAACAACTTTTCACTTAGTGAGATAACAATGATATTTCAGGTCCAAAAACGGCAATTAGAAACAAGACTTAGAAAAATCCAAGATTTCAGAACTTTAACAATCTTGGGCTTAAATCCCTCTGTGGGTGGGGGTGGTAGAATAACACCCACGGTAATCCCTGTCTGTCGTAAGAGGCGACTAAAAGGGCCCCAGGGACTCTGAACTTTGGAGCGTGGGTTGCGAACACGGGGCCCTAAGCTGAGTCATGGCATTACTTCCACTTACTTGTGCCAGGCTCCTCACTTTCATCTATACTATCCGACCTCCCTTGGTCAACTCTTGTTCTTTTCCGACCCCGACGCCATTAGGTTTTCGAGGGCTAGGGAGTCTTTCATTTTCATGACCTTCATGGCCCTTGCCTTCCTTTGGCCGATAACTTCATTTTTCGAAGTGTCGGATCCCTTCCTTTCTTTCTGTCTGATTAGTGAAATATAGAGGATGATTGCCTAGTTGTACTTCCTCTTAAAACAATAATCACCACCAGATCTCTTAGGCTTAAAGCCCGTAGTTTTACTATTTTTGAGCTCCCAGCTCAAATATTACAGACGAACATAAATTTGTTCAAAGGGAAGAAATCCCCTAAATTCATGGAGCACTTGCTCCCAAAATACAACATCCAGCCTTCAAGAGGCAGACAGTAATCTTACTTTGAAAAGCAGCTAACAGGCTCTCAGTGTTCCAAGCCTATTCAAGGCAACATCAACTTACAAATTCTGGCCTCTGAAGGCACCACTTACAATAGGAAAATAATTATACGGGGGTATTTAATACCCAACCTACTGGGCCTTCATGTAAAAGGAAACATGGTTAAATAAATGGCCCGAACACAAAATGAATGGAGGCGAATGCTTGCACTCCTAGATATGAACACTTAAAACCTAAAGGGCACTAGGCCGATGAAACAGGGGCTATTCCCAAACTATGGAGGTGAATCGTATAAGAATAAATTAAGACATTACGGAAAGAAAGAAAACCAGTTACAAAACGTAGTCACCACAAACCAATATGAAGGGGAGCTCGAGAGGTACATCACTCTCTATCCCCGATTTACAGTTAAATATTTTATGAAGTTATTACATACGCCGACAGAAGTTACATTTACAGAAAAGTAGGTTACATAGGTTATGATTCGGACCTTTGCCTCGGGTTAAACTGCGGAGCTAGCCAGAAAGAAAGAAAGAAAGTTGTTATGTGGCCATTACCTTATAGAAGCTCTAGCAGCTGACGAAGAGGCCTCCCGCCTCCTGCTTGACGCACACACTCAGTAAGGTGACGATCAACTGGCCAAGAGACGTGAAAATCCGCAGTTTATAAACCCTCGGGAAAAGTTCGAGATCATTGCACATTAATGTAGCCACACCCTCTCACGTTTATTAGGTACTTTAGTAAAAGTTACACTCAAAATCTAACAAGAAGACTGTGATTGGTAGGTAATCAATTACAGGAATTAGGGATTGGCTAGATTCAAAACTGGAGGAAAAAATATAAATATTGCCAACCCAAAAATAAATGAACATCAATTAGTAAAAATAAACTTATGAATACAAAACTTCTTTAAATCAAAATTTCTTTCAATTCGCACCAGGGTGCATGATCATAGTTTTTGTAGTGACATCTATGGAAGAAAATCCAAACTTCTTGATGAATGGCAAACAAAACAGGTAGAAATGCAGTCAGTTCAGGAAACTTCACAATAAAAATAATACATCATATTCCTGTGGTGACATCTTCTGAGTAAATTTATAAGTTGGTCTAGTTTCAATTTGACGGTTTCTCCAGTAGAGGAGTTCTTTTAGGCGCTAGATTTAAATGCGCGGCGTTGGGGTGTACCTCCCGGTACAATTATTATTATTATTATGATTATTATTATTATTATTATTATTATTATTATTATTATTATTATTATTATTATTATTATTATTATTGTTACCGTGTTTTGGTGGATCAGCAGAGGTGAAAGAAGGTGCGGGCTTGAATGGGTCTAACTACAAATCCGAAAGATGAATTAAAAATTCAATAAAGGTTATATTTTGAAAACATAAAACAATGTTTTTATAGAATTCAAAACAAATTTTTAACAAGAATCATCAACAGCTATCCACTAATCAGGTACAAGGTAGAATTTTACAAACGAAAGCACAAGTTAAGAGGTCTTTACAAATTCTGGGCTTCGAGCCCCAAGTTACAATTCCGGAGCCCTCAGCTTACAACCCAAAATTACCATAGGGCAGAAAACCCCTCATTAAATGGAGCACTTGCTCCCGCCAAGTAATATTAAGCCTGCTAGAGGCACCTTTCAAAATACCAGAAAGTGCTGACCGCTCTCAGTCTTTCAAGGCTATCAAAGGCTGCAACCAACATTACTATCAACTGCCCTCAAGGCACACCTATCAAGAAACAGGGCTATCTAGTACCCAATCTACTGGGCCTTCGTGGAAAAGGAACAGATTAATTAAATGGCCCCAAAAAAGAATCAAGATGAATGGAGGCTTGTACTTGCACTCCTACACGAAAGCTTGTTAAAACCTAAGTGGTGTAAAGCCGATACACAGGGGATATTCCCATACTATAGAGGTGACTCGTATAAGAAAATAATTTAACACATTAATGAAGAGAAGAAAATCGATTATGAAAACTTAGTCACCTCAAATCCAAATTGAAGGGGAGCTCGTGAGGGTAAGGCATTCTCTCTCCCCGATTTACAGTTAAAGTAATAAGAAGATGTTTACATAAGCCGGCACAAAGTTACATTTTTGAACAGGTAGGATACTTTGAAAAGGTTTCAAAACTTCCCCGGGGGTTAAACTGCTGACCAAGAAAGAAATAAAGATGTTAAAAGGCTGAAGAGCTGCTGCTCGAAGGAAGAGGCGCAACCCGCCCCCTGCTATACTTCCATACACTAAGCAAGATGATGTTGAAGTGGGCCGCGAGACAAGAAAATCAGCAGTTTTTATACCCTCGTGGAAGATTCGAGACCTTTCATGAATGACTAAGACACACCCACAGACGTTTATTGGTCGTCTAAAAGTTACAGATCAAAAATTGAGGAAGAAGGACCCGATTGGTCCAAAATTAATTAAAGAAATACGGGATTGGCTAAGTTCAAAACTGGCGGAAAGAAAAATTAATATTGCCAACCCACAGATGAAAGAACAAAATTTAGTAAAGACCAAAACTTTTGAATACAAAATTTCTTCAAAAAAGTTCCTTCACTTCGCAACAGGGTGCGTGATCATAGTTTTTTTGGCAGTGAGATCTATAAGAGAATGTCCAGACTTCTTGATCAGTGAAAAACAAAACAAAGCGAAAAACACACAGTGACATCTTCTGAGAAACAGTTGAGTTGATTCGATTTTTAAAGTTCAGAGTTTCTCCAGTAGAGGAGTACTTTAAGGCGGAAAATTTAAATGTGCGGCGTATAGGTGTACCAACTGGTACAATTACTATTATTATTATTATTATTATTGTACCGGGCGGTACACCTCTACACCGTTTATTTAAAAGTTGCGCCAGTTGAAACTCCTCTTCTGGAGGAAGGTTGAACTTTATCTACTCTATTAATTCTCTACTTTCTCAGAAGATGTCACCACGTGGAAAATTTTGAGTTTTTGAACTGTGTCACTTTTGATGTGTTTTTGTTTAGCTTGAAGTAAGAAGTGTGAACTTTCTCTTCTAGAGGACACTACTGAAGATCAACAATAGTGCAACCTAGTGCGGAGTCAAAGAACTATTTTGTTGAAGAAATTTTTATTTCAAATGTTTGTTCTTTGCTAAATTTCTTTCTGTTATTGTTTAAGTTGGCTGTATACCCCTCTCTTTTCCCCTTGTTTTGCATGTAGCCAATCCCGAATTTCTTAAATTAATTTCTATCCAATCAGTTGTATCTTCCCCCAACTTGAATCGATTGCGGGGTCCTAGCCAATAAAATAATTGTGGGCGGGTGTTTTCATTCCCCTAACGCCTAGAACCTTCCACGAGAGGTTATAAACTGCTGATTTTTGGGTCTCCGTGCCACTTCTGTTCCATCTTTCAGTGTATTAAGTACATCGCAGGAGGCGGGTAGCGCCTCTTTCTTCTGCAGCGGTCAACAATAAGGTAATGGCCGATTAATAAATTCTTTCTTTTCTTGCTCAGCAGTTTAACTCTCGGGGCGGGTGCGAAGCGTTCTACCATGTAACCTTTTCCTAAAATGTAACTACTCTTTTCTTCTATTCTCTTGTAAAGCTACATACTGGGATAGAGAGTGCTAACCCTCTCGAGCTCCCACTCATGATGTTTTGAGGTGAACTTATTTTTTCTCAACCTATTCTTCGATAACGTAAAACAAATTGTTCTTTTTTAAGTCACCTCTGTAGTATGGGATTAGCCCTTGCATCAGTGGCCTAAGAGCCAAAGTAGGTCTTAAAAACCAAGTGTACTAGGAGTGCAAGTTCGCCTCCTCTCAAATTGTTTTAGAGGTCATTTAATTAACCTGCTTTTCATTTAATAGACCTCAGTAGATTGGGTATTTTTACCCCTGTGTTTATGTCCGTTGAGGACAACTTGAAGGTGGAGTTTGGTGTGGCCTGGGAAAGGCTTAAATGAAAGAGCGAGTGGCTCTTTTGGAAACGGAGTGTTGTGTGCCTCGAGGAGGCTTTACTGTGTAATTTGGAGCAAGTGCTCCAGGGTTTGATTGGGGTCTTCTGCCCCTTTGTTAAAATTTGTATATCGGAAAGTTGGGCTAGTTGCTCAAAAATTGTGAACTCAGGGCTCGAAGCCCAAACTCTGTAACCCCTGCAATTGTACATTTCAAATTGTGTTTCGGCTACTAAGTACCTGTTCTTTGTTATTACTTAATAGTGAAAAGAAAATATAACCTTGTTAAATTTTACGTTAACTTTGATTCCGTAGTTTGAGACCCATTCACGCCCGCACCTTCTTACACCTCTACCTACCATCAAAACGCGGTAACAAGTGGTAGCAGAGCGTGGTTGAATGGGTCTCAATTTAGCCCCTTTTGACGGCTAAACACTGTTTTGATCCGAACTCTAACCATTTTCTCAGTTGCTGGAAATTTTTTATTGAGGTTGTTCAAAATTTTTCCGTCATCATGCCCGGCCCTCGCGATGTTCTCCTCCTTAACTATTTGCGCAAAGAGGAGTTGATCTACGAATTAACTATTAGAAACGTGCAATCTGGAGGCACGGTTGCTATCGACACTAACAAACTTAGAGAGTCCCTTGATTTGCCCATTTCCATCCCCAATTTGGGAGAGAAAGAAATTGATGACTCTCTTTCCACGATCGTCGAGAATATTTCTGGGCTAGCATCTGTAGTTAGTTTTTTTGATGAAAATGATCCGTCTCCTAATCAAATTAAGCGTGTGCAAGGCTGACTATATCACTTTTCAAATAGAGTTAATGATCTGTTGTCTCTAAAGGTGAATGACGTTCAGAGGAAGGAAGCTAATACGCTCCTTGAAACTATTTCTGAATTGTCTAGTAAAGTCACTCAATTGTTAACTGGGGAAGTTCCTCCCAAATCTGATCAACCCACCATAGTGAATGCAGGTAGTGAGGAAGCGCCTCCCAAGGGAGAAGTCAATAGGATAACCGTTGCTGCTCAAACTATCCCGGCCCCATTGGACACCGAATCTGAACGCCGTGCATCGTTGAGTAACATCCGTTCTGAATTAACTTCCTTACCATTGAAACCTTTACCTACTATGTCACCCGGGTTTAGCAGCTTGCCTCATCCATTGGCAATGTTGCTCAGAGGTATTTCTAAGTTTTCTGTTAACACCACCAGTGATGTAATTTCATTTTTAAGATTTCTAGTTGAATTTCAGGATCACGCCCTTGTGTTTTCTCTTTCCCCTTGTCAAATTTTGCAAATTATCTATCCTTATGCTATTGGTGTTCTCTCAGATAAAATAGTAAGAGCTATTGCTGAACAGTCATCTATTGAAGATTTTCACGCACACTTGCTTGCAAATTTCATTCCTGCCCGCGCGAGGTCATCTCTGATTCAGAAATACTATTGTCGGGTACAGCGCTTGGATGAAAACTTGGCTGATTTCATACAGGACATTAAGTTTTATACTAGGGTGTTTGCTCTCCACTTCCCTGAGGATCAGATCGTGCAAGCTATTGTTGAAGGGATCTCCCCACCCTACAGGTCATATTTGTGTTTCGCGGCATGCCCGCAAACTTTCTCGGAACTTGAAGCATTGGCCGTCTCAGCGGAAGGAGTTAGATACGCCGATTCCTTGCGTGTTGCGAAAGAACCCCCGCCTTCCTGTAGTAACACTCGGCCTCCACCTCGCCGATCAGTCACCCCTCGTAAATGTTATGCTTGCGGGTCGCCTGACCATCTGCGCAATAAGTGTCCTCTGATCAAGTCTAGTAGGGCAAATAATGGAGCTGGTTCATCACAGGGCTGTTTTAAATGTGGGGCTTTCTCACATATCGCCAAGAATTGTCCCAATTCGAATAGCACCCCCTCCTGCTCAACTTCTGGGGTAACTTCCAACAACAGTCAAAAGTGACTAGTGGCTTCGGCTGAGTCAACTAATCCATCTTCCCAAGGCTCAGCCCCTGGCAAAAAGGTCGAGAATTCAGGGAACGATAAGTCTTCGAATTCATCTTTTGAATGCCCCAAAGAGTGTCTTAGGATTGCGGCGGATATCCCCGCACCTGTTCCTTTTCTTAAGATTGAGATAAATAACGAACCTATAACAGCTCTATTAGATTCAGGCAGTGTTTGTTCCATTATTTCGGCTGAATGGTACTCCAAATTGAAATCTGTTTGTAAACTACCTGTCTATGACTCTTCTCCTGTTAAATATGTTTCGGCTAATACATCTCCATTAGAAATTCTAGGTTCTTTACTGGTCAAAATTCGTATTTTTAAGTTTACATGGAAAATCAAACTGTTTGTGGCTAAGCACTTGTCTTGCCCCATCATACTGGGAGCGGACTTTATTTCTCACACTGGTCTTGTGCTCGATCTCCAGTCTAGGTCGTGCACATTCAAATTTGCTTCTAGTTGTAAAATCCCACTATTAACGTGTAATTCTGTGTCATGTTTCTCTATTTCGCCTACCCAGGATGAGATGTTGTTAGACCTTAGACATCTACCTGAGGAGCAGGCTAATAGTATTCGTAAATTATGTCAGTCATTTCCAGAGGTATTCACTGATACTCTTGGTGTTACTGATCTTATTGAATACAAAATTGAGGTCACGGATTCGATTCCTGTCCGTTTTCCACCTTATAGGCTATCTCCACCTAAAATGAAGGCTCTGAAAGAAATCATCGATCAGATGTTGAAGGATGGTATTATTAGGCCCTCTAAGTCGGCGTATTCATCGCCTATTTTTCTAGTCCCGAAACCCCAAGGAGGCTTCAGGCCTGTCATTGATTACAGGGCTCTCAATCGGAAGGTGGTGTTGCAATCTGTGCCCCTTCCTGACCTTCATTCTTGTTTTTCATGGTTTCGTAAGGCCAAGTTCTTCACTATCTTGGACTTGAATCAGGCCTATAATCAAATTCCCCTTGCCGAAGAGTCTAAACACCTTACAGCGTTTGCCACGGACTGGAATTTATACGAATACAACCGCGTGCCTTTCGGGCTCCCCACGGGGGCAGCTGTGCTCACTAGGCTACTAGATAGGGTCTTCTCCGACATCAAATTTGAATACTTATATCACTACTTGGATGATGTCGTCGTGTTTTCGGAGACCTTCGAAGAACATCTAGATCATCTGCGAGAAGTTCTGAATCGCCTTCGTAAGGCTGGGTTAACTGTTAAGTTGTCCAAGGTTGCCTTTGCTAAGCCCTCTATGTCTTTCCTAGGGCATATTGTGTCACCTGATGGTGTAGCAGTCGATCATTCTAGAACACAGGCCATCCGTGATTTTAAACCTCCCAAGGACATTAAAGGCATCGCCAGGTTTATTGGTATGGTGAATTTCTTCAGAAAGTTCATTCCTAACTTTGCTAATAGAGCGGCGCCCTTAAACCTTCTTCGTAGGAAAGGCATCAAATTCGAGTGGGGACCTTCTCAACAAGCCGCTTTTGAAGATCTGAAATTAGCTCTCTGTAATGCCCCTGTCCTTGCTATGCCTGATTTCTCAAAGAAATTCATCGTCCAAACGGACGCGTCGTCGTCAGCTGTAGCTGCAGTCCTTCTTCAAGAGACTGAACTAGGGAGGCGACCCATCGCCTATGCATCTAGGACTTTGTCGGCTCAAGAAGCCAAGTATTCCATCTATGAGCTCGAAGGTTTGGCAGTCTTATTCGCCTTAGAGAAGTTCCGTCTCTATCTGGAACATGTCAAATTCGACCTGGAAACAGATAATCAAGCCTTAAGCTGGGTCTTAGGTAGGCCGCGTCGTACTGGTCGTATAGCCCGTTGGGCCATTCGTATTTCTGCCTTCCAATTCGATGTCAGGCATATCAGAGGTACTGAAAATGTTGTTGCTGATGGACTCAGCCGTATGTTTTCAAACGAGGTCGAGACCCACGAATCGGTCGACAGTTCATCACCTTCCGAGTCCATACTATCCGAGGTTAATGCCATCCTAACAGATGCTCCCATGCTTTTTAGAGATATTGAGAAATACCAACGTGAAGATCCGACGCTGGCTCCGATAATGGAAACCCTTTCTTCTGGGGAACAGGCTGTCCCTTATGTTCTGAGGAATGGTGTTCTATGTTGCCCGTCGAGGCATGATAAGATGATGAAAGTTGTCGTTCCAGCCGTTCTGGTACCTATGATCTTCAAGTATTATCATGAGACCCCATTAGGAGGGCATCTTGGAATCTTTAAAACCCGTGAAAAGATTCGTGAAATGTTCATCTGGAAAGGTATGGACGGTGAAATCCGGGAACTTGTAAAAGCTTGTAAATCTTGTTTGCTCAGTAAACCCACCATGTCCACCAAGGTAGGCCTTTTGTCTTCGCATCAAGCGTCGCGCCCCATGGAACGTCTGTATATCGATTATGTAGGACCCTTCCCCCAGTCAAAGGGTAATGTTAACAAGTTCATCTTTGTGTGCGTAGATGGTTTTACCAGATTTTCTTGGTTATTTCCGACTAAGCTGGCTACCGCTCAGTCTACCGTTACCTGCTTAAATTCTATTTTTGCTTCTTTTGGTCCGTGTCAATATATTGTATCTGATAATGCTAAGGCTTTTACATCTAATTTATTTCGTAAATTCTGTTTTGACTTATCAATCTCTCATGTAACTACTTCTGCTTATTACCCTCAACCATCTCTGGCTGAACGGGTTAACCGTAATCTCAGGTCTGCACTTATTGCCTATCATCATGAAGATCATTCCAGGTGGGACACGTCCCTGCATTGGATAGCTTTTGCTTTGAATTCGGCGGTTCATGAATCTCACAAGTTTACTCCAGCTTCTTTGATGTTCAAGTTTGTTCCCAACTCGCCGCTCTCTAACCTCTGGTCTCTGAATGACATTCTACCCGAGACAATAGATCCGGATAACATTAAAGATCTTTGGAAGAAGGCTAAAGCCAATCTTAAAGTGTCTCATGAAAAGGTTAGGGAAAGGTATGATCGTGGACGGAGACCCACCCCTTTGAAGGTAGGTGACCAGGTTATGGTCAAAAATTTTGTTCCCGCGGGCAAGCTTGCCCCCAGATTCCATGGGCCATGCATCATTCTCGATTTTCTCACACCGGTTACATTGTTAGTAAGCAATCCAGCCACCGAGAGGATATTTAGGGTTCACCTGTCCCAGGTGAAACCGGTGTAAATTTTGTGTCAACTTGCTTCATATAATTTGATAGGAATATGATGGTTATATTTTTTTTTGAGTTCTACTTTTAAGGCATTCTGCTCCTTCTATTTTATTTTATATGTAAGCATTTCTTGTAAACCTCCCCCGATTGTTAAACTGCCATCCTGTCCTTGTCACGGCCATTACCACGCTCCCGTCTCCTGCTCCACTAAATACAGTGGCTGGCTTAGATGAAATGCCATGGATATCGCCACACCGCTGGCCCCTCAATCTACATGCCTGTGCCCTCAAAAAAAAAGATGATGGTCCAACACAATTTTGCCGCCGAGCTTTTATGTTTCAGTGCCCCCGCAGCCGCGCAGCGCCGTGCAGCAACTGGGGAGGGGGATGGGCCCCCTCCTCTCCAGCGAGGACGACATGTGTACGGCGAGCCGGAGCTCTCCTCCCGGCCAAGGCTGATGTGCGGCGCACGACCTGCTACTGGCCCGCAGCCAGTATATGTTCACCGCGGGCGCGGCGTATTTCAACACCTCTGCTCCCCTCATAGTGCGGGCGAGCGGTATCTCAGGGTACTTGAGGGGTCCGAGCGGCCTCCTTTGGACGCAAGCTGCAACGGCCGGTCTGGCCATCCAACTTAATCTACATCAACTACATGGACAGTCACCATAAGCAATAATTACACTTGGGAATTCAACAACAATATTTGGTGGACATTGCAAAATTTTCTTCACTTTTAAGTAGTAAAAGTTTATCTTCAGAAATTCAAATTCTACAAACATAAAGACTTTCATTCACCTGCAACAACAACATTTTGAAACTGAATTAAGAAATCTTGTAAATGCTCCTGCTATCTATCTTCATATCAACATCATTACTTGGACTTTGTTTCAAACTGATCTCATGCGTCACCCCTGGAGGAACTTTTGGGAGGGGAGGTCTGTACCGGGCGGTACACCTCTACACCGTTTATTTAAAAGTTGCGCCAGTTGAAACTCCTCTTCTGGAGGAAGGTTGAACTTTATCTACTCTATTAATTCTCTACTTTCTCAGAAGATGTCACCACGTGGAAAATTTTGAGTTTTTGAACTGTGTCACTTTTGATGTGTTTTTGTTTAGCTTGAAGTAAGAAGTGTGAACTTTCTCTTCTAGAGGACACTACTGAAGATCAACAATAGTGCAACCTAGTGCGGAGTCAAAGAACTATTTTGTTGAAGAAATTTTTATTTCAAATGTTTGTTCTTTGCTAAATTTCTTTCTGTTATTGTTTAAGTTGGCTGTATACCCCTCTCTTTTCCCCTTGTTTTGCATGTAGCCAATCCCGAATTTCTTAAATTAATTTCTATCCAATCAGTTGTATCTTCCCCCAACTTGAATCGATTGCGGGGTCCTAGCCAATAAAATAATTGTGGGCGGGTGTTTTCATTCCCCTAACGCCTAGAACCTTCCACGAGAGGTTATAAACTGCTGATTTTTGGGTCTCCGTGCCACTTCTGTTCCATCTTTCAGTGTATTAAGTACATCGCAGGAGGCGGGTAGCGCCTCTTTCTTCTGCAGCGGTCAACAATAAGGTAATGGCCGATTAATAAATTCTTTCTTTTCTTGCTCAGCAGTTTAACTCTCGGGGCGGGTGCGAAGCGTTCTACCATGTAACCTTTTCCTAAAATGTAACTACTCTTTTCTTCTATTCTCTTGTAAAGCTACATACTGGGATAGAGAGTGCTAACCCTCTCGAGCTCCCACTCATGATGTTTTGAGGTGAACTTATTTTTTCTCAACCTATTCTTCGATAACGTAAAACAAATTGTTCTTTTTTAAGTCACCTCTGTAGTATGGGATTCGCCCTTGCATCAGTGGCCTAAGAGCCAAAGTAGGTCTTAAAAACCAAGTGTACTAGGAGTGCAAGTTCGCCTCCTCTCAAATTGTTTTAGAGGTCATTTAATTAACCTGCTTTTCATTTAATAGACCTCAGTAGATTGGGTATTTTTACCCCTGTGTTTATGTCCGTTGAGGACAACTTGAAGGTGGAGTTTGGTGTGGCCTGGGAAAGGCTTAAATGAAAGAGCGAGTGGCTCTTTCGGAAACGGAGTGTTGTGTGCCTCGAGGAGGCTTTACTGTGTAATTTGGAGCAAACGCTCCAGGGTTTGATTGGGGTCTTCTGCCCCTTTGTTAAAATTTGTATATCGGAAAGTTGGGCTAGTTGCTCAAAAATTGTGAACTCAGGGCTCGAAGCCCAAACTCTGTAACCCCTGCAATTGTACATTTCAAATTGTGTTTCGGCTACTAAGTACCTGTTCTTTGTTATTACTTAATAGTGAAAAGAAAATATAACCTTGTTAAATTTTACGTTAACTTTGATTCCGTAGTTTGAGACCCATTCACGCCCGCACCTTCTTACACCTCTACCTACCATCAAAACGCGGTAACAATTATTATTATTATTATTATTATTATTATTATTATTATTATTATTATTATTATTATTATTATTATTATTATTATTATTATTATTATTATTATACCACATCTTTGAAGTAGGATAAGGAAAGTTTGGGAAAATGATAATTAAACAAACGGAATTAGCCTTAACCTATGAGAGAAAGTTAAAGTGCGAGTGGTAGGAGATAGAATCAAGAATGATAATTGAGCAGGCAGTGGGAAGTATTTTTCGAGAAGCGGATACAAGGTGCACTTGCGGATGGAATCAA
Organism: Anabrus simplex; assembly: GCF_040414725.1. Lineage (NCBI taxonomy): Eukaryota > Metazoa > Arthropoda > Insecta > Orthoptera > Tettigoniidae > Anabrus > Anabrus simplex. Next base: position 96,470,770 of record NC_090276.1, on the reverse strand, counting down.
ATAAGGGGCATTGGAGTTAAGATGATTAATCGTTCCGCCTTCATTTCCGCATTGACATAAATTCTTCTTCTATCCATATAAATAAAATCGTAACGACCGTTTGTCTGTACACTGACTTTCTTGGCGAAATTTCTGTACAGTTATCCGTTTCAGGTGTAATAATGACCATCAGCATACTTTTTAGCTTTGCTGTCTGTTTGTCGATAACTTGAAAAGTACCGGATATACAGTCGACTCTCGATAATTTTAAACTCAAGGGACTAGAGAAAAAGTTGAATTTACCGAGAGTTCAAAATAATAGGAGTTCTAGTAACCAAGAGGGAGGGAGGGAAAAATTGAAATAAACAAGAGTTTCACTTATACTTACTCATTTCTTTCACAACATTTGTACAATTATGAAATGTTCATACAGAAATGTTCATTTTGAAAAAAAGTCCGTAATTTTCTTTTGATTGAGCGACTTCCATCTATCATGGTCCAACGAATTTTCGATAGTGGTGAGAGCTGAGAAGAAATCGTCACTTGTGTCCGTTCTGAGGGCGTAGGAGCGTAGGGTAGTACGGTAAGATGGTGGTGGTGGTGGTGGTGATTATTGTTTTAAGAGGAAGTACAACTAGGCAACCATCCTCTATATAACACTAATCAGGGGGAAAAATGGAAGGGATCCGACACTTCGAAAATGAATATATCGGTCAAAGAAAGACAAGGGCCACGAAGGGCGTGAAAATGAAAGACTCTCTAGCCCTCGAAAACCTAATAGCGTCGGGGTCGGAAAAGAACAAGAGTTGACCAAGGGAGGTCGGATAGGATAGATGAAAGTGAGGAGCCTGGCACAAGTAAGTGGAAGCAATGCCAGGACTCAGCTGAGGGTCTCGTGGTCGCCAACCCACACTCCAAAGTTCAGAGCCCCTGAGGCCCTTGCCTCGCTCAATGTGACTGGAATTGGCGGTTGTTCTTCTTCGTCCTCATCCAGAGAGGCTAAATCCAACAGTTCAGCATCGGTTAGGGCACCGTGGACACCGATGTCATCGTCAAACGTTAACTCTCCACAGTTAGGTAGAAGTCCCCATCCTGAGTCAAAATTCGTACATTTTGGCGGCTCTGATGTCTGTTCCACGTTTTCGGTTTGCTTAAACCCGCACTTTTTGAAGCAGTTATAAATAGTGATAGGGTTGACATTTTTCCAGACCTTATCAATCATGATTATAGCGGTCAAAACTGTTATGTTCGTCTTGTCATCTTTTTCGATGCTATCCAGCACAAGAGAAACACTCTGCGGTAGAGAGTTTTTAAATTTTGAATAATGCCTTGGTCTAATGGTTGCAATCTTGATGTCATGTTGAGTGGAAAGAAAAGCAATTGTATATGGTCTAATGGTGGTGGGTTATTATGCACGGTGTAGTGGTCCAAAAACAGCAAGATTTTGCGTTTTTCCTTTTTCATGTCATTGTTAACCGAGATCAGCCATTCATTAAACAACTCTGTCGTCATCCATGCTTTTTTGTTTGACCGATAAGCTGTAGGCAACGATTTTATTCCTTTGAAGCAGCGTGGTTTGGCAGATTTCCCTATAATGAGTGGTTTCAACTTTTGAGATCTGTCCATGTTACATGCTAGAAGGATAGTTATTCTTTCCTTGCTCAGTTTCCCTCCATGACACTTCTCGTCTTTGAACGTCAGGGTGCGATCAGGAAGACATTTATAAAAAAGCCCGGTTTCGTATGTGTTCAATATGTTCCTTGGGTCATAGCCATTCAAAAAATCATTTAGTTCATCAATCCATTCGGAACAAATGGAACTATCCACCCTGGCGCTCTCTCCGCAGATCTTTTTAAGTATGATGGCGTGTCGGTTTTTGAAATTTGAAAGCCACCACTCACTTGCTGCAAATCCTCTAATCCCGAGAGACTGCCCAAAAGACTTGGCTTTTTCCTTCAACATGAAACCGCCCAGGGGAACATTTTGCCCTCTACACTGACGAATCCACTTAAGCAAGCACTCTTCAAGACGGGGAAATTCATCCTGACGTGACCTTTTTCTAGTCGCACTTAAGGCACTTTCGATGACGCGATCTTTATTTTTCAAAATCATCGACAAAATACCGAACTGTTTGGCGACATGTTTTTTTAATTGTCCATCCTCCACAGCTTGAATCACACGCTTTTTTCACTTATGGAAAGACACTTGTTCTTTCTTGAACTCATTGTGATGCTTAAAAATTACACAAATCAAACGTTAACATACTGTACCACACTTTAACGTTAGAAAGATGACTCACGACTGCAAACTCACTCATACATCTCATTATTGATGTAAACAAACGACAGGTCTGTGCACGATAACAATACATACTGTAATCACCGACTTCAAATTATGGAGAGTAGGGAAGCCGGACTTCAAATTATAGAATGTCGGCGAGCAACATGCCATTCCTACAAGTTCAAATTACCGAGGGGACCAAATAACATGGATTTTTTTCAATTTATCGAGTATTTTTCATGGGACAAGAAGAAAACTTCAAATTATCGAGAGATTCAAATTAACGAGTGTCAAATTATCGAGAGCCGACTGTACTTCTACCAAATTTCATATTTAGAATCTACCTGTCCTTGGGTAGGTTTTAGGGCCAATATTGTTTATAAATCACCGAATTCACTTGGGGTTTATACGAAACCGAAGCCGTGATTTTGCACTCCCACAGAATATACACAACCAAACTAATGGAAATTTACCTGCCATAACAATTTCTAAACTTTTTTTTCTCATATGCATCATTTCAGTACGAGGATCAATAAGGGAGATATCATTAACGGATCGTCCCACTGGACTGAACTCAAGAGCGGGTGCGAAAAGCCTATTTATAACTTGATAACTACTGGAGATATGTCAATATTTAGCATTCATCTGCCCAAAGGTAGGTTTGGTTGGTTTTGCAGGCTATGCACAGTAGACATATTCCTAAAGTACTGTAGTTGTACGTAGAGCAGAGTTTTAATATATATAAATCTTAACGACCGTGTGTCTGTGAATTGACAATTTTTTTGCGAATTATTCGTACACTTACCCGTTTCAAAATGTAATAATGACCATCTGCATATTTGTTAGCTTTAGTTTCCTCAAAATCCGCATTTTTAACCCCCTCCCCCAAAGGGAGATTGAGGCACAGTCTGCCAGACGAGCTAGAAAATTGAAATTTGGCAAAATGATATGTCTTAGACTGTAATCGACGGAAATCTTCCAGGATCACTAAATATTTCATTTTCTTCCCCCCCCCCCGCCCCCCCCCCCGAAAGTTCGGAATATTGAAGCAATTTTAATGTCCGTGCAGACCTTTGTTTCGAGGTATTTCGCGGCTAAAACATCCTTATTAAGGCAAGGGATTTATGGGGAATGCAGAAATGCTGGACGCATTTGTGTTTTACCGGAAGATGGAAGTAAAATTCAAATATGCACGATGGCTCAGTTAAAGAAACATTGCAAGGAGTAGGTTGAACATGTGAACTTAGTGAAAGAAAGTATGTGTTTACTAATTAGTTTTTATTTGTGTGTGTAAGTGTGTTTGTGCGTTGCCTACGAGATACACAAGGCCGGGAAATACAGCACACTAAACTTGTCCTCGAGATACTTCCGACAACCGCCGCTAGAGTTCTCTTTACTATTCTGTCTCGCCCGCTCATTGCAACACTTTCATATATGAAGAACTATAAAAATTCATTAAAACTAGTAATTTCAGAAGGCATCAAACATATATGAGATCAAAGATAGACCAAGAGCGATTGTTTGACTAATTTTCTACAACGTCTTTCTTACAATATGCTTAAACGAAATAAGTAATTCACGAAAGAAGCAGAGACATCTGATAGCGAGTTTGTCACTTCTTACCGATTCCTTTAATTGTGCCTCAGAGTATCCGATAAGCGGATCGAGATTGCGGTCATAAATAACTTTGGGTTTAATCGCCCTTTCACCAATTATCAGCGATCCAATCTTTTCCTCCGCACATCTGATGTTTTGACATTCGTATTGAAGCCGCTGTTTGGTGAGCGATGTTCTGCCCGTTACGCAAATATTTAGCGGCGTTTCACCGTATTTCTATTTTCTCTTCCCGTAAAATTAAATTTGTGTTCGCTTCTGTGGTGTAGTGGTTAGTGTGATTAGCTGTCACTCCCGGAGGTCCGGGTTCGATTCCCGGCCCTGCCACGAAATTTGAAAAGTGGTACGAGGACTGGAACGGGTCCACTCAGCCTCGGGAGGTCAACTGAGTAGCGGTGGGTTCGATTCCCAGCTCAGCCATCCTGGAAGTGTTTTTCCATGGTTTCCCACTTCTCCTCCAGGCAAATACTGGGACAGTGTCTAACTTAAGGCCACGGCCGCTTCCTTCCCTCTTCCCTATCTGTCCTTTCCAATCTTCCCATCCTTCCACAAGGTCCCTGTTCAGCATAGCAGTTGAGGCTGCCTGGGCGAGGTCCTGGTCATCCTCCCCAGCTGTATCCCCCGACCCGAAGTCTGGCTCCAGGACACCGCCCTTGAGGCGGTAGAGGTGGGATCCCTCGCTGAGTCCGACGGAAAAGCCTACCCTGGAGGGTAAACGGATGAAGACAGAAGAAAATTAAATTCGTTCTAACAGGAATAAAGCTCCTAAATGACCAATTTTAGCATGCTTTTCAATTTGTTTTGCTTTTTTTTTGTGGTCAAGTTCAGATACCGTAAAACTCTTTTTTCTGATTTTATTACCCGTATCCTACTTCTCAATTTACAGATTGCTTTTCTGTAATCTGGTATTTAATTTTCTCATCCGTTTTTTTTTAAGATTTAACAGAGATACTCGTAGATTTTATTTGATATAGAACGGAGACTTTTACTCCTTTTTCGTTTGTGGCTGACGTATTAAGATATGATATGTTCATCGTTATCTGAATCGGAACTTTTACTAAATGTTGAAGGACCGGGCGAGTTGGGCGTGCGGCCACGGCCGCTTCCTTCCCACTCCTGGGTTTTCCTATCCCATCGTCGCCATAAGACCTATCTGTGTCGGTGCGACGTAAAGCCACTAGCAAAAACAATTTTGATGGCAATACATCGTTTTTGGGAGCTGGACGCTTCCTGCGTTTGACATTTTCCTGTTTGTGAACAGGATACACAATGAAAACAGAAGGAAGTTTGATTGATGTGCTTACGCCTTACACTGAAATCTGTTTTATGAGAAGAATTGCTAGGTACGGTACCTAAAGAGATCCTACTATATCACCTTGCCTAGAAATAGTTTGCTTCCATTTATCCCTTAAACCGCACTCGGAAGGGAAACTATGCAACGTCAATTTTCATGCTTTTTTAGTGTCATCCGAAATACAGAGAGGTACACAACAGTGCACCTTCTTCTCAACCTCACAGACACTCACCGACAGAAACAATATTCACAATAAATTGCACAAAATCAACACAGCATCTCAATTACTCCGCATATCACAATGTTAAAGTCTGCCAAGGACAGAACGGAAACCTGACATCTAGCGGCCAAACCGTCAACTCGGTCGGGCCGCTTTTTCAGCGACCAATTAGTAGCCATGTCCCGGCCTTATATATCTCGTAGGCATCGGTTTGTGAAAGCCAGTGGATCTGCTCGCCAGGCTGTTCGGGTAAGCTCATTTTACTTCTTACTTAATTTTATGTCCTACTGCTTAGTTTCAAACGTTTGTTGACCAGTACAACGGTAATACCATTGACCTGCATTCCTCTCCACAGCCCTCACCCACCCCTTCTCTTTCGTCCCTACCACCTTCAACAGGACTTGTGTTGCAAGAGCAGCTCAGTAGCCACCCGCGATCGTTACATTGTTGCCACCTAAATGGCCAGTCATTAATAGCTCATATGGAGGAGGTACAGCTTATTTTTGAAGTGAACAAGGTACATATTATTGGAATCAGTGAAAGCTGGTTGCGTACAGACAGGCCGTCATCGGCAGCTAACCGTGACAGTACTCAATATTACGCCATGACCGCACTGACAAAATAGGTGGTGGGCTTCTACTTTATTACAGAAATGACCTGAAATGTAAGATAATTTCCACTTCTCACCCAAGACTTACACTGCGACCAGAATTTATGTTCGTAGAATTAGATTGCCATAAAAATATATTAAGAGGGATTGTATACAAGCCACCTAAAATAAGACAGACTGATGATTTTCAAGATGCATTAGCAAATCTTATCTCGGCATATGATGACATTATAATCATGGGTGATTTTAACGCTGACCTTTTAAAGCAGACTAGTGAAGCGAAAAACCTACTGAATTTATTTCTCGCCAAAAACATGACTGTTTTACCCCTCACGCTACTAATCACGTTCATTACTCTGACCGCACAAGTCATACCTTAATTGATCTTCCTGTGACAAATCAACCTCAGAAAGTAACTAAGCACGGACAGATCCCTGCTCCTGGCATCTCATTACATGACTTATTGCACATGTGTTACTCTACGCGAATACCTAAGTACAAACCATGCTACATTACAATACGAGACTTACGACATATGGACCGGAATAAACTGCGCCATGATGCATATAACTTGCCTTGGGACAGTATACGTAATTTTCAGAACATAAACTCTAAAGTAAACAAATTCAATTCAATGGTACTGGAAATATTTTATAAGCATGCACCAAAAAAAAACAGGTAAGAATCACTCACCATTCATCCGCGAGGCTAACGGCCGAGGTAAGGTCTGCTATGGCCAGTCGTGACAAACTGTACAGACAATACAAACTGATGCATGATACATATGATTTGGGGCGGTACAGGATTCTGAGAAACAGAACCAAGCAGCTAATTAGGAATTCTAAATATAAATACTTTCAGGAACTGATGAACACTAAGAGCTCGAGACAAAAATGGAGTAAATTACGTACGTTAGGTATAGGTAAAACCGTAGAACAACGTGTACCAGCAAATCACTAGAGGCTTTAAATGATTATTTCGCACGCCCAAAAATAGCCTCTACCTCCTTTCCTAAAAGTTCAATACCCTTCTTTCAACAGCATTCTGTGCATGAGCAATTCTACTTTAGGAATATCACTTCGAATGAAGTTAAAAGTGTGATATACTCTACTACATCTAATGCCACAGGTAATGATGACATTCCTATATCGCTGATAAAAGATATCTTGGGAGCTGTTCTGCCAATACTAACACATATATTTAACTACTGCCTGACAAACGGAGTGTTCCCAGATGTTTGGAAAGATGCACTAATTATACCCAACCCGTAGAGCTTCAATTTAGATTCTCCTTCAGATTATCGTCCAGTATCCATCCTACGACCCCTATCCAAGGTAATTGCATGCCTAGTTCACACGCAAGTTACTGAATACCTTACCAATCATTCCCTCCTCAATCCCTTCCAGTTCCGCTTCAGGAAAGGACATAGCACTGCGACAGCTTTACTACGAGTGACAGATGATATTAGACGTGCAATGGACCAACGGGACTTGACTATACTGACATTATTAGATCTCAGTAGTGTCTTCGACACTGTCAACCCTCAGTTACTACTGCACAAACTTCGAGAACTGAATTTTAATAGTGTGTCGCTTGGGTTCTTTTCTTCTTACCTTGAAAATCGCCGGCAGCGTGTGGCAGTGGCTAATGTGACTTCAGGGTGGCAAAGTAAGACCCTCGGTGTCCTTCAGGGGTCGGTACTGGGACCACTGTTATATATGATATATCAAAAGCTCTTAAATTCTGCAAAGTGCAAGTGTACGCAGATGATGTACAAATTTACTGTCATTCAAAACCGAGTGATGTTGATACTGCAATTACTAAAAATTCTGACATAAAACATCTTAGTGACTATGCAAATGAAAACAGTTTACTAATAAGCTCGAATAAAACTCAAGTTATTATTATCGGTACCAGTAAAAACCTATATTCCCTCAAGCAACGGGACATCTCTCCAATAATTTTAAACAATAAAATCATACCCTACTCTACTTCATGACTAACTTAGGAATTATTATGACCGAGACGCTAAATTGGACTCAACATGTGATAAGCTCATGTAATACAGTACACAAATGCTTATATCCTCTGAAGCGATTCTGTAATGTATTCTCGGTTCGACTTAAAGTACAACTAATTCACTCTCTTATACTACCTATACTTGACTATTGTGACTCTGTGTTGACTGAAATTACCTGCGAAAGTAACAAGAAACTGGACCGGAGCCTGAATAGCTGCGTAAGATATATATTTAATCTGCGATATGATGCTCATATAGCACCATATTATAAGGAATTGTCGTGGCTTCGAGTGCACCGGCGCCGTGAATTTCACATGTTATCACTTCTGCACAAAATCCTATTAGAATTTAGTGTGCTTATTTTATTATTGTAAAATATTTGTGTAGTACTGGTGTAGTAGAGGTATCCGTAGAAACTCTTACTAAAATACTGTTGTTGTAATTAGAATAGGCTTAAATGCAGTTTGGAATTGTGTAGTTCTTGTGTATTACTTTCGATATTCAGTAATTAACAGCAGTTTTTATCCTGTTAGGAGTTCTAGGATAAAAAAATAGAGTACGACTAAGTAGTATTGTAGTGTAGTCGTATATGAATTACCTTATTGTCGTATACTATTCCAGACAATATATCCCTCCGTTCATTTATTTTTTTGCAAATAAGTTATTTTATTTTTAATTTAATTTTTTCCCGTAAAGAATGGCCAAGGGGAGCGAGTGCACTTACTGTGGGTGTGGTGAGGCATTGAAGGGTATGAGGGAGGAGCTGGAAAGTTTGAGGGAGATAATTAGGATTCTCACAGAAGACAGGAAGGAAGATAGGACTCCCTCAAACAATGTACAGGTTACAGTAGGTGTACAAGAGGGAGGGGAAGGAAAGGGAGGAGTTGAAAAAGTCAGGTGGTCTAATGTTCTAAGGGGAAGGAGATTGCAGGCTAAGGGCTCTATTCAGGATCAGAATTCAGGACAGGTGTCTGTGCGAAATCGGTACGAGTCACTCCAGGTTGAACAACAGAGGGAAGATGAGGGACAGGGAACTGTTGCTGAGATGCATGGAAGTAGGAGGAAGGGAAAAGGTAGGAAACGGAAATGTAGAGTAGAGGATAGGAAAAGACAGGTGGAACAGGGTCATGGGAAGGAGAAAAGGGAGGAGGAAGTAGCTTCTTCAGCTATCAGGAAAGATAGGGCTGACCAGGAGGGGAGGGGACCAAATGAGGAGGGTAGGGTTGAGGCTCTGGTCATGGGGGATTCCATCGTTAGACACGTGGGGAAAGTGTGTGGAGGAAAGGGAACCAGGGTAGAATGTTATCCAGGAATTAGGTTGAGGCAGATGTTGAGGAAAGTAGAAGAGAGGGAGGAGGGGAAGGAGAAGGTGGTAGTGTTTCACGGTGGTACCAACAACGTAAGGCAAGCTGATATAAGTACCAACATAGTTGGAGATGTGTGGGATCTGGTAAATGCAGCACGGGTGAAGTTTTAGAAAGCGGAGATTGTTATTAGTGGAATACTGTGTAGGAGGGAAACAGACTGGAGGGTGATTGGGGATTTAAATGAGACTATGGAGTGGGTATGTGGGAAACTGGGAGTGAAATTTCTAGATCCTAATGGGTGGGTAGGAGATAGGGATCTGCGCTCGGATGGCCTTCATTTAAACCGCAGTGGTACGTATAAGTTAGGAAATTTGTTTGGAAGGGTAATAGGGAGGTACATTCAGGGAAATGGGATGGCCTAGGGAGCGGTGATAAGGGAACAGGGAACTGGAAATCAAGTAGTGATGACATAAAATTGTTAGTGTTGAACTGTAGAAGTTTTGTAAAGAAAGGAATAGAATTAAGTAATTTGATAGATATATATTTACCAGATATTGTAATAGGAGCTGAATCATGGCTGAGAAATGATATAATGGATGCAGAAATTTTCTTACCGCACTGGAGTGTGTATCGTAGAGATAGGATAGGGATGGTGGGAGGGGGAGTGTTCATTCTGGTGAAAGAAGAATTTGTAAGCTACGAAAAAGTTAAAGATGAGACACGTGAAATTCTAGGTGTAAGGCTCATTTCTAAAGATAATAGGCAACTTGATATATTTGGGGTGTACAGATCGGGAAAGGGTAGCCCTGAAGCGGATTCGGAATTATCTGATAGGATAGTCAGCTATGTGGGAAACGACATGGAAAGAAATGTGATTATAGCGGGAGATCTGAATTTGCCAGATGTCAATTGGGAAGGAAATGCGAACGACAGGAAGCATGACCAACAAATGGCAAATAAGTTACTATGGGAAGGACAGCTGATTCAGAAAGTGATGGAACCAACCAGAGGGAAAAATATCCTGGATGTGGTGCTGATAAAAAACCAGATGAGCTCTATAGGGAAACTGAAGTAATAGATGGTATTAGTGATCATGAAGCTGTTTTTGTGGTAGTTAAAAATAAATGTGATAGGAAGGAAGGTCTTAAAAGTAGGACTGTTATTCAGTACCATATAGCCGATAAAGCAAGCATGAGGCAGTTTCTAAAATGTAACTATGATCGGTGGAAAACGGTAAATAAAAATGTAATCAGACTCTGGGATGGGTTTAAAGAAATTGTTGAGGAATGCGAAAACAGGTTTGTACATTTAAGGGTGGTAAGGAATGGTAAAGACACACCTTATTATAATAGAGAAATAAAGAGACTAAGAAGGAGGTGCAGACTGGAAAGAAATAGAGTTAGAAATGGCTGCGGAAGTAAGGAGAAATTGAAGGAACTTACTAGAAAATTGAATCTAACAAAGAAGGCAGCTAACGATAACATGATGGCAAACATAGCTGGCAGTCATACAAATTTTAGTGAAAAATGGAAGGGTATGTATAGGTATTTTAAGGCAGGAACAGGTTCCAAGAAGGACATTCCAGGAATAATTAATGAACAAGGGGAGTGTGTATGTGAGGATCTTCAAAAGGCAGAAGTATTCAGTCGGCAGTATGTAAAGATTGTTGGTTACATGATAATGTCGAGATAGAGGAGGAGACTAAGGCCAAAGAAGTAATCAAATTTACATATGATAACAATGACATTTACAATAAGATACAAAAATTGAAAACTAGAAAAGCGGCTGGGATTGATCAGATTTCTGGGGATATACTAAAGACAATGGGGTGGGATATAGTACCATATCTGAAGTACTTATTTGATTATTGTTTGGTCGGAGGAGCTATACCAGATGAATGGAGAGTTGCTATAGTAGCCCCAGTGTATAAAGGAAAGGGTGATAGACATAAAGCTGAAAATTACAGGCCAGTAAGTTTGACATGCATTGTATGTAAGCTTTGGGAAGGCATACTTTCAGATTATATTAGACATGTTTGTGAAATTAATAACTGGTTCGATAGAAGGCAATTCGGTTTTAGGAAAGGTTATTCCACTGAAGCTCAACTTGTAGGATTCCAGCAAGATATAGCAGATATCTTGGATTCTGGAGGTCAAATGGACTGTATCGCGATTGACCTGTCTAAAGCATTTGATAGGGTGGATCATGGGAGACTACTGGCAAAAATGAGTGCAATTGGACTAAACAAAAGAGTGACTGAAAGGGTTGCTATATTTCTAGAAAATAGATCTCAGAGAGTTAGAGTAGGTGAAGCTTTGTCCGACCCTGTAATAGTTGAGAGGGGAGTTCCTCAGGGTAGTGTTATCGGACCTTAATGGTTTCTTATATATATAAATGATATGAGTAAAGGAGTGGAATCGGAGGTAAGGCTTTTTGCGGATGATGTTATTCTCTATAGAGTGATAAATAAGTTACAAGATTGTGAGCAACTGCAAAGTGACCTCGATAATTCTGTGAGATGGACAGCAGGCAATGGTATGTTGATAAACGGGGTTAAAAGTCAGGTTGTGAGTTTCACAAATAGGAAAAGTCCTCTCAGTTTTAATTACTGCGTTGATGGGGTGAAAGTTCCTTTTGGGGATCATTGTAAGTATCTAGGTGTTAATATAAGGAAAGATCTTCATTGGGATAATCACATACATGGGATTGTAAATAAAGGGTACAGATGTCTGCACATGGTTATGAGGGTGTTTAGGGGTTGTAGTAAGGGTGTAAAGGAGAGTGCATATAAGTCTCTAGTAAGACCCCAACTAGAGTATGGTTCCAGTGTATGGGACCCTCACCAGGATTACCTGATTCAAGAACTGGAAAAAATCCAAAGAAAAGCAGCTCGATTTGTTCTGGGTGATTTCCGACAAAAGAGCAGCGTTACAAAAATGTTGCAATGTTTGGGCTGGGAAGAACTGAGAGAAAGAAGAAGAGCTGCTCGACTAAGTGGTATGTTCCGAGCTGTCAGCAGAGAGATGACATCAGTAGACGAATAAGTTTGAATGGCGTTTATAAAAGTAGGAAAGATCACAATATGAAGATAAAGTTGGAATTCAAGAGGACAAACTGGGGCAAATATTCATTTATAGGAAGGGGAATTAGGGATTGGAATAACTTACCAAGGGAGATGTTCAATAAATTTCCAATTTCTTTGAAATCATTTAGGAAAAGGCTAGGAAAGCAACAGATAGGGAATCTGCCACCTGGGCGACTGTCCTAAATGCAGATCAGTATTGATTGAGTATTGAATGATACTTTCCACTAATACTCCCAAATATCCTTCATCACCTTTTTCTTACCTCTCTTCATATCATGATCACAAAACGAGATCTGGCTCCTCTATTATCATACCTGTAAACCGCACCGCTGCTTACAACCGCTCTTTCATAATCTCTGCGTCCAGGGCATGGAATTTGCTACCTGCGAACATTAGGGACAATCCCTCTCATCGCAAGTTTAAAGTGGAGTGCCGCGAGAATTTGTTGAGTAGATCCTGCTGACTTGCTGGGTAATTGTTGAGTGAATGAATGAACGGATTATTGCAGTTACATCTGAGCCACACCCTCCCCATCTATCACTACATAAATCAGCGATTCAAGCAATAACTTAGTGAAATATTCACGGGGAACAATATTTGAGGCCCGGATCGTGTCGACTGGGCAAGGCGCATACATAACCCTGAGCTGAAAACCCCCCCTTGTAATCAGGCAACAAGGGCAAGACTACATCTAATTGAAATAAAAGAAGAAATGGTTTAAACCAGGGGATTTATTAAATAAATATGAGAGAAAAATTAAAGCAAGAAAAGAAAATCACACAAAATAAATAGGGAAATTCATCGTAATACTGATGGACATACCTTGTTCTTTCTCACATAGTTGAAACATGGCGTGAAAACTCACTAATACTCTTAAAAAAAATGATACGTAATTTAAAATGCTCACTGCTCCTCGACACATCGCTATTACAATACCAGCAGCTTCCTTTCATCATAAACTATTCAACTAGGTCGCCCGTTTTACCAAGATTCAAATATCCAAGGCACTGCATCATGTATTCATTAGGCAACTAACAATGCGAAAAGTTCGCATAACAATAAGCCGTGCCGGGGAACAAAAGGCAGATAAGAATAACGACAGATGAGACTGGGCACAGCCTCCATGGACCAATCAAAGCCGAGACAAGACCCAAAGAATACAATAGGTACGCCCATGCGCAAATATGAAACCAACATGGCGGGTACTCAAGCTGAGCATCAGCCATGAATAATAAATAAATATAACTCTGCGCTGAAAACCAAACAAGGCGCAGAATTTGAAAGACAAATACAACAGGTCAATCGGCATACCAACCTTTCCTCTCCCACACATTCGAACTCACATGCATACCACATTCACGCACACACAATGAGGGTATCGGGAAAATAAAACACGAACGGCCGTTCAGATTTCGTGGTCAAATACAAACCATAAATTATGACTCCACGGTCATTATCAGTGGGTCTCACGTACTCAAATGTTTGCGTGCGGCGTGCAATTACACATAAGGTCAGAATTGGACATTACTTTATTCACATCACTGGCATGTTGCGCCTTGTACAACCTGGATTGGTCTCTGCTGCGGTCGAGACAAGGGGCACATCATGAGGATCACGCAGTATTAAAGCACGCAGCGCACCAAATCATAACCACAGAGACCCTTTTTCAATCATAACAACAAGACCACAAATACATTCATTCAAAGCACATCGTATGACGGAGCGGAAAGATGTATGCCATCGACCGTAACATACGGGAATAAATCGTCACCAAATTTAAATATAAACCAAGTATCACATACCTGTGATTATCAATAGTAAAATCGAATAGCAGTTAGCGTGAAAGGTCCAGGCTTGAACACATTAAATGAATATTTGAGGCATAAAAATGCCACACCGAACATAGCGGCAGCCATTGTTAGTATCTGCCCCACATAGAACAGCAAAAGAACTCCACTGAGTAAAAATTATCGCTCAGCAAAACGAACGACCTCACAGATAAAAACATAGCGTGTGCTGCTCCCTACTGGACGTCATTAGACTGACACATGTAAACATTGAAAGACAAGACTGAAGGAAGCCATTCACATAATTAAATGTCAAATCGTGGAACATGCGATAAGCATGGTTCACATCTCTTACGCGTATTTTACTTTGTGTTTTTTAAACTAAGGTTTATTTTATTGTCATTTTTTATATTATGACTATTGTTTTTGGTTTGTGGGTTACTGTACTCACGTCCTAGTTCGTGAACCATGGGCAATGGCTGAGTGGCCCAGTAAGTGGTCCTGAGAGTCGGGATACCAGTTGTTATGGAATGGGAGTGGGCATCTCGGACATATTCTGAGTCATGGCCCTCCTTGTGCTCAGGCAGCTAGAACTATACAATCCACCGGTGGTCCATAACCCGTTAGAGGAGAGATCCTCACTTGGACTATGTGCAAGTAGGGTAGCATCCTGCTTCATGAATTTACAGAGCTCAGAACATTTTAAGCAAGGCTCGGACCTATGGGAGTAACGGAGTCCCACTTCCACCTGACAGGCGAGGGACTCCTTGGAAACAACTTGGCGAACAAAATGGAATTCGATGGGGAGCTTAATGGGGCTTATGGAAGAAAGAAAGTAGAACTGGCTGAGTCAGCAAAGAGGATGCATTTGGATGTGCTAGGAGTAAGTGATATTCGGGTAAGGGGAGATAACGAGCAAGAGATAGGAGATTATAAGGTGTACATGACGGGTGTTAGAAAAGGAAGGCCAGAGTCTGGAGTAGGGTTCTTTATCTATGTTGCACGCAACATAGTTTCTGTTAGGCACGTAAATGAGCGAATGATGTGGGTAGATTTGTCAGTTGGAGGAATTATGACTAGAATTGTGTCCATGTATTCACCATGTGAGGGTGCAGATGAGGATGAAGTTGACAATGCGAGAGTTGGGAATAGAACTGAAGGATACGAAAGGGTGATTGGTAAAGGTGGGGAATATATGGAAGCTAATGGGAATGGGAAGCGGTTGCTGGACTTCTGTGCTAGTATGGATTTAGCTGTTACGAATACATTCTTCAACCATTACAATTGGGAGGCTAGGGGTACCAGATCCATAATAGACTATATCTTAACAGACTTAGAATTCAGGAAATCTGTTAGGAATGTACGAGTTTTCCACGGATTTTTCGACGAGACAGACCACTATCTGATTTGTAGTGAATTAAGTATCTCTAGGCCTCGGGTAGAGAAAGTGAAATCTGTCTGCAAACGAATAAGGGTAGGAAATCACCAGGACGAGGAAATTAGACAGAAGTACATGGATATGATTAGTGAGAAGTTTCATACAGTAGACAGTAAGCAGGTTCAGGATATAGAAAGTGAATGGGTGGCATACAGGGATGCTGTAGTAGAAACAGCAAGGGAACCCCTAGGAACAACTGTTTGTATAGATGGAAAAAGGTGAACATCTTGGTGGAATGATGAAGTGAGAGCAGCCTGTAAACGTAAAAAGAAGGTTTATCAGAAATGGCTCCAAACAAGGGCCGAGGCAGACAGCAAATTGTATGTAGATGAAAGAAACAGAGCGAAACAAATAGTTGTTGAATCCAAAAGAAGTCATGGGAAGATTTTGGTAACAACCTGGAGAGGCTAGGTCTAGCAGCGGGGAAACCTTTCTGGACAGTAATAAAGAATCTTAGGAAGGGAGGGAAAAAGGAAATGAACAGTGTTTTGAGTAATTCAGGTGAACTCATAATAGATCCCAGGGAATCACTATAGAGGTGGAGGGAATATTTCGAACATCTTCTCAATGTAAAAGGAAATCATCCTGGTGGTCTTGCCAACAGCCAAGCTCATGGGGAGGAGGAAATTGATGTTGGTGAAATTATGCTTGAGGAAGTGGAAAGGATGGTAAATAAACTCCATTGTCGTAAAGCAGCGGGAATAGATAAAATTAGACCTGAAATTTTGAAGTATAGTGGGAAGGCAGGGATGAAATGGCTTCATAGAGTAGTAAAATTGGCATGGAGTGTTGGTAAGGTACCTTCAGATTAGACAAAAGCAGTAATTGCACCTATCTATAAGAAAGGGAACAGGAAGGATTGCAACCACTATCGAGGTATCTCATTGATTAGTATACCAGGCAAAGTATTCACTGGCATCTTGGAAGGAGGGTGCGATCAGTTGTTGAGAGTAAGTTGGATGAAACCCAGTGTGGTTTCAGACCACAAAGAGGCTGTCAGGATCAGATTTTCAGTATGCGCCAGGTAATTGAAAAATGCTATGAGAGGAATAATCAGTTGTGTTGATGTTTCGTAGATCTAGAGAAAGCATATGCCAGGGTACCGAGGGAAAAGATGTTTGCCATACTGGGGGACTATGGAATTAAATGTAGATTTAAAATCAATCAAAGGTATTTATGTTGACAATTGGGCCTCAGTGAGAATTGATGGTAGAATGAGTTCTTGGTTCAGGGTACTTACAGGGGTTAGACAAGGCTGTAATCTTTCACGTTTGCTGTTCGTAGTTTACATGGATCATCTGCTTTTTTTAATCAAACACCTTTTTATTACTCTATTAAACTTTTACAATAAACATGTATAATGTATACACAAAAACTAATGACATACACTTTCTGAAGTTCATTGTCCTAGTTCCTTAATGCTAAACAAATGTTGTCAAACACTGCTCACATTTTAACTTTGGTTGTTTTTGTCGGTTCGTTAAGTAGTCTATGGCACATTAACACCTTATACTGATCTAATAATTAAAACATTCAAACACTGTTACGCCATGAACTGAAACTGATATAAGAATCTGCTGAAAGGTATAAAATGCAGGGAGGGATTCAGTTAGGTGGAAATGTGACAAGCAGTCTGGCCTATGCTGACGACTTGGTCTTAATGGCAGATTGTGGCGAAAGCCTGCAGTGTAATATCTTGGAACTATAAAATAGGTGCAATGAGTATGGTATGAAAATTCTCGAAGACTAAATTGATGTCAGTAGGTAAGAAATTCAACAGAATTGAATGTCATATTGGTAATACATAGCTAGAACAGGTCGATAATTTGAAGTATTTAGGTTGTTTGTTCTCCCAGGATGGTAATATTGTAAGTGAGATTGAATCATGGTGTCGTAAAGCGAATGCAGTGAGCTCGCAGTTGCAATCAACAGTACTCTGTAAGAAGGAAGTCCACTCCCAGACGAAACTATCTTTACATCGGTCTGTTTTCAGACCAACTTTGCTTTACGAGAGCGAAAGCTGGGTGGACTCGGGACATCTTATTCATAAGTTAGAAGTAACAGACATGAAGGTAGCAAGAATGATTGTCGGTACAAACAGGTGGGAGCAATGGCAGGATGGTACTCGGAATGAGGAGATAAATGCTAATTTAGGAATGAGCTCTATGGATGAAGCTGTGCGCATAAACCGGCTTCGATGGTGGGGTCATGTGAGGCGAATGGGGGAGGATAGGTTACCTAGGAGAATAATGGACTCTGCTATGGATGGTAAGAGAAGTAGAGGTAGACCAAGACGACGATGGTTAGACTCGGTTTCTAACGATTTAAGGATAAGAGGTATAGAACTAAATGAGGTCACAACAGTAAATTTAGGGGTGCAGCGTTTTCTGAAAATTTAGGGATGAACGTCCTGAAAAATCAAGCCATGGCAATCAATCTGCTTACACCTTTAGCCTCTTTCGGAAGCTTGAAGTTTTGAAGAGCCTTTGTTCTAGACTGGTCGATAAAGACACCATCTTGTGGGTACTATATGCCCTAAAAAAGAAATTTGACTGCGGGCGAAGTTGACCTTGGAAAGCTTGACAGCCCAGCCTTCCTGAATCGCTCTAAGACTTCCTTGGTGTGTGTGAGGCGATCCTCGAAATTTTCACTGTACACGATGACCATCCAAACAGTGGTATACATAATTAAAGTCCCTCAGAATAGAATCTAGGAGTCTGGTAAGGTCAGCAGCTCCCGTGGATAATCCGAACGGTAAACGATTGAACTCATGTAAGTTCCAATCTGTACAGAAGGCAGAGAGATGCTTGCCCCGCTCATCGAGGAGGAGCTGATGGTAGGCTTTGTTGAGGTTAAACGCGCTAAAAAGTTATCACCTTGATAGCATGCGAAACATGAGTGTAGATCAGGAAGAGGTACAGACTGAAGTATCACCTTACGGTTCAACTGCCTATAATCTATGAATGGATTGAAACCACCAGAGGGTTTCGGTACAAAGAATATTGGAGAAGCATACGGAGATGTGGAGGGCCCAATAATGCCATCGCAGAGCATCTCATCAATGATATCCTTTAGAGACGGGCCACATCGTCCACTCTGGGGATATGCAGAAGAACCTGAGGTGACCGTAATCCAGTAGTGCCGTCCAACAACCTGCAGACATCGTAGATGTGGGCGCCGGTTGAGACAGGTATGCATGGTGGTGTTGGGAAGGCTGACCTCCAACTAGGTGCCAGCCTATATGTTTGTCTTGAGGTCGGCTGGGTAGCGAGTATAGATGAAGGCCACCCGGTCGAGCAAAAGATTTGAAGGTGCTGCGACGGAGAGTATGAGTCCGCTAACGAAGTCGATGAAGGTCCAACCCCCCGGAAAACTTGACTTGCACCTTTATTTATACCTACGTTGAGCGGGTGAGGGAATCCATAGATCAGAATGCAGTGCGCGCGTTTTATAGCAGATCGATAAACAGTGGATAGAGGAGTGGCGCGCGCACATGTGATGTTTGCACACTGGCGGAAGAAGTTTAGTACGATATTCGATGTGTATACATATCGACAGGCGCTCCATGCACACTCTAGTGGTAGAAAATAAAAACTTACTGCTGCTATGTTGGGCGGGATTGATAGTACTGTTAAAAGAGCAACGCTAACTTCGCTGGCATCTTGGCGGGGCTAAAACCTCATAGCTGGCACCTTATGCATGTGGTGTCTTGGGCAATTTCAAAAGAAAATACATACTTTTTTAACATCTGTCAAGACAGTACCCAGAAGGTACTGGTCAAGATAACAGCCGCCATCTTTAAACACATGCACTTGTTTTGAACATGACTTACTTGAGTGCTGCTATCTTGACGGAGCTAAACCTTATTGCTACTACCTTATGGCGCAGAATTTAAATGATCTTAACGGAACCTAGCGACGTCGCAGGACATAGCCAGGGGTCTAACGCTGCTCTTCTCAACCTACTGTTATCGTAGTTATGAAGCAAGCTGCCCTTGTCGATATACTATCTTATAGCAAGCTTCTGCCTTTTATATACTTACCATTTTATAGCGAGCTGACTGTCGAGGCTTAGCTGCGTTCCGCCTAACAGCGAGATGATTATCATTTGCCTAGTGCGAAAAATCAGAAACCGCGGAAACACATATTGTGCTAACCGCGCAGCCAACTCGCCCGGTAAGCGGTAATTTACAAAATGGGAACACAATTAAGGTACATCTTTTATCACTTGCCTAGTGCGAAAATGGGAAACCGTGGAAACACATTGCGCTAACCGCGCAGCTACTTCGCTCGGTAAAACCAGTAACTACATCTTTCATAATTTGCCTATTGCGAAAATCAAAATTCGCGGAAGCACATCTTACGCTAACCGCGCAGCTAACACGCTCCGTAATCGCAAATTTACAAAGTATGAATACAGCTAAGGTACATCTTCTATCATTTGCATAGTGCGAAAATCAAAATTCGCGGAAACACATATTGCGCTAACCGCGCAGCTAACACGCTCGGTAATAGCAAATTTACAAAATATGAATACAGCTAAGGTACATCGTTTATCATTTTCATAGTGCAAAAATCAGAAACCGTGGAAACGCCTATTGCGCTAACCGCGCAGCTAAAACGCTCGGCACCGGGCGAGTTGGCCGTGCGCGTAGACGCGCGCGGCTGTGAGCTTGCATCCGGGAGATAGTAGGTTCGAATCCCACTATCGGCAGCCCTGAAGTTGGTTTTCCGTGGTTTCCCATTTTCACACCAGGCAAATGCTGGGCCTGTACCTTAATTAAGGCCACGGCCGCTTCCTTCCAACTCCTAGGCCTTTCCTATACCATCGTCGCCATAAGACCTATCTGTGTCGGTGCGACGTAAAGCCCCTAGCATAAAACGCTCGGTAATCGCAAATTTACAAAATATGAATGCAGCACAACATGGGTTATCTTGCAGTAAAAATACCTCACTCCTTATTTTACATGTTGTTTACAAAAGACACTGATATACGCAGCATCTGAGCTAGGATCGAACAGCAGTCGCTTAGTAGGTCTCTCCTTCGGGAGGCTGTTACCATATCATTTTAGTAGACTAAGTGCTACAGGTTTTAGAATCGAACCCGGTTACAAGCATCAGCTCGGGAAAAGGCTTTCTAGCACTAGCTAGAAGAGGAGAGAAGCGTAAACTGTCTGTAAAACTAGGCGAAATAAAGAGGAGGACGGGAAGAGACTAGGGCAGATGAGAAGGGAAGGGACATCTAAGTCTAGTGAGGAGGAGGGAATGTAAAAGGAAAACGTAGCTATGCCTCCTCATCAGTTGTTATTTGTCGGTTACAGTGTAAAACATCCATTATGTTTATGTGTGGTCTGTGTAGTGTAACTTGTTCAAGACTTGACAATCTTCAACGATATAAAGCTGTAAAGCATAACTTTGGAATATACGCATGCAAACAATGTACTGCTATATTCAACAGACGTGATCATCTCACACATGTAAATTCTAAACACATTTGTTTACCAGTAGAACGCTTAGAAACTTTAACAAACGATATACCATCGTCTCAGCTTACTACTGCTAAACTCACACTACCAGTTAAAGAGATGCATAAGGAAGAAAAAGAAGAACGCAACGTCTCAGAGCTTTATGATTCTATGCCGACAACATGTCTGTAGGTGTGCAAACATCTGAAGATAGAATCAAACCGTGAAATACAAGTTTTTCCGCATTACCTGTCTAGCAAAACTCTGTTACCCTATGCAGATATAAGATACTGTAGCAAGATTTTATACATGACGTTCCATTCTAGTCTGTCCCTAGCCTTCTAATCTGAATCGTTTTTTCTTCCCTTCTGATACGTAGCCTTGAGGCGAGTTTTGACTCGCTGTGCACAGCTGTGTGGGGCCGTGCCGAGTGTTGGCAGCCATTGAGAGACAGTATGGTTTGAGACGGTCCCCTTTACAGACGTACCATGTAGGATATTATTTATATATTGGGGTTTTGCCCCCGATTGACCCTTTTGGGGCCATGTAATGTATGTATCTGATACCTTCTTAATATTGAGTACTTATTTTCTTTCGACGTGGTGTTTTTAATATTTAATTGTGTAACCTACCTTCGTTTCAGTTCAAGGCTTCCTAGTAAATCTGTGCCCTTTCAAATTATTATTATTTTCTATCCTCTGATTATCTTATTTCATTCCTGGTTTTGGTTTGTAACTTAGGGCAAAGACTGACTTTATTTGAATATCTTCAGTAATTGAATTCAGTTAAACAAGTACCTATTGGTTTTTAAAAGTCATGACTTAGTTTCAGTTTTGTTCATACTAATCTTTCTTGGTATTGTTTACAAATATATATATATTCCTTCTTATAACCTTCTTTGGGTGTTTTATTAATAATCATTTAAAAGCTGTAAACAATGGCCATTGGGAAATATCAAGTTGGGGTTCGCAAGATTGTTTCTGTGTGTCTCTATTATTTTTGTAGTTATATTTCTTTATTAAAGCCTTGTTATTATTTATTTCTGAGTGATCATTATGTAGTTTGACCAACAGGTTGGCAATCACGCAACGATCTTACTGCCTCCGGGTAAGTTATGGGTAGCTCTTTCCACATCATCTTGTTTTGCTGTGTATTCATGTCCACTGCTGTTTCATTTTATTAATGTGTTTGTGGTCACAACGTTACAATACTATAAAGACGTTAACTTACTCGTTGAACGATTACAACTCCTAGGAGCTTATCAAGACGTTGGATTGACAGTGTATTATTGTGTAATGACGTATAGCAAGGTGGTGGTGGTGATTATTGTTTTAAGAGGAAGTACAACTAGGCAACCATCCTCTATATAACACTAATCAGAGGGAAGAAATGGAAGGGATCCGACACTTCGAAAAATGAAGATATCGGCCAAAGGAAGGTAAGGGCCACGAAGGGCGTGAAAATGAAAGACTCCTTAGCCCTCGCAATCCTAATAGCGTCGGGGTCAGAAAAGAACAAGAGTAGACCAAGGGAGGTCGGATAGGATAGATGAAAGTGAGGAGCCTGGCACAAGTAAGTGGAAGCAATGCCAGGACTCAGCTAAGGGCCCCATGGTCGCCAACCCACGCTCCAAAGTTCAGAGCCCCTGGGGCCCCTTTTAGTCGCCTCTTACGACAGGCAGGGGATACCGTGGGTGTTATTCTACCGCCCCCACCCACAGGGGGATGACGTATAGCAAGGATGTTATTGTTACATTACATGTAGAAAATTTAATAAATATTTTAAAATGTTCTGCTTATTGCATTTCCTTTTCATCTATCGTAAAGGCTTTAGTTTACCTTGTTAACGAACATGTATGCCTATGTTAACGTTATCGTTCTATCGGATACAAATATCTAAGAGGAGGAGGGGATTGTGCTGTCCTCTATAACGCTACGCTGTGGGATACATAACTTTGCTGTATCTACTTTCAACACGTACATCACTTAAATGTGTGTTTTTATCTTTTTATTATTGAATTATACGAGTGTTTTTTAAAATTCTAATAACAGTGTTTGATTTCTTAGATAAATGGAAAGGATTAACAATCTAGGACGGTTTAGAGGGACACCTAAAAGAAGACTAAATGATCTTCCTGTTGATGAACAATTTAAAGTTATTTCACTTCAGAGATTTTCTACGAGATTTGGTGTTAGAGTATTGCGTATCTGTGAGGAATTTAAGGTATTTCTAATAGATATATGCGTTATCCGATTCAGAATTCAATAATATATATCAACGAACAATTGCCTTGTCATATCATGGAATAGAAAACAATACATGTATTATTAGTTTTGTTGATATTTAACACATACATAGCATAAATTAAAATTATTATTAATATATCATGACATGGCATCTAATTAGGAAACTATAAATACATGTTTTTCATCACGTATACTAAGTTGTATTATAATAAATTTAATGAATATTTTAGATATAAGTTCGTTTTTAATATCATGCTATAATGTTCTTGATGAAAAAGGGTCTTCTTTGCTAACTACGCATTCTGCGCTTAAGCTAAATGCCTCACTCGCATGTTCATTTGTTCTTTTTAAAGATAATGATGAAATTCACGAAACATTTTATACATAATAAAAATGGCAAAACTGTTATATTCAGATAATATTTCAGAATGGTTTCTTGAACACATTGTAGACGAATTGCTTGCAAAATTTCAAAAGTTTGAAGAGGGTGCGAGCAATACAGCTCTTCAGGTTAATGTCTGTAAATTTGATCCACTAAATTCAGGTATACAATATATCGAACTTCCGGAAGCCATTGCAGATAAAAAAGCAGTTATCAATATTCAGAATAATGATGATTATTGCTTTCTGTGGTGTATCACAATGGCATTAATCCCAGCAACAAATAATCGCTGAAGAACTGCACGATATAAAGATATGTTTATTGAGTTGCAGCATACGTTAAATTTTGACGGTGTTACTTTTCCAATGGATTTAACAAACATTTCCAGATGAGAGTAAAACAATCCTAATTTTTCATTTTCTCTGTACGGTGTAAATGGAGAGAGTATTGTAGGACCACTTTATATAGCTTCTTCTCCAAGACTACACCATATTCGCCTTTTGTATGTGTGGGATCAAAGCACAATCCACAACTGTTTTATAACAAACCTTTCACGCTTGTTAAGCTCCCAACTTTCATCAGACAAACTAAAGAAGTTTATATGTGAGAGATGCTTGCAGTACTTTTCAACAGAAAGCATGTTAGCTACTCACTTAGTTGATTGTACAAAACACCCAGCCGTAAAGCTTATTCTTCCAAATAGTGAAAATGCCGAAATGAAATTTGAGAATTATATCGACAGGAACCTGTTCAGTTTACTGTTTATGCAGATTTGGAATGTTTTATAGCGTCTTTTCATCGTTGTCAACCAGAATTGTCTGAACCATATACTGATTATGTACAGAAGCATGCACTTTTTTCTGTTGCTTAAAAAGTTGCTTGGTTATTCGATTCAACTTAATCATTCTTTAAGATGTATCGAGGAGAAAACTGTACTGAATGGCTGTTAAATGAATTACAAGAGTTAGCACATCGGGTTCATTAACTTGTGCCACGTCCACTTCCAATTCAAATGACACTTGATGATATGATTATGCACGATGAAACAGGTGAATGCCGCATCTGTAAACAGCCTGTTATATTCCCAGAGATTAAGGTTAGAGATGACTGCCACTTTACTTGAAAATATCGTGGGCCTGCACATCATTCATGTAACATTTTATATCCTGTTCCTAAATTTATACCTTGCTTTTTTCATAACTTGACAGGCTACGGCTCAACTTCATTGTTCAAGACTTTGCACAAAGTTCACTGTAACTGCACACAATCACGAGCGTTTCATTTCATTCAGTCAACGTGTAGACGATATTAGCATTCGCTTTCTAAGTTCCTATACATGTATAAACTTTTCTCCTGATACACTTGTAAATGGACTTTCAAGCGAGGATTTCAAACACATTCATCAGTATTTTCCAGATCTTGAGAGATTTAAAGTTTGTATTCTGCCATATGACTATATTCAAAGTTTTCAAACGTTAGAAGAAGCAAAATTACCTCCTGGTGGTGGTGGTGATTATTGTTTTAAGAGGAAGTACAACTAGGCAACCATCCTCTATATTACACTAATCAGAGAGAAAAATGCAAGGGGTCCGACACTTCGAAAAATGAAGATATCAGTAGAAGAGAGACAAGGGCCACGAAGGGCGTGAAAATGAAAGACTCCCTAGCCCTCGCAAACCTAATAGCGTCGGGGTCGGAAAAGAACAAGAGTTGACCAAGGGAGGTCGGATAGGATAGATAAAAGTGAGAAGCCTGACACAAGTTAGTGGAAGCAATGCCAGGACTCAGCTAAGTGCCCCGTAGTCGCCAACCCACGCTCCAAATTTCAGAGCCCCTGAGGCCCCTTTTAGTCGCCTCTTACGACACGCAGGGGATACCGTGGGTGTTATTCTACCGCCCCCACCCACAGGGGTTACCCCTGGCCTGCATTTACTAGTGTATTAGGCTAAGTGAACATAGTACAACATCACTATGCTCACCCTCATATGATAAGCACACAATATCGATTTCAGATAAAGACTATATGCTTGCATGTAATATGTAATCAACATTTAATATGAAGTCAGGTGAATATGCTGACTTGTATTTAACTTTTACTCTGTGATGTGTTTGAAAAATTCTGTAAAATGTGTTCAGCTATTTATGGATTAGACCCTTGCTATTACTACACGACTCCTGACAGGAGTTAAACTCGATCTTCTTACTGATGTTAACATGCTTTTGGTTTTGAACGCGGAATTCGCGCTGGTCTTTCTTCGCTTGTTAACAGGCATGCAATTGCAAATAATTCATACCTCAAGAATTATGATTCAGAGAAAAAAGACTGTATGGGTATGCAATGTCACAGGCGTTCCCATATTAAAAATTTGTATGGCTAACAGAAACTGAAATTGAACATTTTGATGTTTTTCTAGCTGGTAAAGGTCCTAATCGTAGTTTCGTGCTAGATGTTGCACCCGCTCATGCAGCGGTCAGTGCCAAGTTATCCCGGTAGCTCTTGATTTCTTCTCAGGGTATTCCATTTTCCGCTCATAAAATCTGTGATTTTATATATAATTATTTTACGTGGTTTCGGATGAGAATCAGTCCGCTGGGATACGCATCACGGGAGTACCTACACGCACAAGTACGAACCTGAGGCCGATAACTTCAAAGGGATCTCTTTTCGCTTGTAGAACTAATCAATTGCTTATATCTACGAAACTTATCAACTAACTTACAAACTAGTCGTTACCCAAACAGAAATTAAAACTCAGTCACTTACTAAAGGAAAAATATAAGATTATTTATTGACTAAAGAATGTTCGATGTTAGATAAAGAGAAATCTGGGTAGTATTATCTGAGTAATAATTAAACATGAAGGATTAGAGTCAACGCTGGCTCAAATAAAATAAAATAATTAAAGCTTAAAATGTTTACATTCTTTCTTAATTAATGTTCAAATTCATATTAATATATATCTCAATATTCGTAGCCATGTTCCGAAAAGTATTTCATTTTCTCCAATTATATTCGTGAGATCACTGAGCAATCACGGAATCAAATAAAAACACATTGCGAATACTGTCACGTTAATTATTTAAAGTATTCTTACCACATTTAAGTCATCTCGCTGAGATAAAATGAATGGTTTGTTAACTTGAAAACGTAATAAAATTACATGAGAAAAAGTTAGATTGTAAACGTAAATCTGCTCATATTTTCACGTAATTATTTCCCAAACAAACTCTTGCGTGAGAATTAAATCGTAAAAGTGTTCTCCAACTTTCCATTCATAAATTATAATCATTCATAGATCTGAAATCTAATTATTTGGTCACATATTTCGAGTACGCACAAGTAACAACTTACGGGCTAAGACAATACCACCCTAAAGCCTACGACATATGGCTCCTAACTACCCATTATCATATTCTTCATATCACAGTCTTGCCTAAGCCACGGACGAAGGAGGTCGCAGTGAGCTGTGGGTCCCGAGAGGGGGAGTGGAGTTAGAGAGTGTGAAGTGCTGGAAGGTCGCCGAGAAGTGGGCCGATAATGATTGGCATAGAGCAGTACAGAGTGACGATAGGAAGATGGCAGAGGAGAATGAAGAAAGAAGAAAAGAAGCCAGGTGGGTGTAAAATGGATATGGAGAGGAAAGGAGAACTATTGTTATCGGCAGCAGTGATTATAATTTTATTATGTATTGGGGGGGTCGAGTTGAACTCAGGCCCGTCATCTGGTAGAAATGAGGATAGGGAAAATATGGATGCAATCAAAAGAGCTGTAAGGGAGGTGTTGACAGAAGTTTGCCCTTTTGGGCAAATAAAAGAGATGATTGAAGAACAAACCAGTAAGATTGAAGAAATGGAAGTATGGATAAGAGAAAAAACGGACGACATCGTTGCACAGGCGAGAAATAACACCGAGGAAGTGGTAGCATTAAGGGAAAAAGTAGGAAGACTTGAAGAGGAGAATTGCAAGTTGAAAGCAGAAGTGGAAGCAAATACTTTATACAGAAGGAAGAAGTGCTTGTTTATTTATGGAGTGCCTGAGGAGTCGAGAGAAGGCAAAGTACTTACTACTTATAAAGTAGTGGACCTTATACAGGGGAAAATGAAAATAAATTTTAGTGAAGTAGATATTGACGATGTGCAGAGAGTGGGGAGAACTAGAGGCAACAGGCCTATAAAGCTACAATTGTTTTCAACGTTGATGGCGGATGTTGTGTTAACAAATGCGGGAAACGTCCAGAGGGAGAAAATATGGATAAAGAGAGACGTTGGAAGCGACGCGATCAGAAAAGAGAGGATTCTCAGAAAACACAAGATACTGGCTGTAAAACAGGGGCTGAGGGCAACTATTAGAGGTCAAAATCTAGTGGTGTCAGACAGAAGCTGGAAGAGGATCTGGTCTGCGGATAGATTGATGGAGTTAGAGAAGTCAAGACAGGCCGAAGAAAAAGAGTGTAGTGCAGCGATTAGTGGAGAGGATAGGCAAAATACCAGAAGTAACAGTGTACCGTGTTAAGAGAGGCAGGGAGAAATGACAAGTGCTAACGGCAAGGAAAGAGCAGTGGACGGACAGTGCAGTCGAGAGGCTGAAGAACAAATGGGTGATGGGGGCAAGAAGAGTGAGCAGCAAGAAGCTGAGAGAGCCGAGTGTAGTGGTGTAGCTAGACAAGATCAGGGTAAAAAAGTAAGGTCAGTGTTAACCCGGGAGATTTTCGAGCAGAATCAGAGTTTTAGTGGAGGGAGGAATAGAAGCTTAAGGGACATGTGGAGAGTTGCGCAAAGTAATGAGGGTATTGTAACAAGAAGCAAAAAACAATAATATAGCGAGTAAGTAAATAATGTAGTGTTGAGGAATGAGTGTTTGGTATTTGTAGGTGAAGATGAAGTGATATTTTGAAGGTTGTGATGATGTATGAGTGTATGGTATTTGTAGATGGAGATTTATTTGATGGTAGACGAGTGTGTGCTAGAGCTGAAATGTGGTGTTGGAAGTAGAGGTGGTATATGTTGAAATGTGGTGTTGGAAAGGTATGGAGAAGTGAGGGTGTACTCATGAGTAAGTTGTATCTAATGTGATGGTATATGAGTGGGTGGTATTTGTAGATGTTGAAATGTGGTGTTGGAAAAGTATGAAGATGTAGTGATGTAATTTGGCTATTTGTATGTGGAGTTGGTGTTGTATGAGGTGTTATGTGGTGTGGGAGAAGTGGTGATATAAGATAGTGGAAGGCAGAAGGTGAGTGTAATTGTCGGAGAAGTAGAAGTGGTATATATAGAAATGAGGTGTTGGAAATGTGGTTATGAGGTGATGTACGGCTTGGTATTGAGATGGTTTATTTACGGCTGAATTCGTAGGAGTTGGGAGGTGGTATTATTGTATTGGTGTCTGGTATGAGTATTGAATTTTTGGAGTTGGAGAGAGATGATTTTATTATCATTTTGTAAATTTTGGTTTGTTTGTGTAGAAGGGACGAAGAAATATGATGTTGGAGAGGTGTTGGTGTATGATTACCGAAATTTTTTGGAGATGGAGAGGTAATTTTATTATGGAGTGCTATGACGGAATGAAATGAAATGAAGCAATGTTACCGAGGATTTGTAAAAGTTGTGGTATGGTGGATTGGAATGTAATGACGGAATATTGTTGTTATTATGGCTGGTTTGGTATGCAATCGTGTAATGTTGCTGTGGTAGTTTATTTTGGAGTAGGTCAGGGAACAATAAAGGTGATGAAAATGCTGAAGGTAAACATAGGCATGGTTGGCCTGAGCACACCAAAGCAGAGTAGGTCAAACAGAAAAACAATGGCGGTGTGGGAATGTGCTGAGTAAGAAAGGAGAGTCGGTGGAAGGTGTAGTCTTGCTCCGGGATCGCATATGTGATATTTTAAGTTTATTATTTACTGCAAATAAGGCAAACGGTTCATAGAGGGAATCTACCGTTGGCCAGTTGATTATTAATATTATTATTACTTTATTATTATGATTATTATCATTATTTTATTATATTATTATTATTATTATTATTATTATTATTATTATTATTATTATTATTATTATTATTATTATTATTATTATTATTATTATTATTATTATTATTGACATCACTATTATTATTTTATATGTGGGTAGGGGGTATTTTATATTTAGTTATTTATTTATCTATTCAAATAATTATTTATATGACGTGATAGGGTAGAGTGGCTTAGGAATTGAGTATTTTTTAGAAGGGAAGCATGGACGTGCCATGGGGAAAAAAGGATGGCTGCCGTGGTGACCTATATTTGAAGGCACGTTTCCGGAGCATCTGATGGACTCCATGGCGCGCCCAAAGGAGTGCAGGATGGCATGTGGTTTTCTCTCCCTAGTCATGTATAAAGACGGAGTGGGGGTGGGCCCATTCCAAATGAAGAAGGGGGTGGGAGGGGCCCACGCAGATTAGAGTTAAGAAGATAAGATGGGAATAGAGGAATAGGAGAAGGGAGCGGCGCCAGTGAAGTGGATGGGCCGCATTGGATTGGTGAGAGGGAATCACATTGTCACCTGTGAGGATTATGGGGGTCCATAGTTAGACTCCAGGGAGAGGGCCGGCCATGTCATCGACGGGAGGGTGGCCTTTCTCTCACCAAGGGTGATGACATGGCCGGACAGTAGTAGTAGTAGCTAGTTAATATTATGCTCTATTCATTAATATTCTTCATATTTAAAATACTCCAATTGAAATCATAACTGCATGAAAAGAAATAAACATCTAACTAACTATTCAAGTAGTTTCCAATCCACACACTCCTCTATCAACGGCTCAATGTGCTCTAGCAATCTGCTCTTTCTCAATATTTCATATGTATACGAGCTACTCAACTTGTATGGATAGTATAGAATGAAATTATTACGTATTATATTGTAATGTCACCGCACCACAAAACATTAGATGTATACTAAGTCATGAATCTAGTGAACTGTATATTAAAGTACTCTCTTATACTCAGTACCTGTTATTCACCAAAGTCAGACATAAATATAACTGTCACGATACACAATTCTACCATAATACATGTCTATCTTACCTTAAAATGGTCATCTGCGCGATGTTCATACTTTGACATATTTTCTCCAATATGGCACAGAAACTCACCTTGTAATTCTAATACAATGTTATCTCGTCGAATAGCAATTGTTACAGTTCCCGTAGGACATAAACAAACCTCTAAACTTCACTATTCCTCAATATACTCCAATACATAATCACATTTCAACGCGATTCCAAACTATATTAACATAACGCCGGCTTACATATAGCCGTATGCATATAGCCATTACTCCCAAAACTATATGCTAAACATTCAAGAATTGCCTTGTAAAATACGCAGTTAATAACCTTTATCTTAAAACAGTAGCACGAGTTCAATGCCCTCTTTCTATGAAGAAAGGAATACTTAACTTGACAATATTCATCGTATCGCGCAGGTAATTCGTGACGTAATCTATGTTCAGGTAAGCGATATTAATCGAAATTTCACTAGTAAATTAGACTCATTGCTACTAGGTCTTCACAATCAACACTTCTTTCTGTTATCCAAACTAGTTTCCACAGTATGTATGCAAGTGCGGTTATCTGTATATGTCATAATAGCATTCTAATTCTACACTTCCATCTTATCTTAAAGTCTTAAATATCTCACACTTCACTTTATATTACACACGCGTTCTTAATTAATTCATAAATATCACCAAATATTCAGCACATGCCGAGTTAGATTGAGGGTGCAGATTACAAGAAACTACTCTACTAAAGAAATGTATGGACTTAGCTCGTCAGTTGCTACGTTTGGTCTGGTTGTTGCTCCATCCCTCGGTTGCAGTTAGACCCTCCGATCAGATCTGGATCTCTGGTTGGATTGCATGTTCATAGTCATCAGCTGGTCACATAGCTCGCCGGTCCACTCCTTATCGTCCGGTCTATTGGCTGGCCGGTGCTCATCCACGTCATCATGTCCACTGGTTGGCTGGTCCAATCATCCTCAGCTGGTCCTCTGGCTCGACGGTGCATATCCCCAGTTCAGTCCATCTTGTTAATTTAGCAGACAGTCATCATTTTGAATCTGTAGACAACGAAGAAAATTCCATTTGCGGAGTAATTAGTCATGATATATTCCATATTTCTATTATTTATAGTAATCGTCGAAGTTTTTCTTTGCTTTGTAAAATTTCTCCGTAAATAGTTATTAAGTTTACTGCCACAGTAGTAACTATCTTCTCGTATGAAATTATCAATATTGTAAAATGGTGAATTCCTATTCCTTCGATCGTAGAGTGGCTGCTCACTAATCCAAGTCAGTCATATATCACCACAAATTATTTATATAATTTTTCGCCTCTTTTCTTAGCATACACCGGTGAATAATTTAATCGTATGCTATCACCGATTATAAATAGTTAATATTCTCCTCAGTAGCTAAGAATATTCTTCAAATGTGTAGTTCCGCTCGTATCTGCGTCTTGCTTCTGCGAATGTAATTTTTTGAGTATATTCTTAAACAATCCTTCCGCTGCTATATTTTTTTAAACAATTCAAAATGAGCCTCTACTGTTCTGCAGTGTCTTCGAAATTAATCCGTTCCGTGACGTACATAGCCTCCTATACGCTGTATTAATATGAAGTTCATTGCCTTAGTAGATCGCATGGGCCATACCTTCCTACGCCGCCATTTTGTAACTGGTCCACGAGATGCGAACGGGCACAATGTTACACTTGCATACCGTTCTAATCTGCATAATTCACATTCTGTCCTTCGTTTTTGCGTTGGAAAATGGTTCCGCCTGATAATACACCAAAGCATGTTAATCTGCTAGCTACTCTATCTCCAAAAATTGGTATGTTGTTCACATTCAATGTGTTGTTCAATGTCTAGAATATGGGTTACAATTGGAGTGTATTCACTGTATTATTGTAATGGTCATAGCGTCCGCCATGTCAACTGACAGTGGGCCCGGACCGGCACCGTATAATCCCACCCCTTACGCTTCAACTGCGCCAATCACTAGCAGCGCTAAGTGCTAGGCCAGCCTCACTCGCTTCCGCTCGCGGTCCCGTAGCAGAGGAGTATGGAAATGACTCCACGATTAATCTGGAGTGTTCCATCTCGCGATGGTCCTGGATCCATCCAGAATCCGGACGATTCTAGAAGAGCCAGCGCAGGTATATAAGAGAGGAACGACCTGCCTGGAGTCAGTGAGAGTTAGACTGAGTTAAAAGTTGGTGTGGTTCAGTCGTGAGCGACTGCAAGTATAGTGAAGTATGTTAACTGCTGTGATTATCGGACTAGTGTGCTACAGTGCGGACTGTCGGCGATGGAGGGAACGTGTAGCCGTGCGACGCGGGACCTTGTGTGTGAGTGTAAAACTGTGTAGAGTGAGAACAAGTGAGAAACGAAGGGAGAGAGAGCGCGCGAACTGCGTACGTGTGTGTTATGAGCAAAAGTTGTGTGTAGTCTTGTGTAATTTAGTGCATAGCTAATAAATCTTAGTATTGAAGCTACCAGTCTAGTGTTAATTGATCCTACTACCCCGCCAACTCGTAACAACTGGTGTCAGAAGTGGGATCGACTGGTAGCAGTAATTTCGTAACTAGGAATTTCTAGTGATTCGTAAAATGGACAGCGAACAGTTTCACGCTCTCCTCAGTAAGTTCACCGAATTCGCATCCAAACAGGACGAAATCAAGAGCGAACTGAACTGGAATTAAATGAACTTAAGGGTGGGCAAGGTAAATTAGAACACGGAATGCGCTCTCTCGAAAGAAAGTTCGGCCGCCACCTCCAACTCCGGCTCCCAGGGGCCTGCTCCACCTCCTCGTCCCGGGAGGCCTTTTCAGGGGCCCGCTCCACCTCCTCCTACCGAGGGGCCTTCCCAGGGGCCCGCTCCTCCTCCTCCTCCTCCTCCCGGGAGACCTTCCCAGGGGCCCGCTCCTCCCGCGTGAAATTTGAATTGATAAACAAAGCCACGTGCTTTATGACAGCTATCATCAACGACGACGCATAGCTAACCTCAGTACTGCCATCTTAACGGGCCTAAACCTCAATGCTGCCAAACTTAATCTCACTAGCGTGAGATTTGAATCGGTAAACAAGCCACGTGCGTTTTTGACAACCACGTGCTTTTTGACAGCTATCATCGACAACAACACATCGCTAACGTCAGTGCAGCCATCTTAACGGGCCTAAACCTCAGTGCTGCCAACTTAACCTCACTAGCGCGAGATTTGAATTGGTAAACAAAGCCACATGCTTTTTGGTCAGCTGTCATCCGCCATCTTTAATCAACAGAGCACCATGCTGCCCTCTTTAGCTGAAATGTGGTGGCGGATAATTTGAAAATGCTTTTTGACAGCAGCCATCTTTAATCGACAGATCACCGTGCTGCACTCTTTAGTTGAAATGTGGTGGCAGGCAATTTCACGTGACAGCAGCCATCTTTAATCAAGAGAGCACTGTGCTGTCCTCTTTAGCTACAAACCTTTGAAATGTGGTGGCGGCAATTTGAAAAATTCTACATACACTTGTTTGGAAACAATGACACGTGCTTTTTGACAGCTGTCATCCTCCATCATTAATCGAGAGAGCAGCGTGCTGCACTCTTTAGTTGAAATGTGGTGGCGGTAAATTGAAAAATTCTACTCGCTCCTGTTTGGAAACAAACCTACGTGCTTTTTTGACAGCTATCATCCGCCATATTTAATCGAGAGAGCACTGTGCTGCACTCTTTAGCTGAAATGTGGTGGCGGCAATTTGAAAAATTCTACTCGCTCTTGTTTGGTAACAAACCCATGTGCTTTCTGACAGCTACCATCCACCATTTTTAATCAGGAGAGCACCGTGCTGCACTCTTTCGTTGAAAAATGGTGGCGGCAATTTGAAAAATTCCACGTGCTCTTGTTTGGAAACACAGCCACGTGGTTTTTTGAGAGCTACCATCCGCCATCTTTAATCAAGCGAGCACCGTGCTGCACTCTTTAGTTGAAATGTGGTGGCGGCAAATTGAAAAATTCTACTCGCTCCTGTTTGGAAACAAACCTACGTGCTTTTTTGACAGCTATCATCCGCCATCTTCAATCAAGAGAGCACTGTGCTGCACTCCTTAGCTGAAATGTGGTGGCGGCAATTTGAAAAATTCTACTCGCTCTTGTTTGGAGACAAACCCATGTGCTTTTGACAGCTACTATCCGCCATCTTTAATCAAGGGAGCACCGTGCTGCACTCTTTCGTTGAAATGTGGTGGCGGCAATTTGAAAAATTCCACATATTCTTGTTTGGAAACAATGACACGTGCTTTTTGACAGCTGTCATCCGCCATCTTTAATCAAGAGAGCACCGTGCTGCACTCTTTAGTTGAAATGTGGTGGCGGCAATTTGAAAAATTCTACTCGCTCCTGTTTGGAAACAAACCTACGTGCTTTTTGACAGCTATTTTCCGCCATTTGTAATCAACAGAGCACCGTGCTGCCCTCTTTAGCTACATACCTTTAACATGTGGTGGCGGAAAATTTGTAAAAACCTTTTTGACAGCAGCCGTCTTTAATCAACAGAGCATCGTGCTGCAATCTTTATCGTAGTAGTAGGCAATTTCTACGTCACAGCTGTCATCCGCCATCTTACATCGCAAACCTCAGTGCTGCACTCTTTAGCTACTTACCTTTGAAATATGGTGGTGGAAAATTTTAAAAAATTCTACA
The DNA here is from genome assembly GCF_040414725.1 of Anabrus simplex. Lineage (NCBI taxonomy): Eukaryota > Metazoa > Arthropoda > Insecta > Orthoptera > Tettigoniidae > Anabrus > Anabrus simplex. Next base: position 96,435,317 of record NC_090276.1, on the reverse strand, counting down.
GCAACCATCTCTCGACGCAAATTGCACAAGATGGTGGCTATACATGACTCCTTAAGGGTGCTTACGCAAGATGGCTGCTATACATAGGTTCTTATGAGACGCCCTTGGGATGCTTGCGCAAGATGGCGGTCATACATGGCCCCTTATGAGATGCCCTAGGGATGCTTGCGCAAGATGGCGGTTGCTCTTATGAGGCGACTTAAGGGTCCTTGCACAAGAGGGCTAGAGAAGAAGAAAATTTTTCTAGAATACAATATTATACAATTTACACTAACTATTTTTCTACTAAACACACTGCTCATCCTTAATAAATTTATATTGTTTACAAAATTCTACTTATAATATCTCCTGTACTTACAAATATAGTTAAATTACTTCAAATAATACCATACAACTGGTATAAGGTTAAAATTTCATTACATTTATTTACTTATTTTTTTTACCCATTTTGGAACCTAAGTAGCATAACGACCTGCTGCGTCTTAACCAGAGCCCCTTTTGCCACCACTTTTCAGAGTTCCTGAAGGGCCTTCACAGCTACTGTAGCGGTCCTCCCAGATGCCTCCTCCACCACCACCACAGCCAGAGGCCTCCCAGAGGCCTCCTCCACCACCCGCGGGAAATTTGAATTTGTAAACAAAGCCACGTGCTTTTTGACAGCTGTCTTCGACAACAACGCATCGCAAACCTCAGTACTGCCATCTTGACGGGCCCAAACCTCAGTAGTGCCAACTTAACCTAACTAGCGCGAGATAAACAAATCCACGTGTTTTTTGACAGTTGTCATCCGCCATCTTTAAACCACAGAGCACTGTGCTGCCCTCTTTATCGTAGTAGATGTAAATTTCGTCACCTGTCATCCGCAGTGCTGCCATCTTGGCGGGCCTAAACCTTAGTGCTACCAACTTAACCTCACTAGAGCGAGATAAACAAATCCACGTGCTTTTTTGAGAGCTGTCATCCGCCATCTTTAATCTATAGAGCACAGTGCTGCCCTCTTTAGCTACTTACCTTTCAAATATGGTGGCGGATAATTTGAAAAAATGCTTTTTGACAGCAGCCATCTTTGAGCACAGTGCTGCCCTCTTTGTGGTGGCGGGAAATTCCACGTGCTCTTGTTTGGAAACAAACTCACGGGCTTTTTTCTGACAGTGTCATCCGCCATCTTGCATCACAAACCTCAGTGCTGCACTCTTTAGCTAAATGCCTTTGAAATGTGGTGGCGGCAATTTGAAAAATTCTATGTGCTCTTGTTTGGAAACAAAGCCACGGGCTTTTTGACAGCTGTCATCCACCATCTTTAATCAATAGAGCACTGTGCTGCTATCATGCGGGCAATTTCATCAGCTGTCATCCGCCATCTTTAATCTACAGAACACCGTGTTGCCCTCTTTATGACATGTAGTAGCGGGCAATTTGAAAAGTTCTGTTAGCTATCATCCGCCATCTTTATTCAAGAGAGCACCGTGCTGCCATCTTTAGCTAGATACCTTTGAAATGTGCTGGCGGCAATTTGAAAAATTCTATGTGCTCTTGTTTAGTAAACAAAGCCACGGGCTTTTTTGACAGCTGTCATCCACCACCTTTAATCAATAGAGCACTGTGCTGCTATCATGCGGAGAATTTCGTCAGCTGTCATCCGCCATCTGTAATCTACAGAACACCGTGCTGCCCTCTTTATGACATGTAGTAGCGGGCAATTTGAAAAGATCTGTTAGCTGTCATCCGCCATCTTTAATCAAGAGCGCACCGTGCTGCCATCCTTAGCTAGATACCTTTGAAATGTGGTGGCGGCAAATTGAAAAATTCCACGTGCTCTTGTTTAGTAAACAAACTCACGCGCTTTTTTGTCAGCTGTCATCCGCCATCTTACATCGCAAACCTCAGTGCTACACTCTTTAGGTACATACCTTTGAAATATGGTGGCGGATAATTTAAAAAGAAAAATTCTACAGCAGCCATCTCTCGGCGCTAATTGCACAAGATGGTGGCTATACATGAATCTTTAAAGGTGCTTATGGAAGTTGGCTGCTATACATAGGTTCTTATGAGACTCCCTTGGGATGCTTGCGCAAGATGGCGGTTATACATGGCTCCTTATGAGATGCCCTAGGGATGCTTGCGCAAGATGGCGGTTGCTCTTATGAGGCGGCTTAAGGGTCCTTGCACAAGATGGCTAGAGACACCCTAAGGATGCTTGCGCAAGATGGTGGACGCAAGATGGTGGCTATACACGACTCCTTATGAGACGCCTTAAGGGTGCTTGCGCAAGATGGCTGCTGCTCTTATGAAGAAAGCTAGCTTAGAGGCTAACGCGTCGTGCTAGTTCGATTCATTAAATTTGGGGCTTAAATGCAAAATGTTAAATATCTCGAAAGCGGTGCATCGTAGAGCAAAACGGACAAAAAATTTTCTGCCCAGTACCTCAGTTCGCAGTACGAGGAACAAGAAAAACATAGTCTAATGATGAGATCAACGGTTCGGTTCCTACTTAGGCTCTTTGGCATTAGCTCTGTTTTAGCTTGTATTGAAGCAAGTCTTCGTAACATGATCAGGTTTAGCTATGGTAGAGAGTATAACGTGCCGTGCAGGTTCGATTCATTTAATTTAGGGCTTAAATACAAAATGTTAAATATCTCGAAAACGGTGCATCGTAGAGCAAAACCTGATACCTAGGTTTGCAGTATCAGGAACAAGAAAAAAACATAGTCTAATGATGAGATCGACGGTTCGATCCCTACTTAGGCCCTTTGGCATTTGCAGCTATCTAATTCTACAAGATGGCGGCTATACATAGCTTCTTATGTGACAGCTTAAGAGCGCTTGCACAAGATGGCTGCTGCTCTTATGAGACGCCCTAGGGGTGCTTGCGCAAGGTAGCAGCGACAAGACGGTGACTATACACAGCTCCTTATGATACGGCCTAGAGGTGCTCACACAAGATGGTGGCTGCTCTGATGAAGAAAGCTAGCTTTGCATCGTGCAGGTATCTTTACAGCACTAAACCTCATACCTTTGAAATGTGGTGGCGGGTAATTTGAAAAATTCTACGTGCTTTTTCTTAACAGCAGCTATCTTGAAACAATAGCAGGTATACAAAAGCTGTTAAGGCCTCCTCTTATGTCAAGGCATAGCTCTATCGAACAAGTTTAAACCTGCATCGGGATAGCTAGAGTAAGCACGTGCTGCAGTGATGAGGTCATTATGCATGTTTAGATTTGCAAATCACTAAAGAAACATAACAAGACTAGAATCGAACACTGCACTCTATGCCGTTAACTTTATCATGTGATCGGAACATTGATTGAAGTGTTTAGAACGCTAAATAAGTAGAACCGAACACTGTACTCGATACAACATGTGTTTAGAACATGTCAGGGGATACCTTTGTTCTAAGAAGATTAGGTTACTGCACATTCCTTGTAGGGCTAATAGGCTAAAGGGCTAATGGGCAAAAGGGCTAAAGGGCTAATAGGCTAAAGGGCTCATGGGCTAAAGGGCTAGGGTGCCTCTCCTCTCTTTATCCGGGCTTGAGACCGGCTCTACAACTAGAGGCGGAGTTAACACCCTAAGGAAGGAAGAATGTTTGGAAATAATCTATACGAATATAGCTACTCGATCGACTATATACTACAGATGGATGACTTAGGTGAGGGTAGGCGCTTACTTAATAATACCTCCACGACGTAATTCATGCTCTATTTCAAAAATATCTTCTTTGTACTGCGTGTAACCAGCATCATGATAGGCTCTTAGCAGTTGTAAACGTTTTACGAGTACGTTGGGGTCTTTACAGTACCTTATATCTACATAGGGTAACAGAGGCTTGTTGTGAACTTGGAGTCTATATGCAGACAGTTGATGTGTAGGGACTTGTTTTGATGTAATACGTGCTTCAGCAGTAGCGTTTCTAGGTACAAACTTAACTTGTTTCGATAGCGATGAAGCGTTGAAATTTCCTTCTTCTTTACCTTGCATCTCTTCTTGAGATGTTTGCACTGCGACAGAACGTGTAGTAGACTTAGGAAATGAAGTAAAATCATCAAGCTGTAATGGCAATGAATTTTCTTCTTCTTCTTCTACTTTCCCATTACTACTGTTTTGATCAACATCATTATCCTTATTATCATAATCATGATCTTGCCTCTCTTTATCTTGAAGTTTGTGCTTAGTAACAGAACTCGCAGCAGGTCTAGACAACAAGGGAGAATTAAAAATCTCTCGCAGAGGTGTACTTTTTAAACATAAATCAGTGTTCCCTTGAATATGGTTGAGCTCTTTGTATTTTGTTCCCGATGAAGCTACATTACACGCGGCTTCATGACGTTGAGCGTTGTATGCGTTCTTGAACTCTCTTCTACAATGTTTGCATTGAAAAATTGTCCTACATGATATCTCATGACGTCTCCTGTGATAGCTTCGGGAAAATGCTTTTCCACACTCTTCGCAAATATACCTAGAAGTGGGTTTATCCATGACGGACTTTTATCTTCTACTAACAGATTCTTCTTTAAATCTACTTGACATTTGTTACTCTCTATTTCGATGATGCGAACAGCTTAGCGATTAACAGTAAACTAACACAAAAGCGTATAACCAAGGTAGCAACAGTAAGGTTTAAGCCCATCAAGGTGGCAAGAGTGAGGTTAGGGACGGTCTGTTGTTGGATTTTAAATTCCGCGCTATAACATGCATAAGGTGGCAGCCTTGAGGTTTACCGCCGTAAATATGGCAGCAGTGAGGTTAGCGACGCTCTATTGTCCTTCCATGCGAGGTTAGGGTCCGTCAAGAATACAGCTGTAAAAAAGCACGTGGCTTGGTTTACTAAACATGAGCACGTAGCAGTGACGTCACGGTCACGTAGTATGGTGCTTCTGAATGCAAAGTTCAATGTCTACACCTACGTAGTTAACACTCTGCTATGTTCACAAGATTTTTTTCACATAGTTATTCTTTATGCTTTAAGTTCATGCACATAGGTTATGTTAATATAGCAGCACATGTACAAGCGATGGTCGCACGCTCGCGTAGAAGATGCATGCATTATCAAAAGGTGGTGTGTACACGCTTTTAAACCTTGCTATTCTTACCGCTGCCATGTTCACAAAATTTTTAAACATCGCTATTCTTTGTACTTTAAGTTCATTCGCATAGGTCATGCTAAAATAGCAGCGCAAACACATGTGAACTTTGTACATCCTAGCGGGATGTGTATAGTACGATAGTTGATGCATGCAAAATCGATAGGTGTTGTGTACACACTTTGAAACTTAACTATTCTTCGTGCTTTAAATCCGTGCACATAGGTTATGCTAAGATAGCACCACACTCTAGCGGGAGAAGTTTTGTACTCTTTTGATGCATGTATAATCGATAGGCAATGCGTACACGCTTTTAAAACATTGCTATTCTTACTGTTGCTGCTATGTTCACAAGATTTTTATACATCGCTATTCTTTATGCATTAAGTTCGTGCGTATAAGTTATACTAAGTTAGCAGCATACTTATAAGGTTGTCGCACACTCTAGTGGAAGAAGTTTAATACGAACGTCGATGCATGCAAAATCGATAGGTGATGAGTACACGCTTTGAAACATAGCAATTCATACTGCTGCTCTGTTCCCAAGACTTTTAAGCATGGCTAATCCTAATGCTGCTCTTACCAACGTCGAGCTAAGGATTGATTACGTGACCGTGACGTCACGACCATGAAAGTCGATAGGTAAAGTGTACACGCTTTGAAACATGGCTATTCATTGTACTTTAAGGTCACGCGTATAGGTTATGCTAAGATAGCAGCACAATCTAGCGGAAGAAGTTTAGTACGATATTCGATTCTTGCAAAATCAATAGATAATACCTACACGCTTTGAGACATGGCTATTCTTTGCACTTTAAGTTCATGCGTATAGGTTATGCTAAGATAGTGGTACAATCTAGCGGATGAAGTTTAGTTCGATATTCGATACATACGTTATCGATACGTGATGTGTACACGCTTTGGAGCATAGCTCTTCCTTGTGCTTTAAGTTCGTGCACATGGGTTAGGGATACACAAAAGCGATTGCTACATGCTCTAGCGGAAGAAGCCTAGTACGAGAGTCGACGCATGCATCATCAATACGTGATGTGTACACGCTATTCTTTATTCTTTAAATTCACACACATAGGTAGCAGCACAGAATTGCGAACGTTGTACACTCTAGCGGCAGAAGTTTAGTACGATAGTCGATGTATGAAAACCGATAGGTGATGTGTACGCGCTTTGTAATATAGCTATCCTTTGTGCTTTAGCTTTATACACATACGTTAGCAATAAACATATACGATCGTTGTACACTCTGGCGGTAAAAATAGTCGATGCATGCAAAATCAATAGGTGATGTGTACACGCTGTTAAACATCGTTATTTGTTATGCTTTAAGTTCGCGCGTATAGGTTATGCTAACATAGCAGTGCAATCTAGCGGAAGAAGTTCAGGGTGATGTGTACACGCTTTGAAACATGGCTATTCTTTGCATTTTAAGTTCATGCACATAGGTTATGCTAAGATAGCAGCATAATCTAGCGGAAGAAGTTTTAGTACGAGAGTCGATGCATGCGAAATCGATAGGTGATGTGTACACGCTTTGAAACATGGCTATTCTTTGCACTTTAAATTTATGGGTATAGGTTATGCTAAGATAGCAGCACAATCTAGCGGAAGAAGTTTAGTACGAGATTCGATGCATGCAAAATCAGTAAGTAATGTGTACACGCTTTGAAACATGGCTATTCTTTGTACTTTAAGTTCATGCGTATAAGTTATGCTAAGATAGAAGCAGAATCTAGCGGATGAAGTTTAGTGCGATATTCGATGCATGTGAAATCGATAGGTAATGTGTACACGCTTCGAAACATAGATATTCTTTGTACTGTAAGGTCATGTGTATAAAATTATGCTAAGATAGCAGCACAATCTAGCGGAAAATGTTTAGTACGAGAGTCGATGCATGCAAAATTGATAGGTAATGTGCACACGCTTTGAAACATTGCTATTCTTTGTATTTTAAGGTCATGCGTATAGGTTATGCTAAGATAGCAACACGATCTAGCGGAAGAAGTTTAGTACGAGGGTCGATGCATGTAAAATCGATAGGTGATGCGTACACGCTTTGAAACATGACTATTCATTGTACTTTAAGGTCATGCGTATAGGTTATGCTAAGATAGCAGCACAATCTAGCGGAAGAAGTTTATTACGAGAGTCGATGCATGCAAAATCGATAGGTAATGTGTACACGCTTTGAAACATGGCAATTCATACTGCTGCTCTGTTCCCAAGATTTCTAAACATAGCGAATCCTAATGCTACTCTTAACGACGTAGAGCTGAGGATTGATTGCATGACCGTGACGTCACTGCCACGTGCTCTTGTTTAGTAAACCAAGCCACGTGCTTTTTTTGACAGCTGTCTTCTTGACGGACCCTAACCTCACATTGAAGGACAATAGAGCGTCGCTAACCTCACTGCTGCCATCTTTACGGCGGTAAACCTCAAAGCTGCCACCTTATGCATGTTATAGCGCGGAATTTAAAATCCAACAACAGAACGTCGCTAACCTCACTCTTGCCATCTTGATGGGCTTAAACCTTACTGTTGCTACCTTGGTTATACGCTTTTGTGTTAGTTTACTGTTAATCGCTAAGCTGTTCGCATCATCGAAATAGAGAGTAACAAATGTCAAGTAGATTTAAAGAAGAATCTGTTAGTAGAAGATAAAAGTCCGTCATGGAAAAACCCACTTCTAGGTATATTTGCGAAGAGTGTGGAAAAGCATTTTCCCGAAGCTATCACAGGAGACGTCATGAAATATCATGGAGGACAATATTTCAATGCAAACATTGTAGAAGAGAGTTCAAGAACGCATACAACGCTCAACGTCATGAAGCCGCGTGTAATGTAGCTTCATCGGGAACAAAATACAAAGAGCTCAACCATATTCAAGGGCACACTGATTTATGTTTAAAAAGTACACCTCTGCGAGAGATTTTTAATTCTCCTTTGTTGTCTAGACCTGCTGCGAGTTCTGTTACTAAGCACAAACTTCAAGATAAAGAGAGGCAAGATCATGATTATGATAATAAGGATAATGATGTTGATCAAAACAGTAGTAATGGGAAAGTAGAAGAAGAAGAAGAAAATTCATTGCCATTACAGCTTGATGATTTTACTTCATTTCCTAAGTCTACTACACGTTCTGTCGCAGTGCAAACATCTCAAGAAGAGATGCAAGGTAAAGAAGAAGGAAATTTCAACGCTTCATCGCTATCGAAACAAGTTAAGTTTGTACCTAGAAACGCTACTGCTGAAGCACGTATTATATCAAAACAAGTCCCTACACATCAACTGTCTGCATATAGACTCCAAGTTCACAACAAGCCTCTGTTACCCTATGTAGATATAAGGTACTGTAAAGACCCCAACGTACTCGTAAAACGTTTACAACTGCTAAGAGCCTATCATGATGCTGGTTACACACAGTACAAAGAAGATATTTTTGAAATAGAGCATGAATTACGTCGTGGAGGTATTATTAAGTAAGCGCCTACCCTCACCTAAGTCATCCATCTGTAGTATATAGTCGATCGAGTAGCTATATTCGTATAGTTTATTTCCCAACATTCTTCCTTCCTTAGGATGTTAACTCCGCCTCTAGTTGTAGAGCCGGTCTCAAGCCCGGATAAAGAGAGGAGAGGCACCCTAGCCCTTTTAGCCCATGAGCCCTCTAGCCCATTACCCCTTTAGCCTTTTTCCCTTTTGCCCATTAGCCCTTTAGCCTATTAGCCCTACAAGGAATGTGCAGTAACCTAATCTTCTTAGAACAAAGGTATCCCCTGACATGTTCTAAACACATGTTGTATCGAGTACAGTGTTCGGTTCTACTTATTTAGCGTTCTAAACACTTCAATCAATGTTCCGATCACATGATAAAGTTAACGGCATAGAGTGCAGTGTTCGATTCTAGTCTTGTTATGTTTCTTTAGTGATTTGCAAATCTAAACATGCATAATGACCTCATCACTGCAGCACGTGCTTACTCTAGCTATCCCGATGCAGGTTTAAACTTGTTCGATAGAGCTATGCCTTGACATAAGAGGAGGCCTTAACAGCTTTTGTATAGCTGCTATTGTTTCAAGATAGCTGCTGTTAAGAAAAAGCACGTAGAATGTTTCAAATTACCCGCCACCACATTTCAAAGGTATGAGGTTTAGTGCTGTAAAGATACCTGAACGATGCAAAGCTAGCTCTCTTCATCAGAGTAGCCACCATCTTGTGTGAGCACCTCTAGGCCGTATCATAAGGAGCTGTGTATAGTCACCGTCTTGTCGCTGCTACCTTGCGCAAGCACCCCTAGGGCGTCTCATAAGAGCAGCAGCCATCTTGTGCAAGCGCTCTTAAGCTGTCACATAAGAAGCTATGTATAGCCGCCATCTTGTAGAATTAGATAGCTGCAAATGCCAAAGGGCCTAAGTAGGGATCGAACCGTCGATCTCATCATTAGACTATGTTTTTTTCTTGTTCCTGATACTGCAAACCTAGGTATCAGGTTTTGCTCTACGATGCACCGTTTTCGAAATATTTAACATTTTGTATTTAAGCCCTAAATTTAATGAATCGAACCTGCACGGCACGTTATACTCTCTACCATAGCTAAACCTGATCATGTTACGAAGACTTGCTTCAATACAAGCTAAAACAGAGCGAATGCCAAAGGGCCTAAGTAGGAACCGAACCGTTGATCTCATCATTAGACTATGTTTTTCTTGTTCCTCGTACCGCGAACTGAAGTACTGGGCAGAAAATTTTTTGTCCGTTTTGCTCTACGATGCACCGCTTTCGAGATATTTAACATTTTGCATTTAAGCCCCAAATATAATGAATCGAACTAGCACGACGCGTTAGCCTCTAAGCTAGCTTTCTTCATGAGAGCAGCAGCCATCTTGCGCAAGCACCCTTAAGGCGTCTCATAAGGAGTCGTGTATAGCCACCATCTTGCGTCCGCCATCTTGCGCAAGCATCCTTAGGGCGTCTCTAGCCATCTTGTGCAAGGACCCTTAAGCCGCCTCATAAGAGCAACCGCCATCTTGCGCAAGCATCCCTAGGGCATCTCATAAGGAGCCATGTATAACCGCCATCTTGCACAAGCATCCAAAGGGCGTCTCATAAGAACCTATGTATAGCAGCCATCTTGCATAAGCACCTTTAAAGAGTCATGTATAGCCACCATCTTGTGCAATTAGCGCCGAGAGATGGCTGCTGTAGAATTTTTCTTTTTAAATTATCTGCCACCATATTTCAAAGGTATGTACCCAAAGAGTGTAGCACTGAGGTTTGCGCTGTAAGATGGCGGATGACAGCTGACAAAAAAGCGCGTGAGTTTGTTTACTAAACAAGAGCACGTGGAATTTTTCAATTTGCCGCCAGCACATTTCAAAGGTATCTAGCTAAGGATGGCAGCACGGTGCTCTCTTGAATAAAGATGGCAGATGACAGCTAACAGAACTTTTCAAATTGCCCGCTACTACATATCATAAAGAGGGCAGCACGGTGTTCTGTAGATTAAAGATGCCGGATGACAGCTGATGAAATTGCCCGCATGATAGCAGCATAGTGCTCTATTGATTAAAGATGGTGGATGACAACTGTCAAAAAGCCCGTGGCTTTGTTTCCAAACAAGAGCACATAGAATTTTTCAAATTGCCGCCACCACATTTCAAAGGCATCTAGCTAAAGAGTGCAACACTGAGGTTTGTGATGCAAGATGGCGGATGACAGCTGTCAGAAAAAAGCACGTGAGTTTGTTTCCAAACAAGAGCACGTGGAATTTCCCGCCACCACAAAGAGGGCAGCACTGTGCTCAAAGATGGCTGCTGTCAAAAAGCATTTTTCAAATTATCCGCCACCACATTTCAAAGGTAAGTAGCTAAAGAGGGCAGGTGGTGGTGATTATTGTTTTAAGAGGAAGTACAACTGGGCAACCATCCTCTATATAACACTAATCAGAGAGAAACAATGGAAGGGGTCCGAC